>NC_085845.1:58407398-59073023 GCF_035594765.1 Anolis carolinensis
TTTGAAAAAAAAAACAAACAAACAAATTCCGATGCACACTGTACATGTCTTATTTGTAGTGCAAAAACAACAATAACAACAACAACAACGAAAGAACAATACAATATTTAAAAATAAAAATAATTTTAACCAACATACATTTATCAGGATTTCAATGGGAAGCATACTCCTGCTTCTGGCCAATGAGATAGTCAAGTTAATTAGGGTTGTTGTTGTTGTTGTTGTTGTTGTTGTTGTTGTGTGCCTTCAAGTCATTTCAAACTTTGGGCGAGCCTAAGTCTAAAATGTATTTATTTATTATTTATTTATTTACTGCATTTATTTACTACATTTGTATCACACCCTTCTCACCCCAAAGGGGACTCAGTGGCTTACAAATTATATGTACATACAATATATTATATTATTAGCATAGCACAATATTAGCATTATATATTACTTGAACTATACCACTATACTGTAATATTATTAGTAATATTATATGTAATATATAATATATAATTAATATTATTATATGGTATTATTATTAGTGTTATATTGTATTACATTATAATATTATCAATATTATATGTATATACAATATATTATATTATAAAACTGAGGGCGGGGGCCAGGTAAATGACCTCGGAGGGCCGCATCCGGCCCCCGGGCCTTAGTTTGGGGACCCCTGATGTAAGAGGAGGATTTATTGTGGCCAGGGACATTTTTAGTAAGTTTTAGGGGGTAGATAGGGGGTTTTCAGGGTGGCTTCATGCCATCCCAATTTTAATCGGGACGGTATGTAGCCCCCCCCCTCCTGAAAAGCCCACTTTGGGTTTTGGAGTGAGGACTGGAACTCGCGCTGAAGCAGTTTATTTTAACCCGCTTTGGAATGGATTTTATTCCTGTGTGGAAGGGTCTTAAGTCTGATAGTTGTGATTTGCCCACGATCACCATGGTTGAATGGATATTTATACCCTGGACCATCAATAATTCAGATTCTGTCAAGGAACTTTGGAACCAATCAAGTATAATCAAATAATGCACCAGGAACTAGGTAGTGTTACTTTTTAGAATTATGCATTTGTGGTCTTATCTATGGTGACTAAGATATTTTTTTAGTCTATTTGGAATTATTCTCAATCACTCTGCTACTGATGATAGTGGAGACAACAATTGTGATGGTAATGTTTCAAAAGTTCACAAGCAATTTCACCCTGCACCTATGCTCTTTTTATAAACATTGGCTATTTACAGAACTAAAAGGAAATTGGAGGAAACCTTTCTTTACTCTTTCATTATTTTATCAAGGTAGTGTGGCTTCCGTATTAAGATATTTCCCACACCATTTATTTGGCGAGCTGTCTCTGAAGGTCAAAGTTGTTTCTCAGGGCCACTGTAGAGTGATCGTTACAAGGAGCCAGCTCAAAGTGCTGCAGCTTTAAACTCAATGCAGAATTCTTCAATTTCCTATAACATTTAGGATAGGTTCAATAACTCTTGCTTGTGCAGTCTATAATTGTAGGCTGGGTAGATAGAACTGATCTTTCTTTCATTCTTAATCACAAAACCATAGATATATGTTCCATTGGATAATTCATTTACATTCAGTTAAAATAACATGGTACCATGTTTGTGGAAGGTGACAATTCTCTGTTCCAATCAATTCTCTTCTACTTATCTCAATAACTGAAAGTAGTCACAGAAACTTCAAATATGGGAGATCTCATCTTGTCATTTCTAGATGCTCTTGCTTAGACCACAAACTTCTTCGGGTAGCAGCAATGGCAAAGGGAGAAAGCCCCAGTCTAGTTGCCTAGTGCCCTTCACCACATTTGTTATTTTAATTACCCCAAAATACTTATATAGAATTCACTTTATATCCATGCAACATGGAGATCCACTGGGGGAACTGAACACTTGACTCTTGCCATAGTTTTGGATGGCCGTTGGTTTTCCTTTTGCCCATGAGAAGAGGATCACAAGCCTAAAGTAACTTTAGTTAGCAATCTAGACAGGTGTGAGATTCCATATAAGACTATCCAAAAAGTTTGTAACATGAGGCACAGCCCAGTCATGCTGGTTACTGACACACATCTGGATACAGGTAATATTTCTATTCCAGTATCTTACTTGGGACGGTATTGTTATAACACCCTGAAAATGATCTTTTGAAGTCACATTAGCATACTATGCAGTGAATATTCATGCTAGTTTTTACTTTCTGAATAACCTGTGACTGTGGAACCTGTGCCCCAGAGATGTCAGTATACACATGCAAAGAAAGCCCTATAGGTGTACACAATCAGGTCTGCTGAAGTATAAAAGTATAAAAAGTATCAAAGTTCAAAACAACGTTAATGTAAACCTGTTGGCCATATTAATTTATTTTTTTTATAAAAGCAACTGATTAATGTTTAAAATTGCGAGACACTGTGAAAGAAAGATATGATCAATTATTTATTGCACAGCATTTCCAATAACATTTTGGCATAATTCAATGCCAATAGGTGAAAATTCAGCTGAGTGTCATGCAGTTTCTTCCCTTATGAGTTCAGCCAACCTCTGGAAACCCTAAATATAAACAACAATATATGAGTGCAGTTGAAGGAACTCAGTATTATTTAACAAATCATGATACAACCATATGCCTATTGCTTTTCACTTTATTTTTTGTTTCTTTTTAAGGAGGCTACTGGTTGCCATTGAAAGTCTTATGGTATTTTATATGACACAGCCCCATTGAAATTATGTTTGCATTTATCGTACACATATTGGACTTGTTGTCTTTTCATTTGAGTGGACACATATGGAATTTCACTGATTAACACAATTAGACATGCTAAAAGCGCAATCCAATGTAGGTTTACTTAGACATAAGGTCTTTTGAGTTCCAGTGAATTTAAGTTTGGTGCAGCTGTTTGCAGACTATTGATGTCAGTTGGCTTAAGCATGTTCAGTTCTGAGTTGAACATTTTAACCTTGGTGGGGAAGAACCTCCAGATTTGTTGGACTACTCCCACCATATTTAACCATTGCCCATAGCTTTGAAGTAGCTAATTACAGAAAACTAGTTAGCTGTTGTTTGCAATCAGACACAACCAAATGACACCAAAATGGTAACATAAGTGTAACTAATTTTAAAATCTGATTGTTAATGGTGTCTCATTAAATGATAAGAGCAAAGTAGTTCACTTTGCGGACAGTGAAGAGGGTCAAAGGATTTTGAATCAGAAGTCAGCAGCTGGTATCATTTGAATTTTTTTACAGCAACTAGAACAGGCATGGGCAAACTAAGGCCTGGGGGCCAGATGTGAATCCCTTAGTGCTTACCTCAGGTCCTCCTCATTTTCCATGTCCTCTTAACACACGGCAGCCTGCCACGTCCTTATGCCAAAAAGATGGGGCAGAAAGCACATAGCAGCTGAGAGCCCTATGGGGCACTCTCAGTCGCAGTGTGTCTCAACCTTCTTCTGGCATAAGGACAGTGTGAGCGACCCCATCCTTATGCTGGGAGGACAACTTGAAGAAGGCACGCAGCAGCTGAGAGCCCCCCGGAGCACTCTCAACTGCCACCTCTCTCGCCCTCCTCCCGACATAATGCCAAGAGGACAGCATGAGGATTGGAGGGGAGGATCGGGCAGTTGACGCGTGTCCTGCCTTCCTCCTGGCATATGGATAGGGTGGGCAGCCCCGTCCACAATGCGGCCCCAAGACAAAAAAGTTGGCGCATGCCTAAATTAGAAGTATGGCAACTATTTTAGTGACAGTACTTTTGAAAAGCAGATGTATGTTATATCCCACCTTTCTCCTGGTAGGGGGCTATTGTTGTTATATCATCATCATCATGTTTCTTCTCTCCAAAAGTTGTAACTAAACTGAGGAGTTGCACTACATCACAAGAACTTTTAAAGGAACCAAGTACTTAATTTTTTTTCAGAGTTCTGAGTGGCCTGAGATTCTTGACAGATGGAGCATAACTACATCTGGAGATCCAGTCTCCCCATTGGTGATTTATTCTCTATTCAGATATCAAGTCTTGTTCAAGGCTCCTCCCCCTTTGTTATCAATGAGACATTTGATTTGACTTACCTGGTCCATTTGAGCTGGAGAAGCATAGGAAAAGCTTGCTCTGACAAAAGGGCTAGGTTCTGAGGCATCAATCATAAAATCCCTCCCAGGAAGTAAAGACACCTAAAACAGTATTTATTTGTATTACTCATGTGCAAGGAAATGATGGCAATTGTCAAGCATAAACAAAACATATATAGATGTATCCTTGTGTCCTGGCCTGTACAATGAAGCGAATGGAAGTAGGGAGACAGTACTAATATAGGCATGATATTACAGAACAAAAGATTTTCCCTACCCCTCTGTCGATTGCCTTTTCCATGATCATGTGGTGTGTGTCAGAAATTCCCTTAATTTTCATCCATAAAAATAGTCCAGCTTTAGGAGTGTACCAGTCCGCTAAGCCTATGAAAGAAAGGAGAACAGTGGAATAAAAGGAGTTGATAAAACATTTCTTGATCTTAATGTATTTCACTGTTCCAGTAAAGACATTTGTGTGAAACAACCAATCAGCCTTCTTGGCTCTTTGGATTAAGCATTCAGAAAGTTGGGGTGCTGTGAGTTTTCTGGGTTGTATGGCCATGTTCCAGAAGCCCAAATCTATGGCAGGCATCCCCAGAGGTTGTGAGGTCTGTTGGAAACTATGCAAGTGGTTTCCTGCAGACCTCACAACCTCTGAGGATTAGATATGAGCAAAATGTCAGGAGAGAATGCTTTGGAACATGGCCATACAGCCTGGAAAACTCACAGCAAGTCAGTGATTCTGACCATGGAAGCCTTCAACAACACATTCAGAAAGTTCCTTGTATCAGGTTTAAGGCTCCCACAGTAGCAATTAATAGGCAGGAGTAAGAAGCCATAAGGTGGTCCAGAGAGGGATGCACCACTCTGTGAGCTGCAACAAGGTGGATGATGCAAACTGATGTACTTTTGCAGGAGACTGATTTCACCCCTCCTGCCCTTTCCACAAGGGAAAGATGTGAAAAGGTCAAAACACTGTCAACCAGTTCTGCAAGGGCTAATAGATTTGTGATTAGGATTCAGCCAGTGCTTGCAAACTTGACTTGAGAGCACTTGGCATTGCTCTTCTCACCTCCCTTTAAAACAGTACTGGACAATTACAGAGGATTCAGGATAAGAGTCAATGGTCTGCAAACATCCCATTTCCACCCCTAAACTGAGTTACTTTCATTTTTTTCAAAATGCTTAAAAGGAGCAGAGCTATCCAAGGTGCTGAACAGCATCTTCAAAATGTCTTGCATAGTTCAATTAAAATTCCATTAAAGATCTGTTTAAACCAAGAACAAACTGAACATGCAACATATTGGTAGATATTTGAAGTCCCTAGCTACCAGTATGCCTCTCTTCCCCTCTCGCTTTTAAAATTCTATTTATTACTAGCTTGGGTACCTGCCATTGTTCGGGTTATTTGAAAAAGTCAAATTTTTAATTGCACAAAATGTATAAGGTTGCGGATTAACTAGTTATGTTGTCGAAGGCTTTCATGGCCGGGATCACAGGGTTGTTGTATGTCTTTCGGGCTGTGTGGCCATGTTCCAGAGGAGAGAATACTTCTGGAACATGGCCACACAGTCCGAAAGACATACAACAACCCTCTTAAAGTTAGTTATGTTGGGCAAGTTTGCTCTAGCTGCATTATCAATGGGGTTCAGTGTGCTCTCTGGCTGTAGGGTAAACTATAACTCCCACTATGGTGAGACAGTCCCCTCAAATCCCTCCAGTATAATGAGTTAGTCATGGGGGTTCTGTATGCCAAGTTTGGACCAGGTCCATCATCGGTGGAGGTCACTGTTTTTCTGGTTGTGGGTGAACTACAACTCCCAGAAAGGAAGATCAGTTCCCCTAAACTCCCCTGTAATCAAATTTTGGCATATCAGGCATGTGTGCCAATTTTGCTCCAGATCCATTATTGTTTGGGTTCACAGTGCTCTCTGGATGTAGGTGAACTACAACTCCCTCAAAATCAAAGCAAATTCCCCCAAAAGACCTCTAGTGTCTTTGCTCTCTAGTATGTTCAGTTTCTGATCAATTCCTGTTTGCTGTGTGCCATAGAAAAAAATAGGAAAGGGTTAAGGGAGAGGCAGTGGGTGGAGTCATGCAAATTCCACACCAATGGAGAGAGTAAGAAACACTGGGATGTCTGTGGTGGAGCGAAAACAGAAAATCTAGGATGAAACTGCCCTCATATGAAAGCCTTCACTTGGGTGATGGGCAGTATGGTGATTGTGGAGGACATTGGCAGGACTCTTGGACTATAACGTGCATTGTCATTGGAGGGAGGGCCATTGGTGCCTCCTGAGTAGTGGGAACTATAGCTATTTGTGGAAGTGGGAGCTTGTCTGTGTAAGCGGACACCCCAGCCACACATACATACATATTTTCGTTTTTATTATGTATAGATAGAAGCTGGATTGCTGATGTTGCCTTGGAAGTTAAATTTGAATGTATCAATGTATAGTGCAAAAGCTAAGCATACTTTGCACTATAGAGTTTCAAGGTCGAGACATACTTCTTTCTATTTCAGGCTGTTCAACAGGGCATCTATTTCATCAGACCGATGGCCCTCACTCACCAATTTTTGCACTCTGACATGATTATAAAATCAGCTTGGGCTTTGTATTCCCTCTTTAAAACTGTACAGAGTCTTGGTGTGTTTGGTTGTTGTTTTTTTATATTGCTACATGATTATGTTTAGTTGTCCATGGGACTGAATTTACTAACCTTTTAGCCATTTGTTTGCTGCAGCGAGCATGAGGTCTCTCTGGCTTTTGTAGAATTCGGACACTCTGGAAACAAGGAATCAATTTAGAGAATAAAGTGGAAGTCCTGAGTCAGCTGTAATACTCTCTCATACACCTACATAGCATGCTACACTCAACACAAATAGAACAAACAAAAAAAAAGATATAGTGTTCTTTGTCTTTATACCTAAGACAGCTTAGGTACAGGTGAAATTGGCAACAAGAAGAAATGGCTAACCCAGCTTCTTCTCTTGTTCAGTTTAATTATTGTGCCAACCACACTGACGCCAAATGAAGGAGTTCTTAAGGAAGGATCTTGTTGAGTTGTGATACAGACCAAATTAGGCCTCCTTGGACATGGCTTTGATGCTGCAATTGATGTTTCCCTTTCTCACTCTGCAGTAAACCTCAAGGCTACCTATAAATGGTAATTGCATGCCCCTTCCGAGTATATTAGAAGTATCTTCTGGAAGGGGAGACCATCTTCTCCTGTTTCTATTGGATTCTGCCATCCTACCAATAGACATCCAGCACTGAATCCTACCACACATAGATGATGATGATGATTATTATGTTTATTTATACTCTAATTTATCTTCTCAAAGGAGACTTAAAACGGCTTGATATAAAAGTGTCAGTATACAATTTAAAATATACAAATATATAAATGTCAAAACAGAATTAAACACAAGTAGCACTAAATAATTCATTTAAAATCCATCAAAACATATTCAAAATTAAAAACCACATATTATTGCTTTTTCCTCATTAATTCTTTTCCATTGTTTCAATGTAATTTGAAACTCAAGTTATGTCTCCATCAGCATTCAGAGTTGATCAATCCATGATTAGTTAAAAATGAAATTAAGAGATCATAGAACCATTGGAAAGATGCTTTCTCCACTCTTCTATTGGGAGATACTCTTGACATTGTCAGCTACTTACTGAATGTTTGAAAGTGATGAAGACCACAATTACAACCTTTGGGCAGTGGACTCTAAACATACCATATTTCATCATGTTGCCACTGCATAATAGTTGCACCTCTCTTATGGGAACCTTTTTTTTTTTTTGCTTTTCCTCACTTAATTGTCACATTAGAGATGGCTGGGTCTGGGGCTCTCCCTTCACTCTCCTGCCTTGTCAAAGGTAAGATCGTTTTTTTTAAAAAAGAAATATAAACAGTGCCATCTGGATCTGGGACTTTCTCTTTCTTACTTCCAAGGAGGCAGGAGAAAGAAGACCCAGCTGACTCTGCAATTGCTTTTTTAAAACTGTCTTACTTACAACAAGGCAGGAGGAAAAGGGAGAGCCTCTGTCCAATCTCCTCCTCGGAGTTAAGATAAAGGTAAAGGTTTTCCCTTGACATTAAGTCTAGTCGTGTCCAACTCTGGGGGTTGGTGCTCATCTCCATTTCTAAGCCGAAGAGCCGGCGTTGTCCATAGATGCTTCCAAGATCATATGGCTGACATGACTGCATGGAGCGCTGTAATCTTTCTGCCGTAGCGGTACCTATTGAGCTACTCACATTTGCATGTTTTCGAACTGCTAAGTTGGCAGAATCTTGGGCTAACAGCAGAAGGTCATCCTGCTTCCCAGATTCGAACTGCCAACCTTTCAATCAGCAAGTTCAGCAGCTCAGTGGTTTAATCTGCTGTGCCACCGGGGGCACTCCTTGGAGTTAAGATTGTGTGTGTGTGTGTGTGTGTGTGTATAGCTGGCTCTTCTCTCCTGCTGTCTTGGAAGTAAGAGTGGGAAAGCCCCAAACCCAGCCAGCTCTGGACAATGTTTTTCCTCACATAATGGTCACATCCCCTTTTTCTGAAGAAAAAAAAGGGATAAAACATGTGACTATTACACAGTGTATTACAGTGTTAGTATTTTCATAAAACCCTTACCTCCCTACATGTTGCAGAAATCCCTTATGTCCCCACTTCTTTAAAAGTTGCACTATGAGGACCTGTAAGAGAAGCAGGTGAACAGTCTAGTTGACAACCTAACAAGAATCAAATTTCCAAGACCTGTGACTTTTGGGGGAGTTTTATTTGCCTAAGAGCCTAATCAAGGCACTATTTTGAATGGTAAAGCAGAGTAGACTTCAGGCTTGCAGGTTTTTTAAAAAAATCCTGGAATCTCAATATCCACCAGTTAGAGCTTAGTGCAAAAGATTTGTGTTTGCCATAAATTCATTCTGACATCAAGCATTTGCTTGAGCACCAGAAATGAATGGCGCCCAAAGTTCTTCCGTACATAACCTCCCTCCATCACTCTCTTATAATTTTTCCTAACCCGTTTTCCTTTAAGCACTATCATCTGTCAGTGGGAGTATCATTCTATTGTTGCTATTGTTATACAGCTAGGAATCTGAAATCCTGGATCTAGAAAATGCCATATTTTGTCAAAAGTTGATCAATAGGGATACCTACCCCATGAATGCTGTACAGAAATTTACCAAGTAGAATATGGAAGGATATAGGGCACCTAATATGGTACAGCAGCAGTTCTGATATTTATACTATATAGTTCAGTTTCTTCTATGGGGATGTAATTCTGTCCCAGGATACCTTGTAATGAAGTAAAGCCATTGATTTCCATAGAATTCACTTTCAGATAAGTGTATTGAGACTTTTAACTAAATCCTACATGTGCATATTTGGGAAGTGTTCAATAGGGTTTATTTTCATATAATTGCCTTTATGAATGGGGCAATCTGTAATTTCACATTTGATTTAGTAAATCTCACATTCTTTATATTGGATCTATGAACAAATTTTCCAATGCTGGCAAGTTCTTATTACAAACAACTAAATTTTGTCCATGTACTGTTATGAAAATCAGTATATGACTGTGGACACCAGGGCTCCCCACTTGCCCACGGAAACTCATTGGGTGACTTTATGCAAGTTAAATTCTCTCATCCTTAGAGGAAAGCAAAGCAAACTCTTTCTGAACAAAGCAATGAAAACCCTTGATAGATTTGCCTTAGACTGCCATAAATCAGAAACAACTTGAAGGCACACAACAGATAAATGTAACATGAGAGAATTGCAGTCCAACGTATTACCAATTCTCACCTGTGTAAAAGTGCTGGTCTGCATAGTTGAGGCTTCTACGTGTCGAACAATCCTGTCTATTAGGGGGTCAGGTCCTGTTAAAAAGCCAATTCTTAAACTGAAAGAAAGCAAAAGAAAAAATTATCCTCGTTATTAGTTATAGAAAACATTACCATTTTGTGATTTGAAAAATTATTTCATTCGGATTATTATTATTTTTGTGTGATTTCTCAGCTGCTATTAATTATGAAAGTAAACTAGACATGACATTTGCAGGCTTTCTATTGAGGTATTTCCCCCATATTTGGGTTTCAAAAAATGCAGCTGTAAAGCCATAGAGACAGCAGATCAATGTGTTCATGAAATGTTAGCAGCTGTAGAGTCTGTATCAGCGTGGTTTAGTTCAGATAATCCTAAACTGGGACCCAAAAGAGCCAGGATTAAGTATCTCAATGGCATTGAACCAGTCATTCTGTCTCAGTTTAACCTACCTCACAGGTTTGTTGTGATTTTATAGTGGCAAGGAGGATAACCATGTATGACATCTTGAACTTATTGGAGGAAAAGATAGACATGTAATACTATTATTATTAACTTAATGTGAAGCTAAGGCTCACAGAAAGTTCTTCCAAAAAGATTATGCAACTCCCAGCATTTCCTTAATATAAATATTGCTGACATGGAACCTCCACATTTAATCGGTTTTGTTATAGCATGCTCTATATCAGTCTGATGGGACTCTGGTTTTATTAACTTTTGTTCTATAAATTTGATTCTATAAATTGCTTCCTTGAGATTGCATTGTGTAGACAGTCTCATCATGAAAAACTCCACAGTCACAGAGGAGAATTTAGATTTGTAATATAGACTTTACTATATGCCTAATTAAGCTAGAAACACAATTATATGTGCTGAAATACCATTTACTAGGCTCATTTAATTGATGGACATGTTTCAGGTTGTAGTTTAGTTTCTACTCACCCAGAAGAGATAACTTTAGAGAATGTATCACCTCTGATGACTCGGCCATCAACATCCATTGAAAGAAATGATGGGGCTTTTGTCTAGCAATACAAAATATATTTTGTTATCAAGCCAAAAGTAGTTATTGGTGATAATCTGTCAGTAACCAAATACTGACCCTTAGTTGGTGAATGACACTTGTGAGGTTGAGATAAATTAACTTGCTTCCATGCCCACACTCTTGCTCCTATCCCACAAAAAAAATAAAGGAGCTCATTTTTTTGAGCTCATTTTTGAGCTCATTTTTACAGGTCTCATAGCTAATTGCCTCAGGAGAGACCATAAGGTTAGCTACATGAAGAATCTAAAAACAGATCTAAAGGGACACTGACCCGATGCGAGTTCAACTCCTTGATGAACCATGATTTTTTTAATTATTTAGGTCACTCACACTATGGGCCCAACTTATGTGGCCATATTTAGGTAGAACAGCACAACCCAGAACTAGACTTGTCAGGGACCTTCTTACAATACAGGCCCAATTGGAGGAAACTCTATTGTTCTTAAACCTGAATATGTGCTGAGACTTCACATCTAAAGATGAGAAGAATTAAAAATGAAAGCAGATTCCTTTTCATAAACAAGGAAGATATCAATGAGAATTATCAATAAGTTTCTGGGTTTGGTCTTACCTTTTCATACTGGACAAAATAATATGGATCATCTTCTATTATAAGAAAGTTGTATTCCTGAGCAAGCTAGAAGACAATTCCACCAAAAGAAAAAAATACTGTAAAGAAAAGTAAGTGCCTATGCCATTTCATGCTAAAACAACAGCAACAAAATGTTGGAGACCTTCACATAATTTCTGTATGCCAACGTCAGATAACATTAGGGTGCTCCAAGGCATGGGTTTTGTGCAACTCTAATTTAAGGACTATTATGCCATCTTCATGATATAGCTTCCTACCTTTTGCATTTGTCCTTACCACAAATATCTGATATGGAAAAGATACAGGAGATGCAGAACATGTTTGGGTTATAATTTATCAGTACTCTTCATTTGGAAGGATACACAGACCAGTTCTCAATGAAGAATTTGCTAGATTCTTCAATATTTAAAACAAATTCTTCACCCATGTGCACAGGTCCAATGCAGAAAAAGCAGTGATTCCCAGTATGGAGGCTTCCAGAAAAAACAGGTAGCAATTCTAATTCATTCCCATCTGAACTTGGGTGGATGAATCTATTAGGCTCTCCCATTGAAACTGGCTCTAATCATAGTGGTACATCTGCTAAATTGCTGATCTAGATGCTCATCTAGGTTATCCTCGTGCCAGCTGGTGGCTTCCATGTCAGTGAATCAATTCTAATTTTTGTCCAAATTTTAAAGGAACTATCCTAAATCTATTTTGAGAACAAAATCTAGCATCTTGCACAACTCCTCTAATGTTTAGACAAAAAAAGTAGAAGCTGAAGTAGGTTCACTATATCAATGACATGGAAATAACCAGTTTTTGCTACGTTACCTAATGCCTATGTGGGTTTTTTTTGCTTGTAAATTATGACAGTAGCAGGCATTACCTGATAAATCTCCTTTTTGCGCTCTGCTGTTAAAGAGCTTCCAGAAGGATTGCCACCATTGGGAACAGTGTACAGAAATTTAGGGCGCTTGTTACTGAGCTTATGAGTGTTGTTGTCAGATTTCCACCTGGAAAGAATTTCTTTTAAGGCTTTTGGAATAATGCCATGTTCGTCACTAGGGACTTTGATAATATTACATCCCAACGGGCGTAGCTGTTGATGAAAAGAAACAAGATATTACGCATTACTGACTATCTTAGTACAAGCCGTTCAAGCTGCTAAGGAAGCTACTATTCCTTAGTAGTAACAAAATACAAAATCATGCATTAATTTTTTCATTGTGCTCCTTAAGATTGCCCCTCAAAGGCAGAGCCTAGAGGAGTTACTACAATTCCTAGGACCTTAGCAGATGTTCTTCGAGCTCCATTTCCATGCACTTAGGAGACAGAGCCCATATGACGTCAGGGCACTTCTGGTGGGAATTCATGGGGCACATTGAAATGGATCTCGAAACCCATCTTCGGGAGTTGGGTGTTACAGGTTCCAGAGGAGAGAAAGTTGGGGGGGGGGAGGAGATGGGTAATTATGTGGGATGGCTGGCCATTCCTCAAGATGGAGAAAGACAGGAGGGAATGGGTTTAGATGGTTCCATTCATTTCCCTCTGCTTTCATATCACTTCATCTTCATCTGATGAGTCCCCAATGGAAGTTTCTTGTTATAATTAGGGATGTATAAACCTCTGTTTTCTGTGCAAAACAACCACATGTGAATTTTGCAAAGAATAAGGCCTGACTTGCACATGGCCTTCGTAAATAGTATTTTTGGGGCATTCCCAAGAGTTCCAATCTTATTCCTTGCAACAGACTTAGTGTTGGGAGGCTTGAAAAGTCAAAGGCAGGAGTGCATATGGAGGGCAGGAGGTGGCAATTAGGGTAGAACTCAATATTTGGAGCAGCTTGGTAAACTTGCAGCATTCAAAACAAAACCTCTTTTGGGTTTATACTTGTCTGTTGATAAGATATTCCCAATATCAACTTTTTCAAGTACAGCTAGTGCTCAAAGCACCCAAATTGTCTCATCTGCACAATAACAGGATCGCAAAGGTGACTCACTGCTGCCATTGTCCCACTGAAGTTTGGTTCATCTAAAAGGATATTATCTCCAGGATTAATGAGCATATCATAAACCTATAATATAAAAACAAATAGATTTATAAAAAGCAGCATTAGTAGAAGTTTCCTTTTCAAAGGTTAGTACTGTATTAAAATCAAATAATTTTTAAAATTTGACATAACATTATTTTATGATGATGATGAAACAAGATTGCACTATGAGCTTTTCTTCCTATCTTTCACTGCTTGATGCATATATTTTTAAGGACCATATCTGGGGAGGGAAGGGTTAATTCTCTTCTTTCTAGTGTCCCGAGTAGATTCCCCATGTTTATTTTAGTAAAACAAAGCCCATAATAAAGAGTTCCATACTATGGATTCTATAGGCCCGGGCTGTGGTGCAGGCTGGTGAGCAGCCTGCTGCAGCCAGCTGCAACAAATCACTCTGACCAAGAGATCATGAGTTCGAGGCCAGCTCAGAGCCTGCATTTGTCTCTGTCTTTGTTCTATGTTAAGGCATTGAATGTTTGCCTTATATGTGTAATGTGATCCGCCCTGAGTCCCCTTCGGGGTGAGAAGGGCGGAATATAAATACTGTAAGTAAATAAATAAACAAATACATGGATTGGATCCAAACATAGACATGTGCAAATAGGCATTGGTTTCTCATCATTTCCATTCTTGGAAGCCTTTTAATTCCGTTTCATGCTGTACAAGAGAGTTGGGGGACCCTGCTGAATTATGTAAGCTAGACATAGGAAACCACCTAAGTGTTGTAGGAGTTCCTATCAATTCCAGTCTGTCTGGTCAGTGGGCAACTGAAAGGACAGTAAGGGAAATAACAGGCCATCAAAAGACCACAAGTTTCTCAGCATGGTGAAGGTAGGGTGTGGTGTGGTGTAATGTGAAGAGAGGAACCTAAATTCAGGTGGAAAGTAAAATGATCTTGACCACTTGTGTAAAAAAAAAGAAAAGAAAGAAAAAACCACTTGTCAAATCTGAATTGTTCATACTTTACTAAGTCCTTCCTGGCTGCCTGTAGTGACACATATCCTCATTTTTCCTTTTTCAGGAGTATAATGTGCTGTTGGTGGGTTATGGAGTTTCATCTGCAAATCTTCTAGCCACAACAATAATTCATGATTTCTGGAAAAGAAGATTTTTATTTTAAGAATACTCAATATTTCAAGCATAATATACAACCTCTTATTAACTGATTTTTTTAAAAGTGAGGTTGGCAGTAGGTAAAGTAAATGCTAAAATGGGTGTGCCAGTGACAAGCCTTTGTTCTTTCACTACTCCATCTATCCACCATTCATTCATATACATTTATTTTCCCTCCGGGTTTTGTTGTTCAGTGTGAGATGACATTCCTTTCCCTCAAGTGCAAAGATTCTACTTGATGGTCTTGTTTACAGAACTTCACAACACCAGGTCATAGATAAAACTGAAACTTAAGGTTTCCCAGTGAAATTGATTAAAAATAGATTCAGTTCAGAAAAAAAGAAATAACTATTTTGTAGACCACCCAGTTCAGGTATAGAGTTCATCACTGAAAAATATTTTTCACAGGCAATATATTTCTGAATACCAGATTTTGGGGAATAACAAATGTTAATGTCTACTAGAAGTGTGTGTGGTATCTGTTTCTCCCATTTCATTCATTCTTTCATTCCTTTTGTTTCGGGAACCTAGGAAAGTGGGAGCGGATACTGCTTCCTTGATTGCTTTTTGGACCACGTGGAAGTTAGAGGGCGGGGCTAGTGCGGGGAAAGAGGGGATGTTTTTAAGTTTTATTTATAGAAAGAAAAAATCTCTAAAAACCAGGAGATGACTCAAACGTTATAAAGCTTGGTGGGCTAAGAGTGGTAGATATGCTCTCCATGTGTTGTGATTTTCACCCCCTTAGCCCTAAAAGTGAGGGTTAGGGAGCCTGGGGAACCCCACCAATTGCTGCCAATCGGATAATTTTTAAAATATTTTTGACCACGGAAAAAAAAGTCAATTGCTGTCAATGAGACAAAAATGTTCGTATTTTTGGCTGCGGAACAAAAATGCCCATTTGGATAGGTGCCTATTTTCTGAAGGTGCGTGAAAACAAAAATAGGGGCCTTATGAATGAAACAATCAGAAACAGATAGAGATTCTATACAAATTCACAAGTCTACAAACCTTGTTTGGAAGTATCTGGTTATTATGGAGTGCTGGATTAGGCAGATTCATTGTCTAGCAGGGCTCTTTGAAGGAGACCTTGACTGACTGCTGGTAAATAAACTACCCAATTTAATAGCCCAGTGGTTTTCAGTCTTTGACCCTCTTGATGTTTTAGAAATGTCTTACTTTTTCCCAGGCTGGCTGAAACTCAGTTTTGAAGTCAAAAACTTCTGGATAGCCAAAAGCTAAGGATTACTGCTTCAGCCTCAGATTTTACTCTCCTAGCGCTAAGACAAGTTTTAAAAAGAAATGCTGATAAATACCCTTCTGCAGCGCCATACTGAAGAGCTTTCTTCATCAGTTCTTCTCCAATTTCAATGGTAGTTCCATCATTAAGAGAGATACTTGCTGATTTAAATGGGAAGTAGTCGGCATTTGGCATTCCCCCAGAAAGCATGATTGTAGAGGACATCTTCTTTGCCAGTTCATCTATTATTCAAAAAAATAAAAAGGAATTTATTGTGGGATTTAGAAGTTCAAGATATAATGCATTCAGACCAAAAATGACACTACAATATGTCAGAATACCAAATGTGAAAGCAAAGGTACAATAAAGTATTTTCATGATACCTGATGTATTAGTGTAAAATATGAAATATAGGGGAACAGTAAATAGATGTGGGTCTCTAGCTGAAAATTATTAAATACAATATGATGGTTGAAACATGCTTAATTAGTGATGATGGCAGTCTCACTGAAAACTGAAGCTTCTGTAGAGGAGAGTAATCTTCACAAAACTTAGAAATATAAACCCAGAGCAGTGGTTCTCAACCTGGGCAGGAAAGTGTGGTTTAGTCAGGGCAACTTTCTCTGACTCCAATTTACAACAGAAGATGATATTAATTGCAGTGAACCAGTGGTTCTCAACCTGTGGGTCCTCAGATGTTTTGGCTTCAACTCCCAGAAATCCTGACAGCTGGTAAACTGGCTGGGATTTCTGGGAGTTGTAGGCCAAAACACCTGGGGAACCACAGATTAAGAACCACTAACCTAGAGACTTTTCCATTATGTTTGGCACACTATGTTCAAGAGAGGTTTATTTTCTATCATGATATACTTATAGACAAACCATCCCAAGGGTCAAGGGGTAAGAAAAAAAGAAAGGTGTTCACTGGCATACATAATACTAATACAGTCGGTTATGACTGGACTTAATGTCAGGGGAAACCTTTACCTTTACCTTTATAGTGAAATGCAATTTTACTACAGTACCATAGACAGTAGGTTTAAAGGGAACAAGTCAGACTCATTGCTCACTTAACCTAGTATTAAGTCTGCTTTGAGGCAGATATCTAATCAGAGATTTTTGCATTGTAGTCTGCCTTTCTCATTTGATTTTTGCAGATTTGATTATTCCGGAAGTTGATTAAAAATGTTCTCTCTAGGAATCTCTTGGTCTTTTGGTATGATTCTATGGTCTGCTTCTGCTGGAAGTTGATCTTAGAGCTATGATGGAGGACCTAGTGATTCCCAAGACAGCTGTTCTCTCAGGTAAAACAATTAACAATTTGTGGTTCCTCATTTTTGTTGGTGTCCTGTGCCCATAACCTCAGTGAATGGGAAGCCTGGCCATAAATGATGAAATCCTTTTTAAAAAACTAGTGTCAAGGATTATTCCAGAGCTATGTTGTTTCGCATAGTACTACTTCCAAACTTTGCAGGACACACAGTTTTTAACAAAGCTGATAGAGCATCAAGGAAAAGTATTGATGGATGGACATATGCATCTACTCACTGGTCATTCTTGCAGGGTTCGTTCTCCTTGCTGCGCTCACAGTCGTCACGAAATGAGAATAATCCATTTTGATGAAGCAAACACAAGCCAAATTCCTCGGACTTTGCCAGAAAACTGCATGAAAGACCGGGAAAGAAGTAACATTGTATTTCTATGACATATCTGACATTTCTCTCAATGCAGGTAATATTTCAAGACTTCATTATGATTCACTCATATATTCTGCATTAAAACTTAGAAGTCAAACATTATCTTTCTTAATACAACATCCATAACAGAAGGAAATGTCTAAGTATTATTTAACACAGAAGTATTATTTGGAAAAAGGGAAGCTTTGTTTAATTACAGGCTGTACCCAGGTTACGAATAGGTTTAATGTGTAAGTTGGAACAGGTACATTTTTTCAGTGTAACTCCATATACAGTAGAGTCTCACTTAACCAACATAAACGGGCCGGCAGAATGTTGGATAAGTGAATATGTTGGATAATAAGGAGGCATTAAGGAAAAGCCTATTAAACATCAAATTAGGTTATGATTTTACAAATGAAGCACCAAAACATCATGTTAGACAACAAATTTGGCAGAAAAAGTAGTTCAATACGCAGTAATGCTATGTAGTAATTACTGTATTTATGAATTTAGCACCAAAATATCACGATGTATTGAAAACATTGACTACAAAAATGCGTTGGATAATCCAGAACGTTGGATAAGCGAGTGTTGGATAAGTGAGACTCTACTGTATATATAAGTTTTGGGTAGCATAGGGAAATATTTCACAATATACAATCTTTTAATTGCCATTGCTAATTCTTACAAAATTCAGGGATTTGTAATTTGTTGAGGCACTAGAGAATTCTAAATCTTCTCCTAACAAGTCCCAGGATTGAATGGGATGACATTATGACAGTTAAAGGAGTCACAGAGGACTCCCTATAGTTAAATAGTTAGAATCATTAAACTTACCTGTGAGAAGACAAATGAAAAAATTTAGCTGGTAATTTCAGTTCTGTATTCTTTACAAAACCATATTTGCTTGCTTATTAAACAAAAGCAACCAGAACCTCTGATGTTCTCTTGTACATTCTTTATTTTTTCTCACTGATGAATTTATTCCTGCTCGAGTTTCATGCTGATTTCATTCTCTGCTGATCAACCATACAACTTGTTTATATATAAACAGTAATAGCTAACTTTTTTCTCAAAGTACTACGTAGTGCTTTTAAAAATTGACAGATCTAAGAAACTGTTTTTAAAGGGCAGAGTCCAGAGTCTGGAATGATCAGAACTTATCCGTGGCCTTCACACATCTGTGATCATACTCAGTTTAGCTTTTAGTGTTTTAGTGTTAACACTACATTCAAGTTAAGAGGTTCATAATCAAAGTCAGGATCATGCTATTAAATCACAGATAAAATGAAACGCTTTGTTATGCCTAATGAATAACACCAAATCAACAGAAATTTCAATCTCTTGGCCGTGTCTAGTCATTAAATTATACATCAATACAGTTCCCCACTTTGATAATCTAGTCAAGCACTATACCAACCTTATCTCTGAATCCCTGGTTGAACATAGCTTCTAAGTTTGTTTTTTTAAAAGATGCCTATCTATAATCATAATAATAATAATAAAATAATAATAATCTATATCTATTATTTATCTTTGAGACTCACCAAGTGCTGTATTTCATCACATAATAGTTGCCATTGTATAGTAGATGCAACCCCCTTTTTGGGGTTCTGGTTTTGGTATTTAGGAATTCCTCACATAAGAGCCACATCCTTAGTTCACAGGTGTGACTATTATGTGAGGGGGCAACATCCGCCCAATCGCCTATCCCCTCTGAGCTTTGGGGCTCGGAGGGGAGAGGCACATGGGCAGATGAGCTTTCATTTACCTGTGCATCTACTGGCAAGAGCTGTGGAGCCCCGCTTGGCTGGTGGCAGCCAAGGGAAGCCTTGCAGGTCTTGCTGGCAAGTGCACAAATGGCTCTGTAGCTACGAGGTTTCCCTTGGCTGGCAGAGGAGGGAAACAAATTTCTTGTGTAATAGTCACACTTCCTTTTTAAAAAAAACATTTGACATAATGAACATAATAGTAGTCATAGACATAGCCATGGTAGCCTATATCTATACAAAGGGATCTTGTAGCAACCTCTCAGTGTCAGAGGTATTAGAACAGTGGTTCTCAACCTGTGGGTCCCCAGATGTTTTGGCCTTCAATGCCCAGAAATCCTAACAGTTGGTAAACTGACTGGAATTTCTGGGAGTTGTAGGTCAAAACACCTGGGGACCCACAGGTTGAGAACCACTGTCTAGAAGATCCTTTTGTATAATAAGTAGAATCAGGGCCGGCCGGAGATATTTTTTGATGTAAAGCGGGGGTGCTGAAAAGCGCCCCCGCCACCGGCGCCCTGGCCCTGCCCAGCGTGCCCTGGCCCCGCCTCCCACGCTGCGTGGGAGGCGGGGCCAGGGCGAATAGTGAGGGGGCGGGGCCAGAGTTGGCCCCGCCCCCCGTGCCCTGGCCCCGCCTCCCACGCAGCGTGGGAGGCGGGGCCAGGGCACGCTGGGCGGGGGGGCGGGGCCAGAGTTGGCCCCGCCTCCCACGCTACCCCCGCTCGCCCGTCTGGCCTTTTGTAGCAGGCCAGACTCAGCGGAGGTTTCTCCAGGCCGCGATTGCGGCCTGGAGGAACCTCCGCTGAGTCTGGCCTGCTACAAAAGGCCAGACGGGCGAGCGGGGGTAACGTGGGAGGCGGGGCCAGCTCTGACGCCGCTCCCCCCCCCCCCCCCCCCGCCCAGCGTGCCTTGGCCCTGCCTCCCACGCAACGTGGGAGGCGGGGCCAGGGCACGCTGGGCGGGGGGGCGGCGTCAGAGCTGGCCCCGCCTCCCACGTTACCCCCGCTCGCCCGTCTGGCCTTGTGTAGCAGGCCAGACTCAGCGGAGGTTTCTCCAGGCCGCGATTGCGGCCTGGAGGAACCTCCGCTGAGTCTGGCCTGCTACACAAGGCCAGACGGGTGAGCGGGGGTAACGTGGGAGGCGGGGCCAGCTCTGACGCCGCTCCCCCCCCCCCCGCCCAGCGTGCCTTGGCCCTGCCTCCCACGCAACGTGGGAGGCGGGGCCAGGGCACGCTGGGCGGGGGGGCGGCGTCAGAGCTGGCCCCGCCTCCCACGTTACCCCCGCTCGCCCGTCTGGCCTTGTGTAGCAGGCCAGACTCAGCGGAGGTTTCTCCAGGCCGCGATTGCGGCCTGGAGGAACCTCCGCTGAGTCTGGCCTGCTACACAAGGCCAGACGGGCGAGCGGGGGTAACGTGGGAGGCGGGGCCAGCTCTGACGCCGCTCCCCCCCCCCCCCGCCCAGCGTGCCTTGGCCCTGCCTCCCACGCAACGTGGGAGGCGGGGCCAGGGCACGCTGGGCGGGGGGGGCGGCGTCAGAGCTGGCCCCGCCTCCCACGTTACCCCCGCTCGCCCGTCTGGCCTTGTGTAGCAGGCCAGACTCAGCGGAGGTTTCTCCAGGCCGCGATTGCGGCCTGGAGGAACCTCCGCTGAGTCTGGCCTGCTACACAAGGCCAGACGGGCGAGCGGGGGTAACGTGGGAGGCGGGGCCAGCTCTGACGCCGCTCCCCCCCCCCCCGCCCAGCGTGCCTTGGCCCTGCCTCCCACGTTGCGTGGGAGGCAGGGCCAGGGCACGCTGGGCGGGGGGGGCGGCGTCAGAGCTGGCCCCGCCTCCCACGTTACCCCCGCTCGCCCGTCTGGCCTTGTGTAGCAGGCCAGACTCAGCGGAGGTTCCTCCAGGCCGCAATCGCGGCCTGGAGAAACCTCCGCTGAGTCTGGCCTGCTACAAAAGGCCAGACGGGCGAGCGGGAGTAGCGTGGGAGGCGGGGCCAGCTCTGACGCCGCTCCCCCCCCCCCGCCCAGCGTGCCTTGGCCCCGCCTCCCACGCTGCGTGGGAGGCAGGGCCAAGGCACGCTGGGCGGGGGGGGGGGGGCGGCGTCAGAGCTGGCCCCGCCTCCCACGCTACTCCCGCTCGCCCGTCTGGCCTTTTCTAGCAGGCCAGACGGGCCAGGGCGCACTGGGCGGGAGGCGGGGCACCGTCAGGGCGGTGCCCCGCCTCCCGCCCAGCCTGACGGCGCCCCCCCGGGCCTGCGCCCGAGGCGGCGGCGTCAGCTGCCGCATGAGTGGGGCCGGCCCTGAGTAGAATCTAAACAAAGGGAAGGGTGTTTCCATTCCATAAAAATGAATGAGGAGCCAGAAGAGGATCCTATATTACAAATAGTCTTTCCCTGCGTAAAGGTTTGCCTTCTGTTGAATGATTTTTCTGAACTTGTTTGTGGAATTTGCATTGTCATTCATACCTTGCTGAAAGTAGTCATTCATTAGCTTTGCTCTATTGGGGTTAGTTGAAGCAATGGTGGCTGGTGTTAATGTTTTCAGCTCCAGTTTGTAGGCTATGCTTTTATAGAACTATTCAGAGTGCTGAACAATATCCCTTTAAATAGTTCCAATGAAAACCTCAAGTAGATTCATCATCCCATTGATATACAGTCATCAACCACCAATGAGTTCAGGGCAAGTATATTGTTATAGCATATATCATTCAGTGCTAGATTGCTAGTACTTTATTTATTTTGTATCAAAAGCATTGTATAAAGTAGTATACAACTGATAAAAATAGAAGGAGCACAAGTGACTAAGTATCTTTTGACCAAAAACAGGTAACAGTGACCACATTGTTTGTAGCCTCAAACAATTCTTCTTCTGTACATGAGGCAGGATTTTGTGGACAAGAATACAGATGCGTAGTTGTCTGTTCTGCTCCACAGTCGCACAAGGTGGAGGATACTTTTAGGCAGTGCCATTTTGCCAGGTTGTTTTTTGATCTGCCCACTCCACTTCTGAGTCTGTTCAGGGACTTCCAAGTTGGCCATTCTTGGTTTGCTCCTGGAGGAAGATCCTTGTGGAGGGCCATCCAATTGGGATTTCCTGGTTTAGCTGCCCAAAGCGATATTCTTGCTGTTGCTGGGGGAACATCAAGAGGAGTAGTGGTTCTCATGAAGCTTTTTTTTATTTGAGTCTACTGCTGGGAGGCTGATAGCCTTGCAGTGGATGGCTTTCACAGTGCTCAAGCTTAGCTTTCTGCTAAGATTCCATTCATGATTATCAATGTGGACACTTTTTAGAAATATATTGTCCTTTGTGAGATTTTCCATTTGTTCTGGAAAAGTGGCATGGAAAGACATAGGTTGGTGTAAGTTCAGTATGAGATGGTGCATGATGTATAAATGCTGTATTGTAAAATGATTCAAAATAGACCTTGTCTAGTACAGACATATGGCCTACATGATTATTTGGCCCATCTTAATTTACTTGATCTGGCCTATTGATATAACAAAGCAGGAAAAGTTAAAAACAATCCATTTGAAGCTCTAGAGTTTTTCAGCAGTAAAGCATTACTGATTACATTCACATATCATGAAAATAATGTTTTATGTGGCAACAAATCCCTTGTTAAAAATTGCAGCTATAGAAAATATGTCACTGAAATATATCTTCCTTGGGACAGTTGTTTTCATGTGGACAGCTAATGTAAATCATTTTTAATTGGATCCTGTGCACACAAAAAGGCAACCAGGTAATATTTATCTATCAGAGCTTTGGCATGATTAACAAATTTCTGCAAGATTCAAAAGGATAATGCAGCATAAACATCAATATCCACAACAGTGATGGATAATGCTGCCTCCAGTGAGAGAATCTGCTTATTAAAGTTTGATGATTTTGGCTAAAAGAGGCTACATGGCTGTCAGTGCTTAATATTAATTTGTTAAAATATATGTGTTCTATTTGTGGTCCCAAGCATTATGCCTGCAATTCTATACATGCTTCACTGGAAAGAAGATCCACTGAACATAATAGCATTACCTTGATTAGCTATACAGTGTTCCCTCATCGCGGGGGTTACGTTCCAGGACCACCCGCAATAAGTGAAAATCCGCAAAGTAGGGACACTATATTTTTTAATATTTATACATTGTTTTAGTAGTTATACACTAATTTAAGTCTTTATCAACCAATCATGTGTTGATAAAGAGGCAAGGCAAAATTAGAAGGCATTGTGGTGTAGTTGGGAGACTATCCATGAAATGGTCTAAAAGTGGTGGCTTGAGGGATCAATACGATTCCATCTGGCAGGATAACACCTTCAATTTTGCCTTGCCTCTTTGGCCTGATCACATTTTCTTTCAGGGAAAAGAGCAAGTTATGATAGGACTTCTCTGCTTGTCTGATTTGTTGTGACTTAGCTTCTACTTAGCTTGCCAGTTTAACTGTACTCTAGTTAGCTTAGCATTACATCCATGTGCCAGTTCTTTTATGTCATTCTACTCCCCTGCCACTGCTGCTATATGCAGATTGCTACTGATAACGATACTAAATAAAAATTTTCAATATCTTAAATAGGCAACTGGTGTGATACAGCCTGAGACAGGGAACTTGAAAAGTATATGGAGTATTTATTTATGAGTTTATGAGGAAACTGCTGCAGACAAAGAACAAAAAGTAGTGAAGGTTTTTAGTGGCTTGTCCCTTAACCAGTGGTTCTCAACCTGTGAGTCCCCACGTGTTTTGGCCTACAATTCCCAAAAATCCAAGCCAGTATACCACCTGTTAGGATTTCTGGGAGTTGAAGGGCAAAACGTCTGGGGACACACAGGTTGAGTACTGGTTCAGTCCAATGGATATCATCTTCTGTTGTAAATTGGAGTCCCAGAAAGTTGCTCTGACTAAACCACGCTTTTCTGCAGAAAACTGTAACATGTGGAATTAAATGATGTTCCTGCAAGTTGCAAAGCCAGGATCAAATGAGGTCCTACAACTCTTAAAGGTCTAAGGAGCAATGGCTTAGGAATTTGTCATCTCGTGTTGACCTTTCCATCTCTCTTTTGTTATCTTTCTTCTTCTGTTTCCATGTAAAAGCATTTATTGTGCTACCTTTTAAGACTGTAAACTTTGGTGCAGGGAGAATTGTTCCTTTTGCCTGTGGGCCTCTACAAAGTGCTGTGTACAATGAAGACATAATGATTTTGTGAGGATCTGATCCACTTTGCTCAGACTTCCCATAGAAACCATAAAGCAAGATTGAGTTGGAGATTTATCATTATATTTTTTGCTATAGGTGGAACAGTTTGCATGAACATGAAAACTGTTTAATGGCATCATTCTTCCAGAAACAATGAAGCTCAAAATCACCAATTGATAATGTTACATGTTCATGTAGAATCTCAAGTCCTCTCTCAATCTTGAATCCCTTCAGGTGAGAAAGGCTGGATAGAAATGAAGTAAATAAATAGAATCTAAATTCAGATCTCATTTAGTACAAGCTAATCATCCTGAAAACGATTAAGAATACTAAAAACGCCCTAGGTTTAGAGACATTTTCCAAATTATCCAAAAGTTTTGAATTGCTAATCACATTAATTATTGCTATAAGCTGCTTATAGGTAACAAAGCACCTTGTTTATATGGTTGAAAGACCTCAAGACATTTCATCCCCAAGTATGAGATTATTCATTTCCCCACAAATTATAATTGCTACATAAAACAAACCATCTACTTTTCACAGATCAGAAATTACGCAACACTGAAAATGAGAGAGCAGTAACAAGTAATTAATATACAGATCCATTTATTCAGCGACAATCCAATTGATCATTACAGATGATTTCTAGACATTACTGCATTATATTGTGCTGAGGTCCTGAACAAACATTTTCACAAAGAATGGAGATCATGTCACAGTTCCACTTGGTGGTATCAAATGTCCAGATTAATTCTGAAGAACGTATATACATTATGCCTTGATGAAGTTAAGTGGAAGCATAAATTTGCCAAATGCTTCCAAGTTGAAATCATTGCTACTTCTGTATGGTACTTCAAAAGGAATAAGAAAATAGCAATTGTGTCCCCAAAGTGGTGGTTCAGAGCATTTTTGTGCAACTGCCTTTCAGTTTCTGTTGCATTATTTATGTTAGGATGTGATTGGTGCTTGTGCAGAAAAGAGATTTCTGTACTGTGCACCTGTGTTGTAGTCAATGCAGTGTTTAATGTTTATAAACCTTACAAACCAATATGATAGCACAGCCCTTTATGCTTTGAGTGGAACTGTTTCCCAAAGGTTGGCAAGATAAAAGGATTAAAAAAAAGACTTAACATGCTATGATCCAAAAAGCAAATTTTAGTAGAGAACTATGGAACCTGGTCCCCAAAACACTTAGAATGGTTACACACACACACACACACACATGCCAGGAAGTGGAGACAACAAGAAACACCTACAAAAGAACAATGGCTATGTAAAATCTTAGAAGTGATGAGCATGGACAGAGTGACTCAACTCTTAACAAGACATCAGGGAAGACCTAAGAAGGTGACAGATTGGTAACCATTTAAAATATACATGCAGAGAGAAAACAAGACTTAAATAATATAATTAATATGAAGACACGCTAATGTATATATTTGATTGAGATTTTATCTAGATAATCGTTAAGAGAAAAAGAAAAAAAGAAGAAAAATAAAAAAAAGAAGGGAGCGGGAAACGTTTTTGTACTTCCATTCTTCTTCCTCGCCAGATTTTTATTCTTCTTCTCTTTTGGTAGTCTCTTTCCTCCTCATCTCTTTCTATTTATGTCTTAGTCCATTAGCGTGTCTTCTTCATAATTCTTCTCTATCTTCATTTTCTCATACCAGATGTAACCATGCCACCCAATCCTTCTAGCATTAGTAGCTTTTCTCTCTTCAATGTTGTCAAGTCTTTTATCCATGATAGTGGTGATCTTTTTAAAAAAGGCATATTGGTTATACATTGCATAGTGTGGTTGAATCTACTTTGAACATGTCTGCCTATTTCCGCTGTTACTTGTATAGAAACGGAAAATTGTAGAATATAACAAAAATAAAAATGGTCAAGATCATCTTCATGAACTGTTCATAAATGGAGAAAGCATCCATTTGTAAGAAGTACATAAATCACAGATCCTTGTGATTTCTGACATACAATTCCAAAAGGACCAACAAGAACATTTCTTGCAGAAACTTTACTGAACACCAACTGAAGAAGGATGCTAGAAACTATCATATATAAGTATCACAGCAGATTGTGCTGGTTGAATCACAGCCATATATCATCCTTGGAAGTCATATTCTGTAAATGAACAATGTGATACAAATACACACTGTCACTTCTATTTTTATAACTTATGACTCCCAAAGTGTCAACCTCAATTTTAACTTGTTGGTCTGAACTGAGCAAAGCTACTGATTCAATGGTAGCTTAGTAAGTCAGTACTTACAGAAGTTCCATTGATTTAAGAGGTTAGTGCTAGAAATAGGGTTCAGGTAATTAATCTCCATGAGGTAAAATGTATTAAAGGTTTGCCAAGAGAGGAAGAAAAGCACAATGGGATTATATTGAGAGAAAAACCTAAGATAGATTCATTTCCTCCATCTGCAGAGTTATTTAAGAGACATTCCATTTTTTGACAAATAATTTATTTGTTCAGGCCATAAGCCATAACAACAAGAAAAAACCTGCTCATGTACAACATCAGAGAATACGGTCTCATAAATCATTTAAACTGTCTGCTAAAAGATCAATAACAAAGCAAACTTGCCACTAAAAATGACCCCCCCCCAAATCCTTTTACATACACACTCTCCTGCTAAAAACAAACAAACAAACAAAAAACCCCCAAACACCCCATATTAAACCAAACTTATAGTTAACTATAACTGGACACTATTACAGAAATTCAACATTTTGTTGATTTTGTATGAACTGCAGTTATTGATTAAAGTAACTGTTGCTGATGGCTGCTTTTGGAAACCAACCAACAAGATAGTCCTCTGTTCCAGCCATCTATAACTCAAATCTCTTCAAATATATTGGACTAAAACTGCCATCCATCGTATGCTGGGTTGCGGAAGCTCTCCTCCATCCTTCTCATGAAAATAAAATCTTAAGGCGAATGTCTAATAGTGACTCTCTAAAACTATAAAATGTATCTGTAGGAACTTTAGGAATCAAATTCTTTTTTGAAAGGGTCATTTCTCTTACATTAAGAGTATCAATTGACTACTACCACCCTAAAAAGATGCTTGCAGAAAACCATAGAGCAGGTCAATTTGTTCAGCCAGGTTGAATCATAGAATCGTGGGACATCCAGTCCAACCCCTGCCAAGAAGCAGGAAATTGCATTCAAAGCACCCCTGACAGATGGCCATCCAGCCTCTGCTTAAAAGCCTCCAAAGAAGGAGCCTCTACCACACCCCGGGGCAGAGAATTCCATTGCCGAACATCTTTCACAGTGAGGAAGTTCTTCCTGATATTCAGGTGGAATCTCCTTTTCTGTAGTTTGAAGCCATTGTTCCATGTCCTAGTCTCCAGGGCAGCAGAAAACAAGCTTGCTGCCTCCTCCATGTGATTTCCCCTCACATATTTATACAGGGCCAACATGTCTCTTCTCAGCCTTCTTTTCTGCAGGCTAAATATGCCCAGTTCTTTAAGCAGCTCCTCATAGGGCTTGTTCTCCAGACCTTTTATCATTTTAGTCGCCCTCTTCTGGACACATTTCAGCTTGTCAACATCTCCCTTCAACTGTGGTGCCCAGAATATGACATAGTATTCCAGGTGTGGTCTGAACAAGGCAGAATAGAGGGGTAGCATGACTTCCCTGGATCTAGACACTATACTCCTATTTATGCAGGCCAAAATCCCATTGGCTTTTTCAGCTGCCGCATCACATTGTTGGCTCATGTTTAACTTGTTGTCCATGAGGACTCCAAGATCTTTTTCATACGTACTGCGTCCCCCATGGCTCCCACTGAGCCATAAGACAAATCCAGCAACTAAATATTTAAGAATGGATGGATGCTCACGAACATAGGATACGAACTAAAGGGAAAACAGAGAGTATCTTGAACAAAGTTTATGCTTGCTGGAAGGAAAGTGAGTTGAAATTCAAGACCACTGGAGAAAACCAAGATCATGAAGGCACCTCCAGGGACTTAAGAGTTCACTTGAGATCAAAGTGGCCCTGGAGGTGTCAATGTAACTATCATCAATTAAAGACTAAGGGGATTTTTTTTTGCATTTCCTAAAACTTTAAAGTTCTTTCTGATTCTCTCTTCAGTTTTTAGATGAGCAGAATGAAGGTGTTTTCTTGAACTGAAGGTTTCAAAATAGTAACCTCCAGTTATGACTCAGCTTGCTCAGTTCTTTTGATAACCGCTTATAGGCCTAAGGTCTTCTATTCTTGTTGTAGTTAATAAACAATTCTTACTAGTTAATACACAATTAAAAGCACCAGTTGCTTGAAAAGATCAGATGGCAGCACATCCCATCTTGAAAATAAAAGCCTCCACTTTTGGTACTATGTAGTTATCCTATGAGTTGGGTTGGGGAAAAGAGAGCAGAAAAGGGTAAATAGCCCAATAGGCAGCAAAAGCAAGTTTATTCATACAGGTATATTACAGTGCAAGTCTATACATTTGAGCAATTGTTTAAAATGGAAAGCACAGAAGATGACAACAAAGATTTAAAAAGCAATGGATTTTACAAACTAATATCTCCTCTTAATATGAACAGAAATGAACAAGTACATAATTCTCAATTGCAGTGCAAATAAAGAGATAAGAAGAATAGCAAGAAAGATATTAAACTCAACTGGCAGATGGTGTCTCACCCAGTGAGCAGAAAACTCCCATGGCAACTTAGTAAATCAATGCCTTTCTGCACATATTACTTAACACATTGTTTTGTGATGTTAACATACGGGCTTGAAAAGAAAAAAGGTAAAAATAATGTACATTATACAGTGTAGTCAACACAGCTGGAAATCCAAGTGCTATTGAAAGCACTTTTGTATCATACAGCTTCTCTTATGAGTTCAGCCAGTCTTTGGAAACCCTGTAATAATAATAATAATAATAATAATAATAATAATAATAATAATAATAATGATAATAATGCCACCAGTAATAATAATAACAGCATTAAATAACAGCAACATAATGGGGTCAAATTGGTGTAGCGGTTACAATTTTGGACTTGGGGTGTAGCTATGCTGTAGAATGAATCCAATGTGACACCACTTTAATGGCCATGGCTGAATCATGCGATTTGTAGTTTAGTGAAACACCAGCATTCTTTGGCAGAGAAAGCTGAAGAACCTGTAAAACAACCACTCCCAGGATTCCATAGCATTGAGCTATAGCAGCTAAAGTGATGTCAAACTGCATTCATTCTACAATGTAGATCAGTGATGGCGAACCTTTTAGAGACTAGAGTGCCCAAACCAATATATCTAAAAATGTCAGCATTAAACAAATAAAAGGTCCTACCATGTCTACACATGATGAAAGAAATACATTAAACATTGAAAGTAGCTCTAAGATAATCTCAGAGTGGAATATTACATTTATCTACTCATAAGAATATTCCATTGGTAATATACAATTAAATGGTGGAAACTTAATGGACCATTAATTAACTTTAATTTAAAACCTGTCCGGCTTGCAGCAAGTAACAAATTTGTCCAGGCAATGCACTCATACCATAAATATTTTTTTAATATAGATGTACAATAGCCTATGATCGGAAACAGGAGATGTGAAAGTGGCAGCACCAACTTCAGTGTGTTTTATATGGCGAAAAAGAGGTCACTGGGAAGGTGAGAGCAAAAGTTTTAAACTGGTTATAGGATAATAGAATTAATGATAGGAAGATTGCCTAAATAGTTTCAGGGAAGATAAGCAAAACATACACTCACCTGATCAATTTGACTTGGAGAAGACAGTGAGAAGGAAGCTCTGACATAAGAGCTGGGATCAGAACTATTTATGTTAAATGCTCTTCCTGGAACCAGTAATACCTGAAACAAACAAAAACAACCCTCTTCATTTCCTTGTCAACCACTTTTTTTTGGGGGGGGGATATTAGAGATGATTAAATTATTATTAACTCCCCTGTTTAATTACACCACCCACAATATATTTTTCCTACTTGTTTTTCTAAAGCCTTTTTCATGATCAGGTCCTGTGTATCAGAAACTCCCTTGATTTTAATCCATAGAAACATTCCAGCAGCAGGTACATGCCATTCTGCCAAACCTAAAACAAAAAACAAAAAAACAAAACTTTCATTCCTACTGTGTAATCAACCCAGATCTGGGTTTTAAAACTGCCTTAAATATACTGGTAAGTCACTGTTCAAAATTAAATGGAATTGTTTTCCATTTCTCCAGTCTTCTTGGTCCCTGATCAACCTGTTTTTGACCAGGGACCACTTTGACCAGGGACCACTCTCCAACATTAGTATCAAAGGGGTTACGAATCAGTTTTTGGTCAACTTTAGATTCGGTTCGGTTATTTGGTGTAGTGATTCAGAAAACTGCATTGGCTAGACTACATCAGCTCTAGTTTCTGATACACAGCATATGCCACCCAGTAATCACCATCTGTTCACCCACAGAAAACCTTATTTAATAACCTGGAGCTGATGTGGTCTATCCAGTGCAATTTTCTGAATCAGCACCCCAAATAACCCCAGGAACAGGCCTAAAAACTAAGACACCAAGATATTCCATGGAACGGCTCCACTCAGGGGGAGGGGGGGGGAGAGGAGAAGCAGCAGTCAGAAGGCTTGTTCATGCCTTTTGTGGGTAGTCAGCCTCTCCCTTCCCGACATCCCTGTTGCCTCGTCACTATAAGAGGGTTTCACAAGACCAGTCACTCTTGTTGCAATAGTGTAGTAACGGTGAGACCGCAGACTACATTTTATTTCTTGGGGACCACTGCTCTTACGAGAGTGCCTTCTGGCTATCTAATATGACTCCTTTTCTATATTATGGTTGGATTTCATTTCCTAAAATCCTATATGGACTTACTTAAGACAAATCTCTCTGAAAACTGTTTACTAAAATGATTTTTAAACATTGTATATAACTGTTTTAAACAAATATTTCAATTTTTTGGGCTTCATTTTGGGAGCCCTAGTAGGCAGATAAGTGATAGATAAATAAATACAAGCAGAGCATCCTTATATCTGAAATATTCAAAAATCTGAAATTGAGTGGCTGAGATCACCATCTCACTTTTTCTTTCTGATGGTTCGGTGTACATGTCCTTGTTTCATACACAAAATTATTAAAGACACCATACAAAATCATATTAGGCTATGTATATAAGGTATATATGAAACATAAATCAATTGTGAATTCTTTTTCAGTAAACTGACTTGAGTGTTAGTTCTGGGGAAAAGGGCAGGACATACCTAAAGTTGAGTAATTTACTGATTAACTAATTACCTGCTGTGCCATATCTTCACATTTTTTTCTCAGTGATAATGTACTGCTTTCCTTATGATGATACATTTAATCTACTCCTTGTTGTAATTATTTATACTGTATCCCAGTATTAAGCTAAAGAGTGGCACCCAAGAAAGCTAACAGCACAAACTTTCAAATGAAAAGGGAAAATATAATTAAACCATATTGACAAATACAAAAAAATTCAGTTAAGAGACATCAATTTACAAAAGTATCCAGGAAGTGAAACTCGCTTTGGTAGTTTCTTGACAAAAGCCTGTCTGAATCAAAACACATTTGTTTTTTGGGGGAAAGCCAGAGGAATGGGATCTAGATTACCAATTATGGCGGTGGTGGAAGGATCAAAAGACATTAAAGAATCCCATAATATCCAGGCAGATGCTTATGGAAGAATATAGTCTTTCATGGAACCTAAACCCAAGAAATAATTTATAAAAACTTTATGGTTGCATTGCTCATAACTTTCTCCAACCTTTTAGCCACTTGTCTGCTGCCTTAAGCATCACATCCCGCTGTTGTTTGTAGAAATCTAACACGCTGGAAGAAATACAGAAAAAAAATTGCTGAGGGTATCAATAAAATGATTGCAAAACTGGTAATTTAAAAGCACATATTAATCTGAAAATAGTTACAACAGGAACGCAAACCCAATACCAATGCAGAATAGCTATGCATAAAATAGCTGCCACATGGACTATAGTTTTTGTAGTTTACTATGCAGCAAAAAGCATTCCTATGTAAATCGTAACACACAAAGTAACACATTTTCCTTGCTGTCATCCACACCTGCTTGTTTGTAAATTTTGAATTCCCTGTTTTCCTCCGCACCACACTTCTGCTGATTCTTCAGCCCACAAAATGTGTTTCCTTCTTGTGCGCTTGCCTATAGCTGAGTCCAAATAATCAAAATTTCAGTCATGACTGATTCTAACTCTGAACAAATCTGCACCAAATCTAATGCAAATAATAATCTTACATGTAAAATATGGAATGACTTAGTAGGAGTTATATTTTTAAAGAAAGAAAACTCCTCAAACATGAAACAGTGAAACTACAATAATGAGAAGGAATAATAGAAAATATTTATCTCTCTTTCTCTCCCCCTCTCTTTCTGTTTCTTACCTGTCTACGTGGCACAGGAAACCTTTTTGTCCCCATTGCTGAAGAAGTTGGGATATCATAATCTACAGAAATAAAGCCTATTGTAAATATTCATCTGTCAAATAGATACTAAAGCAATTAGAAACGTCATGAATATGAAAGTATTTCTATTGCAAGCCATGTAGTTTTAAGCATATTAATGTTCTTGTTCCCAGTCTGGATCCATGGGGAGAGTTGAGTAAGAAATAACAACTTCTACTATGTTGAGTTATACACTGTATTTAAATCTTTATAGTACCTTTTCATACCACAAAATATCTTTTCTCAAATTATGAAAATGATTAACTTTTCAAAACTATGATAAGAGACTGTGCTACACAAGTGGGGCTGGCCTCATAGCTTACATTGCAAACATCATGTTTTGGAAAACTAGAAGGACTCTTACCTGAGTAAATGTGCTGGTATGCATTGTAGAAACTTGTATATGTAAAATAATTCTGTCAATGAGAGGTTTGGGTCCGGTTAGAAAGCCAATCCTTAATCTATATAAAAATAAATACAATTAAAATAGTATCTTAAAATTAAAATTCAACATCATCCTGTCCCCTGCATGAGAAGCTGGAGCTCACCCGCTCTCCCCGGATTGGAACTGCTGACCTTTCAGACAGCAGTCCTTCCAGCACAAGGGTTTAATCCACTGTGTCACCAGGGGCTCCTTGTACTGTAACTAAAAGATCCTAAATATAAAATTAACTTTACCCTGAAGAGAGGATCTTAGAGAAAGAGTCAGTCCTGATAACTCGGCCATCGGTGTCCATTGAAAGAAAAGTTGGTGCCCAAGGCTGAAGAAGAAATACTGGTGTTTATTATTCAAAGTAAATGCAGTCATTTCAGTCTAGTCTGTAGAAACAGAGATTTATCATGCTGGTCAAAAGTGAGGTTTGAAATAATAGTTGTACAATGCCAGGGCCCTGGCAAGCCACCAGTAAATGTGGAACGTTCCAGCTCCGGGTTCGCCCCTAGACCTCAGCAGTGATGCAAGGTAGGTTTTCCTGAGTGTAACTCCTCTTCTTTCCTCTATAACAATGATGCCGAAAAGCAGGCTTGAAGCTGGTACCCGCTCCCGCCTACTTTCCTGTCGAGTCTATTTTCGTACAGGGAGGGGCCTTCCTGTTCCATGCCTCCGAAGGAACGAAATAATTGAAATAAATGGATGAAATGGGAGAAACTAATTTCGCACTCATGAGTATTAGTTATTTTTTATATAATGAAAAATGGTTTTTATGCTAGTTTTAATTTTGTTGTTTTTATTTTGTGCTCTTGTATTTTATGTTTTTTTCTTGGTGTGTATGTTTGAATAAAAATTATTTTTAAAAGGAGACAATCATGAATGCACTACCAGAACAAAGCAGTGTAAACATTTGCTCTTTTTTAAATGTAGAAAGCATACAAGTAGCAGTAACTAAGAACTCACCTTGTTAAACTGAAGAAAATAATATGGATCATCCTCTATTATAAGGAAATCATATTGCCTTGCAAGCTGAAAGAAAAGAAAAAATCCACATATATGTATAGCTTTCGTTCAAATTAGAATAAGTTGCCCCAAACCTTTCTACAATCCCATCTCATGCTTTCAGATGTCCCAGATAGAGTCAAGATTAATGCTAGGTAGAATTATGGTATCAGGAGTGAAATTATGGTACTTCATCCCAAGACGTTGTCATTTATTGATCCATTCATTATATTTATATGACTGCACACAATAATACAAGAAGCTAACAAACCCAGAAGCAAAGTATGTTAAAATACATACAACGGAGTGATTAAACCATGAGAAAAATGGAAAAACTGAACCTAATTTTCTTTTGAAAGGGAACGAATCCACACAAGTAACATAATGTTCTTCCTTCTATGGAAATACAGTATATCGCCCAAAGTGGTCCAGATATGGAAAAAACTATACGTGTTTTTGGATTCCATTGGTTGAAAGACTGTTGGGGCTAAATGTAGTGTGTTGTGCAATATTTGATGTGTTTAATTTAACCAGTACTTTAATAATAGCTTCTAAAAATGACACATGTTAACATATGTAAATGATTCATTTTGTAGAAAAAAATACATTTGGTTGAGAGTTCAAAGGAAAAAAAATCCTAATTTTACTTGTATTGATGATGTTACAGATACATTCACCCAAAAAACAAAACAAAAACAAATTTCTACTATCTGATGTTGGCTTATAATAAAAATCTTAAAAATAAAATTGAACAGACATAATAAACCTCACATATAGCATGTCAGCAATTAAATCAAAAAGAAATTTGGTGAAATAGAGTACTTTTTAGAGAGTGGATCAAGCCTACTAGAAAGGGTGGCAAATCTGGGCAGATCCTGTGAACTGCACTATGTATCTCTGAAAGTACCAAGATACTTTGGTTTCTTAAGAGTCCTTGTAATCTATAGCTTCTTTCTCTGTTCTTCATGATAAGTGTTTTGCTGGAGTGTTCTGTCATTTTTACTTTTTGGCTGTTGCATGGGATTCTAATGGGCATACCTGATAAATTTCTTCCTTTCGATCTGTTGTTAATGAAGCTCCAGTAGGATTTCCGCCATTAGGAATTGTGTACAGAAATTTGGGGAGGTTGTTGTTGAGTTTTTTGGCATCCTCTGGATTCCACCTGGAAAGAATTTCTTTCAGGCCTTTTGGAATAATACCGTGTTGGTCACTGGGGACATTGATGATGTTACAGCCCAACGGCCTCAGCTGTTTCAATCAGAATAATAATACAAAATAACAGGAAAAAAGAAGTCTTACTTAAGTGAATCCATTTTATATTTCATAAATTATTTTTCCATATGTACTCGGCTATAGTGTTTCAATGGTGCCAAGTTTCCTTTACATCAGAGTATCTTTAAAATCCTTTTAATTTTTACATTTCATTGGTCATCATGCCAGTTACATCTGACTTTAAGATGGTGAATTTTCACTGAAAGATGAGTTAGAAAAGCTGACCATTTCTGGATATGGATTTTTCTTTCAGTGATCTTCCTCCCTCTCTTTCTCTCTCCTTACCCCAAAGAGATCCACCCCATATCATAAATTCCTGAATTTCTAGCAGTCCCCTTATTTCACACCACATCCTGCAATGTTCTGGAAGTTGCACTAAAGCTATAGACTTCTTAAAATTGTCTAAGATTTTGAAAGTTAATTCTGGGGGGGGGGGGGGTTGGTGGGGGGAGGGGTATAATTAACTTTTGGGGTCTATCTCATGAGCCATGCTTCTTGAGAATTTCTGAGAGTTGTAATGCAAGAAATTGATTTAAGCTCTATTTCCAAGAGAAGACTGAACTGTTCATGAGGAGCGACGCATTGTTTACATTCAGTAAATGTTTTCGCATGTCCTCAAATATTTAATTATTAAACCACCCAAACTTAAATAATGCTCCACAAAATCCAAAGAAGCACAATCTTATTGCAACAGTCACCCTTCCTGTGACAACTGTAAAATGTGAAGTTCTTTGTAGGAGCTAGCTCAGGTCCTTCAGATGTTGAGTTACAACTTCCAGCATCCTATACTGCCCAGGGCTGCTGCAATATCTAGTCCAGTGAAGCCCTGTAAACTGCTTGATTATTCCCCCTAGAATACTTTGAAAAAGTAGAATCATAATAGTTTATTCTAATAGTTGATAGCCGCAGTTGATTGCGGCTTACCAATTATGTTGATTTTGACAGGTTTAGCTCCAAGTCGAGCAAAACCAGATAATTTTCTGGGGTACCTAGAAAATGCCAAGAGAGGCTATATTTGTGTAATTTTTAGTGTGTCAGGAGCGACTTGGGAAACTGCAAGTTGCTTCTGGTGTGAGAGAATTGGCCATCTGCAAGGACATTGCTCAGGGGATGCCCAGAAGTTTTACCATCCTGTGGGAGGCTTCTCTCATATCCCTGCATGGGAAGCTGGAATTGACAGATGGGAATTCAACCCGCTTCCCAGATTCGAACCGCCAACCTTTTGGCCAGCAGTCCTGCTGGCGCAAGGGTTCAACCCAGTGGTTCTCAACCTGTGGGTCCCCAGGTGTTTTGGCCTAAAATTCCCAAAAATCCCAGCCAGTTTATCAGCTGTTAGGATTCCTAGGAGTTGAAGGCCAAAACATCTGGGGACCCACAGGTTGAGAACCACAGGTTTAACCCATTGCGTCACCGGGGGCTCCTATTTGGGTAAATGAAATTAGTATTGATCCAGCAAATATGAGGGTCATGCTGTATGGTCCTCTTGTGGACCTCTCTAGGTCCTCCAATGCGATTCTATGATACACTTCTGGCTGCAGTATAGTCAAGTATAGTGAAAATATACAGTGTGCTATTATCCATTGCATTAAGTATCCATAGGAAGTGATGTGTGCCTTGGAACCTAACCCCCATGGAGATGGGAATAATACTGTAATTCTGTAGCATGAATAGACCTCAAGTGACATAACCGGGGTTGCATAAACATTTCACAGGCAGGAAGGAGTTGTGGGTGGAAAGAAATTAAGAAGCCCTGCTCTAGACTGCTTCTGACATTTGATTCTGTAAGTGTACACCTGTGTTTTGGAAATACACTTAAAAATATCATATATGAATAGTAAACTTCTCTCTTTTGGGGAGATAAAGCGGGGTAATAATAATAATAATAATAATAATAATAATAATAATAATAATAATAATACATCACACAGTCCTAGACACTTGGGAAGTGTTCGACTTGTGATTTTGTGATATGAAATCCAGCATATCTATCTTGTTTTCTGTGTCATAAAAAATAATAATAATGATACATCACATACTCCTAGACACTTGGGAAGTGTTCGACTTGTGATTTTGTGATATGAAATCCAGCATATCTATCTTGTTTTCTGTGTCATAATAAAATAATAATAATGATACATCACATACTCCTAGACCCTTGGGAAGTGTCCGATGTGTGATCCAATAAACAGCCAGCATAGTGATCTTGTTTGCTGTGTACTAATCTTGTTGTGTATCAATAATAATAATAATAATAATAATAATAATAATAATAATAATATATCAGAGAATAAGGGTTGGATTCAGCTTCCCATTACAACTTCCACTTTGCTCTCCTGAAAGCTGCAGAATACCCCACAGTCTTTGAGGGTTCAAAAATCCAAACCATGGCAGTGATATAGGACTACATGCTCTTACCATAGGTCTCTATCTATGATCACAGAGTATTGGTAGAGAGAGGAACTGTAAGCTTTCTTGGGTTAGCGTGGATACAACAGATTATAAATTGTGTGCAGTTCTAAAACTGCATTCACACGAATGTGTTTAAAGTTTCTTTTCTTGGAGCATACGAAGGAGTGGCTGGAGCACAAATCAACCTTCCTGCTTGTCTGTCATTGAATGAACCTTTCAGGCAACTTGCCTCAACAGAAGATTGCTCCAACCATAAAACTTTCAGAAACTTGGATGGAAATTTCTATGACGTTAATGGAGTAGCCAGGGGGGAAAAAACCCAGAAAGGTGTGAGCACTTGGTAATAATAGCTGAGGTGTAAAATAAAGAGGCTGCCATTTCTCTTTCTGTACTAAGTAGTGCATCATTTATTAGGCTATAAATGAAATGCAGCCACATTTAAGTTTTATATGGTCTCTCCCCCCAATCCTAACTCAAAAGGATAATGAAAAAACATTGCCAATAATATACACTAAGTCATATAATAAATCATTTGGACACCCACAGCGATTTGTACAGGCAGGAAATGCTGAACAATTATATGTAATATTGACAGAAATAGGATTTATTCTACCATTTATTCCAGCATTTTTCTGACTTGGTGCATTAGTAATATTTCATCTAAATGGATGAGGGGCATACATAACATGCAACAAACTCACAGACCTGCTTTCTGCTCATGCAAGTGAAAAATATTTTGAATTTGTCTTACTTTTTTGTTGCTAATTTAGAACCACTACCTTTATTGACTATTAATATCTTACAGACCATTTAAGAAGAGCTGACTATTATTAAGGGAAAGGGAAGGTGAGTATTTTTCCCTTGGAAATTGTGGCAACAGTATTAGGCCTCTGCTGAGAAGCTGAGTATGTCTTATGTGTTGTAGAAGGCTTTCATGGCCGGAATTACTGGGTGGCTGTGAGGACAGTAAATAAAAAAACAACACTAAGAAAACAGGGGAATTCCAGTTGTGAAACAATCAGGGCCAGCTAACACCTCCTAACAAAGGATTCCCCAGGCAGGAGGCAGCCAGGCTTTGAATCTGAAAGGCTACTTAATGCTAATCAAGGTGGCCAATGGCAACATTCACACCTGCCTCAAACAGACAGGAGTTCTTTCTCCCACCATGGTCCTTCCACATATATATAAACCCCACTTGCCTAGTTTCCAACAGATCTCACAACTTCTGAGGATGTCTGACAGATGGGGGCGAAACGTCAGGAGAGAAATCTTCTGGAACATGGCCATACAGCCCGGATAACTCACAGCAACCCTGAGTATATTTTATTTAATAATGTTACATTTACAAACATCTTCTCCAACTAGAGTATAACATTTGGTAAGTCAGACAGGACTAGGTCTTTTCCAGTCCACATTCATTAGTCTATCCTAGTAACATTCCCTGGAATCATCCTGAATGGACTGTTGGTTGTTGTCAGAAAAGAATTAAACCAGCTTTCCTTTACATATAGTGATTTCAGCAACAAGTTGGCCCCCAGAGTCTGTTATTACTAAAAGGAAAGGTGACATTCACTCAGCTGTAATAGACATTTAGTGTCAGGTTTCCTTTGGCTCATGGTGTACTTAAGAGTCAGCTGAGCATCATTTCTTTGACCCTGATACTTGGGGAAACTGCAGTTTCATCCATTCCAGGAGTCCAAATTGTTCCCGCGTGAAATGTGTTCCTATGATCTTGGACATAGGGGAAAATTGGTGGAGAGGAAAACATTGATACGCTCAGGAAAACTCAATAGTCTAAGGGTGCATCTTAATCTAGTTTGACACCACTTTGCCATGGCTCAGTGCTATGGAATCATGAGGGTTGTAGTTATACAAGGTCTTTAGTCTTTGCCAAATAGTGTTGCGGCTTCACCAAGCTACAAATACCTAGATTCTTTAGCATTGAGCCAAGGCAGTAGTTGTGTCAAACTGCATTAATTCCACAGCGGAGATGCTCCCTAAATATTTTTAGGCTTTTTTTTCATTTTAGGTATAACCTTTTAAAATAAGCAATAGGCAACAATATATCATAGATATGAATATTTAGAAAGACTGGACATCTTGTATTGTAAAGAAATGACCTCCAAGGGGGCCTTTTCAGAGTGCTGTTAATAAAAGCCAGTCCTAACAAGCTTTTATGTGGTGGAGGCTCCTTCTTTGAAGGCTTTTAAACAGAGGCTGGATGTGTTGTCGAAGGCTTTCATGGCCGGGATCACAGGGTTATTGCATGTCTTTCGGGCTGTGTAGCCATGTTCCAGAAGTATTCTCTCCTGATGTTTCGCCCACATCTATGGCAGGCATCCTCAGGGGCTGTGTGGCATGGAGGCTGTGTGGCATCTCAGAGGTTGGATGGCCATCTGACCGGGATGCTCTGAATGCAATTTTCCTATTTTTTGGCAGGGGGTTGGACTGGATGACCCATGAGGTCTCTTCCAACTCTATGATTCTATGGAGCCCATGCCAATTTTAGTATATTCTTCTCCCCCCAGGTTAGATCAGAAATGGAAGAAAATGCACATTTAGTAATAAAAGCCTAGACTGACATTTATAACTGCATTCTAACTTATTAACATCAACAGTTCTGCATTCAGTAAACATCAGAATTCATACAATGTCATACAATGTAGACAGAGCTCAGAAAGGTCACCAGATGGAATACAGTTCCCAGAATCCCTGGGCCATACTCACAGCGGCTAGTGTCCCAGGATAGGTGGGTGCATCTAAGAGGATGTTGTCTCCAGGATTAATAAGCATTTCAAATACCTAAAAATAAAAACAACACTTCAGAAATCTCTGGCATATCAATAACATTCCTTTCCACTTCTGCCAAAGGTGTCGGCAGGTTAAGCTCTGCCGCACATTAAAAAGCAGGGAGATAGAAATACTACCATCAAGTGAATTACCAGGCATGCTAAATGCAAACCATTAAAAAGGACATAAAACGTATTTCACCTTCCCCATACTGTCTTACAATATTGCAGCAAAAAAACAAGTTAGAGAAAAGAGGAGATCTTTAGCATAATATATGACAATTTTAAGCTCCTAGAACTGTGAACTTACAGTACATAAAATCCCACTCAACTGTTTCATTGCAGTCCATGTTTGCGTTTCGGAGAAAGTAAGTAGCTGTGAGTTGGACTGAAAAGCCATTAAGTGCCTCTTTACTTACAGTGGAATTTTTAAATGTGTATTTCATGAGAAACTTTGTCTAATTCACAGATCATGGGATATAATAGTACATATACATTATATTCACTCCCCCCCCACCCAAAGATAATGTTTTTCTCCTTTTTTGGGGATCTCCTACACAGATTGAAAATGATTTTTTTTAACTGCAAGACTTTTGCTGTTCTACTGGAAATGAAACAAAGAACTTCTAGTAGCTCCCAGTCAAACTACTGCTGCTCTACATCTACCACATGGGGCTTAAGGATATATAGGATCAGTTACTGGGAAATTTAAATGATGCAGGAAGACTTGAAGGGAATGTGACCAGGATGGGATTGGATATGACCACAGCACTGACGATGCAGGAGTCCTTTTCTTTTTAAATTGCACACACATCAACCGAAAGTACCTAAGCATATGACTTAAGGATTTCAAAAACCCTTCCTCCCTGTTGTGACATTATGAGAATTTTTGCGTATTTGTGATATTCTTCCTAATTTTAGGACTTTCTTGTGAAAAATTCATTTACACAGACATCTATTTTCTTTTTGTACAAAATCTACTTTTCATACAACTCTTGGGATGGGGACAAGTCCTGAATGAAAGAATCTCATTGCATACACTTTCCCCCTAACACAGTGGTTCCCAACCTTTTTTTGACCAGGAGCCACTTTGATTTTTTTTGTTGTTGTTAGCAGGGACCAAAAGATTCAAGAATAACAAACTGTGTTAATCTAAATAACATGAATAAAGAGTACTATTATAATATAAAAAACCAACATTTTAAATAGAAAATTAAATTAGGTTTGCATCAATGTGGTTTTTGAGCTTGCATCTTCTTTACAAGTTGGGTAATCCTGGAGCTAATATTATTGCTCAAAGCTACACATACCATCAATTACTTTCAATTGATTCCTGGACTTGTTTTTAATTACCAGCAAAGCAGAAAACCCTTGTTCGCATAAATAAGTTGTGGAGGAGAGCATAAATAGTGCAAGACGATTCCTCGAATTTTAGTATAAAATAGCTTTTTTACACCAAAACTCCTCAAGAGAATCAGATTCAAATGCGTCCTTGCAGTTTCTATCATTTTGAAATTCAATGAGGTCTTCCTGGATTTCTTCTGCAACCTCTCCAATTTCAATCAACATTAAATAATTCAAAAATTAATATGAATATCAAGGACTCATGATCAGTAAAACTACTGGAGCCGTCAAATCACTAAACAGCAAAAAAGAATCACTGACACAGCCGAGCAAGAGAAAAGAATGCGTGCGATTGACTGACGCTGGGTGACATGAGTACATGACATGCGACATCAGTCACTTGCCCGACATCTTACCCGCCAGCACCGCTTGCGTAGCAACAGATTCATTATAATGAATAAAGGTTTAAAATGTGAAATGTTTTGCGGACCATATTTTAGTTCTTGTTGACCTCTGGTGGTCCACTGGTGGGAGCCAGTGCCCTAACATTTTGTCTACCTGTCTTTTGCAACAACTATTTATTCATTTAATTTATATCCTGCCATTCTCTCAGCATAGGATTTAAGTTGGCTTATAGGATCTTTGCAATGCAAGATTATAATGTACCACACTGTTGAAAGGAAAAATCTTTCCAGTGAAGGAAGAAATCGTTATTTATTCAAATCCTCAATATGTACTATCTTATTTTATCTTACTTTACACAACCCTTCTTGGCTTCCGGTGGTGACACACAACTCCATTTGTCCTTCTTCGGATTTATAATCAACTGTCGGAGGCTTATGGAGGCTCTTCTGTAAATCCTTCAACCAAGACAGCAGCTCTGGAATGCTGGACATAAATTCATAGTGTAATTAATCTACTCATGATTTGTGTTGGTACTAATTACAACTAACCAAAAAGAAGTATTGGGTGTTAACTTTCATGATTCTCATCCATTAACTTTGATTAGAATTTTGTTTCTTGGCTTACAAAGAATTGGACCTCAAATAAAGTGTGTGTAGGTAGGGTAGGATGGCGCAGTGAGTTAAACCACTGAGCTGCAGAACTTGCTGACTGAAAGGTCAGCAGTTTGAATCCGGGAAGCGGGGTGAGCTCTCATTATTAGGCCCAGCTTCTGCCAACCTAGCAGTTTGAAAACATGTAAATGTGAGTAGATCAAAAGGTACCGCCCCAGCAGGAAGGTAACGGTGCTTCATGCAGTTATGCCGGCCACATGACCTTGAAGGCGTCTACGGACAATGCCAGCTCTTCGGCTTAGAAATGGAGATGAGCACCAATCCCCAGAGTAGGACACAATTAGACTTAATGTCAGGGGGAAACCTTTACCTTTACCTTGAGGTATGGTAGCAAATCAGCATCAAGCCACTGGATGTTGCATTATTTAATATCAAAGCTATATACTGAATTTTGATCTACATCAAAAATACATATATCATGGCCTCTATTTTGGTCAAATGCAAAAATATTCTGGGTACTTCACTCCTCTGCCTAACAGTAATTTCAGATACAGCCTTTTTGTATCCTGAAGTGTGTATCTTGGTAACAAAACCGAATACCCCTTAAAAAAGAAAGAATTCTGCAAATTTGGGGAAACGTGGATAAAGTAGTATATACAATGGAAATGAGAGATGAAACATCCCCTCCAAAATGGAAAAAAGGGACTCTGTATGCATCTGTGTGAAGAAACAGGGGGAGCAAATGAGGTCAAAACAAAAGGGCAACCATGGAAGCAGGTCAGTCAAGGATTCCCTTCCCTATATGCATTCTTGAATAGCTAAGGATTAACCAATTGTGCTGAGTTGTAGAGTATGAGGCAGAAAGCGATAGAAGCCAAAGGACAGAAACGAGAGAAGAGCTGATGGAGAGAAATGAGAATAGAAGGGCAGCAGGACAAAGGGCCATAATGAAACATTATTTCTCTAAATCAATTTCATTCCATTTTGGTTAATTTGAAACTATGCCCCCTCCTAATCTAGTTTATCTTAGCTTTCGTTTAGTTTCACTATTAAAAGGGATCAGCATTAGCTGTATCAGAATATGAATTAAAACATGGCACATACTGTGGAGTTTCTCATTTTCAGAAATGGAGGCAAAATTGCAGGCAGTTTTTTAACAGCAAGAGGATGTGGCTTGGATGGTACAGGTTGAGTATTCCTTAACCACAATGTTTGAAACCAGAAGTGTTTTGGACTGATTTGGAAATACTTGAATATATATAATGAGAAATCTTAGAGATGGGACCCAAGTCTAAATAGAAAATTCATTCATGTTGCATATATATTTATGTACATAGCCTGAAGATAAATTTTATACATAATAAATCGAAATGGATCAGGGCCCCCACCGAAAGCCGGGACATGAAATGGATCAAGGTTTGCTCTGAATGCGCACGACTAGTACTTAGTACAGTGCTCCAAAGGATGCAAGGCCACATATCTCCCTTTATAGAAGTTGCGTGCAACATAACTTTTTATGAGTTTGAAACTTAAAAATCTAGCTATCTGAAATGCTTGTAAAAATACCCAGCTGAGAAAGAATATTGGAGAGCTTTCTTCATCAGTTCCTCCCCAATTTCAACTGTCGTTCCATCTCGAATGGCAATGCTGGCCGTCTTGAAAGGAAACGTATTGGGATTTGGTGCCCCTCCAGCCAGGGAGATTAGTGACGGCGGCGACCTCTGCATCAGCTCAGCTAAATTCAACAAGACAAAAAAATAATAATAAAAGGGGGAAATTATACCTAAATCAAATATCAGAAACTTTACTTTCTTTTTAACTTTACCTCCTCATTCATTTGAACTTCTTACTCACTCTGTCCTGAGCTGGCAGAATTGGTAACAAAAGTTGTAAAATGGTATAAACGAGCCATTAAAAATCCCCTTTTAAATGCCAAGATATTGATATGATGCTCAGATGGTGCATAGGAGGTGCCTCAGTGGGTTCCCCTTTTTTCTGTTACAGTATCTGTATTGAAAGCTATATTATTTCATAGCAAGACTAGATAGGGCTCTGGATAGAAATCCAGAGCCCTATTAGTGACCTAAGGGTAACATATAGTAACAAAAATACATACTTACTGAGAACTCTTATTGGTGATGCTTTTCTTGCTGCACTTACTGCAGTAATAAACCGTGAATAATTCATAGCTAATAGGCTAGGCACCAGAGTCGGCTTCTAAATAAACTGGACCTAGGCTGAAATAAAGCAAAAACAAATAGGGAATATCATATCTGTAGATATAAAAATATAGCCTGCGTATGTTTGTGTACACAGAACTCGAAAAGTAGATGGGTGATTAACTTGAAAATTTGGCACAATGTTGCATTCCAATATGCACATGCTTTTATAATAAAATGAGTTTGGGGGAGGGAAAATCATGGATGATGGGATATACAGTACATTCAATCACTTCAGCTCCCACAGACCACTATGACTTGCACCAATAACAGATCAGGACCAAACCTGGCACACAAGAGACCCTATGATCCACTTTATGTCTTGGCGCAGTTAGAGGAGGACAGAGAACAAATTATGGGATATGCAGTACCATCACCCAAATTGGCTACCACAGAGCACTGTGACCCCCATGAACGACGGACATGGACCATATTTGGCACACAGATACCCCATTACTCACTTCACGTCCTGGTGCCAACAGGAGGAGGATGGACCATGAATAATGGGATATGCAGTACCTTCACTCGATTCAGTTCCAGCTGCGACAAACTACAGAGAACCACATAAATGACAGACCTGGACAAAACTAGGCACACAGACTCCCCATGACCAACAGAAAATACTGGAAAAGTTCGGGGGATATTGACCTTGATTTACAGGAGTTAAAGTTCACCTAAATCCAGAGAAATTGTGCCCCCATCGAAAATGGACCGGGACCAAACTTGGCACAGAGAACCCCCATGACCAACTAAACATACTGCTGTGGTATGTTGGAATTTACCTTAATTACGGGAGTTGTAGTTCACCCTTATCAAGAGTGTGCAAAACCCAGCCAATAAACGGATCTGGACCAAACTTGCCACACAGACCCAACATGGCCAACTCAACATACACACAGGAGTTGGGGGTAAACGCCCTGGGAATCCCACTCACTCCAACTAACATTGTGTTTGAGTTCAAATAACTTCAATTACCAATACGCATTGCGTCCGCAATGGCTATCAATAAAACGCAGGGGCAATCTTTGCAAGTGTGTGGGCTGAAATTAGAAAAAAAAGCTTCTCTCATGGGCAATTATATGTCGCATGCTCTAGAGTTGGTAACCTGTCTGATCTTAATGTTTATGCAGAAAAAAGACAAACTAAAAATGCCACAGCACAGTGTGGCCGGGTTTAGCTAGTTTCAAATAAAAAATAAGTTACTGTACTTTCCAAATCATATCCCTTCCATAGAGAATGGACCACCCCCTTATTACTCATTACCTGAATACAATTTATTCAAAATTCACAGATATTCAACTCAGTTATGTGTCCATGATGCGACCTCATATTGAAAAGGCAGGAAATAGTCATAATATAAAAACACACAAGCAAATAGCAACTTGTCATCCCCATTAAGGATAAGAAATAAGCCCTTTGTTCAAAATCACAGTGAATAGAGCTAATTGTATGGTTACTGATTAGGTAGTGCCATGAAGAAATTTAATTATGCTTCTTAATTGGTCAGAACCAGTGAACACTGCAATAGACACATGATTAACCTCTATTAATAAATTTGTCTTAAAAGGGTCTTAAAAGCTTCATTTGAAATAGACGGGAGCAAAGTACACTTAAATAAGATTGGTAAAAGGCAGTAATTACCTACACAAAAGTTGGCTTCTGGTATTCTAATGAAGCAAAAGCTCTACTTTCATTTTCATTATCATATGATATTGATGTCTTTTCTAAATGTAATGCTTCCCATGATTGGAGAAGCCCCTTTCTGCTCACCTGCTCCTGATAGGCTCCCAACATTTCTCTTCTTGCTACCTTGCTAGTTAACTTTCTGCTCTAGCACAACACAAAGTTGTGTTGGAGTACTAAGAGATGCCCGCTAGGCTTGTGCATGAATTCGGTTTGGTTGGTTCCCTTTGGCTAATCCGGCTTGTTTGGCTGGGCTCAGCTGTCATGTTTTTTTTCCAGTTGAAATGGACCACGGAGCAGCTGGTCATGGCTCCTCCTTGGCCCCTCCTTATTGCCAATGGGCTGGATCTAGCTGCATTTTTCAACTGTGGACCAAAAATGGCTATTCGACTACCAGCCCAGTTTCCGGAGGCGTGTGAAAACAGATCTGGGGATCTCTCGAAATTTTCCCAGCAGAAACAGATCGAGGTTCCGCTGAAATGCACAAGCCTAATACTCACAAATGCTTCCAGTAGAAGTAACCACGGGCAAATGAAACTGTGTAGGAAGAAGCTGAAAGGGGGCCTTACTGTATATGGCTATGTGATTTGAGAAATTTGGAATGTAGAAAAGTTTAAGATAGAAAGAGAAAAACCTTGCTCAGCTGGAAAGGATTTTTTTTAAAAAAACAGGGGGTTTCTCAGGCAGTCAACCAGAGAATGCCTAGACTTTTAAATGTGAACTTACGATACACAACTATGACGCATGTATACCCCTGCCTCCATACTTGCTGAAAATATCAGAAACTGCACTATCAATTAAGATCAAGTCTCTTAATTAATTCCTTGCCACTGCCAGAGAACAGATGGGGTCTTCTTTAAATATAAGGAGTCCAATCTCATTGGACTCATAGTATTAACATTATACTCACTGAAATCAACTGGATAAAGTGAATCATGGATTTGAATGGTTATATTCCATTAAATAGGTCTAACTTGGACTAATGTTGAATCCAGTTTGGGATTTTCTCAGAATGAGGCAAGGATACCTAAAGTTATATATTACTTTGCAGAATGACACCGAACAGTACTGTATCTATTTACTTATTATCCTGATTTATGAATCCTTATGTATCTAAATAATAACAATTATAATAAACTCTATATTTTGCTTTATCTCCCTGAGGGTACTCAGGGCGGATTACAGAAAACATATATGGCAAACATTCAATGCCGTTATTCAATTTACAAGGACAGACAATACATAAACAGAGGTAAAGGCTTTTCCCATCTTTTCCATTTCTGGCATCTGGAGGCTGTGCTCAACTCCGGCCACGGGGATGTGTGTTTGTATGTGTGCGTGTGCTGTCACTCCATCTTTCATGTTGAGGAGCTTTGTCATCCTTAAAAATCCTCCCATCGAATTGCTGGCATGTCCTTATGGGCACATTTAATTACCTCCCCGCTTAAGGCAGTACCTATTTATCTACTCACATTTCTGTTTTCGATCTGCTAGATGGGCAGGGAACTCAGGCTAACGGCAGGTGCTCACCCCAACTCAGGTTTGAACTGCCAAAAATTCGATGAGAAGGATTTTATGCAGCTTTAGAGGTTTAACCCACTGTGCTAACCTGCCGTTGAATCTTAAAATCAATTATCGTATTTAAAGAAGTCCAAAACCTGATCCATATAATTCTAGATCACTTTTCTGTGCTAAGGACGAATTTCATTTCAACCAGTTTACAATGCAATGATTATATGGTTGCTTTTGTCTTATTTTTTGTGCAACTGATTCATATTTTATCTGTTCACAGGATCACATGCTGCAAACCAATCCTGATATAATTAAATGAAAGTTTTTTTAGACCTTTCATTTAATCGCAACTGTTGCACAACCAATTCAAGTGTTGCACAACCAAAGCTGTTAGGGCTCTGCATGGATTAGCTCTACATTAAAGATCAATGTAAATCAAAATTTCTTATAATCAACAAATTTGGAAGTCAGAAAGTAGCACATTCTGTTGTATTCCTCTGGAAACAGCTGAGTTATTCTGATGTTCCTTTGCCTCTTATTTTTAAGTGAAAACTAAGGAGCGATTTTAAACAGAACTAAAACAGACAGGGAGGCGTGACAGATGTGTAGTGCTTATAAGTTCTTGGCAGGAAGATCTCATCTTTGTTTCCTTAGCTATATTAAAAATAGTATGTTAAAATGTTTCACCCAACGCAAGCAGTCGTGGGGTGTCATAACATATCACACTAGAAGAGAAGTTTCTGTCTCTGGAAAGAACAAAAGAAAACAGTCTTTCAAAACATTTCAAAGGGTTTGTTTTTCATTTCACGGTTCCTTCTGTTTTCAAAACAACCCTATCATCTAATGAAAACATTTTATCTAATACATGAAACTCACTTTGGAAAAACCAACTGGTGTCCATTTAAGTAAGATATAAAGGTGTTTGTGTGGCCATATGTGCCTTCCAAACACTGAAACGATCAAAAACTGCAAAGAATTTGGGATACGGAAAGTAAGACCTTTTATTGAACCTATAGAAAATAACATTATATTAGCTTGGAATGCTGAGCTACATTCTACCTCAGGTTTACAAATTACTCAGAATTCATAGTAATTGCTCTTCTTTCTCACTTTCTATGTCCCTGCTGAATATCTTCCTTTGTATGTAAAGGCATTATGTGTATTTATTGGAGAGATGAGAAGTAAATCTTCTATTCAGCATTCAGTGCAATATTTTATTTATTTTTGCAACATAAATGTCGTCTGAAAAGAATTTTTTCATAATTCAAGTTTTTTTTAAAAAAAAAAACCCTTTGAAATCTCAGTGGAAAAATAATTTTGTGTATTATCACAGGCTTTCAAAGGTATGTTTCCATTCTATCAGGACAAGGGAAATAAAGCTATTTCTTTAGTATGGTTACTATATAAATGGATTATAACTGTTTGAACAGTACAACTTTTGTATTATCTTTGGATAAGGCTGACAAATAGAAAATAAATTAGATGGGGTGCATGTGTTTTCATACCTCCAACATTTCATCGAGGACAACAGAGAAAGGTGTGGCTACACCATGGTCAAAACAGCAAGAGGTATGAGTGAGGAAAGCTGATAGGAAGAGAATCAATTCATTTGAAGTGAAGCGTTGGAGGAGTGATCCACCAATATCTTGCATTGCTGAAAAGACAGCAAACCAAACTTGAACGGTCAAAGGATTTCATGGTCAGAATCACTGGGTTGCTGTGAGTTTTCCAGGCTATATGGCCATGCTCCAGAAGCATTCTCTCCTAACGTTTCGCCCACATCTATGATGGACATCCTCAGAGGTTGTGAGGTCTGTTGGATACTAGGCAAGTGGGGTTTATATATCTGTGGAATGTTCGGGGTGGGAGAAAGAACTCTTGTCTGCCTGAGGCAAGTGTGAATGTTGCAATTGGCCAGCTGGATCAGCACTGAATAGCCTCGCAGTTTCAAAGTCTGGCTGCTTCCTGCCTGGGGGAATTCTTTGTTGGGAGGTGTTAACTGGCCCTGACTGTTTCTTATCTGGAATTCCCCTGTTCACTCTAACAACCACCATGTCAGACTACACATAGAAGTCATTGAAATTCACAAGCATGTGGACAATTTCTACAGAAAGGAGAAAACCATGAAAATGAACAAAATCTGGCTACCAGTATAAAAGATAAAGGTAAAAGTTTTCCCCTGATATTAAGTCTAGTCGTGTCTGACTCTGGGGGTTGGTGCTCATCTCCATTTCCTAGCCAAAGAGCTGGCACTGTCTGTAGATACCTCCAAGGTCATGTGGCTGGCATGACTGCATGGAGCGGTGTTACCTTCCTACTGGAGCAGTGCCTATTGATCAACTCACATTTGCATGTTTTGGAACTGCTTGGTTGGCAGAAGCTGGTGCTAACAGCAGGAGCTCACTCCACACCCTGGATTCGAACCACCAACCTTTCAGTCAGCAAAAACTATAAAATCCGGACAGTAAGTAAAGAAATAAAGAACAACACTCAGAAGACAGGGGAAATCCAGATAAGAAAGAGTCAGGCCCAAAAAAGGATTCCCCCAGGCAGGAACCAGCCAGGCTTTGAGCTGCAGGGCTATTCAATGCTAATCAAACTGGGCAAGTGCAACATTCACCCTTACCTCAGGCAGAGTAGAGTTCTTTCTCCCACTCTGAACATTCAACAGATATATAAACCCCACTTGCCTAGTTTCCAACAGACCTCACAACCTCTGAGGATACCTGCCATAGATGTGGGCAAAACATCTGGAGAGAATGCTTCTGGAAAATGGCCCATAGAGCCCGGAAAACACACAGCAATCAAACCTGAACTCTTTCTAGAAGCCAAGGTGGTTGAGACTGTCGTACTTTGTCTCTTAATTCTCTGTTACCATGCAATGTGGTTTACAGCTCACTGGTGCACATTAGAAGCTCTATTTTGGTTGGTATTCCCTAACATTGGTCACCTTAGTTTAAAGCCCTTCAAGCACACTGCACAGCGCATTTATATGTATCATATAAACACTGCCTTTCTAAGCTACCTTCAATCCACAGTAAGTGATCGGTGTAGATGTGCCCAAGGAGAGCTCTTACTTATAGTGTCACCATAAGTCAAAGTTAACTTGACAGCAGTTAACAACGTGAATAAGAACAGACAAAACTTTGTGAGGCTCAGCAGTTTGCCTGAACCTATAGGATATGACATGATGATGTTGCCATCTCTTTTATTTTCCTCCTGGAACTAACATTTGCACTTTGAAACCCATTTCAGCAATTGGCATGAGACGAGGACAAAAGGGAGAGAGTGGGAGGAGTAGAGAGAAACAGACACATAAACAAACTGAAAAAGTGGTGCAGCTCGAGACTGTCCCTGCTAAAGTGGGACACTTGGATGACATAGTGCACTGCTTCTTACACAATGGGCCCCAACCCCAAATGGGGTCCCCTTAGCTCAATGTTGGAGTTACAAAAATTTTGGCATACAGTAAAAAGTATCCAAAAGTATGCCAAAAATTTTGGCATCAACCTGCAGTGTTTACAGTGGATTCTGCAGAAAATGCTTCAGCTGCACTCCATAAAAAAGGAAAATCGGCCTGTTTCGCAGGCCTTGAAATAGGCTACCAAGCTACAATGAAATGGGTTTTAAATATTTTATTTTTTACTTTTAGTGTGTTTTAACAGGTTTTTGGTATTTTAGGATGATATTTTGGTTGTTAAGTTAATTAGGTTGTGTTATATTGTTGAATGTGTTTATTTCGATTTATTGTCCGTACGGTTTTGTCTCCTACAGATGAATGTTTGCCTTACCTGTTAGAAAATCGCCGAGAGTCCCTTTGGGGAGATAGGGCAGTATACAAATAAAGCTTATTATTATTATTATTTATTGTAATTGCTGATTTATTATCTGTAAATGTTTGGTTTTCATACCTATTTTATATGCCGATATACCTGGGGTCATTAAAAAATTTCTTGGGAGGAAAGTGGTCATGAGTGGGAAAAGTTTAAGAACCCCTGACATAGTGTATGTGTAGGGGGATAGCAAACAAGGGGAGGATAGTAAATAGTATTAAAATGCACCTTACGGTGAGAAAGGGACCGGCCAAACTAACTCTTAAGTCCTCCTTGCCAAGGAAAACCCTGTGAAATTAACGAAGTGTGTATCCACACTGTACAATGAGTACAGTTTGATGCCACTTTTAATGCCCTTTAATCCTGGGAGTTGAAGTTTGGTGAGCCCCAGCACTCTTTGTCAGTGAAGGCCAAAGGACTTATAAAACTAAAACTCCCACAATCCCATAGCACTGAGCCAGTGCAGTTCAAGGGGAGCGGGGGTCAAACTATGTTGAAAACCCTATGAAGTTCCTAAGGCCCCATCCACACAGCTGTATAAAATCCACATTGAACTGCATTATATGGCAGTGTGGACTTAAGAGCCCTTCCAGGCAGGCCCTATATCCTAGGATTGATCCCAGGTGTCCTTTAAACTGGATGATATGAGTCCACACTGCCAGATAATCTGGGATAAATAGAAAACCTGGGATCAGATCTTGGGATAAAGGGCCTGTCTGAGGCCCCTTCCACACAGCTGTATAAAATCCCACATTATCTGCTTTGAAGTGAGTTATATGGCAGTGTGGATTCAGATAACCCAGTTCAAAGCAGATATTGTGGATTTTCTGCCTTGATATTCTGGGTTATATGGCTGTGTGGAAGGGCCCCAAGTCGACAGGTAGGTGACTTGAGCTGCATCGCAAAATGCAGTAGAAACACTATGTAACAAAATGAGAAAAAAAGAATGATGTCCTTGGTTTGAAAGTGTTATTTCCGGTTTCATTGAGTGGTACTAACTTTCAAAGTAGTTGTATCCCAGAAACTATGTTTTTGTAGATGCCACGAACTATACTGAATTCGTCGAGACTCTAGGATAGGCCTGGGCAAACTTCAGCCCTCCGGGTGTTTTGGACTTCAACTCCCATCATTCCTAACAGCCTCAGGCACTTTCCTTTTCCCCCTCAGCCGCTTAAGCGGCTGAGGGGGAAAAGGAAGGCGCCTGAGGCTGTTAGGAATGATGGGAGTTGAAGTCCAAAACACCCGGAGGGCTGAAGTTTGCCCATGCCTGCTCTAGGAGATCGTCACTGAAAAACTATATAGCAAAATGTGCTGCAGGATGTCCCACAACAAAGTTGTTGCAAATGGATACACTTTCCCCATGTTTTTATTATAGAAGCAATTAGGAAATGATATGTAGGACCCAGGAAAAATCGTGTTACATAGTGAATTCAGTGGTGTCCAACCTTTGGTCCTCCAGGGGTTTAGGACTTCACCTCCCAGAATTCCTAGGCGTTGGAGAAATTGCCCGGGGCTTCTGGGAGTTGGAGTCCCAAACACCTGCAGGAACAATGGTTGGGACATCAGGTCTACAGGTTTGAGGTTCTGGGGCAAACAGAGACAGAGAGAAAAGGGACCCTTGCTGGATCTCGTCTCCATATTTTAGGAAGGCTTGCCAGCGTGGCTCTCCAAAGAATCTCTTCCACCGGGGCCGACAAAGGCGTGCAGAGTCTCAGACACACAAGCCATGCGAATGAAGGCGGCTGGCTTTAGGGTCCCTTGCGCAGGCGCAGGGGGAAGCTTTCTGTCCCTTACCTGTCTAGGCCGGAAGGAAAGAAGGGCAAACCTTCCGCCGCCCCTTTTCTGTCTCTCCTCCTGAGCCTTACTTACCTTTGAACTCCAGTTGCAAAGAGAGCAAGCGAGCGCCCTGTAGGCAGGCAAACAGCGCATGATCGGGAAGGCTTCCCAAATGCGCGAAAGACGTCACTCCACGCTCCCTCCCCTCGAAGCGTGTAGTTTGGCACCAGCACTCTTGGCAGAGAAGGCGAAAGACCTGGAGAAACCACAACTGCCAGGACTCCATAGCACTGAGGCAGGACGGTTAAAGGGGTGTCCTGTCCAATTGCATTCATTCTACAGTGTAGTAGAATAATACAGCTTGCACCAGGATGAAGTAGAAATGACTCTTATAAGGTGCACCTCTATACTGACACCACTCTCTCTATCTAATCTGTATGTGTGCATGTGGCATGAGTGTCCACTCACACAGATACCCTCTAGCCTCCACAAACAGACTATAGTTCACAGTGCTGAGTAGCCACCAAGTCACTCCCTCTGTAAGGAGTCCCCGATGGCGTAGTGGACTAAAGCCTCGCGACTTGAAGGTTGGGTTGCTGACCTGAAAGCTCCCAGGTTCGAATCCCACCCGGGGAAAGTGTGGATGAGCTCCCTCTATCAGCTCCAGCTCCATGCGGGGACATGAGAAAAGCCTCCCACAAGGATGGTTAAAAACATCAAAACATCTGGGCATCCCCTGGGCAACGTCCTTGCCAACGGCCAATTCTCTCACTCCAGAAGCGACTCAAGTTGCTCCCGACACGAAAAACAAAACAAACCTCCCTCTGTAGACATGGCAGGTTACAGCGAGCGCATCCCAGTGTTCCTTTCTCCCTCTATTTGCATGACCCTGCCCACTGCCTCTCCCGTAACCCTCTGCTATGGTACACAGCAAACAGAGGAATTGATCAGCATCTGAACACATTGGAAAGGTTTGAGGAGAATTCACCATGATTTATAGGAGTTGTAAGTCCTGGGATGTATAGGTAATGTGTACCTCACAACCTCTGAGGATGCCTGCCATAGAGGTGGGCGAAACGTCAGGAGATAATACTTCTGGAACATGGCCATACAGCCCGGAAAACATATAACAACACTCTGATGGACCTCAAACTAACTTGGCACACAGACCCAACAAGGCCAACTTTGAATACTGGCGGAGTTTGGGTGTGATTGACCTTGACATCCAAGAGTTATAGTTCACTTGTATTCTGAGAACACTGTGTTGGGAATTGTGGATGATAGGTGTGCACACGTAAGATAGCTCTTACGTGTGCCCATGAACCCAGGGTCATCCAGCAGAATGATGTACCACTCAGCTTTGCAGAACAAATAACACAGGAACTTTTACTAAGTCCAAGAGATCAACAGAACAATGATATTTACAATAGTCCCTCTGATTGCTTACGGAATTCAGCAGCCATTAGCAGTCCTTTCTTAGTGCATACATCTGCTTCAGTGAAGATCAGCAGTGAACAAGGTCTCAGAAATAGTCAGGCCTCTCTGACTACATAGCCATCTTCTTTCTAGCCAGACTCTCTCTCTCTCTCTCTCTCTCTCTCTCTCTCTCTCTCTCTCTCTCTCTCTCTCTCTCACACACACACACACACACACTCACACACACACACAGAGAAACCTGTTCAAACCAGTTCTCCAGTAGCAGTGCAGCAACAGTTGCAAACTGATAGCAAGGTTTTTGCAAACTCAGCCATTTGGCATCATGCATTTGTTTTTCCAGTTAACACATATATAGTATCTTTGCATACCATGACACACTGAGCCCATCTGATGATGGAGCTGTACCAAAATTGGTACACAAATTCAACATGGTCAACTGGGAATACAGGTGGACTTTGGAGGTGATTGACCTTTATCTCTGGGGTTATAGTTCACCTGCATTCCGTGAGCCCTCTGAACCCCACTACTGATGGATCTGGGCCACAGACCCAACACTGCCAACTTGGGGTGATTGACCTTGGCATCAGAGAGTTATAATTCACCCGTAATCAGAGAACACTGAACCCACCAAGTGAGGGATCTGGACCAAATTTGACACACAGAACCAACATGGCCAACTTTGAATACTAGCAGGCTTTGTGGGTGATTGATTTGGCATCAGAGAGTTATAGTTCACCCTTATCCAGGGAACACTGAACCCAACCAACGACAGATCTGGGTCAAACTTGCCATACATACCCAACATGGCCAACTTTGCAAGCTGGCGGAGTTTGGGGGTGATTGCCCTGGGAATCTGGGAGTTGTAATTCACCCTTATGCAGAGAACAGTGAGCCCAGCGGTTGACAGATCTGGACCAAATTTGGCACACAGACCCAAGATGGCCAACTGTGAAAACTGGGGGAGTTTTGGGAGGGTTGACCCAAGATTTTTGGGAATTGTAGTTCACCCACATCCTTATGCATTTTCTAATGGGAGTATTCATAAAAAACAAAAGCAAAGACTGAGGTTTTTTCTAAGAAATAGTGTAACATATGACCAAATTGATATTACCTAACATCCAAAAACAAACAATGCCTTTTCAAATAACTTGGGCATTGCCAGGTACCCAAGCTAGTCTGAAATGTACATAGATCAGGCCCGTAACCAGAAAGAAAATTTGTGTCTCCCAATCTGGCATGAGATCTCAACAAGACCTTGAAATTACCATCATTGTGCTAAGATTCTTCACAAGTAATAGGTCCTGAATCATTCCTCCCTCTTTAAACCAGTTCTATTCGGTCACAAAGAACAATAGTTTCTACAATTGGCAGAGGTTTCTGTTTTCTTCTGCTTTCTTTTTATTTCCTTTACCATCTAGATATTTTCCACTGAATTAGCAAGAAGTTTTCAGCCAAGCACAAGTTGGTCTGATGGTGCCTGCTTTTTTGTGTCTGTCGAAAACTTCTGTTGCATTTTCCCATCACTCAAATGGTTTAGCAACCAATACACCAAGCTTCTGATGAACACCTTTACCCCCAAGTTCTCCTCCAAACACCACACAGTATTTACAGAGTGCATGTTGTAGATGAAATGAGTAGGCTAACCAGGGAAATCTGCTGAATCATTTAGGTTGAAAACTTAGGTGCCTCTCTTTATCCATAGGAAATACATATCCTGGCAATGGAGTCTGTGGATTTTGCACTAATTGAACTTTCACTTGGTCATCAGAAACAGTCTGGTTAATATAAAGTCCAATGACTCAGATTCTTCTCTTTGCTCCTGTTCTATTGTTTCTTTGCCAGGGCTTGGATTAGATCAGTGATTCCCAAACTTTTTTTTTTTTTTTTTGACCAGGGGCAACTTTGACCAGGCACCATTCTCCAACATTAGTACCAAAATGGTTATGAATCAGTTTTTGATCAACTTTAGATTTGGTTTGGTTATTTGGGGTAATGACTCAGAAAATTGCATTGGATAGACCACATCGGCTCTAGTTTCTGATTCAGAACATATGCCATCCAGTAGTCTTGGTGGTGTTGTCATTAAATGTTTAGACATTTCAGGTAGTCATTTGATACCCAGTTTCTGAAGCTCTTTGATAAAAAAGTGGATTTTCTTTTAAGTACATTTGACTCTCAGGCTGGATCTACCCTGGGATCTGATCCCAGATTATCTGCTTTGAACTGGATTATATGAGTTGACACTGCCAGATAATCTGGGATAATCAGATAATCTGTGATCAGATCCTTGGATATAGGGCAGTGTAGAAGGGGCCACTGTTAACCAGAACTCTCTAGCATCTAGCCAAAAATTTGAAGAAATCGTACTTTAAATGAAAATTAAAATACATAATACAGTAAAAGTGTCTTACATTAATCTGTCTTTATCTTAATTTGCTTGTAAATATTGTATTTCAATATTAATATCAAGTCTTTGGTGTGCAATGGGTTAAACTCTTGTGCCGGCAGGACTGCTGACTGAAAGGTTGGTGGTTCAAATCTTGGGAGTGGGGTGAACTCCCGTCTGTCAGCTCCAGCTTCCCTTGCAGGGACATGAGAGAAGCTTCCCATAGGATGGTAAAACATCTGGGCATCCCCTGGGCAACGCCTCTCATACCAGAAGTGACTTGTAGTTTCTCAAGTCACTCCTGACACAAAAAAAAACATATATATCAAGTCAGTACAGAATGTATGGTGTAGTATATAATGTATAGTATGAGTTAGGCCTACTTTTAATAGTACAGTAGAGTCTCATTTATCCAACGTTCTGGATTATCCAACGCATTTTTGTAGTCAATGTTTTCAATGCATTGTGATATTTTGGTGCTAAATTCGTAAATACAGTAATTACTACATAGCATTAATGTGTAATGAACTACTTTGTCAAATTTGTTGTATAACATGATGTTTTGGTGCTTAATTTGTAAAATCATAACCTATTTTGATGTTTAATAGGCTTTTTCTTAAGCTCTCCTTATTATCCAACATATTTGCTTATCCAACATTCTGCCGGCCCGTTTATGTTGGATAAGTGAGACTCTACTGTAATTCGAAAGCAACCAGAAACTACATTATTATTATTTGGTGAATTTTAACCTGCATTTTACCTGTGTATATCTTGTCATATTTATTTTCATAGTGTCCTGTTTTATCTCTCTGTTTTTAATCATGTTGTACTCCACCTCGAGTCACAAGAAGAGGCAGATTATTATTATTATTATTATTATTATTATTATTATTATTATTATTATTATTATTATTGTCATTATTAGTAATATTCTCCTTATGACTATTACATTTACTCAGCATCTAGCAATCCCCATGAGTGCTGGTTAACTGAGAGTCTTCTGTATATAATTCATTTCATTTGATCACTAGATGTCGCTCGTGCACTTTTCATTTAGAACAGAGAACAAGCAAACCCAGGCAAAAAATATATTTGCGAACTTCTTATTCCATTTGATAGTAATTGCTTCACTGCAGGCAGTTTGTGAAACTGGAAGGAAGGAGTCCTGCCTGAGCTATTACAAGCCTGGAATTTCATTGCGAGGGCTAATTCCAGTCAGGATCCATTAGGGGTTAGCGATATAACCAAACAGAAACTGTAGACAATGATATTGTTAGCTGGGCATTGCAAATGTGTGCATATGTAAGGCTTGCTTTGACATCGGTAAGGCTATGATAGATGATCAAAGAAAGAACTTTGATATGATAAAGACAAGCCTGCCACAGAACTGCAAGCTGCTGCTATAAGCATTTATTCAGTATCAGCTGTCAACCAGGCACCATTCAGGGCCCAGCTGGTGTTTTGCTTTAATAGGGCTACCCTTGCGTGGCCAGCCACCTTTTGCTGCTCATTGGAATCCTATTAGTAATTCTGTCCCGCAGATGAAAGCCGCCTGTGAAAAGCTATTTTGGGCTCCTCTAAGGGATCGACATGACTAGGGAGTCTGTGAATTGAGCTGCTTGGTGGGAAGAAGTGTTTGATAGCAATATGGATGCTCTCTGAAATTGATAGCACCTGCGTTGTTGGGTTTTTTTTTAAAGCAAATATTAGATAGCCACATATGAAGGCTGCTTAAGCATTGGATTCCTGTACCAGCAGAGGGTTGGACTAGATGACTCCTGGGATCCTTTAGAATGCAGTTTGATATCACTTGAACTACCAGGACTTAGTGCTATGAAATCCTGGGAGTTGTAGGTTGGTGAGGCACTAGCACTCTTTGGCAGGGAAGGCTGAAGGCTTAGTAGCACTATGGAATCCTGGACGTTTCACAAAGCCCTTTACCTTCTCTGTCTAAAGACTTCATCCCACTGAACATGTCAAGTGTTTGGAAAAGCCAGTTTACCATACTGCTAAGGCATACTCCGTTTCAAAATTAAATGGATGATTTTCCTATCTCCATCACACTCTAGTAAACGATCCTGTTTTATTCAACTCAATTATGTTGTCGAAGGTTTTAATGGCTGAAATCACTAGGTTGCTGTGAGTTTCCTGGGCTATATGGCCATGTTCCAGAAACATTCTTTTCTGATGTTTTGCCCACATCTATGGCAGGCATCCTCAGAGGTTGTGAAGTGTGTTTGAAACTAGGCAAATAGGGTTTATATATCTGTGGAATGCCCAGGGTGGGAGAAAAAACTCTTGTCTGCTGGAGGCAGGTGTGAATGTTGCAATTGGCCACCTTGATTAGCATTCAATAGCCTTTTAGCTTCAAAGCATGGCTTCTTCATGCCTGGGGAATCCTTTGTTTGGAGATGTTAACTGGCCCTGATTGTTTCATGTCTGGAATTCCTGATTCCTTTGTACTGTTCTGATTTTAGAGGGTTTTTTTTTAATACTGGTAGTCAGATTTCATTTTCATGGTCTCCTCCTTTATGTTGAAATTGCCCACATGCTTGTGGATTTCAATAGCTCCTCTGTGTAGTTTGACATAGTGGTTGTTAGAGTGGTCCAGAATTTCTGTGCTCTCAAAGAATATGCTGTGTCCAGGTTGGTTCATCAAGTGCTCTGCTATGGTTGACTTTTCTGGTTGAGTTAGTCTGCAGTGCCTTTCATGTTCCTTGAGTCTTCTCACCTCCTCAGGAGTCTGCCGTATACCACGCAGCTGTGAACAAGTCTACATAGGGCCTACCAAACACAGCACCCAAACATGAATTTATCTACTCACAGCTATTTTCGAACTGCCTAGGTGGGCAGTGAGGTGGGCTGAAGGTCAGGCGCTTACCTTGACCCGGGCTTCAAACTCCCAGACTTTCAATTGGTAAGATTTATTGCAGCTGGTGATTAACCAGCTGGCTAAAGCCTGGTCCTGAGAAAGCCATTTGAAGCTGAGAACGACAAATACCATCACACAACAGAATTGGTCATTTTGCCCATCTCTATCCAGATAATTTGCAAAAGGGTCACTTGCCAACCAGCTTAGAAAGCGTCTGAAAAAGATAACCCTTTGCAACCCTTTTAAAATACCAAGCTATCTCTGTCATACACTTGAAGCCTACGTCATGAGATGAACACAGTAGGTTTTTGTTTTCTTAAGTCGGTGGCTCAGTAGTATTTAATGAATGTGATGAAGTGCTGGTGCCTCACTGAACTACAACTTCTAGGAATCCAAAGCTCTGAGCCCTGGCAGTTAAAGGGGTATCAAACTACAGTGCAGATGCACCTTAAGTGTAATGGATAGTCAGAACGATTATTTCCAAGATAAAATTATATCCTTTAATTCTTTCCATGAAGAAATGTCATTTGGACTACCATTTAAGGTACAGAAAAACTATGTGCATACTGATAGTGAAAATCCAAACTGAGAAAAGTAATATCATATCTTCTCAGAATCAGAGTGTTGAACACTGTTTATTATTATTAGTAATATGTTTATTTATATTCCACTTTTTCTCTTCACAAGGAGAATGAAATCGGGTAGATCCACCCTTCATTTGATTTTTGTTTCTATTTTCCCATCATTGTCAAATGCTTTGAATTATTTATTTGTCTGAATTTGTTTCATGTATTTTATTATCTCAGTAATAATAATAATACCAATAATGATGGTGTATTGCCCAAATAGGAAGTTAACAAACATAACAACATCAGCATTGTTATAATTATTTTTATATTATGTTAACTGCCTAGATAATAAATGCTTTCAGGCAGTTAAACATAAAAACACAAAACACACAATAAAACTACCTTTTTATGTTTTAATACACTGAAAATGAAGTTTCTTTTATTCTCCCCCAAAGATAATGAACAGCAACCTCTTCCTTGATGTTTCTTGGAAGCATTACTTCTACCATCTCTGTATATTCCTATATCTATTATATGTTTCCAAAACGTAGAAGTATTGCATATTTTCATCATATATGTATGAATTCTTTCTTTTTAACTCCCACCCCCATTAGTTCTTGGCTTTTTCTGTTAACCTCCAGGAAGTAAAATATTATCTGAATGCCATCATGTAATCATAGAAGCAGACGGTATCTCATGGGTCATCCAATCAGAATTGTGCCAGTAGATGAATTCACTGCTAAAGCAACTCTGCCATTTGTCAATCCAACCCCTGTTTAAAATGCAACAACAAAGGATAGTTCACTGTTTCAGTCCATTTCTCTGTTTTACATTCATAACGCCAGGAAGTCTCTCTTAAGGCTCCCTTCCATGCAGTTTGCGCAATTCAAACACTTAAACACCCATTTGGAATTACATTCCAATAGTGAATATCACATTAGACCAAAATTATCCCTACAATTTAACATTGCAGTCAGCATACCGTTGGTATCCCGTTGGTAACACAGTACTGGCTTTCAAGCCACCTGTTTGTGCAATATCTGTCTTCCAAGTGGTTCCTTGAAATGTAAGGTTGTCTGGGAAGAATTCCTTGAAAAATCACTTGTGTAGTCCTAGAAAGCCATGCGGCTTTTTCAGACACTACTGTAGTAGTGCTTAACATTGTTTGCCTTTGCTCTTAACATGCCTAAAGGTGCTACTGAAAGCTGCCATCTGACATTAATGTAGTGAGAGGAGTGTGTACATCTGGAAGAAAAAACACAGCTTCAAAATCTAGATAAACAAATATTGAAACCTAGGAGGTTCTTGGTTACAATGCCTACAAATTCTCATATTTGCTAAGCATATATCTAAATATTCAGGGAGAGAATGAACAGTTATCAAAGTCATTTTCCTTCTCTCCGATTGCACTAGTACTTTGGCCAGTGTCAGCACTAGCAAAGAGCCATGGCTATGAATGGCCATCTGTCAAGAGTGCTTTGATTATGTATTCCTGCATGACAGGAGGTTGGACTGAATAGTCCTTGTGGCCTTCCAACTGTATGATTTGGTGGCTCCATTTAATGGAGATTATATTCTTTAAACTGGATTACATGGCATTGTAGAATCATACAATCCAGTTTAAAGCAGATAATCTGCATTCAGAAACTGGTCTGTGTAGATGGGCCTTTGTTAAAATGCAAACAAAACATGTCCCCATGTTAGCTCACTGTACTAAAAAAATAAAAACAATTACATGATATTACAGCTACTGCTTTTAATGTGTTCCTTCCAAGGTATAGTGCTTGTTTCCTAATCTCATCTTTCCCCCCTGCTGTTGCATATTCTTCTGTGAAAGCTTTACCAAAAATTGGCCTTGATAATACAGAGGCAGACTTGTTATTTGGAGGAATACTTTGTATGTGCATTTATGTTCTACCACAGATGACAAGAACAACAGCAGCAGGCACTGTCGTAGTCTTTAATCTCTTGTACCTTTCCAGAATTGTAGGTCAGAAGCATCTTGGTGGTCATTTTGTTTAATCCCTGCATTTAGGTTTAATTTGAAAATCTCCTGGGCAATATAAAGCAGGTCCTAAACTCTTTTGAATTGGCTCTGCATTAAGGCAGCATTAAAACCAGTATGGCAACATTCTGGTTTGACATAACTTGGTTAGACAATATTGAGGTCTTGATATAACAGAAAGGCATACCAATGTTAAACCGTGGTGGGGCCATGATGGCACAGTCGGTTAAGCTGCAAAACTTGCTGACCCAAAGGTCGGCAGTTCAAATCTGCAGGAAGGATGAGCTCCTGCTGTTAGCCCCAGCTTCTGCCAACCTAGCAGTTCAAAAACATTCAAATGTGAGTAGATCAATAGATACCACTTCGGCGGAAAGGTAACGGTGTTCCATGTGGTCATGACCTAGGAGGCATCTACGAACAATGCCAGCTCTTGGGCTTAGAAACAGAGATGAGACCCCCCCCCAGAGTTGGACTTGACTAGACGTAATGTCAAGGGGAAACCTTTACCTTATACCAATGGAGATCATGTTGGTCAATGTGAGTACAGAGTTGCTGTGAGGTTTTTGGGCTGTATGGATATGTTCCAGGAGCATTCTCTCCTGAAGTTTTGCCTGCATCTGTGGCTGGCATTTTCAGGCTCCTTTCACACTAGATTATATGGCAGGGTGGACTCAGATAATCCAGTTCAAAGTAGATACTGTGAATTATCTGCCTTGACATTCTGGGTTATATGACTGTGTGGAAGGGGCCTCAGAAGTCTGTTGAGAGTGAGGCAAGTGGAATATGTGTGTGTGTGTGTGTGTGTGTATAATGTGATTACAGTTGGTCCTCTGTATCCATGGATTCAACCATCCATGGTTTGAAAATATCCCCTCACCTGGCAAAATGTTCCAAAAAGCAGACTTTGATCTTGATATTTCATATGAGGGACATCATTTTTGTATGCCATTGTACTTAATGGGACTTGAGCATTCACAGATTTTAGTATCCACAGGGAGCCCTGGAACCAAAGCCCAGCAGATACCAAGGGCCCACTGTGGACTCATTGGAGTTGCAGAGCAGAAAATGGGCTTAGATATGAACATTTTTCTCTGGATTTTCATTGCACATTGGATTATATCACGCATCATTATTTTAGTCATTTACTGGATCCTACATTGGAGAAGAGGAAGAAATTGAACTAAATTTCTATATCACTTTATTTATTTATTTCCCACTTTTCTCCTGATATAGGGACTTGAGATGGCTAACAGCAAGCATTACATGATACAATTAAAACAGGGCAGATGCATTAACATATGAATATAAAAAATAAAGAACAATTAAATCTTTGTGTCATGGGACATAAAAATATTAAAATACATTTAAAACAACACTTAAAAACCAGACAGCTTCCCAAAATCCCACTCTCACCATCCCCAGCAGCTTGGCTGTCATCATTCCAAAAACACTTGATGACAGATATATGATTTCACCTAGAATGAAATTCCTGGAATGTGTACAAAGCAGATGCTATTTCTGGAAGTGCTCCAAGCTTAACTCAGCCTTACCTATCTCTGGAGCAGTGGTTCTCAAGCTGGGGTCCCCAGATGTTTTTGGTCTTCATCTCCCAGAAGGCCTAACAGCTGGTAAACTGGCTGGGATTTCTGGGAGTTGTAGGCCAAAAACATCTGGGGATAATGGAGGGAGAGTGGACATCTCCCCTCTCCTGACAAGTCAAAATAGGCCCCTGATTGATGTCTATAGCTGAACCCTAGTTATCTCTAACTTGCTGCAAGAGGCTTTTAGAGTGCTTAGATAGGAAAATGCTGAGACATGCATATATATGCCCGTGTATGTAGACATGTAAAGTGACCTACTGATGACAATATATATGTAAGAGCATGTTTTTTGCCTGTATTTGGAGATGTATAAAAGGGAAAGTCAACGCCTTTATCCTCACTCTGGTTTGCTTTTGGAGGAAATTTCACGCCAGGGTCTCATCTGAAAACAAAACCGTACTTTTTGGCCTCAACAAACGATCGCTCTTGGTGTTATCTCTCCTATCAGCCAGAACACTACAACTCCCAGCCGGAAATCCCAGCCGGTTTACTAGCTGTTAGGATTTCTGGGAGTTGAAGGCCAAAATATCTGGGGACCCATGGGTTGTGAACCACTGCTATAACCCCATGTTGGTGCCACTGTTGCTGTACCAAATTTCCTTGCTCTCTCCCTTCTGTGATACCATGCTCCTTGCCATTGGCACCAACACCTGCTCTTCAAAAAGCACCAATTGCACTGAGTGGCTGGGCATCTTTCGATTCATAGTCAGTGGACACAGAAACTAAACTTTTATAACAGTAGACTGGCAGCAGTGTGAAGGAGTGGCGAGAAAAGGAGAAGAGAAGAAGTTGATGGCTGGTGTGGGACTGGATTGGTGGATTGAAGAAGAGGAAAATGAGTTGGCAGTAAAGACTAGGGGAAATAAGAATAGTGCTTTGCTTGTGCCGTCACTGAATCTTCCCTTTTAGTTTTGAGGATCTATACCTGAGCTGCAAATGGAATTGCTTGCTGATGCTTCTCATCTCTCATTTTCTCTGACAATTCTTACGGTACAACTGAAACCTGTATTGCATATTATAAAGGAGATGCGCTTTTTCATTGTGATGGATTCAGTGATGTTTGACATATTATATCAAACATAGGTGACTCTGGCTGTAGAAGGAAAACAAAAACTATCCAATTGTAAAACTATGCACAGAAGATGGTGATAGAAAGGCTACGATTTTAAAGCTATAACACTCCGTCTCTCAAATATCCAAGCAGCCCGTTTTCCCAAAGTGTATGGTTCTGTTTTAAGATTCACCATAATTACTTTGAGCACTAGTCATCATCAGCATTTCTATTAAATAATCACTGAGAACAGACATTTTTCAGATCAGGTTTTTGTCTTTATGGTGAAGTCAAAATTGGATGGAGCAAAGATCAATAATGTATCTAGCTAATATATTAAAATATAAATGAAACGAATCACAAGAAATGAAATTACTTTTCATGACAATTTGGAGATAAATACTATCCCACAAACCTATGGATCTGCCAGTGTAGATTTATTTTGTTAGCAATCTGCAAGTATTTTGCAAACCTTAATATAGAAGTCTATCAGTTTTCGGTACTGGAATAATTCAGTTACTGTGAAGATAATCCATGGATTTTAGCCTTTCTCTCCCAAGCCACCGATAACCAGAAAATTCATATGAAAAAGCAGTATTTCATAACTAACTTAGCTTCACTTTTTTCTGCTGGCTCCATCTGATTCTGTGTTATAAAAACTTTCTGAGACATATTAAAAACAACTATAGGCTGGTTATCCCTTATTTGGAATTCAAAAATCTGAAATATTCCGGAATCCAAAATTGTTCACATGGGTGGCTAAGATAGTTATACCTTTGCTTTTTGATGGTTCAACGTGCACAAATGCAGTGAATATTTTAAAATTAGCTTCAGGATAGGTGTATAAGCTGTATATGAACCATAAATGAATGTTGTGTTTAGTCTTATGTCCCATCTCCAAGATATTTTGTTATGTACATATATGCAAGTACAGAGATCCAAAATCTAAACACTTTGAGTCCCAAGAACTTTGGATAAAGGATACCCAACTTGTAGTTCATATTTTTCCTTTCCTTTATTGTTAGCAAGCATTTGATGTGCTTTGTTTTGTGACTTGTCACTGAAAGAAGAATGAAAGCTTACTGACTGTTACAGCATACATTTCTGAGTACATTTAATTGGTGGGAGAAAATACGTTGTGTTCAGGGAATACATATTCCATTGAATGTCTAGTTTGACCATTTATATCTATGTTGCAGCATGAGAAGGATGTAAAACACAATCTTTTTTCTTCTAGGTACTAATGATTCACCTGCATATGCTCCATAATCAGGCTGGATTTTAGAGTCAAGTCTGGTCTGTTGATACCTTATCCTTTTCAGGTCTTTTGAGAAGAAAATAGCCAGTGCAGTATGACCTCCCATATCCATGGGACTGATCTCCATGGGTTCATTTATCTATATCAGTGGTTCTCAAGTTGAGAATCACTGATCTATGTACAGCAAAATATGTCCTCTCTAGGTCCTCCAGTGTGACTGTATGGTATTATTGGGCCAGAAGTCCTCACTATACTTTGCAGTTTCACATATCTATGCAAAATCCTGAGAATATTTTCCCCACAGATACAGGGACTGTACTGAATATGTTCCACTTTTTAAATAGAACCAATCTGGATTCCGTAGCCTCCTGGTTGGCAATGTATCTTAAGCTTCTTGTGAATATTTATTTAATTTACATCACATAATTTTTTCCAATATGTAGGGAGCCAAGGTGGCTTACAAAAATATCAAAGCAGGAAATCTAAAATCCTGATAATAAAAATGTTAAAAAACAGTTTATTAAGTTATTATATTTAAATACCATTAATTGTTTTTAAAAGTAACACATCCATAAGCCTAACATACAGCACACAGATCTCATAAACAGGAATGTTGGCAACCAATGTATCATTAAATATCTGTTTGAACAGAAAAATATTTGCCTGCTGGCGAAAGGAGTGTGGGGCAGCCTTGTTTCCCTTGGAAAAGAAGTCCACAGTTTGGGAAAAGTCACTGAAAAGGCTTTCCCCCATGTCATCGCCAGACAGGCCTGTGATTGTTGTGGGAATGTCAAAAGTCCTTCCTCAAGGATGTTAACATTTGTTCAGGCTCATATAAAGAGACATGGGATGCATCTTCTGCACTGTAGAATTAATGCAGTGTGATACCACTAACTTCCACAACTCAATGCTATGCAATCATGGGAGTTATAGTTTTATAAGGTCTCAGCCCTCTCTGCCAAAGAATTCTGGTGCTTGATCAAACTGCAAATCCCAGGCATTCATAGCATTGAGCCATGCAGTTGAAGTAGTGTTAAACTGCATTAATTCTATAGCGTAGATAGATACACCCATACGATCATATCATACAGACTAATTTTCCCATTGTACACTGGTTCCTCTCCCCTTTTGCCATGGACATACATCAACTTCCAGGAGGGTTCCATGGCAAAAGGGGAGAAGAAGCAGCATACGCTTCCTCAGTGAGATGGGGCCAAAGGTAAGTTAGGTGATGCGTGGTGTCGGGCGACGGGTTCTCCATGCACTCCAGTAAGACCCCTATGGATTTGCCACAATGTGTGGCAAATCCCGACATTAATGTGATAAGGTCCTAAGTCTTTCAGATTGTATGAATCCAAGATGTACAGCCCTTTCGACAGCTAGAACAGTTGTTGAAATATAAGACAAATTGAAGACCCATCTCTTCCGGCAGGCCTACCTGGTCAATTTTTAGTTGCGAAATTTAATCTGCACTTCATTAGTGGATTTTAACTTGTATTTTAACTTTGTATTTTTGTTGTATGTTTTTAATAGTGTTTTATCTCTTGTTTTAATGATGTTGTATCCTGCCTCAAGTGGCAGGAAGAGGTGGGTAATGCATTTATTCCTCCTCCTCCTCTTCCTCCTTCTCATCATCCATGGGTTCTGTATTCACAGATTCAGCAAACCATGGCTGGAAAATATTTGAAAAAAAAACTCTCCAAAAGAAACCTTATATTTGTATACCGAGTACTGTATTTTTGTATAAGAAGCATTTTAAATACAAAATACTGAACTAGAAGCAAAATGCAAAGTTCTCCTTGGCAACCTGTATAATACTGGTAGAAGATTTCAAAGAACCCACAATCTTTGATTTTTTATTTGTCATCCATTAATGTTATTACACAGCCCTGACCTTTGATTTTACTCATACATTTTTCTTGTAAAAACAACATTTGGTATTGTATTAGTCAGTTACGATGTTGCAAGTTTAATTTACAATGGTGTAACTGTTCCTGGTTCACATTTACAACTTTGCTGTTATTGTCAATGCCCATGAAACCTATCTTAAAAGCCAGTTAATCCAAGCAGCAGAATTCTGTAGTACAGTACTGGCAAGTGGGGCTCTGCAGGGCAATGTGACTAGATTCTTTCCAAACATGAGTGCTGAGCTCCTATTGTTATATGTGTCCTCCATGTATGGCAATTTTCACCCCTCTAGCCCTAAACTGAAGGGAAGCCTTTCCATAGTGGCCCAATGGGTAAAAAATGTTTGTATGTTTGGATGCAGAACAAAAACAACCATTCAGAAAGGTGCCCCTTTCCAAATCGAAAATGGGGGCCTTACAAATGAAACAAACAGAAACAGATAGCGATTCTATACAAATGCATGAGTCTAATTGAAAACTACCTGCCATAATTTAAAGCACTTACACCTGGTCCTACTTTCTGGGGCAGCAGACCACAAACTTGCATCCTCTTCTTTCTAATACACCTGTTGTTCTGGTTTAGCTAGCACACACTCACAAACTGAATGAGAAATGGAAGTCATTACTCAGGCTAGATTGGCATGCCATATAATGCAGTTTGAATTGCATTATATGGTCAGTGTAGAGTTATATAATGCAGTTCAGGCTGCATTAAATGGCAATGTAGATTCAGCCTCAGAATTAGGAGACCTCTCAGACAATGGCAATATATCAACAGTCTCCGAAATCATCCTTGATTGTGGAGATCCATTTGGCAGAAGTATAGTTAGGGCCATTTGAGAAAACAAGCCTAGTCACCAGCAATCCAGGATTTAGGGATCCAGCAGGTCGGCAGACAGGTATTAGAGTCTTGAAACAAGAAGAAGTGAATGACACCAACCAGAGGTGACTCTAACAGAGGCTACAGCCAATCAGGAATGCTTGTCCTGCTGCCTGGCAAGGAGCCTCATTGACCTTCTCTGCTCTGTTATCTTCTCAGCTTGCCAAGTCTGTGGACTTGGAGACTGTGCGGATTCCATTGATAGGTCAGCTGCCAATGGAGCCTGGATTTGTGTCTCCTAAGGCTGTCTTTCAATAGGAAGAACTAAAGAGCTCTCTTCAGATTCCAAGTCTGAATCCATCTGTATGGTTCGCTCCGAACCCTCGCTGTTCTCCAGGGTATTTTCTTTCCATTACAGGCCTCTTTGTTTTCTTTACTCTGTCTCTGAAGCTCCATCGATACTGCCATATAATGCAGTTTGAACTTCATCATATGGTAAGTGTAGACTCATATGATGCAGATTGAACTGGATTATTTGAGTCTACACTACCATATACTAATCCTGTTCAATCTGCCCTTATAATGGCAGTGTAAATGGAGCCTGATGCAACACCTTGGCCAGTATCTCCACTAGCTTATTTCTTATAAGGGGGTTTGGTAACAGTGGAAGGAAAACGGCATCTTGATTTGAACACAGTGCTTTGGTTCTTCTTTTCATTTGAAAAGAGCCACGATAAAACTGAATTTCTTCTGCAGATTTCAACGAATTTTGCAATCCATTATGCAGGGGAAACACTGTGTAGGAATCAGTTGTTCATCTTTATAGTCTAGTTTTGGAGCACTACAGGAGTGTTAATGCAGATAATTAATACAGAATCCATTCTCCCCTTAGGGAACTTAAAGCTGTTGTAAGTAGAACTAGGTAGCAAAATAGTTCAGAATTTTTTAGAGCTTTAGGGCTGGGGTGTCAGCAATAGAGGAAAGAGAAGATGTATTTGTTATAACAGCTTTCTATTTTTTATTGTCTAACTGTCAGACCCTAGAGACAATAGATCACACTTCAGAAGCTAGATCATTACCATGGAAGTCAAAGCATTGGTGACTTAAGAAATCTAAACTGCCGTGAAGCCAAAATGAGGATATGAATCCGGCTCGGCTGAAAAATGAGAAGGCAAATCCTCAGGTTACTGGTAATTCTATTTTTTTAGATTTAGTAGGCTGCATTGTCAAAGTGAGAAGAGGGAGATGGCTAGATAAAACCCAATTTCAAGGAAAATGCATTTGGATGATGGATGAATGTAAAGTAGGCAAAAGAAAAATGGGTTGTAATGGTAATAAATGGAATTGCTGAACTAGCATGTGGACAATATTTCTGAGAGCCTCCAGGAACCCAGTCTGGGCAATTGAAAATAGTGATTTGGTAGTGTCATCTTGTACATCAATATGAATGATGTGAAAATATGGAGTTAACAGGAAGAATCAGTTCCGTGGATGACTTGTGTCCAGGCTATGTTCCTTCTTTTTTTCCTTTGGGGCCCTTGATAGGCTTACCTAGCTACACCTAGCTACAGTGGAAATGCCCTACAGCATTACAATGTTTCAGCCACTTGGTCCTGCACAGAGTATTGAGTCATTTAAAATAAATAGAGATGGGCTGAGGGATAGCATCAGTAGCAGATCCCTCCAGGTACTGGAACTCTTGTTACTTCCCTAGGCTCTAAGGCAATAGTGGCCAAACTCAGAGTATATTGGCATAACAGTGGCCCAATCTACACTGACCATTTAATGCATTTTCAAACTGGTATCAAAGGAAGTGGTTACATAGGACACCAGATGGTGATTACATAAGTCACAGCACACCGATGCACATTAAGGACTTTTTTTTTGCATGCTTTCATGGGAGTTTGTTATCTGGCCACTGCAGTTTAAAGCTAGTGCAGATTGCATTAAATTGTCAATGTATATGGGGGCCATAGTTCCAGAAATTTAAAACCACTTTAATTGTTAGGGCCCCATTTTGTGAAATTCTGGCATTAACATTGTTTGTGAGAGAGCTTTTGTGTTGTAGAATGTACTGGAGAACTGGTTATCAATCTTTATTCTACAATTTGTTTTGACTGTCAGCTCTCAAAATCTCTGACTATTTGCTAAGCTGGTTGGGGCATCTGGGGCTTGAAATCCAGAATACCTAGAGGACCAAAATTTGAGAACCATTGCATTATAGCTCTCTAGCAGAGAATTCTAAACAAATCACCAAGCTACACATCCCATGATTCAATTGAATGAAGACATGAATAAGCAGGATCCACTTTTTATAACTATATCACAAAGATACAATTTTAATAATTTATTATTTATTTACAGTATTTATATTTCATCCTTCTCACTCCGAAGGGGACTCGGGGTGGGGGGGGGGGAGAGAGGATCACAGAACATACATATACGGCAAATATTCAATGCCGTTTTATACACAGACAAAACAGAAAATTGTACATAGAAGGGGGTGTATATAGGCTTTTTCCCATCCTCAGCAATTTGGAAGCTTGTGCTCGGTTCACATTGGGGGGGGGGGGGCGTACTGTCGCTCCATCTCCCTACTGAAGAGCTTTTTTTTCATTGTAAACTTCCTCCTTTTTTGGTTGAATTGCTGGCATTCTCTGGCATATTTCCTTTGGGGTGCCTTTAAAATACCTCACCCGCTTTTAAGTGGTACCTATTTATCTACTCACATTTTTTTTTTGCTTTCGAACCACTAAGTTGGCAGAAGCTAGGCTAAAGGCTATGAGATCATTCTGACCCGGACTTTGAACGGTCAACCTTGGATTGATAAGATTTACTGCAGCTGGAGCTGGTGGTTTAACCTGCTGTGCTAAAACCTGGTTTTCCGGCTTTGGAATCCCCTTCTGCTGTTGATTAAAACCTCCATGAACTTTTTATTTGTGTGAATTTTGGTGGCCACAACAATAATAATAAAGCTTAGGGTGTTTCTTTTGTGCACCAGTACATCAGTAGCCATTGCCACTATTGTTTCAATATATCTGCATAATGTTCATTTTTTAAAGCCCCACAAAGTACTTTCCCCAAAGAATTGGTGGAGTAAGTACATAAAATACAGGGTGTAAAAGCACAAGAGCTGGTGAAACAGGGGATTTGCCTGGTACTAAAAACCAAAGGATATTACAAAAAGTAAAAAAAATTAAAACTCCTCTGGCCATTAAGAGAAAATGTAAACTAGAGGAAAGCAAGAAGTATCACCAAGCTATCCAAACACCTTTCTTAAGGGGTCACAATGTCATGATAGTGAAGCTGGCCACACCGGGACTAAATCCATTAATGGTACCCATTAACTTAAATGGTCCAGGGCCAGCATAGTGCAAATGAAATGTGGAGGCATAAACCAAAATAAGTTAGAATTACTAATCACTTTAGCTGTGGTCACTGATTTTGCAATGCTTTATTCTCTGTAGCATAGCAAATGTGCATTTTAAAGTGATTGTTATTAGTTTAGGAAAATGACAGACTGTGTGGTTGTCTACAGCAGAAAAGATGGTGTTCATTTGTCTACCAAATAATCCATTCTGGGCTGAATTTGTTTCAAAATAAACAAAATGTTGTATGCTCTGTGATTTTAGTGACAAATTAAAAGCAGGCAGTTGGATCACTGGTGCTTTCTTTGGGTTTAAAATAAACTAATGGTGTTCTTTCTACTGCAAACCTTTAAGCAATGTTTCCCCAGACTTTCAAAATCTGAGTCAACAAATTTAAAATGGGAATCCTTGTTTTAAGCCAATGCACACACACACTGAAAGGAATGGTGGGCCATACTACCTGGAATACACCCGGCCCCATCTGAGACTGAAGCCCCAGCTACATTAACTATTTAATGAAGATCCAAACTAACTTCAAACTGCAGTAGCCACACAACAAATTCCCACAAAAACATGTGAAATAAAGCTCTAAAGCAGTGATTCTCAACCTGTGGGCCCCAGATGTTTTAGCCTTCAACTCCCAGAAATCCTAACAACTGGTAAACTGGCTGGGTTTTCTGGGAGTTGTAGGCCAAAACACCTGGGGACCCATAGGTTGAGAACCACTGGTCTATAGGAACATCACTGTTTTGTGGTTTGTGTAATGAAATTATCATCCAGGCCTCATCCAGGATCTTCCTATATCTACACAGCAATATTACTTTCATCAGTACTAGTTGAAACTGACTTAAGAGGACCTTATTCTGTCCATTCTGCCCATCAACAACTGTGGCAACTAATGCCATCAAACAATCCATCATGGGAAGAACACTGGAACAAAGTTAAAACCAGCAAGTAAATATTTCCGAGATGGTACATATTCAGATTTTCCCATCATAGCTCCTGGATTTCTTTCAAAGTGTTGGATAGGTTTTATTTTAGAAACAACCAATTAAAATATTTATGCTGCATAACAGATACAAGGATAACAGAATATGACAACAATTGCACAAATAATGCAAATACATAAAGTAGAATAAATGCTGTAGCTGTTTTTTCTCAGAACTTTTCATTCTCAACCTGGCATTTCCCTCTCATTAATTGCTAACCTGGCTCCTGCCCTGCATCCTCTCCTGTCTCTTTGGACAGCTCTACATGAATATGCAGCCACCACAGAGCTCATTCCCCCCACCACATCCCTTTGAGGTAATGGGTCAGTATAGCTATGCCCTTGCATAATGAACTAAAATCACTTTACTCTGTCTTTTCCCACATAAAGTTCAGTCTCATTGGTCAGGACTACAGGGAGATTCCTTCCTCTCCCTGCCAGGAAGAACACATGTTGGCATTGCAGAACGGGTGGCATGCTCTGGCTCTTGTTGTAGGGTATGAGCTTTTAAAGCACTGCTGGGTTCAGTTGCTAGCATGTTACAGTCTGAAGAATCCTCTCAAAATTTCTTGTCCTTGACAAATAATAAAAAAGTGTTTTGACATTTTTTTCACTTTGGACTTTTTGTGTGTGAAAAATTCATTTGCCCTCAAACCCTGGTATTTTTTGCACACAACACACCATTTTCTATGTTGCGTTTTGTACATAAATCATATTCCCATTACCTTTGCACTAAAAGTCCCAAAGTGCAAAAAAAAACCCCAACAAAAAACAAACCTCCCATGCAAAATCATTCATAATTTTCTGCAGTGTGTTAAACGTTTCTGAAATGATTAATTCTTGAGTTTAAGCAGAGGTTTCAGAATACAGTAGCATACTAAATTCAAGTAAAAAGTCTGATCAAGGACCAAGCAGGTAAGGAATATTGGCTTCCAAGCTGGGAAAGATATATCATTCAAATAATTTTACTAGTCTGGAAATAAACCTTATATCCAGCAGTAGCTCATCATAATCTTCTGTAGGAAGTTTTATTCATGGTGAGAACCCTTACATAACCAAGAGCCCTTTACTCATAATGAGTTCTTTACTGTAATTGGGCACCTTAGCCTTTCTCTTCTGATTCCATGAGGCTCAGAGGTCCGTCTGGCTTTGCTGCCGAAATGTATTGCTGTGCGTGCCGATTTGCATGTGGAAGTGAGTGTCAACAGACTTTTCTGAGACCTTGGTTCATCAACATGGACAACTATTTTGTATTGCCATTTACTGGGGTTTATGGGTCGAGAGTCCTCTTCTGAAGAGGAAGCACCTGAAAGGAAGCAGCAGCCCTTGGTTTGGGCATATTTTCAGGTTCTAACTCTTTAATCTTTTTTTGTCCATCTTCTTTCATCCATTCTTTTTTTTCCCCTCCCCTCCCCTCCCCTCATACCTTTCCCCATTTCTCTTTCTTCCTTTTTATTTCTCCTCCCTCCCTCCCTTCCTCCCTCCCTTCCTCTCTCCTCTCTCCAACCCCGAGGAGGCCTATTTCACAAGATCTTTATAACAACATGGCTCTCTTTGTGGCTCCTTCCTCCCTCCCTTCCTCATACACATGTCACCTTTTCTTTCCCAATGGCATCCCAGAGGGCCACTTCACCTAGCAACAGTTTTTGTGATACAAATAGACAAACATGCATACTTCGCTGGATGAGCATGACAGAAAGAGGCTGGAGGACAGAAGGTGTTGTGGTTTGTTCAGTGAATGCATATCCAGAAGATTAGCCCCTTTGCTTATTCAAAGATGAGCAACTCAAAATAGAAGAATGCAAAACTCAAATTTATTCTTGTGTAAGCAGAGTTCAAGAAAATAGCAAGTTCAACACAAATCAATAATACAATCACAATTCTTCTGAGTATTGCACTCACATATAGTCCATGCATCCGCCCTGAGTCCCCTTCGGGGTGAGAAGGGCGGAATATAAATGCTGTCAATAAATAAATAAATAAATGCATTTGATTCATGCAATTCTTCCAATAGGTCTCTTCCAATGTTCCATCATTGGATGTGGAGACAAAGTTGCCAGCATCAGATGGGCTGCAAGTCAGGAGCTTACACTTAGTAGCAAACATTCAGTAAGCCCAAGAGCAAACTTTCAGTAAGCCCAAATCATAGAACAAACACTCCTTAGTTATACCCCTTTGGGAGTGGCTCAAACCGATTGACCTTAATTACTCATCCTGTGGTTTGCAATTAATCAGAGTGAGTCTTTTCCTCTTGACACACACACCCGATAGTGATCCCACAGGAACTTAACCATGTAACTTAATAGAAGGGTCAGCAGTGGTGGCTGCTCAACAGGTCCACATGAATGATGCTTAGCATGCTCGTGCTGGATTCTGGAATGACTAGTGTCTTATTTCCTTATTTAAATATTGTTGATTGACTGATCAGTTGGATATCTGTTTTTTCAGCATAAGCACCAGTCCCCCTCCACACACCCCTACCATTTCCTGTTATTGGGTACTTTGCTAGTAAATGATAAAATAAAAAGTAGTATTGTTAGTTTGTTAAAAGAGCTCTGTGCAAACTTTTCCTCTTTGTACCTTACTAGTTTATGTGCTTTGATGCCATGATGTACTAACTATATGGGCTGCTGAGGAATATGATACAGATTTCTGAAGCTATTTCCTCTTCTTCCTTTGAAACCTGTTGCTTTAATATGTAGATTCCTAGAGAGAAAGGAAGACAAAAAAGAAAGTGTGGCTTGCAGAGGTTTTGTTGAATACTAAGCTGCCATTAAGATGCAGCTCATAGTCTGTGGGATATAAAGCCAGTTTCATCATTCCTAAGGCTGCAGCAATTGCTCTCTTTGAATATCTTGACAGAATGGCATAGAAATATAGATTACTGCAGCTTGAGAGCTATTTATCATGCTTCAAATTTAGTGATGTTTTAAAAAAACCAACTAGAATGCCAGATTGCTTCATAAAACAACCAAATAAAAAGGAACTTATCCAAGACTGTGCATTTTGACAGAGGATTTTGAACCATGTTCAGACATAGAGATGAACATCCTGTTTTGTAAAGTGCTAAATAAAATTTTAAGAAGAAAAAAACAAAGTGGAGATAGGGAGATGAAGTCATCTACTCAATGACAGGAAGCAGGGAGGCATTCTTAAAGGAGACCTTTTAAGATTCAGATGTGTTAATAAGACACATACAGAAGACATCTGTCAACTACCTGTTTTCTTTAAGCACCATGCCTTCCAGAAATGTATGCATGTACAAATATATGCACATGGAACAATTTCAGCATAAAAGTGTGGTGTCCCCTGTATGTACATCACTACTAGTCTTTATATATAATACAGCCTGCGTATGTTTGTGTAAGCAGAACTCGAAAAGTAGTCAACCGATCAACTTGAAATTTTGACATAACATGGCATACCAATACACAAGTGTTTTAATAATGAGTTTGGGGAAGATAGAACCATGGATGATGAGATATGCAGTACTTTCAATCACTTCACCTCCCACAGACTACTGCGACTTGCACCAATGACAGATCAGGACCAAATGTGGCACACAGACCCCCTATGCACCTCTTTATGTCCTGGTGCGGTTAGGGGAGGAAAAACCACAAATGATGGGATTTACAGTACCTTCACCTGAATCAGACCACTGCGACCTCCACGAATGACAGACCTGGACCAGATTTGGCACACAGACACCCCATTACCCACTTCATGTCCTGGTGCTGATAGGAGGAGGATGGACCACGAATGATGAGATTTACAGTACCTTCACCTGCTTCAGCTCCAACTTCAACAGACCACTGAGACCCACACAAATGACGGACCTGGACAAAACTTGGCACTCTGTCCTGTTTTGTCTTTTAAGAACAGCCTTAATACACTGTGGTAAGTAAATGAAAACTGCTTTACTTCAGCAAAACATAAAGTACAGCACACTCAGTGGAATAATGCAAAAGGAAGCAAGGAAGTCTTAGCGTAAACACAGTTCTTAGTCTTTGTTAAACTCCCAAATCAAATAGCAGTCTTACTTCAGACAAAGAAACAGCAATAAATCCTTAGGAGCAGTTTCCCAGATGCAGACTTGAAGCAGGCACAAGGGGAGCAAAGAGTCAGTTTGTTACCAGCAAGAGCTGGCTGCACCTGCTTCTGCTTTATAGCCCTGAGTCCCCTCCCAGTTCCTAGGGCAGTTCTTAATTACTCAGCTGCATTTCTGGCAGCTATTCTAGCTGAATGTTTCCTTTCATCTCTCCTGAAATAAGGGTACTTGCAAAGTCTCCTCCTCAGATTCCAACTCACCCTCAGATTCATGAACATTTTCCTGCTCCCCTTCTTCTTCTGAAGAGGAGGAATCCCTAACACACACAGACTCCCCATGACCAACAGAAAGTACTGGAGAAGTTTGGAGGATATTGACCTTGAATGACAGGAGTTATAGTTCACCTGCCTCCAGATAAATTGTGACCTCCCCCAACAATGAATCAGAACCAAACTTGGCACATAGAACTCCCATGACCAACTGATAATACTACTGCAATTTGTGGGCATTGATCAAGATTACGGGAATTGTAGTTCACCCTAATCCAGAGTGCACTAAACCCAGCCAACAATGGATCTAGACCAAACCTGGCACACAGACCCAACATGGCCAACTCTACATACACGCAGTAGTTGGGGTGATTGCCCTGGGAATCCCACTCATTCTGACCAACATGGCATTTGAGTTCATACAACTTCAACTTCCAATATGCCTTGTAATCACAATGACTATTAATAAAGCACAGGGGCAATCTTTGCAAGTCTGCGGTTTGAAATTAGAAAATAATTCTTTCTCTCATGGGCAATTATACGTTGCATGCTCTAGAGTCAGTAAACCATCTGTTCTTACTGTTTATGCAGAAAAAAGACAAACCAAAAATGTAGTCAATCCACTAGCTTTACAATAAAAAATGATTTCTGGTAAAAACTTCTTTTTCATTCCTTACCATTCATTCCACATAGACACAGTAACAAAAGGCAGGGTATTGAATTGAAAGATATGTTTCCTCAGTGAATCAGTGTTTGCTACAATACTTATATTTACTTTCACATTCATTTCATATCATACTGAGCCGTAGTGAAGTGTGGCTAGTATATATTCTTAGAGTCACTTCACATGGCCATTGACATGTGTAGGTAGGAGATGCATTGGGGCAAAGGAATGGGTTTGTTTATATTGCTCTGTGTCCCATTTACGCAAGCTTTTTTTTTTTTTTTGGTAATACTTTTTATTGATGCTTTTAAGTTACATAGGAGGCCCTATAGGAAAGTTGGGAAAGGATCGTCCGAGGGAGGGAGGTTAACCTACGACTAGGGAAGGGGGGGGAAAGGGTGCTGGGTGAGAGGGGAGTGGGAAGAGGGTAGATCCCTACGGTATGTAGTTTGAAGGAAAGGGGGGAGAGGAGGGGTAAACTAATGGTTGGGGTGTATTAGGGGGGGGGGTGGTTGACTTCCTTTCTTCTTTCTTCCAGTTTTCTGATTTCTCTTACGTATAGTTTTCCTTTAGATACTCTTCTAGATCCGTCCAGTCAGTTTTCTTCATTCTATTATCTGTATTTTCTTTAACTAAAAATGTTAATCTGTCCATGTCTTTTATCTCTATGATTTTATCTATCCACAGATCTTTTGTAGGTGGAGAATCTGATTTCCAATATTTGGCGATTATGATTCTCGCTGCAGTTATAAAATAAGTGAAAAGTTTATCTTTGTTTGTGTCCAATTTTTCTTTTGGATCTACAAGGCCTAATAGGAAGATTTCTGGCTTCAGCTCCAAATTTAATTTTAAGATTTTATTACATTCTTTTTGTATTACCTTCCAATAACTAGTTACTTTTTTGCAATTCCACCACATATGGAAATAGGAACCGACTTGTTCTTTACATCTCCAGCAGATATTATTTGCATTTTTCCACATTAGACCTATTTTTTTTGGAGTCAGATACCATCTGTGAATTACTTTTAACCAATTTTCTTTAAGATCTGTTGCATATGTGTATTTCATTTTTTTTGTCCAGATTTCTTCCCATTCATGTAATTTTATTGATCTACCTATGTTTTGGGCCCATTTTGTCATTGAGTTAGTAATCTCTGCGTCTGCCGTTTCCCATTCTAATAATTTTTTATATATTATTGATACTACTTTGTTCTTTCTTTGGGTCGCAATATCCCAAAAACCATTATCCATTGTAAAGCCTATCTTTATATCATTTTTAAAAGCTTCTTTAATTTGCAAATATTGGAACCATGAAACATTTTTATTAATTTGTTGTATTTCACTCAACTCCTTAATTTGAGGGGATTTTTGAATTAGACTGTCTTTCTTTAGGATCTCCTTGTAAGTCGGCCACTCTGTCCACCCTAGCAGCCTTCTCTGATTGGCTTCTAAAGGGGAAAGCCACAGTGGTGTTTTTGTGTATAGATAGCTTTTATATTTGTCCCAGACTTTTATCAGGGAGGACCTCACAAAGTGGTTTCGGAAATTCTTTTCCACATTCACTTTGTTGTACCACAGATATCCGTGCCATCCTCTACGTAGATCATGGCCTTCCAAAGTTAAAATTTTTATTTTTTGGAGATTTGTCCAATCTTTTATCCAGTCTAAAACACAGGCCTCGTGATACAATCTTAAGTCTGGGAGCCCTACACCTCCTTTAGTTTTAGGGGTAATCATCGTACTGTGTTTAATCCTGGGTCTCTTGTTGTTCCATATAAATCTAGAAATGTCCCGTTGCCATTCTTTAAATATGTTGTTATTCCTTATTATGGGTATGTTTTGAAAGAGGTAGAGGATCTTAGGCAAAATGATCATCTTAATTGTGGCTACTCTTCCTAAAAGAGACAAGTTTAGATTTTTCCACACGTCTAAATCTTTCCTTATTTCCTTCCATTTTGTGATGTAATTTAGTTCTAATAATTGGTTATTTCTGGCTGAAATCCAAATTCCTAAATATTTTATTTTTGAGGGAGTTTCTAGTCCTGATTCTTCTTTCAATTCATCCTTGCTGCTTCTTGTCATGTTTTTGGTTAAGAGTTTTGTCTTCTTTTTGTTAATTTTAAATCCCGCTACCTTCCCAAAATCTTCTATCTTATCTAACCATTTTTGAATATTATGTTTGGGGTTTTCTATAATACAAATTATATCATCCGCAAAAGCCCGTACCTTGAATTCTTGCTTATCTATTCTCAATCCTTTTAGGTTTTTGTCCTCTTTTAAGTTGCGGATTAGTATTTCCAACGCAAAAATAAATATAAGGGGAGAGAGGGGACAGCCTTGTCTGGTCCCTTTATTTATTGATAGGGTTTCCGTTGTTTGACCGTTAATCCGAATTTTAGCTGACTGTTCTTTATATATATAGCCTTGATACCATTTTGGAACTGCCACCCTACATCCAATTCCTGCAGCAGTACTTTAAAAAAATCCCAATTCAATTTATCGAAAGCCTTTTCCGCATCCAGTGATAATAATTCCAATTTTTTTGTTGATTGACTTCATAGTATTCTAACGTATCAATTATTGTTCTAACATTATCTCTTATACTTCGGTTGGGTAGAAACCCTGTCTGTTCTTCTGATACCCAATCTTTCAGGAAGTCTTTAAATCGATTTGCTAAGATTTTTGTAAATATTTTATAATCGTTGTTTAGTAGCGAGATGGGTCTATAGTTTTGTACTTCCTCTGGGTTTGTATCTTCTTTATAGATCATTGTAATTTCTGCCTCTTTCCATGATTCTGGGATGCTTCCGTTTATTAAAGCCAAATTCATTATCTTTTTCAGAAAATTGACTATATCATTTTGCAGTACTTTATAAAAGCCCGCTATTAGGCCATCAGGTCCGGGGGATTTATTGACCTTTAATTCTTTAATCACTTTTTGGATTTCTTCAACTGTGATTTCTTTATTTAAATTTTCCCTTTGTTCCTCCGTTATCTTTTCTAGGCCTTGTTTACTAATATAAGATACTATTTCCTCCATTTTAATATTGTCCCCAGTATATAATTTTTGGTAAAAGTCCTTAAATTCCTCTCTTATATCTTCTTCTCTTACTGCAATTTTATCCTTTATTCTGATCTTTGTAATTTGTTGGCTTTGTCTTTTTTTTCTTATTAATCTAGCTAACCATCTACCCGGTTTATTTGCATTCTCAAAATGGTTTTGTTTAACCCACTTCATTTGCTTGGCTAGTTTCTCCAATTCCCAATTATTTTTATTTTTTTTAAGTAATTCCAGACTCCTTTTCACTTTTTGATTGTTTGGGTTTGCTTTCAGATCCTTTTCCTTCCTTTCAATTTCTTTCCTCAAATTATCTAGTTCTTTGTGTTTCCTCTTATTTTTAATCGCCTCTTGTTGGATGAAAAACCCTCTTGCTACTGCTTTGAATGTGTCCCATATTACTTGTGGTTTGACTTCCGGGGTGTCATTTATCATAAAAAATTCACGTGTCACCAATTTAAGTTTCTTTATATCCTCCTCCTGTTTTAGTAGATTATCATTTAGCCTCCATGTTCTTGGATATCTATTATTGTTTATCTCCATAATTATTGGGCAGTGGTCAGAAAGATCTCTTGCCAATATTTGGATTTTACTAATTTTGGTTGTAATTGTTTTCGAAGTCCAGATCATATCGATCCTAGACCATATGCTATGCCTATTTGAAAAGAAGGTATAGTCTTTCTGGTTAGGGTTGTGTTCTCTCCATGCATCTTGCATGTCAAATTCTTTTTTTAAAGATATAAAATTTTTTGGAAGGAGGCCAGAATTCTTTTTACTTTCCTTTTTCCAAGTTTTATCCAAATTTTTATCTAGTATTCCATTAAAATCTCCCATAATCACTAATTGATCACATTCTGATTGATTTAATTTTTCCTTTAATAATTTAATGAATTTTGTTTTGGGGCCGTTCGGTACGTAGATATTACAAAAGAGAATCTTTTTACCTCCTAGATCGATTTTTACCGCTATTATCCTTCCTTCTTTATCTTTGAATGATTCTTCTGATTTAAATTTCTTGTCTATATAAAGTACTACCACTCTTTTTTTTCCTTGGTCTAGTGAATAGTATTCTTGTCCTAATTGGTTATTGATTAGATATTTTGCATGTTTCTGGGCTATATGTGTTTCTTGTAATGCTATTATACTGTATCTCCCTTTTCTTAAATAGTTAAATAGTCTTTTCCTTTTACTGGGTTCATTTAGACCGTTAATGTTATTGGAAAAACATTTTATTGATTGTGTGAAATTACTCATCTGCCAGAATATCTTCTCCTTCCTCCTCCTCCACCTCTTCTTCCTCTGTCATTCCGTCTTGTTCCCCATCCTTTAATTGGTGTCCTGATACTTCCTTGGTTTCTCTTGATGTTTCTCTTGGTGAGTCAAATCTTCTTTTCTTTGTTTGTTTCGGATTTTTCATCTCTTCCGGAGAAGTTTCTGGTAATCCTGGTTCGCGGTCTTTCCTTAGTTTTTTATAGAAGTCCCTCGCTTTTTCCTCCGTCGTCAGCCAGAACTTTTCCCCATTGTATGTCGTCATTATTCCCTCATACTTTTCCCATCTAAATCGGATGTTGCGTCTCTTCAATTCATCCGTTAGGAAATAGTATTTTTTTTCCTTCTGTTCATTATTGATTGAGAAAATTCCTTCAGAATTACTATTCTTTCTTTATAGAGCACTGGGTTGGACACATTTTTTCGCAAAACTTCATCTCGGGTACTTTTCTTCACAAAGTGTACTATGACATCTCTGATTCCTCGGTTTTGTTTTGAAAAGTATGTCTGTAGTCTATATACTCTGTCCAGTTGTCCAATTGCTTCTTCTTCTGTGCAATGTAATATCTTTGCAATTATTTGAGTAATCACTACATTGATGTTCTCTCTTGTTTCTTCCTGGACGTTTCTAAATCTTAATTGATAATCTAATTCGCTCTGTTCCAATTTTTCTTGTATTTTTTCTAATTTTGTATTTTTAAATTCCAAATCTTCCATTTTTTTTTGTATTTTTGATTGAGACTTGTCTATTGTCTTTTTTTCCATTTTCAGTGTGTTTATGTCCTTTGAATTTTGTGCCAGTTCTTTTCTCATAGAACCCAGTTCTTCTCTCATTTCTTTTTTTAATTCCCTCATTTCTTCTTGTAATAATTTTTTCTGTTGTTCTTGGCTCGCTGCTATAGCTTGAATTTCTTTCTGTAATGCCTCTTGACTAGTTGCCATGTTCCTCACTTCTCTTTGTAAAGTGTCCTGTTTGTTGGAGATATTCTGTAATTCCCGTAAAAGATCTTTTAAATTGACGTCATCATTTAACGAATTTCTCCTTGTCATTGTCCTCCAATCTTTCGGTTCTTTTTCTATTCTTGATTTTGGTGTATTCATCCCTTTCCTTATTCTTTTGTGTTATTTTTTCCCCCTTTTTTATTTTGTTTTGTTTTGTTTATTTCTTTATTTCCCTAACTTTGATATCGATGGATGATGTTGTTCGTTTTACTCCTATCCTTCTTCCACTTAATACTTAGCTGCTTGAATTTCCTTCCAAAAAGTCAATAAGTGTCTCTGTGTAATTAGTTCTCATTAATTAAATAATTATTATCTTCGTCTCCAATTAATTTCTGATATTTCCAATTAATTAAGTAATTATTAATTTATTAAATCCCAGAGATTTGATTATATTTAATTGTATAATATATGTATACAATGAGAAAGGGTTTGTATATAAAACTATAATTAATGTTCTCTTTCTGGATTCACTCACTCTGCTATGCCAGTCTTGCTGGTCCTTCTCTTTTTCTTATTTCCTACCTCCTTATTATTCTCTAGAGGCCTCCAGAATTTCTTTCTTTCCCCTCTTCAGCCTACTTCTTATTTTCTCAATTCTTCTAATGTTTTCTTTTCTTCGCTTCCTCCTCCTCCTTCGCTTCCTCCTCCTCCTTCTTCTTCCTTCTGTAGTTTTAGTTCCAGTCCTGTTTTCTCTGTGTATTAGTCCTCCTGGACCGTTTTCTTAAAGGGCCTCTCTCGTTCTGGAAGTTTGACCCTTCTATGCTGCCATCTCTATTGATGGTGTCCCCTGTAAAAGCTTCCCCTCGGGTTGTCGTTTATCCTATCCTCCAAGGCCACCACGTCTTGGCCTCAGCCTTTCTTGCAACAGTGGGGGTTGCCTCCCCCTCGCGCTATCTGCTCTGGAGACACCGCATGTAGTTCCAAGGTCAATGTTGGTTTTTCCCTTTGCCCTTCCTCTTATTAATTTATTTATAACTCAGTCCGCTTATCATTCCTACTTCCATAACATTTAATATTTTGTAGTTAATCCACCGCTATACAAATTTTCAAATTGTCCTTTCCATAACTCCCAGATCCACGATCCGCGGTTGCTGCAGACTTTATATCGTTGTGTATATTTAGTTTCTGCCTCTCTGAAGGCTCCCGTTTGCCAAATCCAGATTTTTAATTCTTCCGTCTTTTTTTTTCTCCTCCTTTTAATTATTACGTGACCGGCTGGGCTGACGGTGAGAGTTGATCTTTTGAATAAGCCTCCAGAGTATTTATATGGTTTGCAAAGATAACTCTCTCCCGAGACCTCCTTTCTTACTCTCCGCTCTTCCAGCCAAATCTTTCGTCTCCGAGTTTTGTGGGGGATAACCCCTCCTTTCTACCACCCACTCCTTCCTTCTTCCTTCTTTCTCCTCTCCGTTTCTCTTTCTCCCACTGGAATAACAGAAGATTTATGGAAACTTACGTTTCACCGTCGGTCCCCCCTAGACCGGCTTCTTTCTTGTGGAAACATCCTTTTCTAGCTTTTAAGTGAGCGGGGCGGTCGGCTTGTGCGGTCGATCTACCGCTCCCCGTGTCGCGTCTGCCGCCAGCTTTCCTTCCCGGACCCACTCAGCAATCCCACCTTGAGGGGAGGAACGCTACCGGGGCCATTGAGTGTCTAGCTGGGTTCTGCAATCTCCCTCCGCTTCGATCCACGGTAGGGAGAGGGGTTTTAGTGACCCCTTAACGCGACATCGAGACGGTTACCAGGAGCCTGGTACACCACGTCCGCCGCCATCAAACGCTCACCGGAAGTCCCTACGCTCTTCAGATCGTATAAATCTTTCGCCTTTTACGCAAGCTTTTCTTAATAACTCCCTAATGTCATCTTCATCTGTTGGCTCTGGTCTGATAACAAGGATTACGAGGTGCACATGAAACTCTGTGCCTGCCAAAACTTCCCTTCCTCTTTTCAGTGCCTGGGAAAAGTTTTGGATGTCACTTAAAGGGCAGCCAATTGTTAGCTAATTTATTTTTTATTGTGTTTTTATTCCTGGGGAGAAATTCTTGTTGGATTTTCTGTCCAAAGTGCCAAAATAAAACGTCCAGTCTGGAATACTAGGCAGGACCGTGATTATGGGGTGAAGTTCAGAATGGCGTTAGTTTATCTATCTCTATTTTGGGTCAGGCCTAGTTGTATAGATAATCATTAATTTCTTTTATAACCATTTTGAAACATGATTTTTTTTTAAAAAAACAGAACAAAATAGTAATTGTTGAATTTCTTTCAAATGACCTCACAAAGGTCATCCTTGACTTCCTGTTGCTTGGGGAAAGAGCATCCAAAATCCTTTGTGACATTGGTTCTCATCAGGGTTTATGTTCATCAAGCAACGTCTTTGGTAATTGTCCATTCTTGGTTCTTATTTACAGATATTGGCAAGATAGTCATTGTAGCATGGGGACAAAAGTTATACCATTAAGCACACCTTATTATCAGAACTCTCTACCTGAGCAGAGAGAAAAGGGTGAAAAAAGATGACAGGTGTATTTTGTATGCTGGACAATAGACCCAGGACTATAGCTTGGAATGGATATGCAAGTTAAATGAGCAGATATTGCTCAGGGGCTGGTCATTGCACATTAGAGGCTTTATAACGGGGCAATGAATGCCAATGGTTTGAGGGGTAACAACATAATTACAGTAATTCAGATTTGTGACACTGTTATAATGCACACAATTACGAGACCATAATGATCTGATGGATATTGAAAGGCAGTGACCCAGAAATGCTTTCCCTGGTCCCATCACATTGCATTGAAAAGCAGCAACCTGAAAAGATCTTAGCAAACATTTCCTAGGTCCAAAGACCCACATATATTAGGAAACAGAAGACTTCTCTTTGCAGGGGCCCTTTTCTCTTTGCAAGGGGAAAACATCACCTCATATTTTCCCCATTTTAATGGGAAATATGTGAAAATGTGAAATTATACTACTTGAATTGAAGGTAAATGGAAGAAAACATACCATGAGGCTTGGCCTTGAGACCCTCAAAGTGAGCAGACCAATTTAAAGGCAGTTTGCTGCAAGTCAGCTCCATACATCTTTGCATAGTAACATAGCAAGATAACCATTGTTTTAACTGTCTGGACAAATCTGGTTGAAAAGGACACATATGGTTCGGCATGGTATTTTGCTTAGGCATGCAGTTCTGTCTCGCACTGCCTAACTTCCCCAGTAATGTAAATTTAGGAAGGTGTTGATCTCAGGTCAGACTAGACATCTGTCTAGCAGAAATATGAGATTTTTCATCCCGCTTGCTTTTTAATGTTCCTTGAAAGCAGTGGTTCCCAACTTTTGTGCCTCCAGGTGTTTTGGACTTCAGCTCCCTAACCACTGGTAAGCTGTCTGGGATTTCTAGGAGTTGAAGTCCAAAACAACTGGAGGCCCAAAGGTTGGGAACCACTGCTTTAAAAAGATGCTGGGGTTTGAACCTCAGGAATGTGTGGAAAGCATGTGCTCTTATCAATTGAGCTGCAAGCTCTGCCCATTGAGGCACAGGAGAGTTCTGGAGATATTTTATGTTGCACACTCTGTTTATATAAAGGAAAGGAAATGGTGTAGAGCACGAGTGAAAAACCCCAAGCCCTAAAGCCAAATCTGACCATCCTGGGATCCTAATCTGATTTTTTGGAATAGAAATAATGCAGTAGGGCATGATCAAAAGCCAACCCAAGCTAGTGGAGAGGGTTCTGAAAATGTATATAGTTTGCACAAAGTGACTGGATTGTATACTTGATAGAGGGACATGAACACATGAAAGTCCTTTTGAGAAAAAAGAAACAAAAACCCACCAATAAGCATGAGAAAGAACTAGGGATGAAACAGCATGCCACATATTTGCAAAATGCTTTGTTTGCAACAGAGCTTTCTCTGTTGTGTATTCTTTTTTTTTGAAACAGGAATTTAGGTTGCTGGTCTCAGAAACTAATGAAAAGCAACCAGGTGGCTAAATGGCTGCCATATGAGTTGCTTCTGGAATTCATTAGCTTTTTCCATTGCAGGAGCATCTAGCCTTTTGTAATCAATCTGTTCAGCAACAGTGAATCTGGGTGTTGTCATTATGCTGCTATAACTATTCCTGCTGCAAGCATTAAATGGTGGAATTATTGATGGGATTTCAGCTTATTACCCTCATCTGAAGCCCAGAAGGACATATAAAGGAGAAAATACCAACTGTTGGCTTATTGTGCAAATGGGTATCAACTTGATCCTAAGAAACATTATTTCAGGAGATGAGAGCAAATGTGGAATTGCACTCTCTGAAAAGTTGTATTTCTGGTAGTGCACAGTTTTGAAACTGTTACTCATTTTTATTTCCCTCCTTTTGACTGTGTAGATTGTTTAGGAAATTGTTTTTTGCGTTCACTAATTGTGAAATGCTAGTTCTTTAAAGAAAATTGAGTTACTTTTCTTTGAGCGATCATTAAAAACAGTTGCCATCAAGGGTTGTTTGCCTTTCTTGATAGAGGGACATGAACACCTAAGGAGGACAAAATCATCCTCCTGGGGGACTTTAATGCAAGAGTCGGAAGGGACTCTGACCTGTGGCCAGGGATCATAGGAAAAGACGGGGTCGGAAACAGCAACTCAAATGGCATCTTGCTTCTCACCAAATGCGGAGAGCACAACCTTGTCATCACCAACACGCTCTTCCGCCAGAAAAACAAGCTCAAGACATCATGGAAGCACCCTCGGTCAAAGCATTGGCACCTCCTGGACTATGTTATCACACATGCCAGAGACCGCTGCGATGTGCTTCTCACAAGAGCCATGACAGGTACTGATGACTGCTGGACAGACCACAGGCTAATCCGATCCACGATGGCTATCAAGATCGTCCCCAAACGCAGACTCCAAGGAAGAAAAACAAGGCGCAAAATGAACACCCAAGCCCTTCAGGAGCCCTCCAAACGAGCCCTTCTCCAAACAACACTCAAAGATCATCTACCCACAGAACACCCCGAAAATGTTGAGGAACATTGGAACAAACTGAAGACCTCCATCATCACAGCCTGCGAAGAAAGCATTGGATACCTAACTAAGAAACATCAAGACTGGTTTGATGATAACGACAAAGAGATCCAACAGCTGATCGATAACAAAAGGAAAGCCTTCCAAACATGGCAGAGAGACACCAACTGTGCTGCCAAGAAAAAGATCTATGCCAGTGCAAAAGCTGAGGTCCAAAGAAGGACCAGAGAACTCAAGAACATCTGGTGGACAAAGAAGGCTGAAGAAATCCAACACCTTGCAGATACCCATGACGCTCAGGGATTTTTCAAAGCCACAAAGATCATTTACGGACCAAGAAACCATGGCATACAGCCCCTACGCTCATCAGATGGAACCAAAATTCTGAAGGACAAAACATCAATTGCACTACGTTGGAAAGAGCACTACCAGAACCTGCTGAATCGCAGCTCCAATGTGGCCGAAGAGACCCTCTCACAAATCCCGCAACAACAAACCAGGGATGAGCTTGCAGCACTGCCTAGTTTGGAAGAAGTCAGCAATGCCATCAGCCAACAAAAAAACAACAAAGCTAGCGGACCTGATGGGATTCCTGCTGAAATCTTCAAAGAGGGTGGACCTGAGCTGATACAACAACTCCACCAGCTCATTGAAAAGGTGTGGATGACCGAGAAAATCCCAGCTGACTTCAAGGATGCCACCATCATCACCCTTTTCAAGAAAGGGGACAGAACAGACTGCGGGAACTATCGTGGTATCTCCCTTCTAACCTCTGCCGGGAAAATCCTCGCAAGAATCCTTGCAAACCGCCTTCTCCCTGTCTCAGAAGACACCCTCCCAGAATCCCAGAATGGCTTCCGCCCCTCCAGAGGAACAGTGGACATGATCTTCACTGCTCGACAGCTCCAAGAAAAATGCAGGGAACAAAACCAACCTCTGTACATGGCATTCATTGACCTTGCAAAGGCATTCGACACAGTGAATCGCAGCGCTCTCTGGATCATCCTCCAAAAAATCGGGTGCCCTGACAAATTTGTGAACATCCTGCGGCTCCTCCATGATGACATGATGGCAACAGTCTTGGACAGCAACGGCTCCCAAAGTGACCCATTTAAGGTGGAATCAGGTGTCAAGCAGGGATGTGTTATTGCCCCCACCTTATTTTCCATCTTCATCGCTATGATACTTCACCTTGTTGATGGGAAGCTTCCCACCGGAGTGGAAATCATCTATCGGACAGATGGCAAGCTATTTAATCTCAGCAGACTGAGAGCCAAAACCAAGGTCACCACAAAATCTGTTATAGAACTCCAATATGCTGATGACAACGTAGTCTGTGCGCATTCAGAAGAAGACCTACAAGCCACTCTAAACACCTTCGCAGAAGCATACGAGAAGCTCGGCCTCTCACTGAACATCGAGAAAACCAAAGTGCTCTTCCAACAGGCACCAGCTAATCCCTCTGCAAAGCCAGGAATACAGCTTAACGGTGTAACATTAGAAAATGTTGACCATTTCCGCTACCTTGGTAGCCACCTCTCCACAAAAGTCAACATCGACACTGAAATACAACACCGCCTGAGCTCTGCGAGTGCAGCATTTTTCTGTATGAAGCAGAGAGTGTTTGATGATCGGAACATCCGTAGAGAGACCAAGGTGCTTGTTTATAAAGCCATTGTCCTCCCAACCCTGCTCTACGCCTACGAAACGTGGACTGTGTACAGACGTCACACCAAACTCCTGGAGCGTTTCCATCAGCGTTGCCCCAGGAAAATCCTGCAAATCTCTTGGGAAGACAGGCGGTCAAATGTCAGCGTGCTTGAGGAAGCAAAGACCACCAGCATTGAAGCGATGCTCTTACGCCATCAACTCCGCTGGACTGGCCACGTTGTCCGAATGCCTGATCACCGTCTCCCAAAGCAGCTCCTCTACTCTGAACTCAAGAATGGGAAACGGAATGTTGGTGGGCAGGAAAAGAGATTTAAAGATGGGCTCAAAGCCAACCTTAAAAACTGTGGCATAGACACTGAGAACTGGGAAGCCCTGGCCCTTGAGCGCTCTAATTGGAGGTCAGCTGTGACCAGCAGTGCTGCAGAGTTCGAAGAGGCACGAATGGAGGGCTTAAGGGAGAAACGTGCCAAGAGGAAGGAGCGTCAAGCTAACCCCGACCGGGACCGCCTTCCACCTGGAAACCGATGTCCTCACTGCGGGAGAATATGCGGGTCAAGAATCGGTCTCTTCAGTCACCTAAGAACACATGCCCAAGATACCAAGGTTGGAAGACTATCGTCCTCGAACGACAAGGGATCGCCTAAGTAAGTAAGTTTGCCTTTCCAGCAATATTAATCCTGCATTTGAAGGATCTTACAGGTTTTGTTTTCATTACTGTTTCTGTTGTTTCAATGTAAATTTAGAAAACAAGAGTCCTGAACACTGGTTAGAATTGAATGCTAATTGGGCATCCTTAGGCTCAATATAACAACAACAACAACAACAACAACAACAACAACAACAACAACAACAACGTTATTCTTGTATCCCACCACCATCTCCGCGAAAGGACTTGGGGCAGCTTACATGGGGATGAGCCCAATATATAACATAGATTTAAAATACAGTACATGGATTAAAACAATATAAACAAAACAAATATACAACAGCATAAAATACATAAAACACAGCAAATTACCTTAAAATCTAGTCTCAAGTACAGCATATGCGGAGGGTGACTAGTGCAGGACTCTAAGTAAGGTTTGTGGGAAGTACAGAGATGATCAAGGATAGGAATAAAAAGAACAGTCTCATCAAGACACTGGAAATCTAAAAAGTAAAAAATAGGAACAGAGATAAAGTGCAATGAAGAATTGTAAAAAAGCTGCCAACTGGCAGGACTATCTACTCAAATGCGCACCAGAACATCCACATTTTTAAATCCTTCTGGGTGGACAATGAAGGTGCCAGTCTGATCTCCCTGGGGAGAGAGTTCCAGAGTCGAGGGGCCACCACTGAGAAGGCCCTCTCCCTCGTCCCCACCAGCCATGCTTGGGACGGAGGTGGGAGTGAGAGAAGGGCCTCCCCGGAAGATCTTAAGGCTCACGTGGGTTCATAGGGGAGGAGGCGATCACGGAGATAAGCAGGTCCTGAACCGTTTGAAACATAATCTAGCCCTGATCTACTTGTCTGTCTGACTGTATGTCTGTCTGTATGTCTGTCTGTCTATCTATCTATCTATCTATCTATCTATCTATCTATCTATCTATCTATCTATCTATCATAGCAGCCAAGCCCCAATAGAAGAGAATACATTGAATGCAGGATGTCATCTGTTAGCTCCAGACATCTGTAGTTAGAAAAACACTAGGTAGCAGATGAGGTCCCTGAAACTCAGCCAAACTACTGCCAGTTAGAGTACACAAATCTGGTAGAGAATTACATATTTAGCCTGGCTGGGTATATTCCTTACAAATGCAGTCCTGGCTTCTTCAGGAATTTGTACATAAATGCCAACTTCAAGAAGATGACAGGTAGTCAGGCTTGTTGCCTACTGCTTCTGTTAATACAATGGCATCTGTCCACACCTGCTCTCGACCAAATGATGGCAGCAATTGCTTCTTTATTGTGACTCTCTGGTCCTGACTTCCCATTAAAATTAATATTATTGTGTATTGGAAGTATGTGCATTTAGTTGAATAAGCTTTTTTATGTGGTTCATCTGAGGGTGAATGTTAACTGGTCATTTAAACTGTGGTCAATCTGAAGCAGTAACACTCTGAATTGGTCTTGGAGATGGTGATTTGTGGTGACAGCAGAGTGAGGTTTACATGATCCACCTGGCCTGAAACCAGTTTGGTCTCACTGAACTGTTGCCTTCCCTTCCCTGTTGCTTCACCCGGATGCTCTCAGAGCTCCAGAAGAGCTCCTACCTCTTGCAGGTATCCTGTGCTGATGAGTTCAGGGAAAATGTGATGGTGGCCCATGTGGCCCATAAACTGCTCCACATTGGATCTGACCTTTTTGTCCACATTGTGCCCAACGTGTCGCTGCTCCAAAGTTTTGCCCAAACTCCGTAGCATTCCCTCATACTAAACCAGTTTAACCTGATTTACCCCATGATAAGGGCTGTAAGTCCCAGGACGTCATGTAGACACCCAGGAGTGACTGCTCTGCCACTGAAGGTTATTGAGCCTCTATATGCAAGACCTGGGTCCATCTCTTTGGTGCTTTCTGTGCAAAGTCAAAACCATTTTGCTTACCCCAGACATATGAAGTCCAAACCTCTTGTGCCCGTTCCACACACCTGTATAAAATCCACATTGAACTGAATTATATGGCAGTATGGACTCAGATAATCCAGTTTAAAGCAGATTCTGTGGATTATTTGTCTTGATATTCTGGGTTATATGGCTGTGTGGAAGAGTTCTTAGTTTTAAAATCCATTTAATGGGCAGAGGCAGGTTGAACAGCTCTGTGAATATAATTTTGTTGCCTCATTTTATGTCACTTTAGTATTAATATTTAACTCCTAAATTATTTTCCTTTTCGCTTGCTCATATTATGGGGTGACATAAATAAATCTAAAAATTGCAGAGTATATACAAATTGGAACAGCAGTAGAAATGTGTAGGACAGATGTTTAAAAGTAGAAGAATGGCAGGAGAACAGGCTTTCCCTCAATATGCCAAAGACTTGATTTTGGATCAATCCTTTCTTGATCTTATTTCAGTAGGATTGTTCAATTGATTTTGAAACATTGGATATCTTGATATTTTACGGAGCCAGTTCTGGCCTGGTCTGGCCTGGTACAGAAACCCATGAGATCAATATATTTGATGTGTGATAGCAATAAACATGAAAAAGACGCTACTGCATTTCACATCCATCCTTCTTGTTATGGTTTCTCTATTATTTATGTATTAAAAAGATCCATGCTCCAGTTTCAGATTAAATCACCATCCCTTTCCCCTTCTACTGATGAAGTCTGGATTGTATGCTCCTAGGGACAGGATTTATTTGCTCTATAAACATGTATTGTGGTTGGTGACATTGACTGTATGGATACATTTTAAACAGTTGTATTAAATACGTGGAGGTAATTTATTTTTGCATCAACTACCCAGCACGCTTCTCAAGAACTAGCCAAAGCCTGTTAGGCGTTACTGCTTGCCATTCAAGTGCCAGTAGTTTGGTAATGTCCAAAGCCCGCTCTGTGTGTAATGAATGATATAACAAACAGTGTGCCAGATGGACAAGGCAAAATGAAAAAAATGTGCTGGAGACTGAAAGGGAACAAGTGGCACCAGAAATAGACATATGGATGGTGATTGTTCTGATCTGACAGATTCTCACAGCACAATCCCAAGTCTGAAATGCCAGCATTTAAATTAGGATGGGGTTTTCTCCAAATAATAGAAAACAAACAGCATTCTATTGGGACAAGACTGGTGATGTTGGATTTGAGGGTTCTGGCTTATGCAACCCATAGGGTAATTACATTTCAAGTGGAAATAGTCTATTCATTTCAAGAAGTGTGGATTTAAGCACTCTTTTTTAAAAAAAGTGCATTGTGCAATCCTATGCCTATTTAACATAAGATATAAGTATGCAAAACTGGAGCCTTTGGATATGCAAAAGCAGAATTGTATGGATATATTTCAATGTAATTTGAGTGTGTACAGACTAATAAAGCTTAGTTGGAACTCAGTTGGCTAACATTTTTCGAAGATGCACCTCTCTCTCCAGCCTTGCAAGTCCCAAGCTACTTCATAGTAATTACGTGGGCCTCAGTAACAAGAAAGAAGAGGCATCCTTTGCAAATGGCATGCCATTTTGAAATATGAAATCACCTTAGTATTTCAGTAACTTGGGAAATACATAATAGGATTCAACATCCTAGGCTTCCTGGTCTTTTATCTTCATTTTGTGTATTTGGTCACTTCAAAGACCTTGCCTGAACATCAAAGGTTGGCTTTTGAAGTCTCCAAAGGTATGAGCCAACAGCTAATAGGATTTTCTCTCCAACCTCCAGGGGCTTTGCTTAGACAGTTATGGTAGAATTGTTCCTTTTAGCATTCTAATAACCAATCCCTCAAGAAAGCTCACTGCATCAGAAGGCAGCAGTCACTACCAAAAATGCCTTATTAGTTTTCTATAGAGCACATGGAAAAAAAAGAAGATCAAGAGGCCACTATCAGGAGAGATTCTGACATATAGACATGCTGAAAAAGTGAACCACAGGTTTTAGAAGTAAATGCTTTTTGTCTGCCTGGAATTGTTGCAGTATTAACAGAAAGTTGTCTTTTTTGATGTGATGGTCAGGGAAAGGAAGACTATATGCTGGCTGGTCTAATGTTTGTGCAGAAGACAGTACCATTGATTTAAATAGGATTTTTTTTCAAATAAAAATAAATACAGAGCTTGTATTGTTCAAATTCGATCGAAGGTTCATCAGTGGAATACAGCTGTGGTTTCAAGTACTCACATCTGAACAAACATGTCATTTCTAGGCATTGTCTAGGTTGTCCAGACAATTCTATGGTAAGCTCCCACCTGAAGTTACCATGGACTCATGTTAGAAGATTTAGAAGCTTCCTAGAAATAATACCTCTCTAGGTAATTTTTTACATCCTCCAAGATGGCTCTGGTATAATTTCCAGCAAAAGTAATTCATTTCAGTAGGGGGTACTGTTCTATTGTCCAGGTGGAGACCACAAGGGTGTACTACAGAGGGAAGACTAGTCAATTTTACAGGGGGGTGGAAGTTGAAGGAGTTAAGACATCTCCCACTGTTTTCCTGTTATTTCTCCCACCCATGTCCCAATCTTCGAAACAACAATAGTTTATAATATGGAGAAGGGGGGGGGGATAATCAGCGAACATGGGGAAAATGGTTTTCCTCCTTCAACACCCCCCCCCCTCCATAAAATGGATTATCCTTCTCTGTCTAGGCCCCTTTTGGAGTCTGCCCAGATAATGGAACAGTATCCAGTAGAGTTTGCTATTATTCATGTTTTCCTATTTCCATGATAAATTCAGGAATGTATTCCTCTGGAAACCTTCCTAAATCAAGTTAAGCCGCAGTGGAGGAGTAGAGTATAACCATTGTTAGAAATATTAGAAATCAAATATAAATTCAGTCTCCCCTGCTCTTTCTTTCTTGTAAATTCATTTTCCTTCCTTCCTCCCCCTCCCCTCTTCTATTTGTTTGGATATTTTTCTCTTTTTTAATGCGTTTGAAATTATATAATAAAATCATGTCTAGCTCTAGATGATTTTCTTGTCCTCTCCCCACTGCCTTAGGCTTGTTTCATCACAAGCTCAGAACAGGAGGGAAATGGCAACCCCGTAGTTATAGATTTCAAAGGCATAAGTTCAACTCAGTGATTTCTAGCAAATCATTATCTCTGGAATTTCTCCATCTGCTGAACAGAATGGGTTGGGGAAACAGTGCCAGATTTCAAAGGGCTGCAGTGGAAATGAATGAGAGAATTTTTATAATGTATTTTGCCTGCAGCTGCCACCTTGATCCTAAACATTTATGCCATGCCCCCTCTGAACATTCATTCTATGTCAATGAGTAACATCATCATTGTAGTTTGTGAAATGCCAGTGGCACAATGTTTTGATAGATATCCCCAGTAAAGCCATACTGACCATTTCTTTTCTTTTTCTCTAATCAACAACAGGCAACATATCCAATCTGAGTAGTAAATGAATGTATTATTTTAGCCATGAAGCACAGAATTAATATTTCTTTTCTTCCCACCTCCAGCCACATTGTTATTGTTGTTAATTGGCATCAGTCACTCTTGATGTATGGCAACCTCCAAGTCACCTGTTGCACCCCAAGGCTGCAGAGGCACCTCAAAACCACTCTGGAGCCCCAGAATATAAGCAAAGAAAGTTTTTTTATTTAAGATTTTATGCAAGCAATAGCAAATCAAAGTTCAAAGTCAATGAAATAAGGCTTAAGTCCACAAGGTACAAAATGAAGCAAGAGTCTATGAAAGAACAGAGTCCAAACAAGATATCAAAAGTAGTCCAAACAAGATATCAAAATTAGTCCAAGGCACAGGGTCAAACTGGAACACAGGAATCAAAGCACCAAGATTAGTCCAAGAAACAGGATCAATGCTGGAACACAAGACAGCAACTTAACTGGAACAGGAAATCCAAACTGCAAATTTACAGGAACAATAACTGGGTAATCCAAAAATCCCCAAAAGTAGGAACAAAGACTGAAACAAAACTCAAGGCACAAGGCTGCATAAATTGACATGAAAGTCTACAGGTACATGGAACAGGATTCTTCAAGCATGAAACAGGGATCTCTCTTTCTCGATGAGCAAAGTTACCATCTCTGAATCTCTCAGAGAATCAGCTCTTCTTAAGGGTAGACTCAAGGCCTCTTCCCGTGGGAAGTCTGTTCATTATTCTTTCTCAATAACAGCCTCTTGCTGCACCTGGGAACCTCCCTTTCTCTTCTCTGCTGATATATCACTTTCTTTCTGTCAAGCTCATTAGCCTTATCACCTCTAGAATGCCCATCTGGAAAAAGAAGGTTCGACCTTGACTCTGGCAAGGAATGCGGTTCAAGCTGCTGGCTTGAAACCATTGTGTGCCTGTTCCCAGAATCCTTCGAACCAAACTCTGGCTGGCCTGGGACAGCAGTTTCCTCCAACTCGAGCTGCATAGGAATCTCAGGCCCAAACCCAGAGTCGTTTGACAAGACAGGTGCAGGAACAATCACAGGGTCAGGAGCAGGGACAATCACAGGCTTACCAGGCTCAACCTCAGGCTTTCCTGGCAGCTCAGGTGCAGGTTAGGCTACAACATCACTCTGTCATCAATAGCCTTGCTCAAGTCTTGCAAACGTGGTGTCATGGCTCTGTTGATTGAGTCTATCCAAAGTCTCCCTCTTTTTCTATTGCTTTCTACCTTGCAAAGCATAATTATTTTTACCAGTGAGTCAAATTAATTAAAAAATGAAGTACTAGGACCATGTGTAATTTTGTATTTTAAACCCACTTAAATCATAGTATCAAAACATTTAGTTATTTTATTTTTTGAAAATATGCGTATTTCTATACTGATTGCCTAAGCAAGATAATTCACAAAGGGATAGAGTTAACCATATAAAGTAAGATTTTCTTTTGTTGCCTTGAAGCCAAGTACTTGGGAACAAGTATTATTTTGTTTATAATCATGGATAATATATTTCCAAAGTAAAAACAGTATAGTCAGCATCTGTAATTGTGTATATAGGCAGTTGGCTGCCTCTTGGACTATATATTTCAAAAAAATATGAAAAAGGTTTGCTGTGCTAACCAGAGAAGGGTACCTGCCAGAGTCTAGGAAAGCTACTTTTTGTGACTAATCATGGAATAACAAGAGCAGACACATATATTTGGGTTAAATAAGGGCTGCTTTATTTAACCTAGAACTTGGTTGGAATTGAACCTGCTAAAGAACAATTGGGGGGAGGGGGGGCAACCTGATGTGGATTCATCTGGGGCCAGGTTGTTAACCCCAGACTATATCCTCAGCCTTCCATTTGGTGAAACACCTAAGTAAGTCAATCCAATACTTAAGAGTGTTTCCCAGCTGACCTTTTACTAAGTTAGACCCAGGGCACTCCCCATAGGTCACAGGAAGGAATGTATAAAGGTCAGTCTCTTAGTCTACTTAGTCCCATTCCCCTATCAGGTCAACCAATAAGGCACTCACTCCCTGTTTCAAATTCCCCACTCAGATCAAGTTTCCCTCATTATAAACTATTAACCTTGTATTGCTCTGGTCATCAAAACTACATTGGGCTGTGGAAGAAGTGGCCCAACGCTTTGTGAAACACATTATGCACCTCTCTGTTAACCTTTTCCAGGGTAGGCTAAGACATTGGAAATCCTCTCTACATTGCCAAACTTGGCATGGTAGAATAGCAGACAATTCCAGGACTACACCTGACCATCTAGTCGGTATGATACAAAATCATGAAGAGCTTGCAAAATAAGGGCCTTGCCTTCCAGCAAACCCAAACAATTGCCATCAAGGCAAACGACTAATATGTAAAGTGTAACTATATCCTAGGATGATGGAGTTCTGTCATTGTATGATGATGACAGAGGATCTCAGCCTAACATTTTTCAAGGTCTGACACACAGACATACATAATATGCACATGCTTTTCGTTGCATTGTCAGTTTTTAAGAAGTCTATATTTTCACATTATTCTTAAAAGGCAAAGGTTAGTTGGATACTTTACAAGAGAAAGCCATTAAACTCCTCAGACACATACATGCAATGGAGCCAAGAATTCAAAGAGCACTGTCCTCCAAGCTGCATTAGAAAGCAAAATGAAAACCGTGTATGAGAAAAAAAATATGAACAACAAATGCCATATAAGCTTGAAAACACTAAGTTCACTGGGGAGCTAAAGTGCTTCCTTTGGTAAAGAGCTTTTCTTTTAAAAACAGTCTGAATTTAGTCAGCTCTATTTGACAGTTTCCTAAGATACCGATTACCTGGTCTCTTTGGGGTAGTGTGCCTGCTATATGATTAAGGAAAGAATGAAGAATTGTACTAAAAATATAAACGCAAGGCAAACTGGGACAATTAGCAATTTATTCGGAACTCATCATTGAACAAATTAGAAGCCATTAAATTTTGCTACTGTCTTTAATGAAGGTAGCAGCTGCTGTGCCACTTCTTGTAGAAGCGATAATATCTGAACACTACACAAAGGAATTTGTTTATTTCTTTTTCTCCAGACCAGGCACTAGACAGGAAATTCAGCAGGTGCTATTTTTGCAAAAATTGAATGCATTATAAACAGGTTCATTATCCCCCTGATTCTATCTCAGTGTTTTGCTCTTTCCCTGCATCCTCATTAGTAAAAGAAGGGGAAAGCATTTACTATGAAGTTGCCAAGAAAACAGTTTCTTTGGCTAATGAATGCAAAATAATGTCAGGGACAAGTCAATATAGCATTATGATGGTTTAGACGTAATATGTACTGACTGCTGTGGTGATGGAATTTAGAAACCTGCCACATAAAACTGATTGGTAAGAAGCTGAGCTTTTCTTTGCAGTCAAAATCAGACATTCTAGAGTGCAGCAGGGGTGAGCAATGTTGGGAGTGATTTTTGCCCCATTCCAAATCTAATGTGGGTCATACGCCCCTTAGGTCACATCCACGTTTGGAAGAAAAATTCTCTAAAACCGTTGCAGGAGGATGCTTCTCAGAGAAGCAATCATAAGCAGAGGCTGGATGGCCATCTATGAAAGGTGCTTTGATTGTGCTTTTCCTGCATGGCAGTGGAAGGACTGGATGGTCCTTGTGGTCTCTTCCAACTCTATGATTCTATGATTTCCTCCCAAAATAATAGTGGGGGACGTGTACTTTTCTGGCGTGATGTACAGGAGGTTTCTGACCCCAAACATGACCATGAGGTGATATTTTCTCCATCCTTGGATTATACCTTGCTTGCCAGGGAACCAAGGCTGAACTAGGCTAATGGGAATGGTGACATCTTTCTTTTAGGGAATGGAATTCTCCCTTCAATTGTTGGATCTTATTTAAACCCTCACAATGGCACAAATCCACCAGAAATTGCAAAACTTTTATGGCAATTCAAACTCCAATCAAGAACATTAGTTTCTTCAACAGATCTTTTTTGTTCTACTTTCATCACTCCTTGGGCCCTTTCATATGATATTGATAGTGTTGATTCCACCATCATGGTTCCATTTTGTGCGGTTGGTCATTTAGAGAGAAGCATTTAGGATCGCTAGCCAGAGAGATCTAGTTCCTTAACAAATTGCAAATTCCAGGATTTGATATGATGTTACCATCACAGTTAAAGTGAAGTCATAGGATTACATAATTCCTGGCCCCTGGTATAAAAGGAAAAGGATTGGGAAAACAGCTTAATTGGCAATAAAATAGAAAACATATTCTCAGTGGCAGTTGAATTAAATCAATGTAGGCAAAATGTACCAGCTAGCTTTATTTAATATATTTAGGAGTACTCCAGAAAATATCCAGTATAAAAAGTGGACATTAATTACAATTTCCTCTTCTGAACAGCATTCAAAAAGCAACATTCATATCTGCTTTGACATCTGGATATGTTAAGACAGTACAATATACTTTAACCATATTTTTCTTTATCTCAAAATGCTCAGGTTGGATGCTAACGAACCTAAAACCTTTGAGTGCTCTTGGAATGAAAACGTAGAAAAAGAAGAGCCTTTGATTTTGTTCAACTGTAACTCAGTTTTTGTTCACATCATTTTCAATGCCTGCGGTAAAATTTTAGCTTCAGAGAAATCAATGGCTGTCTTTAACTTCAGCAAAGTCTGGATTTCACCCTTGAGCCCATTCTTGGAGAGGGAGAGAAAAGAATGGAAGAAGAGAAAGTGCTTGGTTTTCTTTCTGAATATAAACACACAAGGTACCTCTTTCTCTCAAATGGCTTAAACAAGGTTTAGAAATCTCATATAAACCCCAATGAAGTGATCTGGGTTCATATGAGAGTTGCACTTGGTTTATTGACTCTGGTTAAACCAGACTTTGGAAAGTTACCTTTTAACAGTAATTTCTTCTCCTTGTTTATTGCATAGTTTATCAAGTAAGTCAGTATTTTTCACTATAATGTTTTAAGAGAGATATATTACATTGCTTCTCAAGTTGCTCATTATTTTTCTGCTACTGTATGATAACCTTTCAGAAGTGGTTTGATAAGAGGATGGTCTAGATCAGTAAAAAGTACTCCATCCTGATCCAGCATCAAGAGACAACTTTGGATCACAGTCCCATATGCCAGGGATCACAGTCCCATATGCCACATACCATTGGCGATGATTGGAGATTCAAGCTGGACTGGCAACTGTTGGTTTATGGTTGGCAATAGTTCACGGATTACTATTTTGAGGAGCATTGCTTTAGAGAACCAGGGGAACAATTTGAGAGGTAAGGAGGCAACCTCACCTTGATCCTGTATCATAGGCTACCATTAGATACCAGTCTGTTCCAAAATGAAAGAGAGCCTTGTCTTCATACAGGGACATTGGATTCAATCTTCTACCAAAGTTTAATGCTCCTTTTTTGGAGCCATAAATCTATACCTGTTCAAATGTCGTTCTAGATTATTCAATGGACTGTGATAGCTTTCAAACATTTGACAAAGGGAATGTGCTTCAGGTTTTAGCCTGAGCACTGAAGGAGGTATCTAAAGTGCTGAACTCTTTCTGCCAAATACATCCAGCACCTTAGATAGATCCTTTAAATTCTGGACTAAAACAAAGAGTGTGTTCATTACTCTGTTTTTGTTAGAGGCACTAACAGCGAGTGCCAGGTGGTAGGCCAGGTTATTATTAAAAATGATTCTGACAGCAGTCTTGACAAGACAAAATTGCATCTAATAAACATTCATGAATACATTGTTCAGAAATAATTTTCCATTCTCATATAACATAGGGCTGTTATAAAAGAAATTGTCCTTAATTATAATTACATAAATCATAGAAGAATTTAGTTGGTCACAATAATTATACTTGGTTTATTTATTTTGTTTCATGAGATTATGGCTGTTTTGAGTGAGCTTGGATTATTAAACTGGCACACAAAGCCTATGACATAGCCCACAATTCTTCCAGCGTATAGCACTGGTGCAGCCTACTAATACTGTTTTGCCTTTGGGTCAATTAAAGTTGCCATTTTCAGGGTAATAGAATCATAGAATAATAGAGCTGGAAGAGAATACATGAGCCTTCCAGTCCAACCTCCTGCTGTGTAGGGAAAGTATAATTAAAGTACCTCTGACATATGGCTATCCAGCCTCTGTTTAAAAGCCTCCGAAGAAGGAGCTTCCACCACACTCTGAGGCAGAGAGTTCCACTGCTGAAAAGCTCTCACAGCCAGGAAGTTCTTTCTAATGTTCAGGTGGAATCTCCTTTCCTGTAATTTGAACCTATAACTCCGGACCCTAATCCAGGGCAGCAGAAAACATGGTTACTCCCTCTTCCTTATGACATTCTTTCATATATTGAATACATGGTTATCATGTCTCTTCTCAGTCTTCTCTTCTGCAGGCTAAACATACCCAGCTCTTTAAGATGCTCCTCATAGGGCATGGTCTCCAGACCTTTGATTATTTTAATTGCTTTCCCCTGGACACCTTCTAACTTGTCAATATCTCATTTAAACTGTGATGCTCAGAACTGGACACAGTATTCCAGGTGAGGTCTAACAAAGGCAGAATAGAGAGGCACCATGACTTCCCTCAATCTAGACACTATACTCCTTTTGATATAGCCCAAAATCCCATTGGCTTTTTTAGCAGCTACATCACACAGTTGGCTCATGTTCAACTTGTTATCTACAAAGACTCCAAGATCTTTTTCACATGGACTGTTGTCGAGCCAGGCTTCACCCATTCTGTTTCTTTACGTTTCATTTTTTTTCTGCCTAAGTGTAGTATCTTACATTTGTCCTTGTTGAAAATAATTTTGTTAATTTCGGCCCAGCTCTCTAATCTGTTTCTAATTTGTTAAGGTCATTTTGAATTCAGATCTTGTCCTTTGGGGTATTACCTATCCCTCCTAATTTGGTGTCATCTGCAGACTTGATAAACCTTCATCCAAGTTATTAATAAAGATGTTGAACAGTACTGGGCCCAGGACCAAATCCTGCAGCACTTCACTAGTCACTTCTTTCCAGGATAAAGTGGAACTGCTCGTGAGCACCCTTTGAGTTTGGTTGCTTAATCAATTACAGATCCACCTAACAGTAGCATTACCTAGCCCACATTTGACTAGTTTGTTTGCAAGAAGGTCGTGGGGGACCTTGTAGAAGGCCTTACTGAAATCAAGATATGCTACATCCACAGCATTCCCTGCATCTACCAAGCTTGTAACTCTATTGAAAAAGAGATAAGATTAGTCTGGCATGACTTATTTCTGAGAAATCCATGTTGACTTTTAGTAATCACAGCCTTCCTTTCTAAGTGATTGCAGACTGCCTCCTTAACGATCTGCTCCAGAATCTTACCTAGTATTGATGTCAGGTTGACTGGACGGTAATTGTTTGGGTCCTTTTTTCCCCCTTCTTGAAGATAGGGACAATATTTGCCCTCCTCCAGTCTGCTGGGACTTCTATTCTCCATTGGTTCTGAAAAGACTTCTCTTAAAGATTATTACCATTGGTTCCTTAAATACTCTGGCCTTGAAGACTTGAATTCATTTAGAGTAGCCAGGTATTCCTGGACTACTTCTATTTTGGGTTGCATTTTTCCTATTACCTTGTTTGCTCCATATAGCTCAAGTTGCACACCAATCTTCTTTGGAGAGAAGACTGAGGCAAAGAAGGTGTTGAGCAACTCTGCCTTTTCCCTATCTCCTGTTAGCACTTCTCTTATATTTTTCTCCTGTCTATGGAATCATGCTCAGTATTACCTTAAATTTCCGGAAATCAGCTCTCCTAAAGTCTATAATGCATGGTTGACTTCTCTTAGTTTCACCCTTCCTTTGTATCACAAACTCCAGGAGCTTATGGTCACTTCCGCCTAAGGATCCCACCACTTCTTCTCCATTGACTAGATCATCAGTGTTGGTTAGGATCAGATTCAGAATAGCTAATCCTCTTGTTGCCTCTTCTACCTTCTGGGCAATAAAATTTTCTGCAAGGCAAATGAGGAATTTGTTGGATTTTGTACTCTTGGCAAAGTTTGTTTTCCAACAAATATCAGAGTAGTTGAAATTCCCCAGTACTACTATATCTCTTCTTTCTGTATGTTTCGTCATCTGGTCAAGGAAGGCTGCATCCAGTTCTTTAGCCTGGCTTGGAGGTCTGTAGTAGACCCCCACAACTACATCTTTTCTAGTCCTCGTTCTCTTAATTTTTATCTATGTGCTGTAAACTTGGTTTCCAGGATTGAAGTCTTGCATCTCTTCAAATATGTAAATATTTTTGACATATAATGCTACTTCATCCCATCCTCTGTTTGGGTCTGAAGAAAGGTAATCAGTTTTTATAATACAGGGCTAGTTTTAACAATGAGGCCCAACTGGGCCGGGGTGGGGGAGGACCCTTCTTAGAAAGCAAATCGAAGTGTTTTGCTTTTATAATGCTTTAATAGAAATAAAAATTTATATTAAGTTGTCTGCCAAGACACTCTGTATGGAGCCAAGAGCTCTTGTTTTTTCTGAGGGACTTCGTGTGGCTGGCAGAGATTATACACATTGAGGTCAGAAGGAAATTAAATACAGAAAGTACTGACAGCAGGTGATCCATAGGAAATAAATTCATGGACTGCTATTCTAGGAAATGTTTACCAGAGAGTCTTTGTGATTCAGAGGTCATCTTTCTTGCTCTTTTCCATTTGATAATTCAGGCATTGCTCATATCTTGGACAGTTTTGAAAAGGTAATTTTTGGGATGTCAATTCCCAGACATTTGGCTGGGGGATTCTGAAAATTGTCATCCTAAAAAACCAGCTCACCCATGCTAGCTAGAGGAATCTAGGAGTATAATAACCAAAAAAGAACATTTCCAGACTCTATCCAGCATAGTTTAATGCCAAAATTTTCCTCCTTTCTGTGTTTTTGCTTTGTATGGTTTCTGAATATGTTTAGCAAGAACTATTGAAATGACTGCCTGTATCACTGGACAAATTTGTAAGCTCAAGGAAGTGTATTGTTTACATGGGGACGGGGGATGAGAAAGAGAAGAAGATTCTATTGAAGTCAAGTCATGTTTTGGAATAAACATATATAATATTGGAACATAAGATGTGCAATCTTACATTGTTTTTTCCCCTTTTGGCTCCATCCTTCCTTGCTGTTATGATCTAAAATTGTGTATTTTGACCTATATTTTATTTGAAGGTGCACATATTCTATTGGAGATATTTATTATGGACTCCAGTTTCCTTGACCTTGCATGGAATATGACTCTAATTTGATAGATAGACACATGTATACTAGGTTTGAAGAGGCAGAATAATTTGGGAGAATGAAAATATAAAAGGTTCCAGCTGACAGTTTTCTCAACATTGGTCATTTACTGGAGCATGATGAAGGCGTTCAGCATAAATAAGCAGATGAATAGATAAGCAGTGATGAATAGTCTGTATAGTCAATATCTGATTGAAATGAAGCTTTCTCTTGAAGTCAAATTTGCTGGGTGAGGAAAAGAAAACAGGAAAGCCAGAGGAAATTGAAATACAGAAATTGCTTAAATAGTGGTCATTCAATGGTTTCTGACATGAATATAACTAGCTGCTACCTTTGCTTTGAACCTGAAGTGTATTTGGTGTCCGTGAAAGCTAATGTTAAAGTGACCTTGTTAGTTTTATGTTTACTACAAGAATGTGTTCTGTTTTTGTTCCAACAATCTTAAACAGAAAGCCCACTCCAATTTATTCAAAGAATTCTGCTATGGGGTGCTTCCAGACAGAAGACTCATAGTGAAAAGACATTGTCCAATTAGTCTCTTTCTTTGTAACATGCTTTTTCTGGAAAGAAAAGGAAATATGGACAAAGTGATAGGGAAACACAAAAAAGCTGTTCATGGAATATGGTGGCATCTGTCCCAGTCCATCAAGTTTTTTGAATGTGCCATGGCTACTGAAGAATAAAATCCGCATTCACAGGCTGCAATGGTGTCAGCACTGTGTTTGTCTGCCTGGGATATCCGGGTGTGCATGTTAGCAGAAATTCCCTATATATATAATGTTCTAGCAATCAACAAATCAAGATACTATAGCTCCAAAGTGCCCAGACGAATAGCTCACTTCAACCCACCAAATGGTTTCTATTACCAGTTTTGCATGGATCAATGCAATTTTTACATCTAGGCTTATTGTATTTTACAATTCTTATACCCTAGCATGAGGGTTTGGGAGACAAAGCAACTCCAAATTACCAAAACAAACATGGAGCAGATGAGAAAATATAATAAATCTCATCTTCTCAGTCAATTGCAAGCTTATGAAGGAGGGGTAGTGGGGGCTTCAGGGCCTCATCTCTCTTATGACTCAGTACAATGTTTAGTTTACAGACCACCATGCCCAGTCTCACCTCCTTCTGAGCGGGATTAAGGGGAAAGAAAATCACTCCAGTTTTCCAATATCATATTATGTCTGAGATAAGCACTGCCTGTTCTCAGGTCACAGTGCGCTTTCACTAGCCGCGTCCTCCTACATCCAATCTGTTAAGGCAAATGGAGCGTTACTGTATATAGACTGAATAGCAGGGTTAGTGACCTTGAGTTTTTGAAAATCTCTTTTTCACCAAGAGGAATCAGGCTTTCTGCAAAAGCTGCAATTCACACACAGACATCAAATGATGAGGTGGGTGGGTAGGAAGGATGTCAGACATCTGCATGAATTTAGAATGAACATCTCCAATGAACTCATAGGGATATCCTACATTGCTATGTCTCCCGGACATATCCCCCCTTCAAACATACTTCAACAGCCAGAAGCTGAATTAAGTGATGGAGATCTGTTCAGTTGGCAATGGGGTGCAGGGGAGGAGGGTTGCGTTCCCAGTCCCCTCATGCCGGGCAGGGAGATTGTGAGCATAAAATGCAACAGGGAAGCTTCTTCTGATTGTCATATCCTCACTCCCTGGCAAGACAAAACTGGAAATGTCACCCTCTGCTCCCCAATTGTGCCACAACTGTGAGTATTTAGTATTAATGAAAGTCTGTGTGGTCTGTTCATTGAGCATCCAACTATGATGCTGGAGACATCCCCACTCGATCATGGAAACCATCCTGGGTGACCTTGGGAAAGTCACACAGCCTTAGCCTCAGAAAACACAGCAAAATCAGAAATGACTTGAAAGCACACAACAACAAGTATTAGTGACTATTAGAGCAGTTTTGAGTCAGTTATATTCTGAGTTACATTTTAAGATTGTTTTCCAAGTTTTTGTAGACCACCAAGGTTCAATTTTCTACTGCGTGCATGATAATATTGGGTTTGGTTTTACTGTTTTTTTTTTTTGGACTTGCTGAGGATTTTAATCTATTTGCTGTTTAGATATTAGTGGTTTATGATTTAAAACATTGTAAGCCACTGAAAGAAGTACAATAAAAGAGTACTATGTAAGTCAGTGTTCTTCCACAAATTTCTTTGGACTAATGAAAACCTCTTTTTATGGAAGAAGGAGAAAGGTGAGATTTGCTACTTTATTAATCTTTGGCACCTTTAACCATTTTCTTTTATGGAAATTCACTGAGCTATGTTGTAGCAGATTTAGGATAGAGTTTGCGGTAGAAAGATGAGGGGACAGGCAAACATCATGTCCCTACCTATTTGTTATCAGCTGACAAACACAGTTATAATTAGAACTAGATTTTCTCACTCCCCCAGTGGTCTGCAGTGGGGAAAAGGATATATGAAAGGGATTGAATGTAAATGATTATTTTGGAATGCAAAATCGATGTTAAAGATATGTTTCTTTGTCAAATCTATATGGCTACAATTACGCACTAAAGTTAGAAGAGAACAACCGTGAGAGGACATATTAGCTCCCTAGAACACCATGGAGGTATACAAACCCTACTGCACCCTCTCCCTCCTGCAGAATTTGTTTTTGCTCTGAAACATCCTTTAGTAGACATTTTTGTTAGGTTTTGTGTCCCACGCCCATGTTAGGCATGAAAAGAACCAATATTTTTTCATTTTTGTTTCAATTTTTTTGTGAACATGTGTGTGGCATGTTTTGCCAACACAAAATTCTTATTTTATTTCAAAAGCCATTTTGCTCCCATTGGCATGACCAAAATAATGGAATATGTGTGTGTATGTATGTGTATGCGCATGTGCAAGAAACCAAAGATTGTGGAATCATCTATCTGACACAGGCTTTGAATGCCTACCTTTAATAGTCTGGGCTTTAATCTTTGTGTATTCAGCTATTTTTTTTGCTATGAATGAGAATCCCCATCTTTAATACTTATATGACTGTTATATAAACATTATGAAGGATAATTCCGGCAAAGCCATGTAAAAAACAAACTGGACTGATTTTGAAGATTACCTAAGAAGAGAATATGAAATCACATTGGAAGAGAAGAACGGAAGTCACCCCCCCCCCCCTAATCCCCAGAAGATAGGTATTTTCCCCTGGCTAAACAGCTAGTACTTCTACCCTTCCCCCCTCAACCCATATTTACCCTCTTCCCTCTCACCCTTTTCCCACCTCCCTCTCTTTTCCTTACTGCCCCATTTCCCTTCCCCCAAATCCTTCCTCACTAACTTCTCCTTTAGTCCTCAGCCCCTATTTCACTTTTATGTAATAGTAAAGTTTCAATAAAAATTATTAATATAAACATTATTTTTTTTATGCTGGCAATTGTCTCACTTGTTCAGTCGTCTCCGACACTTCGTGACCTCATGGACCAGTCCACGCCAGAGCTCCCTGTCGGCCGTTGCCGCCCCTAGTTCCTTCAAGGACGAGCCAGTCACTTCAAGGATACCGTCCATCCATCTCGCCCTTGGTCGGCCTCTCTTCCTTTTTCCTTCCATTTTCCCCAGCATTGTGATCTTTTCCAAGCTTTCCTGTCTCCTCATGATGTGGCCAAAATACTTCAGCTTTGCCTCTAATATGCTTCCCTCCAGTGAGCAGCTGGGCATTATTTCCTGGAGGATGGACTGGTTGGATCTTCTTGCGGTCCAAGGCACTCTCAGGATTTTCCTCCCGCACCAGAGTTCAAAAGCATCTATCTTCCTTCGCTCAGCCTTCCTTATGGTCCAGCTCTCGCATCCATAGGTTACTATGGGGAATACCATTGCTTTGACTATGCAGACCTTCGTTGCCAGTGTGATGTCTCTGCTCTTCACTACTTTGTCAAGGTTGGCCATTGCTCTCCTCCCAAGAAGTAACGTCTTCTGATTTCCTGGCTGCAGTCTGCATCTGCAGTCATCTTCGCACCTAGAAATATAAAGTCTGTCACTGCCTCACGTTTTCTCCCTCTATTTGCCAGTTGTCAATCGGTCTGGTTGCCATGATCTTGGTTTTCTTGATGTTTAACTGCAGCCCGGCTTTTGCACTTTCTTCTTTCACCTTAGTGATAAGGCTCCTCAGCTCTTCCTCACTTTCAGCCATCAGAGTGGTATCATTTGCATACCTAAGGTTGTTAATGTTTCTTCCAGAAATTTTAACTCCAGCCTTGGATTCGTCAAGCCCTGCACGTCGCATGATGTGTTCTGCGTACAAGTTGAATAGGTAGGGTGAAAGTATGCAGCCCTGCCGTACTCCTTTCCCAATCTTGAACCAGAATGTTGTTCCGTGTTCTGTTCTTACTGTGGCTATTTGGTCTTTGTACAGATTTCTCAGGAGACAGACAAGGTGACTTGGTATCCCCATACCACCAAGAACATGCCATAGTTTATTATGATCCATACAGTCGAAGGCTTTAGAATAGTCAATAAAGCAGAAGTAGATGTTTTTCTGAAACTCCCTGGCTTCCTCTATTATCCAGCGGATATTGGCAATTTGGTCTCTCATTCCTCTGCCTTTTCTGAACCCAGCTTGGACATCTGGCAACTCTCGCTCCATGTATTGCTGGAGTCTGCCTTGCAGGATCTTGAGCATTACCTTACTGGCATGGGAAATAAGTGCCACTGTACGGAAGTTTGAACATTCTTTAGCATTTCCCTTTTTTTGGTATGGGGATATAAATTGATTTTTCCAATCTGATGGCCAATCTTGTGTTTTCCATATTTGCTGGCATATGGCATGCATCACCTTGGCAGCATCATCTTTCAAGATTTTAAACAGTTCAGCTGGGATCCCATCGTCTCCTGCTGCCTTGTTGTTAGCAATGCTTCTTAAGGCCCATTCAACCTCACTCCTCAGGATGTCTGGTTCTAATTCACACACCACACTGTCAAAGCTATCTTTTATATTTTTATCCCTCCTATACAGATCTTCTGTATATTCCCACCACCTTTTCTTGATTTCTTCAGCTTCTGTTAGGTCCTTGCCATCTTTGCTTTTGATCATGCCAATTTTTGTCTGAAATTTGCCTCCAATGTTTCTGATTTTCTGGAAGAGGTCTCTTGTTCTTCCTATTCTATTGTCTTCTTCCACTTCCATGCATTGCTTGTTCAAAAATAGTTCCTTGTCTCTCCTGGCTAACCTCTGGAATTGTGCATTTAGTTGGGCATATCTCCCCCTATCGCTGTTTCCTTTCACCTTCCTTCTTCCTTGGGCTACTTCAAGTGTCTCAGCAGACAACCATTTTGTCTTCTTGGTTTTCTTTTTCTTTGGGACGTACTTTGTTGCTGCCTCCTGAACAATGTTGTGAACTTCTGTCCATAGATCTTCTGGGACTCTATTTATCAAGTCTAGTCCCTGAAATCTATTTTTCACTTCCACTGCATATTCATTAGGAATATTTGTGAGAGCATATCTAATTGGTCTGTGTATTTTCCCATTCTCTTTTGCCTGATTCTAAATTTTGCAATAAGAAGTTCATGGTCTGAACAATAGCTGGCAATAGCTATAGCCAATGAACTTGAAAGCAAGAAAACATGTTTTATGTCATCTTTGGCAAACTTAGCAAAATTCACCTTATCTTAAATATGGCATGGGAACAATTTGGCACCTTTTTTGTAAACTGAATGTGGAAAGAAAGTAAATCTGATAGTTTCTTTTAACACTTTTAAGGATGCAAAGGGTCTCGAAACAAAGTCTTATGAGTTAGAACCAAAACCAATGGGAAATTTTAGAGAGGCGTTCTGGATGCAAGCATATATGCAAACATCAATTTTTGTAGGCTTCTGATGTAAGATGGTACTGCAAGGTTTTTTATACACTTCCACAGAATTGTAAAGAAAGAGAATCTGCCGCATTGACTTAGATTCAGTGTGATGGTAGCAGAACTGAAGTTATTGAAGGCTTGATGTAATTCCGTCTGGGCCTCCTGTCCATAGGGCCAGGTAATAACTATGTCATCAGCAAAACTCAGATAGAGAAGATTTTAGACGATAGGAGCTGAGACAGCAGCATCAAATATTTGAAGGGCTGTCATGTGGAAAATGGGATAAGCTTGTTTTCGGCTTCTCTATCATATTGATGTTGGATCAGTGAATTCAGATGACAAGAAATGAATTTCAGCCAAATGTTAGGAAGAACTTCCTGATGGTAACAGCTGTCAAACAGTGGAACAGACTCCCTCAAAAAGTGATGGGATCTCTTTTCTTCTAAGTTTTTAAACAGAGATTGGATGCCCACCTTGCAAAACACCATACTTTGGTGATGGATTTCTGCACGGGGGTGAGACTAGTTGGCCCTTGGGATCCCTTTTTATTCTATGATTCCATTGAAACATTATTCTAACTTAGCAATAAATCAGCTGGCCTTGTACTCAAGGTTATGCTATTGATTTAAAGACATATGTTCTTGAAAGACTGATGCAACACTCATGTTACGTGACAATGCAGTTTGGCACCAATTTAACTGCTATAGGTTAATGCTGTGGAATCATGGGAGTTGTAATTTGTCAGAGAAAACTATAGGCCTTGAAAAGCCACAATTCCTATGTAACTCAATGAAAAAAAACTACAGTAGGGACTGGTTGCTATAGATTTGCTGCAAATTCATCCAGCATTGCAGACCAAAATTTGAGCAGAAGGGTAAACTAGATCACCTTTATGTTTTGTTTTTCACTTTGAGTATGATATTCATAGGATTTGGGGAACTGTGACCATGATCCTGCATTTCTGCAGATACACCTCACAGTGGTCAGGATTCAAATCCCTGCTCAGACATGGAAATCCACTGGGCACTCTTGGGCAAGTAACATTCAGCCTCAGAAGAAGGAAAAGGTAATTCCTTCCTCTGAACAAATCTTGCAAAGAAAACCCTTTAGGATTGCCATAATTTGGAAATGACTTGAAGATACACAACAGCACACGGCATGTTCGGAAGACACCTCTGACCTGCACAGTAACTGTAAAAATGAATAGCAGTGGCATGAGCCAGTTTTACGTCATTGTAATTCATGAACATGATGCCAGCCTGCATGAGTGAAATTAAGTACCTGACTCATACATTTTCCTGAAGAACATTAATGACTAGTGATATCTTAAAAGCACTACACCAATAAAATACAATTACGGAGCTGGAAAGTACATATTTTCAGAAATATTACTGCAAATGCTTAAGCTTTGGAAAAAAGAGATACTTTCAGCTACACAAAGTGATGGCTAACATTATCTGTTAATCCTTCATTTCTGTGGCAATAATGCAAACTTTTAATCTTCTCTGTCATCCTAAGAAAATTCCTTTTCCTCCAGTTTTAGCTTCTTATTGCCTACATTTTGACCCATCAAACTGACTCCCTGGCCTTTCTATATGTGCTATTGCAATGACATTTCTAGATTTATATTGTGCAAAGTAGAGGAAGGGGATTGCCAATATCTTATTGCTAATTGTGAGGTGAGATGGGAAGGACTGGGAAGGCACATTGAAAGGTGTTTGGATTAGTCTGTTTTGAATTGTACCAAGTACAGTTGCTTTAGACATCTAAACAGTCATTTGGCTTAAAAGAAATCAGAACCCTTCTTAAGTTTCTTGTTTAAACATTTTTTCCTGTTAAAGACAAGCCTTTTATTTACCTCTCCCCTAAACTAAATATATGCTTTTCGCTTTGAACCATCGCAGCTAGACTAGACCTATTGATTAAACTGCCAAATGGTAACACAACATTTATGTAAACTCCACTGAGCCAAGGGTGGATCTATTTCAGTTGGTGCTAGTCACTGGGTTTGGATCTTGATGTTTACATCTTTCTAAACTTTGGAACATGGAACATGTGGACACTGTTGGATAACACAAGCAACAAATGCCCTGAATGTAGGACTGCTATTATTGCAACGGAGCTGAGGTGCTTTAATATCAATATAGCAGTGCTCCATAAGACCCAGAGGAAAAGAAAGGGACAGTTGAAGGAAGAAAAAAGAGATTATACCTTCTTTTGGAAAGGACTGTCTGAACAAGTATGAGTCAGCTTTGCTATCAGAAAAGACCTGGTGAAGTATCCACCTGAAGCACCTGCTGGCATTAATGAACAACTCTCAACCCTCTGAATTGAGCTTGCCAAATCCCAGCAGGCAACTATCATAAGTGCCTATGCATTGACCTTAGATTCTGATGGAGACATCAAGGAAAAATTCTACTGGCAGTTGGATACTATGTGAGATGGATATGCGGATCCAGAATGTCTCTACAGTCACTTACAGATCTATCATCAAGACTCTACTTCTGGTAAACAATCATACTCAGCCACAAGGGATTGTCTATGATCTGATAGTAATAGGATCTTTTCAGCCATGACACTTCAAGAGCATTTGTGTCCTCTTGGGATAACACAGCCACATTAGTTCATGAATTATAATTTAGATTAGACTACTATAATGTGCTGGACATGTGGCTGCCTTTGAATATGTCTCAGAAGCTAGCACAAAATGCAGTGTCAATTGCTAATGCAATACAATATAGACATCATATAATGCCAATCTTCAAATAATTGTACTGGATGCCAAAATGATTCTTGTATAAATTCAAGGTGCTTGTGATGGAAGTACAAAGCCCTAACGAGCTGGGCACTCCCAATATCTTCAATAGGTGGATGCCTTAATGTCAGGGAGGTCTTTCTCTGTGTGAGACTTTCCTATGTTCCTCTAGTGAATAGTCATGGGCCTGAAATTTGTCTCATTTGTTTTAATTCACGTTTTTGTTTCATGCCATTCATTTGTATGGCACAATATGAAAACCCCCATGCCAAACAGAAAAAGCAGTGAAACGAAAGAGAAAGCAGCACAAAAGCCATTTGCTGGGCTGCTTTTCGGGCCATGTGGCGCTCCCAACACGGTCCTGGGAGCATTTCCTGATTTCCTCTCTGAGAAACTGAACGTAGTCACCACGCAAGGCTCTGGGTATTTAATGGGGCGACCGCCCCCCAAAAGCTCATTGCGGGTGCATCTTTTGGAGTAGCTGTGTGCTACTTCTGCTCTTTCCTGCCTGGTGCACTTGTTGCCTGCCTTGCCAGCCACTACAGCCAGCAGAGAAAGATTTGTTCTTGCCTTTGCTTGGCTTGGCATCTTTTGATTTAAAACTTTCAATTTTATTTTTATTTAAAGGGAAGTGACTGGGTGGGGAGTTTGGAATGGGTGGGAGTGGGTTGTGCTGGCTTGGGGCTGGGGCACGGGTGGGGGGCTTTGGGGAGAAGGGGATCTCTCTTAGCTAGCTGCCCAGATTCTTTCTTTTCTCTTTGCTTTACTTTAAAAATATTTTTAAATCTTTGGGTGGTTCACTGAGCCTTAGTCATAGTCAGGGGTTATTGTTTTCTCCTCCCTTCCTGTCCTATCCAAAGCCTTGTGAAAGATATAAATAACAATTATATTTCTGTAATAGCAAATTAACCAAAAGGAAAACCTAAAAGTGGTAGATATGGCCTCCATGTGTGGCAATTTTCACCCCTCTAGCCCTAAAACTGAGGGAAACGGGAGCCTGGGCAGCCCACCCTTTGCTGCCAATGGGACTAAAATATTCGTATTTTCGGATGGCGGAACAAAAAAAGCTCATTTGGACGGGGGCCAGTTTCAGAAGTGGCAGATGGAAATGGAAATGGGGCCATACAAATGGGACAAACAAAAAAGGATAGCGATTTCATGCAAATGCACAAGACTACTAGTGATGTCAATATACTGTGAGGAAATGAGAGAAGGCTTTCTCAATCATGGCACCCCAGTTATGGAACACTGTCCTTTTGGAGACCTAAATAGAGCCAATGCTGTCTTCCTTTAGATGCCAAGTAAAGACATGGCTGTTTATCAAAGCCCTTGGAGGACTAAATGATTCACTCTACAAATTTTATGAGCATGACTTTAAAGTGTTTAATCATTTTAATTCTCTTTTAATTTGCTAACATGTTTAATATATATACTCTTTTAAAATATTTTTATTCTTTTAAATTGTCTTGATTTGCTTATATGTATTTTACTCTCACACCACCATCAATACATTATAGAGGGAGACAGAAATATTTTATTTTCAATAGGCCCTTGATATCTGCTGGGATTTGATTCCAGGATCTTCCATGGATATCAACATCCATGGATGCTCAAATCCTATCATGTACAATGTTGTCGTAAAATGGTGTCCTTTTATCATAAAATGGCAAAAAAAACAAACAAACCCAAATATGTTCCTTGAATCATTTTTGGAATATTTTTGAGCCATGATTGGTTAAATCCTTGGATGCAAAATCTAGGGATGTGAATGGCCAAACATATATGTATTCATGTGTGTACTGGGTTATGACTATGTATAAATGAATGAATATATGAGAGAGTGGTCATAATTCAGGCCAGGTAGTGAAAGAGAGACACCTTAAAACACTGCTTTTCCTACTTTCCTGAAATGTGAGAAGTACGTGGACAATGCTGCAGATTCCCCCCCCCCTTGAATGGGAGCACTGGAGACTTAAGGTATTTCAGAGTGTTATACAACTAAACCATAGAAGAAGTAAATAGGACAGGCTTCTTTAGCATCCATCACAGCCATTAATTCTGCATCAGATTCACAGAGCCTCAAGACAGTTCATATCTCAAGTCTTTTATTTTTGCCATATTCAAATGATAAAATATAACACAGCTTTGCAAACAGTGTACTGCTGTGAAGCCCACCTGATACACCAATTATGAAAATATTTTCATTTGGGGAAATTTAAGTGATTATCTCTGCCAATCAGTTTAACCAATCAGTGGTTTTGGCAAAGCAAAATCATACCTACTGAGCATAGTACAGAATGCATCACAGTATTCTCATTAAGTGCATTATAGTTAGTTGTCCTGATCTGGACAAAGGAAGTCATATAACACATACAACTCTAACTGGTTAGAAAATCACACCCCAAGTATCTATCATCAGATAGGATCACACATGCTTCACAGATGCTTGCCTCCTATCTATGCCCCGTTAACTAAAGAAGAAAAGCGGTGTAAAAATATTTATTTGACCAGATAACTAATTTTCTGTTGAAGAGGGGAAGCATGGGGTTTGATTCAGGCTGCCCTGCTCCCCCTTGCCCATTAAGTGATGGCTCACTATAGTTCTACAAGCACCTTGCTACAGTTTTTTTATTGTTGTTATTGTTATTGTATTAGGTCTAGTAGAGTAGGTTTTACATTTAGATTTTGAAAAATGTGTATTTCAACTCCCACCATTCCTAATAGCCTCAGGCTGTCGGTTACGATGGTTGCTAAGGGAGGAGGGGGGTGATTGGCTTTGCTAAGGGGAGGAGCTGTCTGTTAGGGCGGTAGCTAAAGGTGGAGATGACTGATTGGCTGTTTCTTTGGGTTTTGTTTTTACCTTTCTCAGGTGGGTCAGGTTTGTGAGAGTAGGCTTAAAACACTCATCAGTTCGAATGCTGTGTCCAAATTTCATAGCATTTGGTGGAATAGTTTGGGAGATATGAGGTGTCTAACAGACTGACATTACATTTATATATATACACCCACCCACACACACACACACACACATACACATTCTCCTTTAACATGCATGGTATCAAACTGACTGTTCCGAATACATGTTGATATTGTTGGCTGTACATATCGAAAAGTTTCAGTTCTGGGCTGAGATTTTTGCTTCTGCTGATATTGTGTATTCATCATTCATGAAGTCAATACAATCTATTTGTGGACATTTCTTCCTTTTTCTAGATCTGAATTGATGCTGTGCCAGTTCTTGGCTGATTTTTTAATGCAAACATTTTAAACATATGCATCAATAGATGCATTAATGGATATGTGACTCCACTGTTTATAGCATGTTTATACATATTTTAGAAATGCATGCAGTAGTTTGGGCATATACCTCCTATTGAACATGCTTTTTCTTTCATGGAAAACCTCCTTTCATGGTGGTTGGTGACTTTCCCTGTCAGTGGGGCAATGAATCTGGGTTCTACCATAGTTTAAATTTTAAATGGAATCTCCAAGTTTCTGCATTTTTTTGGATGGGACAGGGCACAGTTTCTTGGATAGCATAAAGTTGGAGGCAGAATCAGCACTGTTAACTCGTGGATGGAAAGGGTAGTCACCAGGTATCACTACAAGGTTGTAAATGCCTGTGCGTCTGAGAGCAAATCGTGTTTCTTTCTTTCTTTGGTCCAGAAGGTGGAATTCGATAAATCTTTTTTTTAAACCCTCAATAGAGTGAATTTATTTCACATGACTATTCATCACAGGCAAAGACAATTAAAACTTTTCTAAGCCACCTATTATTTTTGGCACATGGACAATTTATGTTTCTTTTTTTGCTCTTTGGCAGGAAAAATATACCTTATTGTTTTGTGCCACTGATGTGTCTGAAAAATGGATGCATTTGCCAAGCTATAATTTTTGTGATACTTGTATTCATGTATAAGCAATTCTGCCAAGTGAATTGGAGTCACTTTGCCCTGTACATAATTGCTAAGTCGTTTTAAATAATCTGTCTCTTAGAGATCTGAAATGCCTCTTGTTCCTCCCTTTCTTACAATCCAAAGGAAGGATTGTACTCTCCCCCTCCATGACCTTGCAAAGCTGCTTGCTGAAGCTCAATCATGCCTTGGAGGTTGATATAAATCTCCAGCACAGTAATTCTGGGTTAAATAACATTCTAGTAAAGTAAAGAATGATTCATTTTAAAAGTGCACTGTCAGGTTGCCAGGCTTCTGTTTTGATGCTGATCACTTGTGCTTTTAACCTTGATATTCTATTGGACAGAAGGAGTTCTCACCAGATTTATTGATATTTTATCTTGACTCACAGCATTTTCTTTTCTTCACACTTAACATTTTTTCGAGCTAGCTCTATTAATTGCAAGCAGAATTGGTGATTTGTAGCTATTGCTTGACTATATTCATCATGATTAAACTGCAGACTGCTCTGCCTAAGCTTATATTATTGGAAAAAGGGACTCTGATACAAGTCTGGTAGTATAAATACTAGAAGAGATATTAGGTTGGCTGATAGGATACTTTTCACATCAGATTTTCTCTTATCACTGTATACTACAAAATTTGTCCTGGATAAATTTATCTCTATCTAATGTAAAGTAGTTGATGGGTTCTTTAGGTTCATCTGTCCAGGATCTTTTTCATGATTCAGTTCTGTGAAGTTGAAACAATTAGGCGATTTATGCAGCTATGGGGACATGACTTTGCCATGCAATTAGAGACATTATGTTATTGTGATTCTGCTTCTTCTGTAGGACCAGTTCCAGAGATGGTATTGTAGGGCTCCTTTTCCATTATATGGCTGTTACGTTGTGATTACTACAATATTCCATCTTGTTTTCAGTGCTGTTTAATATCTTTATGAAGCCTGTAAATGAATTCATTAGGAATTTTGGAGTGGACATCATCAGTAAATTGATGAAACTGAGCTTGATGGCTGGATCTACATTGCCATATAATTCAGATTGTCAAAGCAGATAATCTACATTACTTGCTTTGGACTAGATTATATGAGTCCACACTGCCATATAATCTAGTTCAAAGCACATAAATGGCAGTGTAGAAGGGCCTATATGTCCTTGTTGTTGAAGTCAGCTGTAGTTGTCTAGATACTAAACCAATATCTCAATGCTATAATCAAGTTCCAGGAGTTTGTTAATGAAAAAATAATAAAGAGGATAAGAATGCTGTTTTCTTCCAGATTTTTTTTTAAAAAAATAAACCAAAATCTACACATTTCTTTGCATGCAGAATCATATCCCCCTAATAAAACACACACATGAAAATCCAGATATGACAGGTTCACATAACTTCAGAGTAATAATTTACAATGTACATAATTACTTGTAACTTATTACTTTTGGGAGGTAACAAGGGTGTTTTATATTGGTTTGTATGGTATGGTTTATATTGGTTTATATTGGTTTGTATGGGCATCTAATTGTTGCCACTGTTGTAAGCCGCCCTGAGTACCTTCGGATGAGAAGGGCGGGATATAAATGTGAGAAATAAATAAATAAAGAAATCACATTTGACAAAGTACTGTAATGAGAAAGAAAAGAGTTACCTCTGTCAAGAGTCAGACGCCAGTTAACAAACAAAACAGAGTTTATTCAGAAGATAAGCCAAAAGTAACATAAACACAGAGGGTATCCTTGAAACACTTCACTTATCAATGTTTCAAGAGTAGTTCGGACAAAAATATAACTCAAAAACAAGCCAAGTTAATTTTCCACGCTAGCATTCAATAAAAACTAAAAGACGCTTCAATTCAGCTTTAGAGAACAAATTGAGTTGACAGCTAGAAAATATGCAAAATAAACAAAGACTTGAAACCTTCCCGAAGCTGCAAAGTATAACTGAAAGTGCAAAAGCCTCTTTTGGTTCCAAACAGTTTCTGAAACAGCCAGCCGGCTCTGCGGACTTAAAGGGACAGTTCCCAAAAGAAAAACAGCAAACTGGTTTGAAAACAAAACAAACTAGAAGTGCAGTAAACTGCTTCCACGGTGCAGATAAAGCCGAGAGCTTCAAAGGAATGATGAATAGCCGTCGTCAGGAGAATCCAAGGTCAGGTCAGGAGGCAGCAGCAAATTCTGAAGGGCAAACCAGTAGTCAGAAGCCAGGAGTAGTCGTCAGTCAGAGGGCGAAGACAGAAGCCAGGTCAAATTCCAATCCAGAGTCTGAAGAGGGTGCAGCCATCCAAACCAGGTCCACGAAAAGGCACAAAGAGCCAAGCAACGATGGTATCAGCAGCTAGGAATAGTAATCAGAGTGCAGTCCAGGGAAACCCACACATTCCATCCCTCCGCTGCTGAGCAGTCCCAGATAACTTACATCCGAATCACAGTCCAAGTTCAGTCTTCATGAAAGCACAGAGATCCCAATGGCGCCTCAGCAACACTTTGCCACACGCAAAGTGCAGTGGCCAAACATTCCCATTTTATTCCCCTTCCTCTTGGGTGACCAAACACTCACACCCAAACACCAGGTGTCCCAAATCTACTCAGAGTCTGAACTCCACACAGCTAGGGCTCATGGATCAGGAGTGCCTAACAGTTCATCGGAGTCCCAATCATCCTGTCCACACTTAGCCCCATGAACACTTAAAGAACCATCCTCCCTTCTCCAAGCATCCCAAGTGGGATCTGCTCCTGCAGAAACCCCAGGTTCAGCAGTATCCATAGGCCCCAAATCCCCAGACATCTCCGGTGGCTGTGCCCATTCAGTGCCCACTTCCCCAGCCACCACCTGTTCCTCAGCATCCATTTCCCCAAACTCCCCATCTGAATCTTCTTCAGAAGATCCCCCATTAAGCTCTCTAAGTCGCTTCCTGCGCAACTCCTCCAGTGAACCCTCATCACGAGGCTTTTTTCTTCCTCTTCGAATCCCATCACCATCAACCATAATCCCCGAAGGCGCAGTCAAAACACCTTTCTGATGTGGTTCTGGGATAGGCAACTTTGTTATGTCTGTGCATAGTAACCCCCCACACATGTACAGATATACCAGTTGTCTATTTCAGTAGACAAGGAATACTCAGAGATGGTTTTGCCACTTTCTTCCTCTAAAGTATAGTCTTTAGCTTCCAAGAGCAGATGAGGCTCCTCCTCTAAGGGGATTCTTAAAGGGGTAGGGCGATGGAGGCTTCAAATGCAAAGAGGCTGTCTAGACTGACCCTCCAGAAACTGTACATAAAGTATTAGTCCCTCTAACTAAAAAGGGCTTAACTAGGGGTAAGCAGTGAGGGTCTTCATGGGGCACAACAGTTAGGGTTAGTGTCTCATTCATGTTGTATTCAAGAAAGCAGCTCCATGAGCAGAAACACTCAATTGGAGACTGGGCCATAAGTAAAATAAAATAAAAAAAGCAAATGTACCAAGTGGGGGACTTTACCTTCTGATTTAGCCTCAGAAAAGCAATATTCTACACTGCACAGGGAATTCTCGATGAGTAGGAAAGGCACTGTTTGGCAAAAGGCTGTAGCTCATGGACAATGATGGCAATTCCTATTGGCTAACCTTCATGGAATGTACGTCCTCATGGCATGAATAATTTGTACGTCCAAACAACACTATTAAGTTTGGGTTTTCATAATGCAAACTATTGAAGAATGTAGGTCTGGGCTAAAATCAATGACTAGTTTAAGATGAGATTACTTTGTCAACAGTACAATGTACTGTCAGCTGACTAATAGAGACATACTGATGAGTAGAGGATTTATATTTTTAACACAACTGTCATTCCCACCCATCTGGTAAATTCACAAAGAAGTTAGTAGCACTACAAGAAAAGATGTTGTGATAACTAGACTTAGCTTTCGGGAGGAAAGTAGATGGTATGTTTGAATAGGATCCCTACTTCTTTAGAAATTGTGCCTGTAAATAGCTTGATGTCTACCTGGTGAGGGGTTAATTCATTTTCAGTGAGGTTAGACATTCAAGAGGTTAAGCCTCATCCCTTTGATAGATGTTACCTCTAAGACTCTTTGCAATAGTATTGCATTAAAAGACAACAGCAGTATATGATTTGAGTGGCTGCTGGAATTCATGCTGTTAAAACGTAGTTTCTGAATCGAAGGGAATATTCAATATTGTATAGGGCAAGAAAAAGAGGTTTTCTATTTTGAACTTTAACTCCATCTTTTTTCTTCTTGTCATGGCATTACTTTAAAAAACAAAAATAGAAAGACCAAAACTTCTTGTGATATTTAGTTTTTGTGAAGTTTTGAAAGAAAAGCCACTATATTGGTTTAAACGTTTTATCAAAGTATATACCATGTTGTTTCAGACCTGCTGTAATGGTGAAGAAAGTGACATTTATCATTTTTTTAAAATAACAAAATGATTTATAGTTTTTTGAGATCTTTTATTGTTTTGTACTATCAATATGAAAATTAATGATTCCACTATTTTGGTCACAGTTTGCAAGTCTAATGGGGATACTTTCTGTGACAGATCAGAATTACTTAGTGCTTCAACATGTCAGAAAGTGTAGCCTTCTGATAGCTTAATGTTGTAGATGTACAACTTTAACACAAATACCTAGCCTGCAATAGAAAAAAAAATAATATTTACCAAATGGAATCAATCCTATTTTTCAGAAGGAGAAAATGATACCAAATGTATTTTTATGTGAACTGTTGCTTGTCTGTCCCCAGAAAGGTCAGAGTTACAGGGTTTATCTACACTGTAAAATTAATGAAGATCATTACAACTTCAACTGCTATGCCACAATGTTATGGAGTCATGCGAGTTGTAGTTTTATAAGTCCTTTAGGCTTCTCTGCCAAAGAATGCAGGTCTCTCACCAAAGGATAAAACCCCAAAATACCAGGTGCTTTAGGCTATATTTCAGAGGAAGAAACTGGCAAAACCATTTAGCCTATTCCTTGCCTCAGAAAACCCTAAGAAACTCATGGAGCTGCCATAAATTGATAGGTGTGCATGCACGCACCAACAAACAAACACACAATACCCCATTTACACAATTCTAATGCACACTTTTTTTGGCTAAATATTCCTGCCAAAATTGGGGTGCACATTAAATTTGCATAATACGGTAATTGGCCTCCCTGCTTGCTGCAATCCATGGCCTCCTTGGCTTGCTGGGGCCACTGTGTTGCCAGAGTCGGTTGCCTCACCAGCTGCTCACCACAGGCTCCAGGAACCAAGGAGGAAGAGGCGAAGGTGGCCGCAGCAGCAGCATAGTAGCAGCCTTCTTGGCTCCTGGGCCTGCAGTGAGTGGCAAGCAGTGAGCGACCAGTAAAGGTGCCTGGTGCAAATGGCAGGAGTGGCGAGTGCTTTTGTATCTTTCCAGGGCCAGCTCCCTCGCCAGCCTCTCACCACAGGCCATGAAGCAGAGGAGGAGGAGGAGGCGAAGCCGGGACCTTCCATTCAGCGGAGTTGGCCTTTGCTCCTCCACCGCAAATCGTAGTTGACTGCCTCTGTCTCCATCCAAGCATTGTCTGTATTCCGTGGATCCCTTATATACCTGAAAGCCAAAAATGAAATGCCAATGTTCATGATTTATCTATGTCAAATAAAGAAACCTTTCCTTCTCTCTTTCCCTTCCACCCCTCCTTTTCTCTGCCTTTTCTTTCTCCCCTTCCTTCTTGTACCTTCTTTCCATTCTCTTTCTCTATCTCTGTCTTTTCTTTCAAGGCTCCTTTGCCCCCCACCTTCTTGTAACTTCATTCCATTCTCTTTCTGTTGTGCATTACATTCTCCAGAAAATCCGTTTTTTATGGTTTCAGGATCTTGAAAATTGAGGTGCACATTAGCTTTGATGGCACATTAGATTCAAGTAAATACGGGTAATTACTTTACCTTAAACTAATTGTAGTGTTCTTAATTCTATATAACAATGAAAAAAGTCTTTGCATAGACATTCTGTAAAAAGTAATATTTATAATTAATGATGTGATAAACACGTCTAAGCTCTTACATTCAATGATTAAACGATCTTATCAACCTTCTTTCATTTAAACTTGTATTCCTTTTATCTGAACTTGTCAAAATGAATTAATGCCCATTTTTCTGATCACACAATTCATCTGGTAAATGAATGTAGAATCAGATATAAATATACTACTCAACAACAGTTGCTTCAGAAAAATAAACTGCACCACAGACTAAAATCTAAAGCTTAAAAATCACTGCTTGGTTGCTGCTACAATGAAATATTAAGTGCTGTTCTGCTTCCTTGCCATCTTTTTAGTTCTCTCTTTTAGTTCCCTGCTTTGTTTTTAATGACAATGCTTTACGCTGTCAAGCTGACAAAAAGGACACTATAAAACGAATCTTCAGATCAAGAACTGCTGGTATAGTCGCATGGGAAAACAGCGAATAAACCAAATCTGCTTTCAGCTTTCCACCTTCAATGAAAAACACTACAAAATAATCTGTCTTTGTTGCCATGGAATTTGCTTATAAGTTAAGTCCAACTGGCAGGAGACTAGAAAAACATCTTTTTGGACTGATGTAGAAGTTTTTATCCTGTTTCCACACTGTCCTTTATTTACCATTGATTCTGGGAGACAGATTCTATTTTGTAGACAGACCCCAAATATTGTAGCAGGCATGCTGTTGTATTATGCCAAGCAGAGAAATCACTGTCTGTATGGTTTGATACAACATCATAGTTGATAGTGACAGTGTATATGAATACCACACTAACATAGTAGTGATACTATGAATAGTCAGCTACTGTGAATCAGATCCACTTATCAGGAGTGGAAATTTGCCTTGTTTTTACTCATCTTGTAAGGGTTGCTGGTGAGGTGGGAGAGAAACTCTTAAGATTTTGTTCTGTTTTATTTCTATTTATTTATTTACAACATTTGTACCCCGTCCTTCTCACCCGAGGGGACTCACAACACTGGCAAAATTCAATGCCAAACACAATTATACATGAAAACAATACATACAAATCAATTGATAAAACTATTAAAATACATTATAAAACTTAAGAACATGTATATAATTTGATCCATTTATCCAGAACCTCATGCTTAAACCTTACTTTGGACCATGTCGATTTAAATGATTACTCATTAAAAGCTTGGGCACATAACCATATCTTTACAGCTTTTCTAAAACCCAGAAGCTTCAGGGCTTGCCGGATGTTGCTAGGGAGGGTGTTCCACAACTGGGGAGTAGGCTTGAGCGATCCATGAAAAAATTGATTCTAAACTCGTTTCAAAAGTAGGGGGCGCCAGCGTTTCGTTTCTGATGTCATTTCCGAATTTTGCCCCCCAAAAAATTCGAAATTAACGAAAATTCGTTATTTTCTAAATTAATTCGTTAATGGCGGACGCGCATGCGCAGTGGCCAAAAAAAACAGCACGAGGGGAGATTTTACAGGACTCTCCCGCCCTCATTTTTTGAGTGATCTTCTTCCAACTTGGTACAGTGGTAGAACACATTTAACACTGATAGCTCACCAAAATTTGGAATGTTTCCCTTATCCTCTGATTTTTGGCGAATTTTCATAGCTTTTATAATAAACCATTTTTTAATAATTGCAGAAATCTGTTCCTGGTTTGAAAGTCTTATTTCCTGTTTCATTGGGTTGTCTTTACTGTGAAAGTCATTGTTCTACTTCAGAAACTTTGTTTTTGTGGCTGAAACTTTGTTAAATTGGTGGACCAAACCATAATATGTTCCATCCATGTCGCTTGCACAAAGTTCAGGCAGTGTCATAGATTTTGCCATGTTTCTATGACAGAACCAATTAGGAAATGACATTTATCACCCAGGAACAGAAATCATAGTACACCATCAAATCCTTCCTGACAGATGGCCATCAGCCTCTGAATAAGGAAATTAGTTCCTGGTTTGAAAGTGCTATTTCCTGTTCCATTGGCTTTTCTGGGCTGAGAGTGTGTGACTTGCCCAAGTGGGTGGCAGAGTGGGGAATCATGCCACAATTGGAGTCCAAAATTCAAACCTCTTCCTCCCTCCTTCTCTCTAAACTTCTCATACCTTCCAAGAATTCACATACTGTATGAAAGTTTGGTCAAGATGGTCAGAGGAGGGCAACTAAAATGATCTAGGGTCTGGAGAACAAGCCCTATAAGGAGTGGCTTGAAGAACTGGGCATGTTTAGCCTGCAGAAAAGAAGGCAATTTTGCTTATCTCCCATTGCGTCTGCTGTTCTTTAAATGCTAGGCTCTTTCCTCTCCAATCTATTTCAGGATTAGCCTGTTCGAGCCATGGTATCCCTAATATTACGTGGTATGCGGCAATAGGGGCTATCACAAAGGATATTCTTCCTTCCCATTTGCCTATTTTACATGGGACCCCCCGTATTTCCTTTGTAGATACTTCCCCAGCAGCAACTGATCCATCTAGCTGCGAAAATGCAATTGGGGAGTCAAGCGCCATCTGCTGGCACTTCAGCGCTCCTGCTAGTTCCGGAGTTATAATGTTCCTAGAACAACCACAATCCACGAATGCCTTGCAGGTGGCCCGATTCTCTAGCCCCGAGATGCAGATTGGCACTACTATCATGCGTTTGTCCCGACTCACCAGTTTTTCCGAAGATTCTGGGGCTTGCACCTCCTCCTCCGCACGCCTCCCGGTTGCTGGCTTGGGTTTTGAGGGTTTTGGTGGCTCCCCCTTCCGTGCCCAACATTCTGCTGCTCGATGGCCCGTCTTCCCACACACAAAGCATCCCGGTTTAGGTTTGTTGTCGTCTCCTCTGGAGGGAATCCCCGGCCTCCCTCCGGACCTTTCCTGCTTCCTCGTTTCTCCTCGGCCTCTTGCCACCGGTCTTTGCTGGCCGCCGCTGCTCCTGAAGCGCTTCACTTGGGCCAGGGTGGACTCAACGCGCCCCGCTAGTTGAATCCATCCCTGGAGCGTTTCGGGGTCATCTCTGTGCGCTGCCCAGCTGAAAACCTCGGGGCGTAGTCCCTCTTTAAATATTTCCACTTTGGTCACTTCAGACCACTCTGGTACCCTTTCCGCGAGGTGGAGGAATTCCTCTGCGTACTCGGGCACCGTTTTGTCCCTCTGCTTTATTCCTTTAAGCTGGTCTCGAGCCCTCAATTGCTCTAGCCGGTCTCTGAACCGGTTTTCCAGTGCGGCGAGGAAGCGGGGCACTGACCTCAGGCATGGGTCGCGTCTGGCATGTAGTTGCACATACCAGCTTGCAGCTCCTCTCTTTAGTGTGTTGCCGATGGCTCGAACCCTGCTTGCTTCGGAGGGGAATGTGTGTGCATTGTCTTCCATGTATCCTCTGATGCTAATTAGAAAAAAGTTCAATTCAGCTGATTCCCCTCCGTATTCTAGTTTGAGATCTTCCCTCCTTGGCATCCATTCTGCGGCCCGTTGGTGCTGTCTGGGAGGCAGGGGGAAGGGTTGCATCGGGTTTCCTTGGACGGCCCCTCTGAACACGCCGCGCCCCACTCCGGTGGTCATTCTGCGCGGCTCCCGAAATTCTGCCGCCGCTGTCGGCCCTTCCACCCATCCGCATACGGGCCTCGCTGTAGCCCCCGCATCTCGTCTTCCCTCGTCGTACAGCACATTCTCCTCCTCTTCCTGGATCTCCTGCTCCTCTCCGCCTTCGTCTGCTAATCCACTGGACCCGATCCCTGGCCCCAGTGGTCTTTCCACCCTGACGCCCATTCGGGGGGTTGGGAGCTCTGTTGGAGATGGCGGCCTCAGAGTTCCCAGAGCTCGCTGGCGCTCCACTTCGCGTGCCATTCTGTCTCGGAACTCCAGCTCCTGCCAATATTCCTCATCTCCCTCGCCCTTCGCCGCCACGGGACTCTGCGTTGATGCTCGCTGGCCCCTCTGGCTCCAATCTCCTTCTTTACTTGGCTCTCTCTCGGCGCCATATCGGATGGGCTCCTTTTGTAGATTCTCTTCCAATAGTGGCACCAACCTCCCTACGGTTTCCGACAGCCTGGATAAATTCGTTTCCAGGATGGATAACCGCAGGGCCACGGTCTCCGGCATGCTTCCTCCAGATCCCCAACTGGTTTCCGCAGCCGCAGAGACGCCTCTTCCTCCCCTGGGAATCCTCTGGGTCACGCCGTCCGGCCTGGGGTACCCCGTAGAGGAAGCTATGGCTTGCAGCGTCTCTTCTCCCAACGGCCGGGCCCCTTGCAAAGGCCTCCCTGCTCCATTTGGGCTTTGATCTCCTTCTCCACTCATTATCACTTCACTGCGAATTCCGCAGGAGGGTGAGAACGGGATTCTCGACTTAAATGTCACGCTCACTTCAAAGGATCAGTCTGAACGCAGATCAAAGATAGCTGCTCTCAAATCCAATCTTTATTGAAGAATACATGACTTTGGAAAAGTCGAGAATGACCTAATGTTTACATACATTCAATTTTATCACTTCTGATGCAACGTAATAGCACACGCAAATATCATCATCAAACCCCACCCTCCGGATCACATTACTACCATTCCCACACACTACATCAATTATAATTGTTTATACTTTCAACCCTGAGTTCCCAGGCTCATTTTATCTTCTCCCGCCAGGTGCTTGCAGGGTTGTTTTATGTTATGAAGCCAGATTCAGGGCTTGGAAATCCAGCCCTGGGATTTGGCTCCATGACACATTATGAAAGCTATTATGATGAAATTTGCCAGAATGGAAGCAAAAATTAAGTACTCTTTGCCTATCAAGTTTCATAATGTTTGACCCATCCACTGATTTTTGGGGATTTTTGAAGCAACATTTTTTTTTAAAATGCTAGCAGATCGATGTCCATGCCTCTCCCTCCCTCCCTCTTCCACTCTGATTGACTGAGAGGCATGCCAACATGGCTTCTCCTCTCAGAGGGGCTACAGCTTCATCCGAAGACATCAGAAACAAACGAAAAAAGGTACTTTTATTATTCAAATTCGTAATATTTGTAAGGGCAGTGAGCAGATGGTTCAATATTAATTCAAAATTGCTTACGAAACGAATTTTTAACGAATTTAACGAAATAACGAAAAATTTGCTCTAGCCTACTGGGGAGCCACCACCGAGAAGGCCCTGTCCCTCGTTCCCACCAGCTGCGCTTGTGAAGCAGGTGGGACTGAGAGCAGGGCCTCTCCAGATGATTTTAGGGGTCTTGATGGCTCATAGGAAGAGATACGTTCGGAAAAGTAAATAGGGCCAGAACCGTTTAGGGCTTTATAGGTCAAGACCAGCACTTTGAATTGGACTCGGTAGCATATTGACAGCCAGTGGAGCTGGCTTAGCACGGGGGTAGTACGCTTTGTATGCCGCCCCAGTTATTAATCTGACGCCCATTATACTAATTGGAGCTTCTGGGCCATCTTCAAAGGCAACCCCATGTAGACAGCATTGCAGTAATCCAAACGGGATGTAACCAGAGCGTGGACCACCGTGGCCAAGTCAGACTTCCCAAGGTACGGGCACTGCTGGCGCACAAGTCTTAATTGTGCAAATGCTCCCCTGGCCACTGCTGAGAGCTGGGGTTCCAGGCTCAGTAATGAGTCCAGGAGAACACCCAGACTGCGAACCTGCGTCTTCAGGGGGAATGCGACCCCGTCTAATACAGGCTGTAATCCTATACCCTGTTCGGCCCTGCGACTGACCAGGTGGACCTCTGTCTTGTCTCGATTCAATTTGAATTTGTTCACCCTCATCCAGTCTGACACAGCAGCCAAGCACCGGTTCAGGACCTGAACAGCCTCCTTAGTGACAGGTGGAAAGGAGCGACAGAGCTGGACATCATCTGCGTACTGATGACACCGTACCCCGAAAGTCCCGATGATCTCTCCCAGAAGCTTCATGTATGTGTTGAACAACATGGAAGACAGTATTGAAGCCTGCGGGACTCCACAAGTCAATGGTTGTTGGGCCAAGCAGGTGTCCCCCCAGTGACACCATCTGGGAACGAGACCTATCCCGGCAAGGCACCCCAGAAGGATACCGTGATCGATGGTATTGAAGGCCGCTGAGAGGTCCAGCAGAACCAGCAGGGAGACACTCCCTCTGTCCAGTTCTGGCATAGATCATCAACTGAGGTGACCAACTAAGGTAACCAAAGCTGTCTCGGTACCATGTCCCGTCCTGAAGCTAGACTGTGCTGGATCTAGAAAATCAGTGTCTACCAAGAATGCCTGGAGTTGTGCAGCCACCACATGTTCCACAACCTTGCCCAAAAAGGGGAGATTGGAAATAAGCCAATAGCTGTCCAGTGATGGCTTTTTCAACCGCGGTTTGATCACAGTCAATTTAAGGCTCTCTGGAAATATGCCTTCCTGAAGGGAGGCATTAACCACCACCTTCACCCACTCGGCCAATCTCCCTCTGGCTTCTTTCACCAGCCAGGATGGGCAGGGGTCTAGTAGCCCTCACCTCTCCAAGCACCTTGTCCACATCCTCAGGCTGAACCAGTTGAAAAGAATCTATCAAAATGGGACAAGCAGGTGCTCGTGTTACATCCTCGGAAGCTTCTGTTAATATGGTGTCAAAGCCAGAGCGGATCAAAACGACTTTGTCCTCAAAGAACCGAGCAAAAGCTTCACAGCGGACTGCCAAGTTGTCAGGGACCCCGTCTTGAGAGACAGGATATAACAAACCTCTGATAACTCAGAACAGCTCCGCCGGATGGTTCTTTGCGGACGCAATATTAACTGCAAATAAAGATTTTGGGATATGATACTAGTCCTTTATCAAACAATGTACTTTCTGTTTCTATCTATATACTTCCATTTCATACCTTATGGCCATCAAAATAGACCATAAAGAACAAATACATCAAGAAAAGATCTCTAATATCAACTCAATGCATAGAACATATACATTGAGAATATAGAATAGTATACGGTCAAACTTTAACTTTTGCAAGTTTCCGTTTTGAAGATTCTATTATTTATTTATTTATTTATTTAATTTATATACCGCTCTTCTCCCCCAGGGGGAGAAGAGCGGTATATATGAGCTTTATTTATGAGCTTGCCATAAAGAACTGAATGGGATTTATTGTTCTTTTAGTACTGTGGCCTACTGCAGAAAATGGAAGATGATGCATATGCTCGAAAATGTAAAGAAAACTAAAGAAGTTTGGAAATATAAATGCATAATATATATGTTTTGTACTTTTGTGTGTGCATTAAATATGGACAACAGTATGAGGAGGTAAGATGTAGGGGGCCTAGAGATATTTTCCCAAAATTGTTGTTACTGAAAAATCTTTATAGCTACTGATGTCTATTTGTGGCATTTCAAGGCATTAATGCTCAACATCAACTTCAGTAATAGTTCAAGATGTTTCACAAGTGTGCCTATCATTGCCTAGTGGCTGGAGGGGCATTGCTTTGTTCATGCATGCTCTAGCTCATTGGTTCTTAAACCGTGGGTCCTAACTCCGATTGGGTCTCCTTAGCTCAATGTTAGAATGTAAAAAATTGGCAACAGTTAAAGGTTTCTGACCCCTGTTTTAGACAAAAGTTTTCTGAATGCTGTTTTAAATATTACATGAATCTGTTGGCAACAATGGGAAGTGTTTACAGTGGACTCTGCAGAAAATGCTTCAGCTGTACTTCATACAAAGGGAAAATCAGTATATTTTGCAAGTCATGCAAATGCTGATTTATTGCACTGGCCAACACACATTTTTGGTGCCTCAAATATTAGACATGTTTCTGGATGTATTTGACCTGCTGATTCCAAAAATTGAACCAGTTTTCCCCTATCAGCTAGAGTTGTGCATGGATCCCACTTCAGTATCTGCGACACCTCTGGCATCTTTGGAAGCACGTAACAGGAAGCCCCCCCCCCCACCCGGCACAAAAACCCACTTGACACAAAAGCAAGTGGGAGCCAATCACCGGCTCCCACTCTGCTTTCGCAAGCACATGGCATTCCTCATGGGACGCGGGGAACTGCCCCAGGCCTGCAGAGCCTCTCCAGTCTCCTCTAGAGTAACAGCTTTAAAGCCTCCTTAATGTCTTAACAATTCTTTCCTGCAGTTGCTAAGGGCTGCCTTATCCATATCCAACCTATGAAGTAAAGGCTCCTCTCCTCCCGCGATCCCCCCCCCGTACCCTCCCTCCTCCTCCTTCTTTTTTCTTTCTTTCTCTCTCTTTTTGTCTACTCGACTTTCCCCAACTATTGGCACTTTCCATTTCCTCCTCTTCTCTCTCTGTGTGGCTGAATTAACTTCTCCATCTGGGGGTGACGCTGAGCTTTCCGGGGCTGCTGCCAGCTGCAAGAAGGAAAGGAGGGGTAGAAGGGATGTGCAAAGGAGCCACAAGTCCCAAGTGAGAGGGAGAAAGTGGGGTGAGGCTGCCCCTGCCTCCTTCCTTCCCCATCTCCTCCCCCCTCCCCTCCCTTCCCTGCATAAACCTCAAGGTAACGGCTTTCCCACTTGCTCCCCTCCTTCATTTACAGTAACAACCTTAAGAGCTGGGTCTCCGTCTGAACCCAAGTTATTTTGCAGGCCTGCCTGCAGAGTGTCCCCAGTCTCCTCTAGAGTAAACAGCTTTAAAGTCTCCTTAAAGCACATGTCTGCTTGCAGCACCAGTCTCCTCTAGAGTTGAAACAGCTTAAATGCATCAAATAAGGGGAAGGGGAGCTTGGGAAGCCCCCTTCCACATAATGGGCCGATAGAAACATCTTTCGGCACTCCAGAGCAAAAACAAATATCTGCCCTCCTGATTTCAGGAGGCTCCCAAAAATGGATCAGGGCCTACACCGAAAGCTGGGATACGAAACGGATCAAGGTTTACCCAGATTGCACAAGCCTATGATACATAACATAAGCTATCTACCAGTTGCCCCATGCTTGCCAATGGAAAACTATGATAACCATTAGGGCTGTGGAAATAAATCATTTTTTGATTATAGATGTGACAAGCTGTTACTACTCTAGAGGAGACCAGAACTGTGGGTGCACAGCTCTCTCCAAAAGGAGGCAGTTTTCCAAGGCATTTTAAGGGGGCTTCCCAGGAAAGGAAAAGAGATCAACATGGAGGTATCCTTCCCTGGCTTCCTTAAAAAAGCCCTTCCTTCTCTCATTGGAGGCGGAAAGAACTTGTGCCTCACTGCCGCTCAAAGCCTTAAAATGCCTCCCCCTCCCACACCTCTGCTTCAATCTCCTTTCCAGGATCTCTCCAGGGTGATCCCTCTTCCTTCCCTGGGAAGCTCCCTTAAAATGCCTTGGAAAACAGCCTCTGGTGTCTTTTAGAGTAGTAACAGCTTTAACAAACCACACCTATGCTCCAAAAACTATTTATTTGTATAGCCCTAATAACTATAGATAAGAAACTAGAACTGATGTGGTCTATCTAGAACAATTTTCTAAATCAATGCCCAAAATAACCCCAGAAACAGGCCGAAAAACCAAGACACCAAGATTTTTTTTGTTGGTCTGTGTTATCAGTAAAAGTATGGTTTTAATACCTATTTTATATGCCTGTACACCTGGGGTCACATAAACATTTCTCAGGCAGAAAGGGATCACGACTGGAAAAAGTTTAAGAAGCTTTGCTCTAGATCAGGGGTCCTCAAACTTTTAAAGCAGAGGGCCGGTCCACAATCCTTCAGACTGTGGAGGGGCCGAATTATCATTTGAAAAAAAAAAACGAACAAATTCCTGTGCACACTGCACATGTCTTATTTGTAGTGCAAAACAACAACAACAACAACAACAACAATGAAAGAACAATACAATATTTAAAAATGAAAACAATTGTAACCAACATAAACCTATCAGGATTTCAATGGGAAGTGTGGGCCTGCTTCTGGCCAGTGAGATAGTCAAGTTAATTAGAATTGTTGTTGTTGTGCCTTCAAGTCATTTCAGACTTTGGGCAAGCCTAAGTCTAAAATTATTTATTTATTCATTTACTACATTTATTTATTACATTTATATCCTGCCCTTCTCACCCCGAAGGGTACTCAGAGCAGCTGTATGTACATACAATATATTATATTATTAGCATAGCACAATATTAGCAATATATATTACTATATTGAACTAAACCACTATAATGTAATATTATATGTAATAAATAACATATAATTAATATTATTATATGGTATTATTATTAGTAGTATTATATTGTATAACATATTATTATCAATATTATATGTATATACAATATATTATTAAAAATGATATAAAATATTATGTTATAAAACTGAGGGCAGGGGCCAGATAAATGACCTTGGAGGGCCGCATTCGGCCCCCGGGCCTTAGTTTGGGGACCCCTGCTCTAGATAGTATGAAAGAGCTAAATAGCTGAAGTTACTCTTTGCACCACACCTTGGTGGACAAGGGCTGATTTTGACTCAACATTTTGAGAAATGTCTTGATGGTAAGAGTGGCTTGACTGAACAATCCATTATCTATAGGTAGAGTTCTGCATAAAGAGGCTGGAAGACAATTTGTTGGGGAAGGAGTAGCTCTGGATTTCCTGCATCAAACAGCCAGAGGTTGATTAGATAGTGTGCCAATCATCCCTTTATTCTGTGATTCTGACAGCAATTTAAGGTTGTGAAATGATTTGCACTATGTTTAGTAGGCTTCTTTTTTGAAAGAAGGCTTATTGACAGTAGTATAATGAGGTGCAGAAAAGAAAGGAAACAAAGATGCACGTTATACTATTCCGCCTCATAAACTAAAATTAAAGCAAAGCAACTGGAGAAGATAAACGAACAAATAAACAAACAAACAAACACAAATGCAAAGTGAACCAAAATTACCTCATCAACGTAGTCTTTCAAACTTGGATAAATAAATAAAATTTATGCCAGACTACTATAACTCAAAAATAGACTGTTGGCCTCTGCTTTGGTTTCTGTCTTGAAAGAAAGGTATAATGTAATATAAATAAATAAATTGCATCAACAACAAACAAGAGGAAACAGGTTTGCATGAAATGTGCATGTGCTAATTCATGTGTTTAGATGCAAGTTTAGAAATAATGACCAAGATGCTACAACATCATGCATAGCTATGATGATAGAGTTTTGTCTGTCAGTTTCTAACTTCTCTCAAACACACATTAGGAACTAGACAGCTGCACTAGCCAAATGAGTCGTGAATTGCTGGAAAGGAGAGTACTGAACAATGATTTATCTATTAATTTACATCATTTCTATCCTGACTTTCTCACCCAAGGGGACTCAAGGTGGCTTACAAATCTAGCAAGATTCAGTGCCAATAAACAACAATACAATAGAATAAAATGTAGAGCAATTAAAACAATTAGGCATTAAACAAATAAAACAATATACAAAACTTAAAACATATAAAGTGCTTCAATTCATTTGTCCAAAAAACCTTGCACATAATCCTTGATCGTTAAATGCTTGAGCACATAGCCAAGTATTTAATTTCTTTCTAAAGCCCAAAAGGGATGGAGCCTGCCAGATGTTGTTGGGGAGGGAGTTCCACAGCTGAGGAGCCACCACTGAGAAGGCCCTGTCTCTCATTCCCAGAAATAGTTCAGAAAGGTCTCCACAGAGGCTTTGCAAAAAATGGTAGAAATCCTTGTGGGGATTTGTTAAGACAGGTTTTTGCACTATGCCTCACTGGCAGGAGAGGCAGCCCTCATTCAGTGCCCTGCTCTCCAGCTCCCAAGAATTCCTTCAATTGTTATGGCAGCGAGAATTATTCATGCGAGATGCTGAAGAGAGAAAGAAATTCCTACTTTACATCAATGGAAGGTAAAACATTTAGAAATTTTGAATATGGACAAACTAACACACTTATTATTAAGGCATGAAGGAAATTTGAATCAAAAGAATATGGATTGATAGATATAAGGAAGAAGAAATGAACAGAACTACCATAAAGGAGATCTGAAGTCAACAAACTATTCCCCCTACCCTTTCATTCCTTACCTTTTCTTCCCTAGGATACTCCTACCCCTACCCTTCCTAATTCTTTTCCCTTTTCCCTTATCCCTCTCAATTATCCCATTATTAAATTTACCCTATTTTTATCTTGATGTTTAAAATATTTAAATAAAAATATTTTTAAAAGTAATGTGACCATAGTATTTTTCCAGAAGCAAAAATAACACAAGCTGATAAAGTGCCAGTTTATCTGTAAGACAAACATTTTATTATTATTTTACCTATTTAATTTATATCTCACCTTTCCCCAATATGAGACCCAGAATGGCTCACAATCTAAGTTAAAAGGAAATACAGATAAAACAATGGATGATAAGAGTTGTAAAACAATTAAAAGAAGTGATCATGTTAAAACATTAAAACAGTTTAAGTGTGCCATTCAAATATAGTAATCACGATAAACAACATATTTTATCCCAAATAAAAGATTTCTTGAAGTGAGCTGTCAACACCAGCTAAACTGAAAGAGATGTGCTTATTTTGAGGATAAATTTCTTAATTTTAGTTCTTCCTGAAACATACAATAATATATTACACACATGAATATGATAGAAAGTGTAAAAATGCCATGGACCAGTGAATTGCATAAATGGACAAGTACAATACTCTGCTCTACAGACTTTCAGATTCACCATAAAAAGTGAACTTTATTTATTTATTTATTCATTTTTTTTTAAAAAAAACCTTCTACAGATTTTCCTAGTCATCATGGGAAAGTCAAGGATTTATAGATGGGGGATTTGGAGACAGAGTTTGCATACATGCCTATCTATTTTCCCCACCTTTGCCTCTTCTTCAAGCTGACTGAATGCTAGCATTGAGCTTGTATACTTTTTTTGCTATAGAAAATGGGCAAACCCATATCTAGTTACTCATATGCCCACAGGTTCTTATCTTTTTTTTAATTTCCCTTCCCATTGATAGTGGTCTAAAATGTTTTCCTTGGGTATCCCAATAAATGGACTGTGCTAAATCTTCTTCAGTTTGGATTGTGAGGTATGCTTGAAGATAAAGAAAACCAAAACCAATTGTCAAGTCTTACTCCTCTATCCTATGATATTATATATTTTTCCCTGCAGGGACATTCATAGAAAATCTTCATGATAGTATTCTATTTTAGAATTCATATTCATTGCTGCTGCAAAAGTATATGTATACCTTTTCTCAGTGCTAGCCATAGTTATAGCTGTATTATCACACATTGAATGGTATCTCAATTTTAAGGAATCTGCCAGTTTCTCAAGAGTTTCTCAAAGGAATTTGCTTTCTTTTGACCATGAATGTTGGCATAAACAATATTTGCATATGATGATATTCAAGATGTACATCCATTAAGAATCTTGTCTGATTGTATTAATGTGTCTCGCATATGACTCTCAAACATATATTCCTTAGATGGAACTTTAAATTCCATTTTCAGCAGATGGACAGATTGTCAGTTTAATAAATTGAAGTTGCCTTATTGCAGCTTTTTTGGCCAGTGTTCCATTCTAAGCCCATATTAATATTTTATCCCCTTTAATATTATTACATGATGCAGACTTTATTTAAATGGATTTGACGGGCCTTTTCGTTGGCTTGACAACCAGAGGGAAAAATTAATGTTCTGCATTTAATCTCAGCTCAAGGCGCTAAATTATTTTGGAGGTCGAAGCCATCATGCATATCATGCTAAATTATTGAATGTAATAACTATTAGCCAGCTGTCTATTTATAGATTTTTTTTTTAAAAAAAATGTTGTTTACTTCATCTGTCTTGAGTTAATTTTGTAAAGATCACCTCTTAAGGCTTTTTTTTTTAGAGTAGTACTTCTGTATTTTCCCAGACATGTAGTTGTAATTTACCCAACTGGAAAAAATAAGCTTGAAAGTCGGTGGCCAATTCTGAAGAACTAATAATGTACCCATCTAACAAGCCTACTTCCATAGACTTCTTTTCCCCCAAATTCCATGTCTGGTCCATTATCCATTCATTTGTTTCTTTCCTTTTAATAATACAGAACTGAACTAATTTTTCTTTCCTGCATGCATATTTGTGTCTATGTTTTAAGTTGTATGTATTACTTGACTACATTCACATCCCTTAAGCAAAGTGTGCTGAAGGAGGGCATTTGCACATATTTACAATGTGTGCATGTGCCTATTTCTGATGTGCAAAAATAGGCTCCCAATAATCTGTCAATATGTGTAAATTCATGAGTGAAATTTTTAGCCTGCTCCATAGAATATGGACTTTGCAAGATCCTTAATATAGAAGTAACACTGTGAAGTAAGAGACCAGACAACAAAATATAGAATAAAGGGCCATTTATTGACTGATTTAAACTACAACCAAGAGCAGTAAAAACTAACCTGGAGGGAGCAACAAAGAAATGGGTCATGACAGAGGCCAGGTATCACACAATGGCTATATCCTCGTCCACCTCTGAGCAAACATCTGATCCCAGGGGCAGTCCACTTAATGGCTTGTTGGCCAGGACAGTCATTACTGGAAGGCCATTCCAGAGGCACTCCCTCCAGAGTCCCAAAACTCTATAAGAGAAAGTGAAAACCCTTCGGTCCTGCCACAAGGGGAAAATTCCCAAGATGCCCCCAAGCCCCGCAACTTGTCAAGGCCCTTCACCCCCATAGAGACGGTGCCAGTTCCTGCCACTGGAAATTTAATTAGTAGCACCACCCGAAAAAGTTCCTTCCTCTAGTGACACAATATGGGGTAGGCGGGAAAAAAAACCCCTCCCTTTAGGAGAGAGAAACTGTTCCTACTTGGCCTCCTAAGGTGACCAGCATTCGCTTATTTATTAATTAATTAATTTACATCATTTTTACCCCGCCCTTCTCACCCGGAGGGACTCTGGGCGGCTTACAACAGTCGGCAAATTACATTGCCCAAAATACGTTCAATAAAACAATGACATATTAATAAACAATAAAACAGTACCACATCAATTAAAACTCTAATTAGACTCTATAAAACCATGAATTATAAAATTTAAAATGCATGTATAGTTAAATTCATCCACTAACACCTTCGTGTGCACCTTGATTCATGTCATATCGACCTCAGATGTTGCTTATAATATACCGAGGGCGAGTGGGTCGCTGGATAAAGAACTGAAGCAGGAGGGAGGGGGCAGCTGCTTAACTTTCAGTTTAGGCACCTCCCTCCTGCCGAAACTGGTGTAAAACACGAATCACTACATTGACACTGGTCTCTTCATGGGAGCTTCAATTGCTTGCCCTCAATCAAATCCTCTGACTGCGGCTGAATATTTATAAATAAATAGTCAAACCCACCAGAATTGTTTCCTATGGCAGAATGTATAAGTATTTTCTCCAGCGGAGACATCATGTTGCTAGCTGAGCTGGAGTATATTTAACTACGCAAATTTATGGTGAAAAACATGTTCACTACCTTAAAACAGAAATGCATTGCCATGAGGGAGTTTCAAGCATCAAACACACACCTTTATATGGAGATAATAAAAACAGATTTAATGAACTACCTCGGCGTGGTTTATTGCCTTAAAAAGCAATCTGCTTTTCTAAAGTAGATCTACTGAAAGACAGGCTGAACTATAAAATGTTGTTAGTGGCTGTTTAAAGACTGTTATCGTGAACAAAATCACACAGAGACCTGGGATAATATATTTGCTGTGCTTTTGGAGGCATATGTTTTCATAACATTGTTTGTCCTGCATCGCATCCTGTTCACTTAATGCATAACCTACATTAAATCAAGGGAAGAGGACAATATACATGTCTGGGTATCTGATTGTGTGTGCAAACACTCATAAACATACACACAATATTCAGTGATGTAAATATATGCCTCCAAGTGATTTTCTGCAGAATAGTTTATATCTATAGGAAGGTGGATGTATCTGTATGCCCTCTTAGGTATGATCTTCTGGGTGATTTTTCCCTCTCAGATGAATTTTGTGGAGTTTCTTCCTCTTCCCTCCCCATCTTCATTCATGCCATTCATATCCAAAGCATTTTTTTTGCCTCAGTTAAGTAACTTTTCTATGGGTGCATATACATTGTAGAATTAATGCAGTTTGATGGGAGAGACACCAGTTTAACTGCCATGGCTCAATGCAATGGAATCCGGGAAGTTGTAGTTTTCTGGGGAGCCAGCACTCTTTTCTAGAGAAGGCTTTGTGAAATTATAATTCCCAGGATTCCATAGCATTGAGCCATGACAATTTAAAAAAATATCAAACTGACTTCATTTGACAGTGCAGATGCACCCTATGTGTTATTTCATGGGTTTCAACAGTTATATTTAGAAAACAAAGAAAGAATACCATAAATACTCATGTATAAGTCTAGAAATTTTAGTCAAAATTCAACCCAAAAATTTGGGTTGACATATCCATGGGTCAGTCTCAGAATTGTACTTCAACTATTATTAAGAAAGGAAAAATGTTTAAAATAATGTCTCTTTGTATCTATCTATCTATCTATCTATCTATCTATCTATCTATCTATCTATCTATCTATCTATCATCTACCTTATTGGACCATTATCTTAAAATAACACATGCTTTAAATCCCTGGTATTTATTAAAGTTATTTCATTTTCAAAGTTTAGAAAACCAACCTCACTTACTTTTTAATTTTGCCCAATAACTTTTGAAAAATAAATGTAATCTAGATTTCTGAATGTGTTATTACCCAACTTCACCAATAAAATAAATACACTGATACAGTGTTATACTTGGGAAACCGTGGTGCACATTCCTACTTAAAACAGATGTACTGTTGCTATTGGAGTTGCCAGAATCAAGATCAGAACTGAGCATGATGCTTGAAGTTCTTTTCCTAATTAAACACTGATTTTGGGGCTTTGTGAATCAGACTTGTTAGAAACAGCATCTTTCTACTCTTCCACTGTGCCCAGTGTTAAAGTAATTGGTATGTGAATTGAGCTGTGGATTGATGTTGAAACCGATTCCACGTGAAAGTAGAAGGAAACATTTCTAATCATTGTGGTACAGATTGAGTATCCCTTATCCAAAATAATTGGGATCAGTAATTAGATTTTAAATTATTTAAATTATTTTGGATTTTGGAAAACCTGTATTTGCATATATGTACATAATGAGATGTTGTGGGGAGGAATCCTAAATTTAAATTAACTTATGTTTCATACATACCTTATAAACATAGCTAGAAGTTAACTTTATACAATTTTAAAAATAAATTTGTGCATGTAACAAACTTTGTGTACAACACAAAGCAAAGACCACATCTTAACCACCCATGAGGACTATTTTGTATTTTGGAATATTTAAGATTTTGGAATTTCAGATTAAGGATAGTCAATCAGTATGTCAATGTCAAGTTAACAAGGGTAGAATTTCATTGACTATAGTATGAATCTACATTTCATTCATTTAGTTTTTATTCATTTTAATGCAAAAGCATAGATCTTAATATGCCTCTTCATTTCATTTTTGTTCCCCCCCATAGTTTGACTCTTTTGTAAAAAATCAGATTTTGTTACCTGTATTTTAAATGTAGTATTCCAGATAAGTGAGCACACATTATTCAATTGAACAGATTTGTCTAATTTCATAAACTGTTCAGCAACTGAAAACTGTAGCCCACATTCAGAGCCTGGAAAAGTTACTTCTTGAACTATAACATTGAGAAATCCTCAGACAACTTAGTGAGAAGTCACACTGGCTGCAAGGTTCTGTGGCAAATTTTCCTATTGAAATGCGCTGAAATGCTGTTAATCCATTCTGGCTCTCAAACTCACTCTTTTTGTTAAATATTTTAAAATAAGAAAATGTACTTTATAAATAACAAATAATGTATAAATGCACATTCACATGGAACAATAAAAAAGAAATATCAACTTTGAAATGGTCGAAGCACAAAGTTGTGGCAAGGAATTTTCTTCATACTGTACGCATTTTAGCCTCCCTCCCTCTCTTGCTTTCTCTCCCTCCCTCTCTTCATGAAACCAAACATACCAGGAATAAAAACCACGCAAAATCAACTAACCCAAACTTCCTCAAAGTGGACAAGAGTAAAGCAGACAGCAATCCCCCAAAGTGGACAAGAACATGAGGCACGAGGCACGGAGGAACGATGCACAGAGGCTGCTCCCTCTGGCACTAGCTCTTAACTCAAAATGCTGCTTGCATGTCAAGGTGAAACCTGGGCCAAGCGATGGCTCTTAACTTAAAATGCTCTTAAGTTGGGATGCTTTTAAGTCAATGTTCCACTGTAGTGGCTCGGGGAAGAGGTCCCAATCAACCACATTTTCAAATATTTTCAGACTTCAGGAAGAGAAGAAGGGCAGCCATTCCCTAGGAGTTCATTTGATAAAAACTATTCCAGTTGTGCTACCACTCTCTTGGGTACTAACTCTTTTTTCCAGATTATCTTTGTCCCTGCCTTTCTTCCAAGGAGGTACACAGCATGGCAAAAAACCCTCCCCTTCCCCCAATTACAGCAGAGGGAAAAGGTGGAGCGTTATTATGTTCTTGTGAATCTCAAGGAAAAACAAGTTAAACATTTCCACAGCATTCTGAAGCCAGCACTGACTAGCTGTCACTTTCTATTCAGCATTAATAGTTTTCATTCTGTTAGTAATTCTCCATTATGGCTTAATGACTGCTGTTTAATAATTTGCATATATTTACCCAATATGTTCCTATGATTTGCTGCATATTTTTTCCCTGCTGTTCATGGATAGCTTTTCCCAAATTCCTTAAATGGAAAAATATATGTTTGCTTTGGTGCCAGATCAATTTAAAAGCTGATGTCTTGCCTGACACTCTTTTATTAAATAAACTGTCCTCAGTTTACTAATACATCCATTTCTGAACCCTAAAAGAGACATGTTTTCCCATACAAACTCCATACTGTAAAGATGCAGCAGAGTTCAGGCTGAATGATGACTGTGTGACTTCACATTTATCTTTTTGGCAGCTATTTTCTCTGCAAAAGAATATCAAATATCAGAGACCAGTTTGTCTTTAATTTTGAACAGGATGGGAATATTGGATTTTTTAAAAATCCTATCCTATGTGATCTACAGAAAAAAATGTATAATTATGTGATTATCAAAGTGAACAACAAACTGTGCTATTGGAATAGATCAAGAATAATTTGTCATAGTGTTTTGTTTCTTATGCTTTAAGATCCCAAGCAAAACGCAAGGGAAAAAAGTTTCCCCTGAATGCTAGTTCATAATCTGCAGAGACAAAGATTAAAAATAGGGGATGTGTACTGTCCCCTCCCCAAATTTATTTAGTTCGATCCACAAATGGACTTTGAAAACGAATGGTAAATTTTTTGTGAAGCTTATAGGTTTAAGCTCAAGACTGTACAGTGATCAGGTTAAAGTCACCAAAATCTAGGTAAATTATGAAGCAAGAACTGGCAGGATTATATAATAATAGAGTTGGAAGAGAACACAGAGGCCATCTAGGCCATCTAGAAAATGCTTAGAGTACTGATTCAGTTTGTCCATAAAGTTGGGGCAATAGTTCCAGTTCTAGAGCCTGTTGATTCCTCCCAAATATTGAAACTGTTGTTTATGTTGCATTCTAGATAGACTAATTGATTAAATGTGTGTCTGTATGTGTACAGATTTGATTTTTTAAAAGCTTAACTTCAACATTCTTAAAACAAGTATACAGTAGAGTCTCACTTATCCAAGCTAAACGGGCTGGCAGAAGCTTGGATAAGCAAATATCTTGGATAATAAGGAGGGATTAAGGAAAAGCCTATTAAACATCAAATTAGGTTATGATTTTACAAATTAAGCACCAAAACATCATGTTATACAACAAATTTGACAGAAAAAGTAGTTCAATATGCAGTAATATTATGTTGTAATTACTGTATTTACGAATTTAGCACCAAAATATCACGAAATATTGAAAACATTGACTACAAAACTGGCTTGGATAATCCAGAAGCTTGGATAAGCGAGGCCTGGATAAGTGAGACTCTACTGCACTATAAATAAAACCCTGTAGTGCAGTGGGTTAAACCACTGAGCGCCTGAACTTGCTGACCAAAAAGTTGAATCCAGGGAGTGGGTTGAGCTTCCACTGTTAGCCCCAGCTTCTGCCAATCTAGGTAGTTCAAAAACATGCAAGTGTGACTAGATCAATAGGTACCCCTCCGGTGGGAAGGTAACAGTGCTCCATGCAGTCATGCCAGTCACATGACCTTAGAGGTGTCTACGGACAACACCGGCTCTTTGGCTTAGTGATCGAGACGAGAACCAACCCCAAGAGTCGGACACAACTAGACTTAATGTCAGAGGAAACCTTTACCTTTACCTATAAATAAAACCAGACAAGTTATAATACAGTAAACATAATCAAACAGTTTAATGTTATTAGCACAGAAGTGATTTTATAACAAGTAGAAATTTAATTTAAAAAATCACTGCACCCTATTAAATGACTTTACTTGAGCAAATAGCCAGTCAACAATAGCTATACTGTATTAAAAGTGTTGTCTTCCCAAAGGGCAATGGGGATGGGAGTGCAGGTTCTAAAGGAGTATCTTCCCTGGGAGGCGTGTTCCACAAGTTGGGAGCAACCCCCAAGAAGTCCCCAAATGTACCTCTGAGGTCCCTTCTACACTTTCATATAATCCAGGTCATCAAAGCAGATAATCCACATTATCTGATTTGAACTGGATTATCCGAGTCTACACTGCCATATAAACCAGTTCAAAGCAGATAATATTTTATATGGCAGTGTAGAAAGGGCCTGAGGCTTCAGCTACACTGCCTTATAAAATCCAGATTATCTGCTTTGAACTGGATTGTAGATTTATATAAGTGTAGACTTATATAATCCAGTTCAAATCAAATTATCTGGAACATCTCCTTTGATAATCTGGATTATATGGCAGTGTAGATCCAGCCTGAGATGGGCAAAAACTGAGACACAGTCCATCAGCATCCAAAGTAGAGGTTTCATGAAATGACTGAAATAAATAAATATATAAATAAAATCATTCAAGGAAAGACAGAATCCCATATTGCACTAATGGCAAATGTACTTTCTATACACAATGAAAAGAGCCAATTATGTTTTCAAGATAGATGACTGCTGTGGAGATTATCATTATCTATAATGGGTCAACTTCTTGCTCTTTAATCCTATTTCCTTTTGTCTAAATCACAACTGGAGCTTCCCAGCAATTCAAGTCAGATCCCAAAATAAGTCGTGGAGTGGCGGATTCATAAAGAAATGTTCCGCTGCTTCAGGTGTGTATGATTTAAAACTCTCCCTATGTGCATCCATCTCCACTATTTCATTTGAAAATAACAGCAGCTATCAGTTGACAAAAGGCTAGGCTGTACTCCTCAGGGAAGTAATTATAGCAATGCAGAACAGAAGGTAAAATTGCCACTTGCAAGCTATTTTATTAGGCTGTCCCAAATATTTATCATGGTATTCGTGAAAGAACAATTAAATGTTATATAGATTTGGGAATGTGCTAATAAAACTGTATGGCAATAAAATGCTAGAGTTCCACTGACGCTAGAATGAAATTTACACTCCCAGTAGAACAAATTTTCCAGATTCACTAGAATGCTTTTCATGGATAAGGGATATCTAAATGGAAGATTTATGTGTGTGAAATAGTATTGGACTTATAGGGTTTTTTTAAAAGAAATATCAAACAATGTTTACAGAATACACTAAATCGGAATTGAAGGAGCTATCTAAACCTTGTTTTGGGTCTCACATGTGTGTCTGATAGTCTGTTACCTTCAACAGACAAAGCAAAGTGTGCTACCTATATGACAGTTTTCAAAAACAGTAAATCATTATATAGGTCTTTATGAAACCTTTGCATGCATATGAATTTAAGACCTGGCCGTGAGTGACGGTAATGAGGCCATAAATTTTTCAGCACTCCTGCATTTATTTAGTAGAGTTCCCTGTCTTCTAAATCATAGATCTGGTGCTCAGTTTTCTTCACTAACTTCTTTCTGAATTGCCTGTATCACGTATAAAAGCAGCAGCTTCATTAAATTATTTCACTGAAAGCACAAATTGCATATAGCCATCATGCAAATGGGAAATCACATCGCTTTAATCCTCTACAATGCACTTGAGAGTACTAACACCTATTAAATCGATATGTAACATGTTCTTTTCCCCATTAGTAGTCAGAGAACACACAAACTATCCCATTTATGAAAAGCTTGGGGGTATTGATCACTTTGCATATGCACATATTTTAGATGGATTGCTTCCACTGCACTGATATGAGTTGGGAACTAGTTTACTTTTGACACCAGTAGAAAAGCTTGCCCAAAGTGATGTTGCAAGGTCAAACTTTGAGATGGCTTTAGCGTGTTATTATTGCAAAGCGGTGAAAAATCACATTGTTGATTTAGGCCAAGACCAAAATAACATTTCTTATAATTGAAATAAGGCTTTCTGAGCATAGAATGAACATTACCTATTCATTTGCACACATCTAGTCAGTTAATGGCATTTTGTGTTTCTATATCGATCCTCTCCAAACACTGTAATGATAAATTTCCTTTTCAAACAGTGAAAATGAATTATTAAAGCAACAATAACAACCCATGGCAGAGTAAGAAGTTCAAACTGTTTCATGTTGACCGAAGTTCTTTCAAGTCTTGATATTAAATTATGTTTGAACAAAGTTTTCCATGATCAGGAGTGATGGGCAATGTTACACTTGGTGTTTACTTACAAATATTTTTCCTTGGACGTTCAACCCAAAATCCATATGGGGAAGAATGGAGTGCTCTGCTTTGTGTCAGTCCATTATGATGAATCTTTCATATGTAAGTTGACCTATGAAGTTGGTTTTATACATCAGCAGTTAGCATGATAGGCTCACCAATGGGAGATTATGGCAAGGAGGTGTTCCTCTAACACAGTCATGACAATGGTATTATTGGTCATTAGACATGAGCCCAGAACTGTGTTTAGCCAAGCCCTTTGGCCCATCCAGCTCTTTCAGTTTGATATGGTATCCATAAGGGCAAACGTCCAGCCATCATAGATTCCCATCTGAAAAGAGACCATGTGGCAGCAGATCATAGCTCCTCCTCCCCTATTCAGTTGAATCTTCTTGATTTTCCTGTATTTTTTTATTTTTTATTTAGTGGGACTGACTGGGAGTCAGGGACCTGAGGAACAGTGTGTGGGGTGCGCACGTGCATATTTGGGGGCTTGGAGAGAGCTTCTTTTTCTCCTTCCCTTCCTCTCCTTCAGAAAATACTTCTACAAGATAATAATAATAATAATTAATAGGAATCCCAGTAAACAAAAATAGAAGCCTACCTCTCCTCTAGAGTAGAAAGTAGAAACAGCTTTAAGGAAGCAAAACCCCAAACAGGAAGGAGATTGCAGGCAAGAGAGAGAATTTTTAAGGTAGTCCAGGGAGGATAGCTCTACTGAGTTCCAGGTCATCGCTCTCCCTTCCCTGGGCCTCCTTAAAATGCCTTAGAAAGCTTTGTGGTGTGCTGCTGGTACTGGGAGAGAAAGTGTGTGTTCCTGCCACTCCTCTAAAACAGAAACAGCTTTAAGAAGCATTAAACCAGGTCTCTTCTTCTACAAACAGAAGGGAAAGGATCCAGAAAGAGTGGTATCTTAACTCTGATGCTTTTAAAAATCCAGGTCTTAATGAAGGATATGGAAGGGGAGCCTGTGGGAAGTCCCCCTATAATGGGCTGGGTAGGGTGCTTTCTTAACCCTGTTACTGACACCCAGTCTCCCTTGAAGGGAAGAAAGAAAAGGCTTCCAGGGGAAAGGGGAGCCTCAAGTTCCCCATTGCCACCAATGGGTTGAAAAGAGCCCCTTTTTTTTGAATGCTGAATGAAAATGGCAGCACACCCATTTTTGGGAGGCACGCACAAATGGATATGGGGAGTTTCTGCTACTTGGCAAGTAGAAAGGGATAGCAATTCACCCAAAATGCACAAGCCTATTGCTCATGCCTTGGGGTGTGATCCTTGTAGCTGAGTTTCTAGTATGATTTTGATTAACAGTAGAACTAGTAAGCAAGCATATTATTTACTGCATTTACTGCCATAGGCATTGCAAAGAGTACTGTGGCATTTCTGTTAAGAAAAGCACAGAATAAAATACAAAGAAGGAAAGATAAACACACATTTTAATAAAACAGTCATGAAATAAAACACAACTTAAACGTTAATAATAATTAAATTACTCACAAAATAGAAATGACATGTCCGCTGGCATAACCAAAGCTATAAAACACACATTAAATACACATTACTTACTCTGTTTAAAAACATTCAAGTTTAACATTTGCTTAAATTGCTTAAGAAATTAGTTCTTTTAGATCTCTGATTCTCCCTTACAGTCTACTGCCATGTCATCTAAGGTTCAAGCTTGGTTTTTACCTGCAATCGCATGCAATGCAACCTCCAGGTAATCATTTCTATGCACACAAAGTTTGCCATTTGCAGGAATCTATCATCCACAAAGGCAGATGGCATATGCTGGAATCTTAATTCCATAAAAGCCTTTCTAAATAGTGTGTGTGTGTGTGAATAACTGATACATATCTTGGATATCTCATTCTCAAGTATTTTATGAATGGCAATCTTACTGTCATCCTAGATATCAACTCCATTAGCATATCTAAGCAACAGTCTTCTCCACAGATATTTTTAAAGTGGGCTTGACCAATTGGCCATCCTTTGAAAAGCTGAACCTTAGGATTTTTTTTATATTCTAGTTATTGTCAGTTAAATGTTTTCTAGTTAAGTCTCTCATTGAAACAAATAACCAGATATTTAAAAGAGGCACCTTGCTCAGTAGAATAATATCCATTATCCATGTACGCCTTATGTATCTTTCCCCAAACACTGCTATTTTAATTTTTAAATAATTGATTCTAAGTTTGCAAAAAGATTGAACTTGTCTAGCATGTATCCTATTTGATGAAGGGACAAAGGAACTACATCATCTGCATACACGAGAAATGGGGCCTTGCTTAACTGAAACGGGATGAAAGGAAGATATTTATAAGAAAGGAAAGGCAGCCAAAATAGGTATAGAAAATGATAACACCTTTTTTTGGGGAGATTTTAAGAAACTTCGAAAGTGTAATCTTGGCTTCTGGAGGGTGAGTAGGTTGGAAATGTATTGATTCTGAGCAAAAATGGATTACTTAATACATTCTATCTCATTGTATTTAGAGGCCACTGCCTTTTCTGCTATAAAACAGGATTTCAGCGTCTTACACAGAATATGAAGTTGGGCATCAGAGTTCACATTCCTTTTCTATTTGGAAAGTGCAATTTGAAGCCAAGATGCAGTGAACTTGAAGAGAGTTCTTAATCCTTCCATTTCTCACTTCCTTTCAACTGTTAATAACATTGTCTTAATCTGTCTAGTTCTCACAAAAAATTTCAAATTTCAAGGTATCCCAGATTTTTGTAGCAAGTCTTCTGGTGGAAATGACAACAAGGCAGTAAATATGGGTGGATTGTGGGTGCTGTTACAGGGACACCTTACAAATCACCATTTGTGGCGGGATGCTCCCATTGTTTTATCAATGAGCTGCACAGGTTATTAAAGAATTTTCTTCTTGCATCATCCCATACCTGGACTTTAATGTACTTTAGCATTACCATAGTGCCATACAATACTCAAATCAAGGGCATGAATTTAATGGGGCTAAAAGACACCAAAGGTCTCATTGCTTAATTCTGAAACTTTAGACACACACACACACACACACACACACACACAATTCATTGTTTCAACAAGATAGTAATGCATACATTTAATTTTTCTCCATATGAGAACATTTTGGAAGAGAAAAAAAAACTAAAGTTCATGTTATGTCTTGGGTTTTCAGCTTTACACCACAATAATTTTACAGCGGTTTTGCAGCACTTTTGTTCTTTGATCATATCACTTTCAGAGAGTGGCTGTTGCTTCATCCTCATTTCAAGGACTCAGGAAAGCTGAGTACATCAAACTATGCTGTGTACCTTCTCACTATTTTTTTCCTGAAGCATTCCTTGGGCCAGAGTGAATATCTGTAATTTTTCCTTTTTCAAAATCCTTTAAGATACTTGATAGATTCTGACATATTTTTCTTTAATCTTCTTTTTCCCTCTGGAAAAAAATAGACCCAGTTCACTCGATTTCATCTTTTGACCTGTTTTATAGATCCTTTGTAATCCTTATAGCTTTTGTTCTGATCCTTTCCAAAATAAAACACCATCCTGAGACTCATTAGCGAATTGATATGACCCATACAAGTGTCAGCTGCATAATTTAGCATGCTGCTCAGACTGTTTTTCAGTAGTCTCTCCTGGAAATCAAAACTAGCACAAATCCAGGCCATGTATTGGACTGGGGAAACCATGAACAAAATCAATTCTCATTTAATAAGGATGGGATATTTTAGCTCCCCAGACTACTTTTTTGTTGTTGAATCCGTACAGATCTGGTCCTACAGTGTATGCATTTTCTGGCACTATTATCTGAAAAGTTATAAACAATTCCCTCAAACAGCCAGGAGAAAAACCCACTGATTTTTGGTTTTTGGCTGGAGTGATGAGCTCTGGCTCTCAACAGAATTCCGCATATGGGAATATTTAAAATTCCTCCTATGGAAGTGGGAACACTCATCTACATGAGAAAGGGATGGGAAGAAAATGGCCTATGTGTTCCATATGGCCCCAACTCTACTTTTGTTTTCCCCATCCTGCCAGAACAACATATAATCCCCAAAATCTACACTTAGGCTGGCAAATCATTCCAAGTAGCATTCCCCATGAGATAGAACTGGGAGATTTATTTTAAATGCCAATTAGTTATAGTTCCAATATAGTCCTTCATATAATCTGGACCTGGGCCAAATATGGATTTATAGGTCATAACCATAACTATGTTTTATTAGCTTTCTTTTCCTCAAAAGTAATTGAAACAAGAAGTATTTGTTACTCAGGAGAAAACTATGAGTGGAATCCTCCATGGCAGTTAAAAATGCACAACTTAAAGTTACACACTAGTGACTGGTTTGTATTCATGATTCCTACATAGTGTCACACCAGAGATCACTCATGGGAGGTGGTGGAAATGGCAGCTATTTCTCAAGTGGCAGGGGAACAGATCTGTGTCGATCACAAGAACTGCTTCAGTCAACTGCCTCCCAAGTGATAGGGAAATAGACTCCTTTAATTATGTGGTGTGCTTCATGTTAAATGGGGAGGGGAATAAGACTAGCATCCCCTGTAACTATAGTGCTTACGTATATAGATCACATATAGAATTCTATCCATTATCAAAATGCCAGTGGTACATAACAAACCTTTCTTCTGTGCAGAACCATCTACCACTTGGAACAAATTATATTTTTGCACAGAAATATTTCCTGAAGAGAAATATCAATTTCTGTAGAAAATACTTTCTGCACAAAGCAACTATGTGTGAATTTTGTGCAAAATAAGCCTCAAATTGCAAGTAGGCTTCAAGATCAGTATGGTTTTGAAATACTTTTTCACAGCGGGAAAATTGCTCCTTGAAGTTGCTTTCTTCAAGGAGAAAAATTATATTCCCACTATAAACATATTTGCTAGTCTCATTCAAACTACTTTTGGTTAGCAACTATGGAGCAAAGACATAATAATACTGATCTACCTTAAATACTTGTATAAGCTATGAAAATATATTAACTATAAAAGCACTTTGAACTCTCAGAAGTGCTCTCAGAAATTCTATATGCATGCTTCTCTGAGATTATGGTTAAGAACTAAAGAATGGAAAAAGAGCAAAAATAAAGATGAGAAGACAAAGGAGAAATTGCCATGGCTCAAGATTCAAATAATTCCAGACGATTCTACACTGACCACTTATCCCAGGGCTGATCTGCAGTGATTAATGCTGAATCAAAACTGGGAAGGTTTAGACCGCTACCCCCCAGCTGCTATGGAGGCAAGAGGTAGCCCTAACCATCAGTAAAGCTGAAATTGGTTAAGCCAGGCATGGGCAAACTAAGGCCCTGGGGGTCAGATGCGGCCCCCGGGCCACTTACCTCAGGCCCTCCTCAATAACACTAATAATAATAATAATAATAATAATAATAATAATAATAATTTTATTTTTATATCCCACCCCATCTCCCCGAGCGGACTCGGGGCGGCTTACATGGGGCCAAGCCCAGGCAATAAGCAATATAAACTTCAGCAATAAAAAAAAATCATAAACAGATAAAATCACATATACTAATAAGCAATAAGCACACTTTGATAAAAACCTGGGTTGGCTCCTAAAAAGGGAAGTGGGCCAGAAAAGTGCAAATAGTTTTATACAGTACAGATTAGGAAAGAAGTAGGTACCAGGGACTATTATCCCATTAAGGTGCTGGAGGAGGCATACACCTAAAGACTATATACGGCAAGGAGTAAAAATGCTATAAAAATAGAATGGACAAACAGGGCAATCTCAAACTAAGGAAATCAGTCGCCAAAAGCCTGTTGGAAGAGCCAAGTTTTCAGGCTCTTCCAAAAAATAAGGAGGGTAGGGGCCTGCCTAATCTCCCTGGGGAGAGAGTTCCAGAGCCGGGGGGCCACTATGGAGAAGGCCCTCTCCCTCGTCCTCACCAACCATGATTGTGACGGTGGTGGGATCGAAAGAAGGGCCTCCCCTGATGAATGGACACGGTAACCCACAATAGCTGAGAGCCCTCTGGAGCGCTCTCAACCACCACATATGTCTTGCTCTCCTCCTGGCATACGGATGTTGCAAGCAGCCCCATCCTTATGCCGAGAGGACAGCTCAAGGAAGGCACATGGTGGCTGAGAGCCCTCCAGAGCACTCTCAGCTGCCACCTGTCTTGCCTTCCTCCTGGCATAATGTCAAGAGGACATCTTGAGGATCAGGGGAGGAGGACTGGGGCTGTCAGCACATGTCCCGCCTTCCTCCGGTCATAAGGATGGGTCAAACAGGCCTGTTCTTGTGCTGTGAAGACAACCTGAGGATACCCCAGGCCCTGCCCTGCCCCCTCCTGGCCCTACCCTCTCCTGGTCCCTACCACTTACGCTTCCCCCACCCAGTGTACAAATGGCTCCACTCCCTCCCGGCTGGGCCTTCCTGGCTGGGTCCACAATGTGGCTCCAAGGCAAAAAGATTGCCCATGCCAGGGTTAAGCTCTACCAGATACCACTCTTACCACACCCCCTCTCAATTCTCCTCATCATGGTAGCTAATGAGAGCAATATGGCTAATGGTGATTTCTTGTCACCTGGAGTGATGTTGACTGGGCTGCCAGAGTGATGTGGGAGTGGGGGAGAAGGAATCTCCCCTCCTCTTGCCCCTCCCATTACTGATGGCTCTGCTGCTCCATCTAGTGTCACTCCAGGCAACAAATGACTGGCATGATCCATGTTGCACACTCTGCATGCCATGACGAAAAAAGAGGAGGGGGATGATGAGTACTGTCTTATGTCCTTGGACCACTAGAATCTGGGGAATATGGATAGCTGTGTAAACAGTTGCAGCTGGTCCCATCTTCAAACTGGACCAACTGTTTGCATGGGCTAAAAATCATGGTTTACTCTGGATCCTGGGGGAGAATTGGTTAATGTGGTACAAGGCCAAGTTAAGCAGCTTTGGCTCATATTAACCCAAAACATCTCAATGTGTCACTTGGAAGCCATGGAGCTGGTTTGCTGGCTCTTCATTCTAAGTGGTCAGTGTAGATGAGCCCTGTATCGGCAAGGAAGTGAATCCACTTCACATTTTACTCTGAACTTTAAAGGATGCAAAAAAAAATTCCCCCAAATAATATTTAACAGCCAAGAGCAGCTCTACTGTTAAGAATGAAGACTCATTAAGTTTGGTGTGGTACATATTTTAAACTTACACATGGGATTTGGCAAGAGTTTGTAACTGAGAGATCACAGGCAATATAGCCAAGTGAAATTAATGACTTTTGGGCAATATTAAGGGTGCAATAAAGTCATATTTCCAAAGTATTCTCAAAAGGTTGGGAATGATTAATTATGGGTATATTCTAGTTATTCTTTAAACTTACTTTTAATGGTCATTTTAAGAGGTATTGAGCAATAGCAAAAAATTGTTTGCAAATATTTTGGTAATAAGAATGGCTATTTAAAAAGCAAGTGTCCCTTCCTTTGTTTTGCTCTTTTTCTCTGACCTAACAAATGTATTATCACAATGAGTACATTGGATGTTATATTTTGCTACATGTTGCCCTTAATTTGTCATTTGGATTTGATCAGAGTCCTTCACTCCTATTTAAGGAAATCCTGACAGGGAGAATTTTTTTGAGCATTCCTAGTGCTCTCCTGAACTTTAACTTTTGTGAATCTTAATCAAAAAAGTAATTTTCAAAGTAAAATACAGTTCAAATACTACTGACAACAGAATTACTGGAGAAATTTTCCACAAGAGGGCAGCATTGTACCAAAAAGAGGCACGTGGAAGTGGGACATGAAACAGGCAGCAGATCTAGAATCAGAACAGTAGCTAGCTACTCAGTTTCACTACTAATGTGAAGGGAAATTGGTCTAATAAATCTAGGGATTAATATTGTGTTAGCCAGATCACCAGGGTCCATAATCACCATTCTTGATTCACTCTTCCTTCTTTACATCCTGTATTGATTTCACTAAGAATGCAACAAAGAAGGGAACTTACATCAAACTCTTCCTCTCTGATTGGTAATTTGTCCATACATCTGGGAGGATATTAGCAGCAGTTTTCTGAGCAGAATTAACCCATGCTGCTATACTTTGCAATAGTCTGGAAAGGTCACTGTTGTGTTTGCATGGTTTTTTATACATAAAATTTAAGGCTATTCCATGGACTATATGAAAAGAAGTTTTGCTGAACATGATTTCTGGAAGTTGTGTACAAAATATGTAGCTTCTGGTTTATCCTCCTCCTTCACCTATTCACCTCCTCCTTCCCATTAGGAATATTCTCTCTTTTCTCAAAGATTCACTCTCCTATTTTTTATTCAATGGGTGTGGGTATGGGATTTCTTTATATTAATCACAGAAAATTGGCAGTGTGAAGCATGGCAGTTGTTGAGGCCAGTTTACAAAACTAAAGAAAAGGAAGCAGGCAATTAAATTTTGTTTGGAATGTATTATAGGATGGGAGCTTTCCATTAAAATGGATTTGAGTGCAATTGTAGAGTCTGGCAGAGACTTTCTATTGAACCATAGCAGTTATTTGCTGCTTTTGCTGTTTGTTCTCTCATACAGACTTTTTTTTGGGGGGGGGGGGGAGAGAAAGAGAAAACAAGATTTCAAGGATAGCTGTTAATGAACAAAATTAAAACTCTTGAAAAACACTCAATATGAAACATCTTTGTACTAGATAGAGTCTTACTTGAGGTCCTTTTGGATGAAATTGAAGATTGGAGCCCAATTCAGACCATGTTTAGATCTGTTTGGCATTGAAACAACTTTGGTTGCTCTGATGGATGAGTTCTGTCAGAAGAGAGGGGAGTGAGTATTAGTCTGTTGATTCACTTTGATTTTCCAGGGGTATTTGATACTGTCAGGCATGCCATCTTACTAGATCAACTCTGTGGTACCTGTATAGTGATATGGTTATCTGTGGAATCATTTACAGGAGATAGGTTTAGGGATGGGCATATTTGCTCACCCCATCTTGTGCTATAGAATGCTATAGTATGCCATCACATGTCCCATGCTTATGAACATCTGTATGAATTCACCAAGGAAACTCATTGTTTGAGGGAGAAGAAGAAATTTAAATAACAAAAACCAAATTTACCTTGGCTTTCTACATGAAGACTCATTGTTGTTGACCAGAATTTACTAAGGAAGTTACAAATGTGTAACCTAGAGTTACAGATTCATGACTGGCTCATACTAATGATCCCTATGTTTTGCTGTGCCCACTTAATGGACAGAAGCCACTGAAACCAACCATGGTCTGTTGAACACAGATAATTAGACTCTGTTGACAGGGGTCTACTGATAAAGAAACAACTGATTAATTTCCCCACCCATTCCATCATGCAAGCTATTGTCAAATACAGCTACAGCCCAGTGAGAAGTATACTAGTGAGGTGAAAAGATGAAGCCAGCAAATATGTTTTGTGTGGATGTTTAATGGGAGAAGATTGAGAAGGAATCCTAGAGCTCTATTCCATTCTCACCTTAAGTGAACATGTGTAGTCACCATATACAGTTCTTGTATGTTTGTGTTCTTGCCAGAGGATATACATCAGAGAAAGTACAAGTTGGTGGCTGTTTTGGAAAAGAAGGTCCAGAGGTGGCCTCATTAAACTACAAACCCAAAAATTCTACAGAAGGAAGCAATTGGATTTAAAGTGGATAGATGTTCTAATGTGATGAAGTTCTTGGAGGTGAAAAACACAGGGGATGTATCTGGGAAAGAAGTCACTTCCTAAATATAGGAAGTAGACACTTGGAAGAATGTGACATGTAGAAGGACCAGGAATCATATGTGAGTTTGGAGCTGTAGAACACATTCAAAGCTCTCTCCTGTATCAGTAATATTATAAAACAGCAGGAAGTGCAATAGTGCTTGTTCTCAGGGAATGTGAAGGTGCCCCTGAAAAGATCCTACCAAACCTCAAAGGAGACTTGTCGTGGTGGTAGGGGACTCATGCTAAGGAGAACAAAAAAAGTGATTTGCAGATCTGACAGGATGACTTGAGAAGTGTGCTATTACCCTGGGGAAAAATCTGTGATGTAACAGAGAGGCTGGCAAGGTTCGTCAAGCCCACAGACTGTTACCCCTTCCTTTTGATCCATGTGGGAACTAATGACACTGCAGGACATAGACATAAGGGGATCACACATCCTGATATGAGGCTATTCATAGTAAGCTGAAGGACCTTGATGCATAGGTTGTCATTTTGTTTCTCTTCCCAGTTCAAGGACATGACCCAGGAAGGGAGAGAAGGATAATAGAAGTGAATAACTGGCTTCATAGATGGTGCTGCCAGGGACATTTCGACTTCTTGGACCTTGGTCTGAGGTTTAATGAAGTTGGACTTCTGGCAAGGGATGGATTGCATCTCTCAGCAGTTAGCAGGAATGTTTTTGCTAAGAGTATCACAAACTTGATCAGGAAGGCTTTAAACTGAGTTATGTGGCACAGGAGGTAGGATTTTGAAGGCAGGAGTTTATCAGGAAGGAACCAGGCAAAAAGTACAAGAATTCAACAGACAGACCGCAAGCCAAAGTGAGGAGTTAAATGATGACTCCCCGGAAAAGATGACTACACATACATGAAAGAGAGATGTAAGAATGGGAGATTTCATTTATTTTGATAATTTTTGGAAGACAGACTCTGCTAAGAAGACCTGGTCAAACAAATTCTTCACTTACCTTGCAGACAGTTTCATTGCTCAGAAGATGGAAGAGACAATAAGGGAATCCGCTATTTTAGATATTATCTTAACAGCTGTGGCAACCTGGTTAATATGGTGCAAGTGGCTGGTTCCTTAGGCAGGGATGACATGTGTTCTTCTAGAGCTGAAAGGGGAAATCAAGCATAGTCAGATGCACATTCTAGGCTTTAAAAAAGCTGATATCCACAAACTTTGGAAAAAACTAAGTTTGATCCCATGGTCAGGGATAGTAAAAGGAAAAGGTGTTCATGATGAATGGTAGTTTCTGAAAAATGACATATTGGAGGCACTATTTCAAACAGTTTCCATTAGGAGAAAAACATGTATCTAAAGAAACCAGAATGGATGTCTAAAGAATTTTCAACTGATGTAAGATCTAAAAGGGACATGTACAAAAAATGGAAAAAGGGAGGAATCCAAAGAAATAGTCAGAATGTGTAGGGAGAAAGTTAGAAAAGGCAGAAGAATGAGCTCCAGCTGGCTAAAGAGATTAAAAACAATAAAAATGGTTTTTGAGTTATATCCATAGCAAAAGGAAGAACAAGGAAATGATAGGGCCACTGAATACTGGTGATGGTAAAATCCTAATGGAATGGAGAAAAAGCAGAACGACTAAAATGCCTTCTTTGTCTCAGTGTTCTCTCAAAAGGAAAACTGTGCTCAGTTAGGAGATAATAGAGCAGATGATGCACCAGGGGAAATGCATCATACAGAATAGGTAAAGAGGCAATACAGGAATATCTGGGTACTCTAAATGAATTCAAGTCTCGAAGGCCAAATGAATTGCATCCAAGGGTAATAATTTCAGAACCACTGGAAATCATTTTGATAATTATGGGAAAACAGGAGAAGTTCTAGTAGACTGGAGGAGGGCAAACATTATCCCCATCGTCAAAAAAGGGAAGAAAGAGGACCCAAGCAATTACCACCCAGTTATCCTGGCATCAATACCTAGGAAAATTCTAGAGCACTTCATTAAACAAACAATCTGTAAATACACAGAGAGGAATGCCATGCTCGCTAAACCTCAACATGGATTTCTCCAAAACAAGTCATACTAGACTAATCTTACCTTTTTAGTTAGAATTACAAGCTTGGAAGATGAAGTAAATGCTGTGGATGTAGCCTATCTTGATTTCAGTAAGGCTTTTGACAAAGCCCCCATGATATTCTTGCAATGAAGCAAGCAACATGTGGGCAATGTTACTATTAGGTGGATTGGGAATTGGTTAATTGACACAACTCAATGGCTCCTCTTCATCCTGGAGAGATGTGGCCAGTGAGGTGCCACAGGGTTTTGTCTTAAGCCCAGTGCTATTCAACATCTTTATCAATGGCTTAGATGGTGAAATAAAGGGAATACTTATCAAATTTGCAAATGATACCAAATTGGGAGGAATAACAAATACCTCAGAGGACAGGATCAAAATCCAAAATGATCTTAACAGATTGGAGAGCTGGACCAAAATGTAACAAAGTGAATTTCAATAGGGACAGTACTACACTTAGGCAATAAAAATGAAACACAGAGAAATAGGATGGGTGACACTTGGCTTGGAAACAGTTCTCAGTTTATTAAATCAATGTTTAACCTGACCTGGGAGATGCTGTGCTCTCACTCAAAGTGCAGATCCAGAGCATGAGTGGTTAAGATTCCTTCAAATACAGGTTTGTCACTAGATGCCGATGTGGCTTTGGGAGCATGGGGCGTCTTGTACCAGCTTTGGCTGATTCACTACTTGCAGCTGTTTCTGGACATGGATAGTTTGTCCAGGAAAGCTTGAGCTTTCATAACCTTTAGGCTGAATTATTGAGATAATTTAGATACATCTGCCCTTGAAGATGAATGAGTCTAAAATTCAGCTGCCAGCATTTTAACTGGTTCAGCCAGATTTGTTCATATTACAGTGATTTCAAGAGATCTACAATGACTGCCAATTTGCATTCAGGTCCAATTCTAGGTGCCAGTAGGAAACAGTTTAGGATTCAAACAACCAAAAGACTGCCTCTTTTTGAATGACCCAGCCTGGATGTCATGGATCCGGTGTGTTCAAGACACCAGAACACCTCCATGCCATGGGTTTCATAGCCAAGGTCGAAGAATTAAAACATCTGAGGCCCTGAACAGGAAGGAGTCTGATAACACAAACCGGCTCAAATTGGAAGACCTGGAGACTGGACAGAGAAACTTTCAGGAGTCTAGGGGGTAGGGTTTGGGGATTGAAACTGAGAAGTTGCCTGTGTTTTCTTAATTCATAACTTTGTTGTATAGTAGTAACCTAGGATTAAAGAAAATTCCAAGATTTTCTTGTGAGTGAATGTAATTGCTACCAAGGTTCTGCAATCAATACACTGAGTTCTTATGCTGATATTCTTTTTTCAAGTGGCCCCATAAGCATGCTATTCATTAATAGTGTATATTTTTGTTTGGTTGCATCCCAAGTATGGAATGTTCTCCCTAAAGGGGCCACTGTGCCTCTATTACATCTTTTTGCTTGTTAAGGTATTTCCATAAACATTTTGAAATGCCTCAACCAGCTGTGTGTTTGAGTTGATGCCTCTTTTGATCACTAGTGGTTTTATTATATTTTTAATATTGCATTACACATTTGCTGCTCACTGCCCTGGTATCTATTGAAAGATAGGGTGGCACATGAATATTTTAGATAAACAAACAACAGTGGAAAATGTTGATGGGAAAAATGCCAGCTATCAGCAATCGTAGGAGTTATGCTTCAGCTCTTACAATTCCAACTGAAAGAGTTACTACACTACCAAGATATCCACTTCATTTTCTTTCTCCTTTGAATAAAGCATGGGGTAAGGAGGAGGTAGCCAGTCAACCTCTGTCATCCAAGTTACTGCCAGAAATCACTTCTACTTCAAGAAACGTGGAAGTGGAAACACTGTGCAATCTGGCTGGCAACCTCTCATTCATACTGTGCCACAGCATGTCTGAACTTGAGGCAAAATTTTACCGAGCGTAGGGTGGGGTGAAGGCCTGCAGAACTGGAGAAAGGAAAATCGGGAGAGTGGGATGGAAGGACTTGGCTGGAGTGGAGTGGTGGGAGAAATAAAGCAACTTTGAGCAGACAGTCATCTATTGAACCCTGCCTTCTCAAGAGGGCTTGATGTTTGAGAGGGCTGGAGGATGCACCCTGGTTCATCTTTGAGCCAAACAGTATGAATGGAAGGTTGCCAGCCAGACTGCACAGTATTTTCACTTCCACTTCTCTTGAAAGGGCTGACCATTAAAATTTAATGCATAAGAAATGTGTGATTCAATTGCCAGCAAAAACGAGGGATGGAGGTGGGGTTTACAGCTTTTCAGCAACATGGATTTAGCCTGTAAAATGGTCATTCATAGTACAGAAAATAAAAGACACAGGAACACATTTTCAGAAGTGCTTATGAAACCTGTGGTGCCTGTCAAACCCAGCAAGGAAATTCTGTTTGAAATAACTCAAAATTAAATGTGATGGGTGGACTTCCGGTGAGCCAGAGATGGCGGCGGGTCGGACTTGCTGAAGCTCCTCCAGCAAGCCACTGACTTTAGCGGTTGGGTAGAGCTTTTAGCTCCCCTCTCCCCGGGGATAGAACCGGGGGGGGGGGACGCAAGCCTCCGAGCGGTGAATGTGGGTCTGGGGCGAGCTTTGGATGCAAGGCAAACCCCATTGTCCCACCAAGCCGCGGAGGTCCGCGAGCCGCAAGTCAGGAAGCGGGCCGACCGGGCTCATTTTAAACTAAGAAGAAAGAAGATTATAAGAAATCGATTCAGCGGGATCGTAAGTGTCATACAAAGAAATTCCTACCGGACTGGGATACAAATCTGGTCGAAAAGTTTAATTTAGTTTTGAATTTATATTGGATGATTTGACAAAGTGGACAGACTTGATGACCCAGGACGCATACCTTCCTGGGCAATAGACATTCCCAGCAGTCTACAAAATTTGGACCTTTGGATCAATATAAAATACTCTATAAGTCGGTCGGGTTGAGATTTGAATCTCCCCTCTCCCAAGAAAAGCAAGGGAGGAACGCAGGTACCCCACCGAGCCAAAACCCCTTGACTGTTAAATTTTTGGAAAGGGTGTGAAGATCGGGAGAGGCCGGGGGGATTCGCGGGCCGTGAAGACTCGAAGTAACAGAAGATATATTGGAAATACATACCTTGGCGAATGGGAAACCAGACGACCTTGACGCCATATTGTTATGTCTATGATGGGCACTTCTTGTAAACAAAAGAAAGACATACTGAAGACGGCGGGAAATAAGAGGAAGTGAGAAAACGGAAACGGAAGGATATATCCGGACGGGCAAGAAGAGGACGCCGAGGGAGGACAGGACGTGTAAAGAAGGGCGACAGGGCGTGCGTAGAAGGAGAAGAGCGAACGGGCGCCCCCAAGTGGGAGGAAGACGAAGGACAGAATTAAGGGTTTAAACTGGTCTGTATAGAACTGTATAGATCTATCTTCAGGGGAAAAGAAAGGAAGATGAAATGGATTGTTAAGACTTAATACAATATATAGCTCATAAAACAAAAATAACAATATTAATTACAACATACGCCTGCTGGAAGGACTGACTGAGACTGATTGCGAATAGAGGAAAAGAAGGACAATTCTCAAATAGCGGAATACAAATAGCATACTTTCTTCTTTAAGCTTATCCCATCTAATTAATTTAGAACATGGCTGTACCTAAATTTAAACAGGACAAAGACCTAAAAGACACAAAAGGGACAACAAGAAGACCTTCCCAAACGGAAGACTTAGCCTTAAAAGACATTTTGAAAGAAATTCAGAAACTTTCTGATAAGCAGGACCAAAACGCAGAAGAGCAAAAGAGATTTCAGTGGGAAATGCATCAAGAGATGCTAGAAATGAAGAAGGAAATAAAAGAAGACATAGCATTTATAAAAGATGAAATCAAAGCAACGCACGAAGAGATTATAGATTTAAAAAAAGCGAGGGAGAAAATGGAAAAATCACAAACCAAATTTCAAAAGAGTGTGGATGAATTTCAAAAGAAGTCTATGAAATTGGAAAAAGCACAAGAATTAATGGAACAAAAAGAAATGGAATTTCAACTCCGATTTAGGAATTTAGAAGAGGAAACTAATGAGAACATAAGACAAAAAATCATACAGATTACAGCAAAAATACTACAAAGAACGGAACAGGAAATGGGGAATGAGTTAGATAGGACATACAGAATACAAACCAACTTTTCAAAACGGAATAAGGTGGCCAGAGACGTTATAGTTAACTTTGTGAAAAAGAGAACCAGAGACGAAATACTGATGATTAATAGTCGGAAACCTACTTTCTATAAAGAAAAAAAAGTTATTATATTGAAGGAATTCCCCATTGCAACATTGAATAGAAGAAGAAATTATTTTTTCCTCACTGAAGAACTCAAGAAACGTAAAATCAGATTTCGTTGGGAAAAATTAGAAGGAATTATGGTTACCTTTAAAAATGAGAAACATTGGCTGACCTCGATAGATAAAGCGAAAGATTTCTACAAAGAACTGATGAAAGAGAATCACGAGGATTCTTTAGAACTACCACTACCTCAGAGGAAAAAGAAGAGATACCATTCATCACAAATAGGAGACGCAACTATGGTAACAAATACAATGGAAGGTATAGCCGAGATGAATTTACTTGATTTGGACTCTGATGAAAAAGGGGAAGAAAGTGAGGAAGAAGAACCCGTAACCTCACTCACAGAACCAAAAAAGTTGATCTAATGGATGAAATTATAAGGCAAATTAAATGCTATACAAACAACGTGAATGGTTGGAATTCTCCATGTAAAAGAAAAATGATCATGAAACAAATTAGGAAAGGGAAATATGATATTATATCAATTCAGGAAACACATATTTCTCAGAGACATGGAGCACACTTGGTCAACAAAAGTTTGGGGAACGAATTCTATTCATCAGACATTAAAAAAAAAGAGGGGTGGTCACATATGTAAATAATAACATTCCCGCAGAATTGAGATTTAAGGACACAGAAGGGAGGGCGGTTGGAGTGGAAATTACGATAGATAATCAAAAAATATTAATTTGTAATATATACGCCCCAAACGGGCCGAAGACAAAATTTGTAAAATATCTCCGGGAACAAATATTGAATACACATTTGGAAAACGTGATTATTTTAGGAGATTTTAATGGAGTCTTAGACCCCAAAATGGACAAATCGATAAATAAAAGAAGGAGTAAAGACACACAAAGCACTCTTCCCAAAAATTTTATATTATTAAAAGAAGAATTTGATCTATTGAGAAACCCAAATGTTAAAGACTATACCTTCTTTTCTTGCAGACACGCAGTTTGGTCCAGAATCGATATGATATGGGCCACAAGAACTTTATTTACAAAAATGGACAAGATTTTCATTTTACCAAGAGATAAATCTGATCACTGTGCGATAGAGATGATTATAAACCAGAAAAGAACCCCACCCAATTGGAGATTTGATGACAATCTGATGAGAAAAGCGGAAGATATTCAGAGATATAAAATACTTTCCAAGGAATACTTTGAATTCAACGATAGTCCAGAAATCAAGGATGCAACACTCTGGGATACTTATAAAGCGGTAATCAGAGGCCACTTAATACAACAAAAAGCCAGAATGAAAAAGGAAAAAACAAAGAAACTTGATGAGTTAAATTTGGAAATCGGGAAAAAAGAAATCATATTGAAGAAATCACCAAATAATAGCGAGGCATCAAAAGAATTAAAAACCTTGAAAAAAGAAAAGTATAGATTAGAATTGGAGGAAACAGCCAAACAATTAAGATTTATCAAACAATATAATTTCGAGAACGCCAATAAGCTAGGAGCATGGCTGATGAGGAAAATACGAAAGAAAAGACAGAATCAACAAATAATACAAATCAAGAAAGAAGATAAAATTATTACAAAAGATGATGAAATCCTCCAAGAATTTGAAGAATTCTACTCACAATTGTATAAAGAAGAAACCATTGATCTGACGAAAATAGTGCAATACCTTGGGAATCAGAAATTAGAGAAAATTACGGAGGATCAGAGAGGAATTTTAAATAAAGAGATTTCTGAAAATGAAGTAAAGAATGCAATAAGATCATTGAAACTAAACAAGGCACCAGGTCCTTCACGGCAGGATTTTACAAAACAATGCAAGAGGAGATAGTGGTATATCTGAAAAGAGTAATGAATAAAGTACTGCAGAACAAAGAATTCCCGGACACATGGAGAGATGCAGAAATAATTGTAATACCTAAGGAAGACCAAGACACCACAAATGTGAGGAACTATCGGCCTATCTCTCTATTAAATTTGGATTATAAAATATTTACATGTATATTGGCGAATAGATTTAAAGAATTTCTCTTAAATTGGGTGGGTCAAGATCAAACTGGATTCTTACCAGGAAGGAAAATGAGTGAAAATGTCAGATGCATTTTAGACATTATAGAATACTACGAATGGAATCACCAGAAAGAACTAGCACTTCTCTCCATTGACGCGGAGAAAGCCTTTGACAACTTAAATTGGTCTTTTTTTTAATTGTTATTTAAAGAGATAGATATTGGCTTTCAGTTCTATAATGCGATTGATACTATATACGAGGACTAAAGGGCTAAAATCAGGATCAATGGGCAGCACTCACAAAATATTAAAATTGGAAAGGGGGTGAGACAGGGGTGTCCCTTATCGCCTTTAATTTTTATTTTCGCCTTAGAAGTTTTATTAAAAAACTTAAAAAAGGATCAACGGCTGAAAGGTACAAAAATAGGGACACATGAATTTAAAGTAAGAGCCTTTGCAGATGATATTATCTGTATTATTGAAGACCCAAGATCAAAATTACAGTTGTGGTTATCCAAAATTCAGGATTATGGGGAAGTTGCTGGATTCCATATAAACAAGAAGAAATCCAAGATTTTAACAAAAAATATATCTAAGACAAATCAAGAAATCATACAAAATATGACAGGAATCTCAGTCACGAAGAAAATCAAATATTTGGGAATATGGTTGATGGCCAAAAACGCATATTTATTGGAAAACAATTATAACGTAAAATGGAAAGAAATCAAAAAAGACTTACAAAAATGGCAACACTTAAACATCTCACTACTGGGAAGGATTGCAACGATAAAAATGAACATCTTACCAAAAATCTTGTACCTTTTTCAAACTCTACCCATAATTAGGACAATTAAAACATTCACAGATTGGAATAAAGATCTCTCGAAATTTATTTGGAATGGCAAGAAACCCAGAATAAAATATGCAACGATGACAGACAAAAAAGATAGAGGAGGATTTGGCCTCCCTAATTTTAGACTTTATTTTGAAGCCTGTGCACTGTCATGGATTAAGGACAGGTGTAATCTAAAGCGAGAATACATCCTAAATTTAGAAGGCTTTGATTTGAGGCGGGGATGGCATGCGTACATATGGTACGATAAGAAACAAATAGAGAAAAATTTTGGGAATCATTTCATCCGCTCCGCCCTAATAAAGGTATGGGAAAAATATAAAAGATTTATGTATGTTAGGACCCCATTATGGATATCGCCGTTAGAAGAAAACAGCAGGAAATTATTAGGCTGGCCCGAATGGCCAACCTATAAAGAAATTCTATACAAGAGAGATGATAGTTATCAGATAAAACCTCTGGAACAAATTAAAAAGAAATATAAAAACTTGACTTGGCTTCAGTATGCCCAAATAAAGCAAATTTTTTTGGTGGATAATGAAATTGGCTTCACTACAAATGAAAACTTTTGGGATAAGATCCTCCAAAATGATAAGAAAGAAATAACTAAGATATATGATAGATTATTAGATTGGACGAACGCAACAGATGAAGTCAAAAACTGTATGTTAAAATGGGCCAAGAACATTGGCAGATCAATAAGTATGGAGGAGTGGGAAGTCTTATGGAAAAAGAAACAAAAATATACCTACGCATGGGACCTAAAGGAGAATTGGTTAAAATCATTTCACAGGTGGTATATTACACCGAAAAAATTAGGAGAAATGTACAAAGAAACGCAAAACACCTGTTGGAAATGTAAGACCCATATTGGTTCATACTTTCATACCTGGTGGTCATGCTCTGAAACAAGGAAATACTGGAAAATGATACATTTAGAATCTCAAAAAATACTAAAGAAAACATTCCCATTGAAACCAGAATATTATTTATTGGGGCTGACAGACTTGGAAACAAATTTCAATTTAAATGAAGACAAAATCTTTACATACATCTCCACGGCAGCAAGGATTATCTTTGCGAAATATTGGAAACTACAAGGCGTTCCAACTAAAGATGAATGGCTAGGAAAAGTTGATGACATTAGAGACATGGACGAATTAACATTTCTGTTAAGATCCTATAGAGTACAATCAACAAATAAGACTGACTGGAATTTATTCAGAGATAATATGGCAACTAATATCACTTAATTCCTTTTTTTTAATTGGAAACTGGTAAAATGACTAGAAGACATAGGTTCTACCAGGACAAGACATAAAGATAATATAAGTTAATTAGATTCTCATAAGGGACGAATGGAAGTACAAAACATGTTACATGTGCGTTAGTGTTTTTTTTCTTTCCTTTCTTTTTTCGTGTAATCTATATATATATATATATATATATGTATATTTTAAATCTTTCACCCTTTTTTAAATTATTATTATTATTACATATATATATATATATATATATATATATATATATATATGTGTGTGTGTGTGTGTGTGTGTGTGTGTGTGTGTGTGTGTGTGTGTGTATATATATTTTCTCTCCTTACTTAAATTTTTGTGTTGTTTGTGTTGTTCTTGTTAATGTGACACTGGTAAACTCAATAAAAATTATAATAAAAAAAATTAAATGTGATGGGTAATAAAATAAGGCAAATGATTAGGACAGATGGGAAGAACTTTTGATTTTTCTCAAAATCAGAACACTTGAAAGGCATATGGAGAGAAAAGCAGAAATGCAAATCACTTGAGGGAACAGCAGAAATGCAAATCATGCAAACCAAATCTACATTAGCTTTCTATGTGAAAACTCAAGCATTCATGTAGTAATTGCAGTTATTGTTTGATATGCGTCAATTGTCTGTAATCAGCTCTCCATAAATGATAGATCATTATGGATCATTGCCTCCTAACTGAGGCAGTTATCTTACAATGGAAACTAAACTGGGAGATGATGAGCCCTTTTGATTATCTGAAGTGAATAACAATTTGGCCACACTTCTTAATGCCCAGATTCTGTTTTCCTTTGATAAAATTTGGAGAATGGAAACACCATTGAGGCCTTTTTGCTTCACACCACATGATCACATCTCTAAACAAAATTGCAATTGAACCTTAACAACAACAATAACAACAACAACAACAACAACAACAACACTTTGAGAGGACTCATGCATTACACCACTGAGTCTGCTGTTCTTTATGTTTTGGTGAAGTAAAGCAGTTTTCATTTACTTACCACATTGTTTTAAGGCTGTTCTTGAAAGACAAAACAGGACAATTGGTTATGATTTGAAACCACAGACAGCACTATTTTTCATTAATGTATCCAGCACTGTTTTAATGCCATTGATTACGGATGCTAGCAGTTTTCACTATTTATCAATGACCTGTGTGAGGAAGTTTTGCATGTTCTGAGTCTCTCAGCATTCAGCTTCAGTGTATAGCTTTGGGTAAAAGTAATATGAAAGGGACCAAAATAACTCCCTGTCTAGTTTCTCCATGCCATTAATTAATTTAGTGCCATTCTATCACGCTCTCCCTTATTGCCCCCCCCCCCCTAAATAATAATGCATCCTGTATAGTGTAACCTTTGATTGTCTTCTGAGGTTTTCTCTACCCTTTCTGTTCCACATCATGCAAAATTTTATAAACTTCTGTATGTTCAACTTAACATTTTTTCCACTCTCAATTTAACAGATCCAAGTGTTGTGATCTTCCTTATGACAAAGTTGTTCATGCCCTTTCCTCATTTTTCCTTTTCTTCCAAAACTCAGAAAGTGATACTGATACCATGTATGGTGGAATTAGCTATAATCTCTGGTGTAATATCAAATAACAATCATGATAGTTGTCATTTAAAAACAATTTTCTTTTTTTAGATACTACAAAGGCAAGACAAGCTCTAGTCCTCAAACAACTGGTTTGGTTCAACAGTTCCTATTCCTGCTGGAAGAAGCAGCTGTATGCAATCAAAACTGACAAAGCAAGCTTGATTGCTGGAATCCCATATTGCCTTTTACTTAATGTAACTTTATTTGTACTTAGCTAAGTAGCAGAGTTGCCAAGAAGCCTTGTTAGTGAATTGCAAAAATTCCCATTGGTGCAATGGCAGGAGTGTCTAATATGCTCCTTTACACAGTCCCATTGTGTAATGCTTGCTTTGCTGGTTCTACTATGCAATAACGTAACTGCAGGATATGAACATTATTGAACTGTCCAGTTCTCATGTTCATCCCTTCTGAAAAATAACTTCCATACATTATTCCAGATGATGCTGATTCTTCGGGAGTTGTAAAAATCAAAGGCATACTTGACTGATTTTCTTTTATGCTTTAATTATAACTATAATTTTATCTCATCTTGGCATTTTATTGCTGAGCGCTAGTGAGAACACTAATTGTAATAGAAAGGTGGGATATTAAAGGTAATAAATGAATGCTAGTTGGAGAACAGAAATCAAATCACATTGAATGCTTTGCAAAACATTCTTTGCCAACATTTTATGTGCAGACATGTTGTGGCATTGTCTTTGCCTACAGTTTTGTGCTTCCGAGTATGCATCTTAGGGGTCATAGGAAGGATCTGTGAAATCTAAAATCTGACACTGTCAGAATGGGAAAGCCTGGGCCAGCTCTATGATCAAAACCATATAACTGGACAGCAGCAAAAAAGCAGTATGGTTATTAGCATATAGAGAAAGGATGCGGTCTCTGTATTTAAAGGCCTCTGACATCCTGAATGCATGCTCAACAGTGAAGAAAATGTAGACATCCAAGAATATAAATAACTTAATACTTGTGTGATAACAGCTTCCAGAAAGTGTCAGGCCATCTTAAGAGGTGTAGGCCAGGCCATGTGGCATAAAAATCTAAATATTTTATGACTTTATTACATACTTCCTACATTTGATGTCTTTTTTATTGTGTCAGAAGCGAATTGAAAACATACTGCAAGTGTTGTAGTCCATCCAACCTGTGATAGCGTCTGATGTCAATGGGGATGCTGGGGTTTCTGGGCCTGTAGTTCAGCCTATGTTTGTGCCTGATGTCAATGGGGATGTTGGGGTTTCTGGGCCTGTGTCTGATGGCAATGGGAATGATGGTTTTCTTGACAGGCCTGGCTATGAGAGGCCTGTGGTTTCTCTTGAACAGAGTGTGGATGCTCAATGCCACATTCCTGAGAAAGGGCCTCATCAGTCTCTCTCTGAGAATCGGTCTTCTGAGGATGATTTGTCAGGTGCAGGATTGAATGAGCTAGAAGATAGAAGACAAGAATGTTATAAACTAAGGGAGAGTTCTCAGGTCTGACAAAGGTCAGCCTGTCTCCGGGGGAAAAGGGGGAAAACATCCTTATCTGGTGGGAAAGTGAAACAGAATGTGTTCTTCTCATTGCATGAGACAGGAAAGACTTTATAAGAGACAAGGGAATTAATTTAACCTCAGTCTGGTCAACATTGAACTTTCATGATGGTCTTGCTTCAAGTGGATTTCAAGTTTCATAGTTCCAGTCTTGCCAAGTTCCTGTTCTAAGTATTGGGATTTTATGCTGCCTTGTACTTGTGGATTTTGCAACCTTCTTCCTTGTGTTTTATCTTTGTACCTTGAAATTCATGGACTATTTGTTACCTATTTAAGATATCTTTTTGGACTATACTGTTTGAATCATTTTTATTGCTTGGCTTTCATGTATTGTTCAAGAAACTGCTTGCTGATTATACTCAACTGGTGTGGTGTTTAAGGTCAGAGGGGTTCCTGCTCTGGGGTACAACAACAAGTTGCTTCTGGTGTGAGAGAATCGTCTGTCTTCAAACACGTTGCCTAGGGGACGCCCAGATATGTTACCATCCTGCGGGGGGCTTCTCTCATGTTCCTGAAAGGGAAGCTAGAGCTGACAGATGGGAGCTTATCCCACCTCATGGATTTGAATCACCAACCTTTAGGTCAGCAGTTCAGCTGGCACAAGGGTTTAACCCATTGCGCCACCGCGGCTGAAATTGATGTCTGAAATTGTATGACTTTGCTTACTTTTGCTTAATTAAACTTTACCTCTGTAGGGGTATTGTCGGCCAAAATGACATCATATACTACTATCTAACAAATAACTGTTTTCTCTGGAATTTTTCTTTGGGCTGAACGTTCATCAATGAAAGAAGAAGACACTCAGGGTTGCATTTATGTCTCCATGGTATCCCGGAGGCCTTCAAGACTATGTATAGATTTATTAATTGCTTTAGTGACAGAAACAGTTGATAATATTGTCAGTAGCAATTGTGAAATGTATGTGGGATGGCTAACAATAATAGCTGCTCGTTCCTCTTTAAGATCTACTGCAAGGTTATTATAAACTTTAAACAACTGTAATCTTTCTGCACACACAGGACAGATGGTCTGTGCTAAAGACTGGCCTTGCTTATTTTTCCATGCAGAATGTCAGCCAAAGGTTCCTGAAGAAAAACCATTTGGCCGCTTTTGATTAAAAGGAAGTTTTTCAACACAGGGGGTAATTTGGATGTTTCAAAAGAATTTTGTGTGCACTCAGAATCTTTAGAAATTGATTGTTTGGCAAAGCATTAAACGCTAATGGGGATGACTACAGCAGTTTCTTTGTCCTTTAAGGAGAGACAGCTATTTTTGGATTTTCTATTGAAGGCACATGGTGGTTTTGATTGCTCAGGATGTTTAGAAAGCATTATATATGCATGTTCACTGCAAATGAAAGTTGACTAATTTATCCTGGACTGAATTTTAGTCCATGAAATAAAATATTTGCCTACTTTGGAAGTGATTTTATAAAACCCACAGACCTGATGCCATGTCGCTGCATTTTAATCCATGCATCAAATTACTGTTTACAGAACAAAGATTCTGCATCAGGCAAAATCTTGCTGTAACTTCATTGACATTGGTTCAACTTTGCTCTATTGAAAGAAACTTGGTTTTGAATGACTTCTATTCCAGGGATTTGCCTCTTTTGTGCCATTGTGCCGTTTTAATGTCACTGATATCTACAGACTCTGGCATTGAATAGGAACATTTGGCCTCCTAATGAGTTGGCATAGGAAAAATGTGACAATAGGTAGTATGAATAAGAAAGAAGAATCAGACTCGTCTGGTAATACAACAGATAGCACAAAAGAATCTAGTTACAAAATCACTGGTATTCACAAACCAATTGGGATCCAAATAAAGAACTAACAGTCAGAAGTCCAGGAGCTGAAAAGTAAAGGCCATGGCAGTAGGGTCCCTACAGGCCCGTAACCAGGATTTTGTTTCGGGAGGGGCTGGGATTTTGGTTCGGGGGGGGGGGGGGGCTGAGTCTGAGCAGGAGAGGGTCTATCCTAGCAAACCTTTTGTATCATTATCCCAATATCCCCATGCATATGGGATATATTGAGCATGGTGATCAGATGATATGAATAAACATAATAGTTTAAATAATAAATGTAAGGTCTTCCCGCGAGCCACCCTGAGAATTTCAGGGGGGGGCTGAAGCCCCTCAAGCCCCCCCCCCCGGCTACATGCCTGGGTCCCTAAGAAGACAGAGAAGAAGAGAGTATTTTGCTCTGCCTGAGGTGAAACATCAAATGCTCCCATCCCCAACCTGAGGCACATAGTACCTAAAGAAAGGAGAATGGGCAGAAAATCTCACAGACAACATTCTTGCTTCTTAGTAGTAAAAACTATGGTTGGAATCCCCTAGATAATTAGGGATATGCTTAACAAAGTAACTTCTGGTCTTCTCCCCTTCCCAAACTAGACAGAAATGTCACCAAGTCATGTTCCAGTCACTAGCGGAATTGACCTCCTCCTTCTCATGAAGCTGATACCTGTTCAAGGGGCTGGGGGTGGGAGTTAGGATCATTATAACAATGTGAAAATCATGTTCAGGTAGCAACTATGAATACAAAATAGTTATCTAACAGTTAATCTAGCTGTTTCATGTTCACAATTGCTATTTAGTCAAGATTTCGACACTATTGCCACAATCCTAACTACTTTGCCAAGCAACAGCTGTATGGGAAGAAGGAGGCCCATTTGGATGGTGATCTGAACATGCTTGAATGACATCAGGTTTTGGAGAGTTGAGCCTTTTAATAGTATACTTAGACAGGGAGGGTACCTCTTTAAGTAGTTAAACAGACTCTTTTAAGCATACTCAACTAAATAACTGATATATGACGTTGGCCTATTTTGACAACAAATTAAATAACAAACCATTTTGTGATGCTCAAAATCTGCTGCCCAAGAAAGCAGCCCCACTCAGGCTAATTGTAACGCCTGATGAAGTAGATTGCCAATACTAGAACCTATATGCCTTAACTTAAAGTATATTTTCCGGGCCAAAATAAATATAATATAGCCATTTCGTAAGAATCTCATGATTAAGGCCTCTTCCTTGTTTATGCATTTTAACAGTGTAGATTGATACCATAGCACCAGCAGGAATAGTGGAAAGGTTACTAAAATCTTACCTATATTTTATTTCCTGTTGATAATTTCCAAGCCTGGTGTTCACCCCATAAACTTAAATTTGCTGCATTCTCCTAAGGCAGAGTATCAACACAAGTTGATCAGAGTATCAACAGAGAATTGCCAAAAAATGCATGTGGAATATATCACCGCAATTATACAATGTGAATGGCATCATTCTTATCCTCAGCAATATTTCTCCTTTTTTGGTCTTTCTCCCATCCCCACTCTTTTAGACCAGATATTTTATTATGTGCAAATAATTTGCAAGTATCCTGTTTTACAAAGAAGATTACAATTGTATATTTTTTCTGTGAGATCCTATGTGTGTGTCTGCTTGCAGCAACCAATGCTATTTCTTATATTTTCCCAAATTGACATTGGTCTTTTACGGTGTTGTGGAGATCTCTGGAGTTGAGGAAGTGATAAGGGCCTAATCACACTGAGGTGAAAATTGTGGGCAATAATGGGGGGATTCACCATGAATTGTGGGGAATTGGGCGTGGGGCATGGGGAATCCATTATCCCGTGCCCCACATCACCCGCATTGCCCCTTATCTTATCCCATGGGGGAAAATGTCACTGCCCGGTTTCTCTTTGTACTTCTCAATGAGAACATGGAAAGCCTGCTGTGTTCCTGCTGCTCCCTCTTATGACAGTTTCAGCTCAGTTTAGAGATGAAGTCCCACCAGAAGTAGATCTACGTTATCTGATGGGATCTGGTGGGCTCTTCCCCTGAACTGAAGTGAAACTGTCATAGGACAGGCAATTTTGCCTATGTGATGAGGTGGTAAGTGCCTCTGCCCAGAACATTTGAGGAATTTCTGGGGAAAATCCACGATTGCCTACTATTGTTTTTTCTTCAAGAGTAGGAAATGTTCAATTGTAGTATATTTGGATTTTACTTTAGGCTGAGAAGGAGAAAGAGAGTCAGAGGAACAGAAAAAGGGGGTTCACATAGAATGTTTATGGGCCTTTTCTAACACAGAATCAAACCCTTTTAAGTCTTCCCATTACTTTTATTTTTTTTCCGAAACTGAAGAAATTGTGTGTTTGTGTGCACATGTTGACATTTCTGTCTCTATCAAACAAAGGAGGTGATGTACATTAAATAAATTTAGTGTGCAGAGATGGAAAATAACAAATGTTTAGATGGCTAATAACAGCTGTGTGAAGCTTCAGGGTATTCCGCTTCTTAACTGATATCTTAGCAGGAATGCCATTATCTAAAGGCCATCAAAAGTTTATTTTCTTATTATTACATTTTTATTGGTGTCAATAAAAAATAATAAAGATGAACACTCCACCGCAAAAAAGGTTTTATTGCAGTAATAGTAGCTTTTAGAAAGAAAAAGCTGTAATTATATCAACTAGGGAATCTTTTAAGCTGTTTCTAATAAAAAGATATAATGAGAAACTGGAATTTTATATCCTTATCTAAAAAAAATTGAACATCTTAAAAAAAAAACTTCACAGCTACCAAAATGTCATTTGAAGAAATAGGCATTTTCAGAAATGACACTGTATGGTAGAGAGCATTTTCTGAACTTCTGACAGATGCAGCATACTTGTAAGAGAGAAAATGAACAAAAACAACCTTAGATTCAAAAGGAGCCATATTCACCTGATGTAGAGACCTGAATTATATGCTCTTAAACAAGTAGTACATCTTGGTTATTATTAAGGTAATTAGTTTTGTCTCTTTAAGAGTCTTGTTGAAATTATATATTCTACACCTTTTGAGACTTGTGAAAAAAGCATACCAACCTCAGAAATTTTCACATTTACCCGGTTTTCAATACATTTTTATACACAAAATCATGTCTATTTTTAAAAAATGTAAACTTCTATTTGTACAGTTGAAAATCACACCCACAAACTTTTGTAAGTCTTGCTGTCTTTTCCAGTGAGTTATGTTTTCCCATAACATTTCCAAAAATGATAACTTCAGTTCAGTCATTTTGGTTTCTAGGGAGAGATGAGACTTCATTTCCTTCAGGATCCATTTCTATGTTGTTCAGTGGCCCACAGTATTTGTAGAACTCTTCTTCAGCACCATGTTTCACAGACAGCTTTCTTCATTTTCTTAGATTCATTTCCATTTTCCTGGCTTCTTATGTATATGAAGAAATAAGAAATACTCTTGTATTAATGATCTTGATCTTGGTGCTCAGTGATGTATCTTCTTTATATTTAAAAAACCTATCTAGTTCTTTTGTGGCCTCCCCTACAAGTCTTAGCCTTCTTCAGATCTCTTGTTTGCATTTTCTTGTTTGCATTTTCATTGATGATTGTGCCAAGAAAATCATTAACAATTACAATCATCATCAAATTTAAAGTTATATAATTCTTTGATGGCCATATTTTTGTAGAAAAGTGGGATAGAAATGAATTATTATTATTAATAATGATGATAATTTAACAGTACTAATTTTAATAGAAATATGGTGCCATTGACATTATTGAGTTTTTGCTCCATATTTTCCGACCTTTTCTAAGTCTAATTCTGCTTTCCATATTATATAGTTTCCAAATCAGTTAACCAGATAAGGGTGATAAGTGCAATTTTCTAGAATACCCTTGTTAACTGGAAACCAGTTGTTGTCCCAAACATTTAATTAAAAAACAATACTATAATTAGTAAAAAATAATCCTAAAGCTAGGACCATATTAGCAAGAAGGAAAAAAAGAAATTTCAAATATTTGATTTAAATAAAACCCCACCACAGTAGGATTGTGGAGAACTACCAATGTCTAAAGCTCTTTCAGGCAAGGGGGAATCCTTTTTAAATCCCTTCTTTTAATGTAACCACCATAAAAGCTGCTTGACTAGCAGTTTCAGGCTTTCTGTCCTGTACTAGCCAGCGATAATCTGATGGGACTTTCTGGTATAGTTGTTCTAGCTTCATCAAATCTTTCAACTGTTGAAGGTTATTTACCTCAGAGCTTCTCAACCAGCTCTCAAAATACTGTGCCTGCTTCGAAGCCAACTGTAAAAAGCTTTCATTTTTCTCCCTCCTAAGAGTTCTAAATTTCATTCTATAAAACTCAGGAGTTAGCTGGAGTCTTTGCTGTACTAGCTGCATAAACTTATGGTAATTCTGACGTTCCTCTTCTGCCATTTCACTATAGATCTCCAATAATTTACCACAAATCTGTGGCCTGAGGTACATCATCCAATTCCCCTCAGCTATTTCAAGATCCTTACAGCACCATTCGAATGAGATCAAGAACTGCTTCACATCATCTTCCTTAGTGTATTTAGGCAACCTCTTTAAGGCTAAATCACTAGGATTAATAACTGGAGTCCCTGGCTGTGCCACTACAGAAGGCTGAGAGAGTGTCAACCTCTGTCTTTCCAAATCTATTTCCATCTTTCTCAGTTCTGTTTCCTTCTCTATTTTCCTCATCTCTGCTTGTCTCTCTCCCTCCCGTTCTTCTGCTTGTCTCTGTCTCTCTTGTTCTTCTGCTTTCAATTCCAATTTCCTCATCTCTAGCCGATGTTTCATCACCATTTCTGACATGGTGGTCTGTTGTTCAGAATCTGAACTCTCTTCCCCTTGATACACTTCTGTTTCTCCTGCTATCTTTTTCTGTCTTTTGGTGGCCATTTCCTACAAACTTTACCTCACGATTTTCCTTGTGAGCGATCTTAGGCACCAAATTGGGGATGTTACACAAAATCCCGCCGCTTGCCACCAATGGTAAAGAAGGGATTTTAAAAATTTAATTATATATATATATTATTATAACCGCTGCCACCAAATTATAAAGATGTTTATAATGCGGCCACCAGTTGTAAAGGGGATTATCAACACTTGCCACCACTATGGGAAGATGTAGCCACCAACTACTCAGAGAGGAGACCTTTTAAATTTTGTTTTCTTTTCTTCTTCTTGTTTACTATTGATGGTAATATATGTGACAGAAGCTGAGATGTTAGAAAGAACAATAACACGTTTATTCAGGCACAAAGCTTAATGGTTACAATAACTTTCTCTTTAGAGGCACTTTAGTTAACAGTTGCAAAGCTAGAATGAGGTGTTTCAAACTCCTTAAAATGTCACTTCTTTCTCTACTGCTTTAAACTGCAGTCACCCTGTGAATTACAATCACAGATTATCCGTTCCTTATCAGGAGACAGACTACCTTAACATAAGTCACCAAACGTATTTTAAACTGACTCAAAATAAGCAATTGAGTCTCCCTGATTCCTTCAACTGAGGATCAGTCTTCCCTGTACTTCATCAGGGCACAGGCTAACTGTTTTTTTCAAACATGCACTTCTCCACCAAAACGGCAGTTGGCTCTGCCCACTTCTCCATGGCAACCAACTCATGAGTGCAGAGATGTAATAACTGAAATACTGACCCTTTTTAAAATGCAATACACAATTAAACATAATATCTGTAAACAAAAAAATTCACACTTCATTACAAGGATATTCAACAGTTGTGGCATCACATCCAAAAAGACCCTACACCTGATATTACCTGGTGAGCAGAGTGGTGAAAACAGCTGCATCTATATATTATAATTGAATAGATGGTGTAAACCCTCAGCTGGAAATCCAGTTGAATTAACTGTATCCAGCATAGGCTGACTAGAAGGCATCAAGGCCAGGTAATAAATCAGTCAGATGCATAGAGGATACTTTGCTCTGTGGCTTAGCACTTTGGTCTCACGGGAATCATTAAAATGAGTTAATTTCATATCTTCTGGAATGCTACCCACACTCTAATAGCATGCAATTTGGGGAGTTGGTGCTTGATGATCTACAACCTGACATTTTTCATTGCCAGTTCTGAGACACAACAGTGATTTTTATTTAAAGGACAAATCTTGGGTTATTTAAAGTACGCTCTAAGAAGCAGTATTTCATGACTACAAACCAAGTAGTTTCCAGGGATATAACAATGGAGGTTAAGAAGGGGGCAGATGTTTCAGAGGGTCTAGTAGTACAAGCAGCACAGGGACAGAATCCAAAAATAGGCCTTGGTATTAAGTCAAAGCTGACACGGAAGTTTGTCGGATGAACTACTGAATGTGTAGCACCAAAGGCAGCAACTCATGAGCCAGAGTCTCCAGGGTATTACCTAACCAGTGGTTCCCAACCTTTGGGCCTCCAAGTGTTTTGGACTTCAGTTCCCACAGTTCCTAACAGTTAGTAAACTAGCTGAGATTTCTGGAAGCTGAAGGCCAAAACACCTGGAGGTCCAAAGATTGGAAACCACTGACCTAACCCTATCTATGAGATACATCATGGTCAATTGTGCTTCCTCAAGTGCCCAGCAGCAAAAGATATAGGCATAGGAGTAACTGAAGGGCAACAAAGTTCTAGGACACACAGAATGAGCCTGAGCATAAAGGTGTGCTCTTGGCATTTTATGGACATCTCCCACTAGTTAAAGGTAATTTAGGGCCCTTCCACACAGCCCTATATCCCAGAATATCAAGGCAGAAAATCCCAAATTATCTGAGTGTGGACTCAGATAACCTAGTTTAAAACAGGTATTTGTGGGATTTCCTGCCTTGATATTCTGGGATATAGGGCTGTGTGAAAGGGCCCTAAGATAACTCCGGTCAAAGCAGATATTGTGGGATTTTCTGCCTTGATATTCTGGGTTATATGGCTGTGTGGAAAGACCCTTACCTGCAAAGAGGTGGAATAGACCCTTTGAGGCCCCTTCTACATTGGCATATAATCCAGATTATAAAGCAGACAATCAATATCTGATCCCAGGTTTTTGTTTACCCCAGATTATCTGGCAGTGAGGATTTATATAATCTAGTTTAAAGCAGAAAACCTGGGATAGATCCTGGGATATAGGACCTGCCTGGAAGGGCCCTCAGATGATCCAATTCAAAGCAAATATTGATTGTCACAAGCAGATCATCTGGATTTTATACAGCTATGTGGAAGGGGCCTGAGTCTCCTTTGGCAGAGGAAAAAGTGAGGTATAAATAAATACATATAATACTAATTATAAGAAGTGGAGTAAGAAATAGTTGTCTCAAATGTGAGATACATTTCATGGCCCAAATTTTAATGTATACAGCATTATACATTAAAAGATTAACTGTGTGACACAAAACATGTTACCTGTTTGTATGATTACAGCATTCAATATATTTTATGTATGGATAAAAATCCCGGCAAGCACTATTTTGATATAGAATGAAGACCAGCATTCATAGTATTCTTCTTGCTATGTGGGGTTCTTTAGGGGTTAGAAGATTTTGGGGAAATCACACATACAGTATTTGTGTTTTCTACATACAGCACGCTTCAACTCATTTCTGACATAATGTTTTCAGCTGGCTCTCAATTGTGCCATAGAAACTAAATGTAATTTTGCATGTCTCTAGGCTTAGTAAAGTGTCCTTCTTTTGGACTGCAGCTTCCAGAATTTCAAAGGCAATAAGTCCAGTAGTGAAATTTTTGGAGTTATCCTAAAAAACAAACAACTTGAGAATTATGATTACTCTATAGTAATGTTTGTTCAGCCAATATGATTTTTCTCAAATTTCCATCCCAAATTAATTTATTTTGTGGGAAGGAATATTTTTTCCAGTCCAGAACTCAATGTTTTCTTTAGACCTTAGCCCAAACTATATAATTTCCTCAAAAGTTAAATGTTATATTGTTTTACTTCTCATGATACTTTGTACTAAAATCATTTACATATAAATGGGTGATAGTATTTGTTTGTATCCATCATTTGCAAAGAACTTGCAGATTATCTATTAAAATTAAACTCCTTGTGAGACAGTTTGGAAGATTTTTTACTGCAAAGAACCCGGAACAATTAGAGATTTAAATTCTTTGAATACAGACATCAGAATTAAGCCCTTGGTTTACTATTAACTGTTTCAAAAGCAAATGGAATGAATAAACAAAAGAAAAGAAAGAAAAACAAAAGAAGCAATTATAAGGATTATTTTTAAAAGCCTACATCAGCATTCCAGATCTATCAATCCCTATCTTTAAGTTAAAAGGAAAATTAATGTTGGTAAACAGTAATAACTTATAATACATGGGGAGCTAAGAACTAATCCACCCCATGTAAATCAGTTATTTGTGCTTCCGTTTGATAGTTAAAACACAACAGAAGTTAAATAGGTCATTGAAATATGTGTTCTGTGGTGCATGGCAAATGTCAGTGTTGTCAGTTACGACAAAAAGAAGCAAATAATGCAAAACTTCAATATGAATTATTTGTTATTTGAGGTGTAGCAGACCTTAAAAGAAGGCCACATAGCAACTCATCTAACAACCTCTGCAGTATCGGTATATGGAAATCAGAAGGCAGTGGATATTTTTTTTAAGTATTTTCTTTCTAAAAGTATTATTATAAAAGAAAAGAAATAATAATACAATTATTATAATAATAACAACAATAGCATATCTGTGTTAACAAAACTTTACCAGAGATAAAAAGATAGCACTAAATAGATTGAAGAACTGAGCTGACATAACAAAATGAGTTTCATCAGAGATTAATGTAAGGTCATTCAGTCAAGAAAAATCAGATGCAAAACTCTACTGCGAGTGACAACTGGATTGACATGAGTATGTGTGAAAAGAATATAGGGGTCTTAGTAGATGGCAATCAATCAATGTTGTGACAGAGGAGTAAAAAAGCCAATGATATTCAAGACTTTTTCAGTGATGTTCTGGACATATTCCAGCTTTTGATAACCTACTTAAACTATGGTTTAAGTAGGATATCAACAAGCTGGATGGTGTCCAGAAGAAGGCAATAGTGAAGTCTGGAAACCAAGTACTTTAAGGAATGGTTGAAGGAGCTAGGCATCTTTGCCCTGAGAAAGAGTAGGTTGAGAGGTGGCAGCTTTAAATATTTCCAGGAATCTTATGTGGAATATGGAATGGAGTGTGTGTGTGTGTGTGTGTGTGTGTGTGTGTATGTTTTTTTTGGTGGTCTAGAGAATCAAACCCAAAAACATAATATAAATTATGAGCAAGAAAATTCTCATTAATATTCAAAAGAATTCTCAATGGTAAGATCTGTTTGGCAATACAGAGGATGGTAGATTATCCCTTTTAAACAGAAGTTGGATGTTCACATTTCAGGAATTCTTTAGCTAGGGACTCCTTATAAGATCCTATGAAATCATTTATCGACAGTGTAATGTATGTGGATGCCTCTACCATGTCTTTTCATGCCTTCCTTTGAGACAGTGGTTCTCAACCTGGGGTCTCCAGATGTTTTTGGCCTACAACTCCTAGAAATCCCAGTCACTTTACCAATGGTTAGAATTTTTGGGAGTTGAAGGTCAAAAACATTTGGGGACCCCAGGTTGAGAGCCACTACTCTGATATGTCGGTATCTCTAATGGGTCATTGTTGAACAGGATCATATAAGTGTACACCTACTGCCTAGGCACTTTTGCCCCTTGGATGACCACTTGTTCAATGTTTACTGGGAGGCATTTCCAAAGCCTGCTCCAAAACTATCCTTATTGCTTTGCAATTGTTCTAAGGAAATGTTGTTTTCACGTTCCCAGCAAAGCTCAGCAGGTCACACAGTGTATTCATATTTGGCTGTCCAATAGTTCTTCTGAAAGAAGCATTCCACTATGTTCTCTGTAGTACAAGGTTTTTGTTTAATTGTCCATCTAGATTTCAAATCATGAAGCTCAAAAAAACTGCTACAGCCTATATATCAATGAGAACTGACATTTTCACCCACCCACTGTAAAGCAACAACAATTTGAGAATATATTTATTGTCCCCACTTACCCATCTTGAACATATAATACTTTGGAAAGCCATGAATGCTCACACTTAGAATCATATAATCATAGAGTTGGAAGACACCTCGTGGGCCATCCAGTCCAAGCCCCTGGCAAGAAGCAGGAAAATCACATTCAAAGCACCCTCGATAGATGGCTATCCAGCCTCTGCTTAAAAGCCTCCAAAGAAGGAGCTTCCACCACACTCCAGGGCAGAGAGTTCCACTTCTGAAAAGCTCTCACAGTAAGTTCTTCTTAATGTTCAGCTGGAATTTCCTTTGTGTAATTTGAAGCCCTAGTCTCCAGGGCAGCAGAAAAAAGCTTGCTCCCTCCTCCCTATGACTTCCCTTCACATATTTACACATAGCCATCATGTATCTTCCCAGCCTTCTCCTCCCAGCCTTCTCCTCTGCAGGCTAAACATGCACAGGTCTTTAAGCCGCTCCTCATAGAGCTTGTTCTCCAGACCCTTGATCATTTTAGTAACCCTCCTCTGGACATATTCCAGCTTGTCAACATCTCCCTTCAATTGTGGTGTCCACAATAGGTGTGGTCTGACTAAGGTAGAATAGAGGGGTAGCATGACTTCCCTGGATCTAGACACTATACTCCTATTTATGCAGGCTAAAATCCCATTGGATTTTTTTGCTGCTCCACTGCATTGTTGATTCATGTTTAGCTTGGTGTTCATGAGGACTCCAAGATCTTTTTCACATGTATTGCTGTCGAGGCAGGTGTCCCCCATTCTGTATCTTTGCATTTCATTATTTTCTGCCTAAGTAGAGTATCTTGCATTTGTCCCTGTTGAACTTCATTTTGTTAATTTCAGCCCATCTCTCTAATCTGTTAAGATCGTTTTGAATTCTGCTCTTGTCTTCTGGAGTGTTAGCTATCCCTCCCAATTCGGTATCATCTGCAAACTTGATGATCATGCCTTCTAACCCTTCATCTAAGTCGTTAATAAAGACATTGAACAGAACCGGGCCCAGGATGGAACCCTGCGGCACTTCTTTCCAGGATGAAGAAGACGCATTGGTGAGCACTCTTTAGGTTCATTCACTTAGCCAATTACAGATCCATCTAACCGTAGTTTTGCCTAACCCACATTTGACTAGTTTGTATGCCAGAAGGTCATGGGGGATCTTGTTGAAGGCCTTACTGAAATCCAGATACGTTACATCCACGGTGTTCCTTGCATCGAATCAGCTTGTAATTCTATCCAAAAAAGAGATCATATTAGACTGGCATGACTTGTTTTTGATAAGTCCGTGTTGACCATTAGCGATGACCGAATTCATTTCTAAGTGTTTGCAAACCACTTCCTTAACAATCTTTTCCAGAATCTTGCCTGGTATCGACGTGAGGCTGACTGGAAGGTAATTGTTTGGGCTGTCATTTTTTTCCTTCTTGAAGATTGGGGCCACATTTGCCCTCCTTCAATCTGCTGGGACTTCTCCCGTTTTCCAAGAACTCTAAAAAATGATTGCCAATGGTTCCTAAATAACTTCAACTAGTTTCTTCAATACTCTAGAAGTAGTTGATCTGGCCCCGGGGACTTGAATTCATTTACAGTCACAGAAGTCTTCTCCAAAAAGACTGTCTCTCCTAAAGAATCTCCCAACTCTTCATTGTTTTTCCTGTAAAGCAACAGATTGTACATCTTGCCTCCACAGATACCATGACTTGCTATCTTAATAACTAAAAGCCCATATATGTGGTTGGTGGTTTTATGTTACAGTTTCTAATTTTTTGATCAGAGGATGGGATTGTTTCTCATCTGAGCACTCGTATCAGATTCTGTATTATTTTTCAACCCAAATGGCACGGAATATATTTTCCCCCCAATACATCACATAGTCTGAGATAAAAATCATCCCAGTGGTAAAAAGATTTGTCAAGACTTTAAAAAACATCCCAGGGCCTTAATTTTCCTTATCAGACCCCCCCCCCCCCCCTGCACATAGCAAGTGACTGAGGAAATTGTTTAGAAATATCCACCTGTCCTCCTGTCAATGTCATGGAACACCTATATTGTGAGTCTAGTTTTTTGTGCGTTGTGCAACAAAATATAATGCTAAAATATTCTATACTGGTTCATGAGAACTTAAATCAAAGATGAATGATCTGAAGCTTGTAAAACATAGATATATTGATCAGTCTATATTCAATTTGTGCTCATGTTAAATAGTAAGTTTGCTCCAACCAATTTCTGCACCATTCTGTATTTCCCTTTTAAAAAGAAAATTTTACACTTTCCCCATACATGTGTTTTGTGTACATCTTTCCCTAATATAGTCATTTCTGTATGAAACATTCCTTTGCCTGTACCACTCAATACATACGTTTTGATAGATATGTTCTCTTAATAGATACATTTTAATGCAATTTTTGTGAATATCTGCATTTTAAAAGCATTTCTGATCCAAGAAGTGTGCCACAAATTTCAAAGAAGTATGGAATCTCAAATATAATATGAGTATTCTTATTAGCATATTAGTCTGAGAATTGAAATTAGATCAGCTCAGACTAATTAAATTCCCAATCATTTGAACTGAAATTCCCAAGCATCTGAACTGAAAGATAACACTGATTCCCCTCCCACTTTTCTTTTGTCACTTTATGTACTGTCTTTCTCTCCAAATACTGGACTAAAGATTGCTGACACATTACCCTCTTTCCCCAAAAATAAGACATCCCCTGAAAAATTTAGATTACTCATTTTAGGTACAATTAGTTGTTTCCTTTATATGATACATCCAAACCTGCAAAGTTATATTAGTACGAGTCCATGTTAACTGCCATAGTTTCACCCAACTGAATTTTAGAATTTGCAATTTGGAGAGGGATGTATATGCTAGAGAGCTTTAGTCCAACTCTCTGAATATGCAGAAAAGACTCTCTCAACAAATTACAAATACTAAACAATGGAGTTAAGGCAATTAAAGTAGGATTAAACTGCTATAATTATGTAGTGTGATGAATATACCTTCATACCTGCCTCTGTGGGAGTCAGTCCCATTGAACTCAATCAGAGTCAGATTTACTACATAGCTATGTAAGTACTGTGGTTATGCTGCAGGTCCAAATGTTTAGTTCCCTAGTTCTGTGTCCCATTTCTTTGTTTTTACTAGTTTCCCAAGTTCCAGAGGGACACCTGTTTCCAAATACCAGGCTTGCTCTATTTCATGCTCCAGCAACTGCGTTTCATATTCATCTTGTTAAGTTGGCCTAGCTTTTATGAAAGGTGCAAATTATTCTCCCCCAGTGAGTACCATTTCCAATGTATTTTAAGCAGCACTTAAAAGCACTATGCTGTGTCCAGTCATTTTGTGTTTGTTTGTCACATTAGTGTACCCTTCATCTCTTGAGTGCAGGGCCATGGTCTGGTGGGCCTAGTAGTCCATTATGGAGGGTGTGTATGTTGTCACTGCCCATCAAAGTCAACTAGGCAACAGTGCATTTGTGGAATGAGCAGTTTTATCCTGGAACTGAAAAACCTTATGTATGCCATTCATAAAGTGCCTGTGATGTACTTTACTGCTACCACATTTTTCATAGTACAAAGTTGTCTGTTTCCATCATATCTGTTCCAAGGTCATATGGGCCAGAGTTCACAAGTAGGCTGGTAGGCTACTGTTTGTCTTCCTTGGTGTAGGCCAGTGGTTCTCAACCTGGGGTCCCCAGATATTTTTGGTCTTCAAATTCCAGAAATCCTAACAACTGGTAAACTAGCTGGGATGTCTGAGAGTTGTAGTTCAGAAACATCTGGGGACCCCAGGTTGAGAACCACTGGTGTAGGCTTTCCAGGGTTCCCAGTTCTGCTCAGAGATGCTAGAGATTAAAACTACAACTTTCTGCATACAAATGTTTGGCTCTTAAGATTCATCTTTTCCCATTTTGCATAAATACATATCCAAGGCTTGTAGGGTTGAATTACTGGGCCCTTTAGATCAGCAAGAACTGTAATCTCACCTGGCATCTCCCAGCTATCTGTATTCCAATTCTCTGTGTGTTCAACAGCAATTCTTTCAGTATCCAGAAAAAAAGGGATTTCTCTGACAACAAGTACACCTTGGTTTCCTCCCTGGGCATTATGTCTTTAACAGAAAATTTGCTACCAGAACTACTATTAGCATTGAAGAGACCTGGATAAACAGTTCAACATGTTTCAGCAAACCTTTTATTCAATACTAACAATTTACTTATTGGAAAATGAAGCAAATTGGGTAATGCTCACGTAAGTAAACAAAAACAGTTTGAGCTTTCCATAGACCACTTAAGAACTCCTTGCAAAATGCACCAAGGGGTAAATTTTAATTTCCCCAGTCTCCATCTTTCCTCCTGTTACCATTTTAGTGGCCAAACATATAGATCTATGTTTTGAACATGCTGGGTGGGTGGGTAGTGAAGAATGCTAATAGGCTTTCCTTCATTTTCTTTATTTTGCCGTTTATGCACACTGAGTTAGGAATTCAGGAGATAGTTGCTATTTACCACACTTATTCTGCACAAGCAACACAGCTATAGTAGAAATGCTAGAGTAGAAAATACCATTCTTCCCCAGACTGAACTTTATTTCATTGTTTATTTCATACACATTATGGTATCCTGGCACTAAAGGTCTGTGGCCCCATGTACACTGCCATATAATGTATAAGAAGCAGAAAACAGCATTGCCTGTGCAGTGTGGGTTTGTGGTAGAAAACAGGAAATAATATTTAGGATCCACTTGTATGATTTAAAAAAGGAAAAAAATAAATGTATTGCTTGAGGGAACCCATCTATAGGAAAGGACATAAATGAAAGAATAGTACTTATATTTTGAGTAGAGGAACCTTTAACTCTGACTCTCATTTATGTACATGTATGTTTGGCTATATCCATCCTTAGGTGGGAACCTCATGAATGCTCCCATTCCAGACAAAGGACCAATTAACTTTGAAAGAAGGGGGAAAGGGCCTCTGCCAATAGGCAGGAACAGAAATGACTTAAGGACATAGATCAAATAAATCTGCTTCCAACAGATTTCCACTCTGCCTGTTTATTCTTGCTGCCACTGTTTTTCTTGAGGATCATCAGAAGCCTGCCAAATCCATCAGAAAATTTATGAATTACTTATCTAAGGGCACCTTTCTTGAGCATCCTCAGAAGTTACATCTATGAAGATGAGTGAATCATGAAGGAATGGCCATGTGAATATTTAATTTAAATGGTATTTAGTTGAGAGGAAACTTATCTTCCCAGATAAGTTTCCTGTCAAATCCCATGGACTGCCAGTGTAGCTGACTGGCCCTTGGCTATCCTTTTTACTTCTGCTTGGCCATTCCACAAAAGTCCTTCTCCCCACTGTTTACCCCCTTTGGATATGAAAAGATATCAAGTGAAAGATAGTTTGGCTTTAAGTAAAATGAACAGAAAATAATAAAAAACCCACAATTTTTATTCATAATGCTTTCCTAAATCTTTGCTCCCCAAATCTGCCAGAAATGTTATAACTTACCTAATGGCACCTTCCCATGGTAAGCCAATTCAAAAGAAAATTGACACTCTTCTTGTCCAGATAACACCAAAAAAAGCAAAGAGATCAGATCCCTTTCCCTCAAATATTAAAATCCTTTCTTACATATCCCCTATATCGATATAGCCAAAATTTTGCAGGTTACTTGGCATTCTTATTATGTATGGCATTTCCATACAGATTGATTATAAAATAACTCAACTCGGGCTGGTTGCTGGTGCAGATAATTTACTCACTTGTGGAAATGAATAAATAAATCAGGTAATTAGAAACAGTTTAGTGTTATGCCTAAACTTAGGGTAATGGTTTTTGGCATAGAAACAAGCAACAGCTGTAATCCAGATTCAATCCAGGATTTTCTATTAGCGTGTGTATTTGGCTTGTTTGAGTTCAAGAAACTGTAGTTGAATGTTTACATATAATGTTGGAATATGCAAACTGTTTTTGATGTGATTCATGAGAGTGTGAGTAGGAAAGGAACAGACACATGGCCTGCATTAACATGCAGCTCTTAAATCCTGTTGTTGACTAGGATTTACATATGTGACGACTTACTATTCAAAATTGATTGGTCTTCTATACTTGGCAGTAACCAACAAGACACCAACTATGATCTGAGAATGAACCAGGATTCCTGGTTAAAAGGTACATTACATTCAAACAACAGATGCGTAAATTTGTAATTATGACAAATGTTTCCTTACTGGAAGATCTCATTGCACAGTGGTTATGTTATGGTTTGTTGAAAAAGGTCTGTATTATTGGTATTCAGATTGAAAGTGATTAGATGGAAAAGGAATGAATCTGATGTAATCAATAGGAAATCACACACAACCTCCCCCCCCCCCCCCGACATCCCAGAATGGTTTTGGAGACATGGAAGCTCCACCAACATTCCTTAGAAGTTATAAGACGTTCTAATAATACCCAGCCACATCCTCTTTGAGTCTTCTCCAAAGGCTCAGAGATCACGTTTTTATGAATTTTAATGAATATGTGAGAGTTGAAATGTTGAATTTATGAGATTTCTGTAAGTGAAAGGAATGAGTATAGAAAATGCTGATGATTTAATCAGGAACAAATAGACACAAAATTAGTCATTCCAGTGGGAATTCATCATCCTTGGGGGGAACTATGAAATACTCATTTTTTTGCTAATATTTACTATTATAATTTCATTATAGAACATTGTTTTGTTTAGAGAGTGAGAGAAAAAGGATGTCAGATATATTATCTTTCATCCTAAGGAGAATTACAACCCTTTCCCCTCACCATTTGCTTCAAATCTCTCTTAAAATCAGAGAGCAGAGGAACTATTTGCTATTTCTTGTGAAGCTTCTGTTAGCTGTGATAGATCACAGAAGCAATAATAGGGGTGTTTATGTTGATCGGTGAGAAAACTCCAACGTCTTAGGTCACGTACTTCTGCATCAATGTATTTCCATCCTATAAACTCGCTTTGTGTGTAATTAATGCTGTAGCTTTAACTTTTCAAGAAATCTGTCCTTATAATGAGCTCCCCTGTGACAGGAAAACCCATCATTTGGCAAATGAAAATCAGCTCCTGTTCCAAGTTGAGACTGTGCAATGATTGGACCAACTCAGTAATGTCTAGGTAAATTGGAAAGTCCCAGCTGTGTACATTAAAACAAGATTGATGCCAGTGCATCACAATTGCGTTAAAGTGGAAACGGCGTTTGTAAATCATTTGTGTTCACAAGCAAGGTGCTGAGCTATTCTCGTATGTATGGCTTGACAGCCGCTAGAATTTCAGTAATTAGGAACAGCGGGAATCTGAAGAAGAGTTTGACATCTTAAGGTGGGCTGCGATGCTATTAGTGTTAGCATGTCTTCTTCAATATGTCTAAACTATGTATGAAGCACATCCATGCATGGCTAGTTACAATTGGTTGGTCCTGTTCATGGACAAAGGAGCTGCCTATGTCTTATATCTCCAGGGCAGTTGGTTTGCAGCTCACTCACAAGGATAACAGTCTGTCCTGATTCCTGGTCACCTTAAAGTTGGGTGAAACATATAGTAATTTGTTTTTTTCGGTAAATGTGCTAGTCTTTTCTGATTTATGGCTATCTTATCTTTGCATTTGGATTAATCCCACCCAGAGGAGAGCTTTGGCTTCTGAAAGATGTATTGTGTTGCCATCAGCTCTCTTGAATGGGAGTTACAAAAACATGAAATGTTCTAAAAGGGTTTGTTCTTGTGACTTGGTTTCTGTTCAAACACTCAACCATTCTTTGTTTGTATGCCCTAAATATGATAATATACAGAAGAAATACAGAAATTCCATTCTCAATGGCAAGGGTATTATAAAATTCCATCCCTTTTGAACAACTCTAATGCATTATTTTGTGAGACTGTTGCAAAGTTTATTATTGAGATTATTAATTTATATTTATGTTTTTTGTTATATATGCCTGTGTTGTGATTTATGACATTAAAGGCTGTTCTTGTTGTTATCTATGGAGATGGGAACCTATTAGGGACCTACTGCTGTGGCCATTGACTTTGGGTACTTTCTAGATTTTCTCAAGATACTTGTGTGAGAGATTATATAATTTATATCTCCACTGGACAACACACCTCTTTATTCACTGCTGTCACCAAGTGCATTGTGTCTGAATCTAAGCTTTATAATATATAATGTTCTCAGAGGCCAAAAGCTTGTTTCTTTACATATAAAAATAATACTTTATTAAAAGAAGATGAATGCAACAAAGTAGCTTGCTTTTTAAATACAGTAGAGTCTCACTTATCCAACATAAACGGGCCGGCAGAATGTTGGATAAGCGAATATGTTGCATAATAAGGAGGGATGAAGGAAAAGCCTATTAACCATCAAATTAGGTTATGATTTTTCAAATTAAGCACCCAAACATCATGTTATACAACAAATTTGACAGAAAAAGTAGTTCAATATGCAGTAATGCTATGTAGTAATTACTGTATTTACAAATTTGGCACCAAAATATCATGATGTATTAAAAACATTGACTACAAAAATGCGTTGGATAATCCAGAACGTTGGATAAGCGAGACTCTACTGTACATTTAAAATAATCTCTTTAATTCCAAAACCTGACTGATCGACTTTCCTAAGCTTAATCCTCGCTTTACTGATTCCTTTCTTATTTGTAAATATCTAGTTAACTCATAGTATCAATTGTCATCCCAACCTTCATTCACCAACCTTATTCAAATCTCCTCAAGCATTCCACCAATCACCACTCACATCAAGGTTTCATTTTCTCATCTTCCACAGACTGCTTGTGCAAGTTTGGGAAAAGCACGAACCTGGGAGGCCTTAAGCCTGAGATACACAAAACTTCTGATCTCTGGTGGGGTCGTAGTTTCCCTAGGGATGATCCTTTCTGCGTTTAGAGTCACATTTATTATTGTTAATCACATTACTTCTGCATGATTTCCTCACTTCACTCAAATCAATGTGCTTGATTCTTGTCTTAAGAGTTAAATTAGTTAGATCAATTATTTCAATTAGTTGGATTAGAACAACATGTGGACCCCAAGTTTGTTTTTGTGGCCTGCAATGTCTCCAAACCTTTGGACTATCTTTTTTTCCTGACCAGAAAGGAGGAGGAGGAGGAGGAGGAGGAGGAGGAGGAGGAGGAGGAGGAGGAGGAGGAGGAGGAGGAGGAGGAGGAGAAAACAGAGAAGGGAGAAAGAAGATAGGAGGAGGAAGAAGGTTCATTTTTAAGTAGTTTTCAGGGTTCACATTCTATAAAAAGTACCTTATTTAAAATTGTAAGTGGTTATCCAAACATAACATTTTATGTTCTATTGGCATTTTTGCTAATCCCATAAAGTCTTTGGAAGGTTCTGTCCAAAAAATGCTGTCCAAAAGAATTGCAATAGTTGTGTTAAGTAAATAAGCAATTCCTGAGGTCATTTGTAAAACACTTAGATGATACTCCATGCTAGTGGAAAATGCTCTTAACAATCTGTTTAAATCAAGTCTGAATTAAAAGGAAACACATAGTTCACTTTCACCTAGGGCAGATACTGCTTTTTTGTTTTGCCAATCTGAACTATTTTATTTATTTTTACATAAAATCTATTTCTTATTACTTAAGACCATAATGAATTTACCGAAAAAGCTCTACTTGAAAATGATGTACATGACTGATTCGTGGTAATTGTAATTTCTATGCTGTTTCAAGTTCCTGTACTGAGGAAAATTGGTGTCTAAACAAAGTTTATCAACAGCAACAAGTTTTTATAATAAAAATAAGATTAAAGTTGCACTCCCTGGATGAAGAACTGAGTGAATCTCTTGTTGAAAAGCTCTGAAATTGTGATGTATTCCGCAAAAGTAAAAAACGTGTACAGCCTCCATACAACCTCCATATCCATGGTTTCATTTATCTATGCTCCACCCCCCCCCCCCCGAAAGTCTTTGTGAGCCTTTCTTTGTCTTCAGTGAGACTTTATGAAATTCTTCTGATCCAAGCATACCATAGAATAGCACTGGAGGACCTTGAGAGGTCAACAAATTGAAATGTTTTTACACCTCTCTAGGTCATCCAGTGGTAATCTGTGGTATGCTTCTGACTCAAGTATAGTCAAAATTAATGGGTGCTTTGGAATTCATCCCCCACAAATATGGGGGTTGATCTGTATTTAATTACATGAACACAATTTAACAACTGCATACAGTGCTGAAGTAGGGGAATGTTCTGATGCAATACACACATTTGTGAGTATGCTAACTGAAGACAATTGACTTCATTCTTCATAGATACATAAAGGATTATTTTGCAAAGCACCTGAAAGTATAAGACACCACTGTACTTGCTTTTAATGTTAGTTATTATATATTTTTGTTTGATTCTTGTAATCTATTTCTAATTTTCTGTGAGCTATTTTGGCTTGTGTAGAGAGGCGAGGTAGAATATACTCTTTCCAAACCAGCAAAACAAACAATGTGGAAATATGAAAATATTAGCTGTGATCCCAATAAACCATTCTTTCTGCAAAGTAACTCTTTTCATAACTTGCATAAAAAGCTCGTGGAAGACCTTTGTGCATGGAAAACATCAGATGGCATTGAGAGGATTTGTTTGGCCTTCACAAGCTGTTTCAATCTCTACTGGTACCATCTATTGCTTAAGAGATGTTGTTAGTGATACACAATGTTATAGGTCTTTTTGCTGTTTCAACACCAGGATCTAGAGAGATTTCAGGAGGTCTGTGGTTCATTAACATGTTTTTTGTTATTTGCAATGAATAACCTGGATACCTATAGTAAATGCTATATAGAAAGATTCCATATTAGTGGCTGGGATCTATGTAACTGTCCAATGATGATTGACATTTTGTTTTGGTTGTGTAACACCAATGAAGTAGTTGTGTATAAAGTGTTTTTAAAAATCTTCACCACTGTTTTTAAAAGTCAGTTTCTGAGTGTAAAAAACAAAACTACTTCATATATTATTAATAGAAAATAAGCTTTGAGTGAGAGGTGCCAGACACTTGAGAAGAAAATGTATTATGAGTTCCAGTATGAAGGATATTTATTACCAGCCAGAAGAACATTTCATAAGGAAGCTGAACTGTAAAATGGAATGACTCATTTCACTAAAGAATTTGGTGACAGCTTAGTGACTTGCCATAAATAGTGTGTTGGAACTAAGTAAACTGAGCTTAATGATTAGCTTTACAAGGCTTTTTGTTTCTAAATCTCCCAGGCCCACCCTTTGAATCAATATAATTACAGTACTGAAAGGTTACAGGCATTCTATATGATATCCCTAGTATTTTACAGCAAGTGGGAAACCATGACCTTCTAGATGCAATTGGACCATAGCTCCCATCAGCTTATTTAGCACAGGCAAAGGAGAGGGATGATGGGAGCTATAGCACTATGTTGCTCATGTTCTAGACCAGGGGTCCCCAAACCTTTAAAACAGGGGGCCAGTTCACGATTCTTCAGACTCTTGGAGGGCCGGACTATAGTTGGCCACCGAGCAATATAATAATAATAATAATAATAATAATAATAATAACAATAATAATAACAATAATAAAAAGAGAGTTGGAAGAGAGCCTTTGGGCCAGTGAGTGCAATCCCCTTCTGCCTTTGTGCAACAAAAGCACAAGCAAAGCACCCCTGACAGATGGCCACCCAGCGTCAATGTTAATAATAATAATAATAATATAAATAATAATAATAATAATAATAATAATAATAATAATAATAATAATGGTTGTAAGAGAAGAAGAGACCCCTTGGGTCATTTAGCCTGACCCCCTTCTGCCCTTGTGCTATGGGGGCCGGATAAATAGCTTCGATGGGCCGCATCCGGCCCCCGGGCCTTAGTTTGGGGACCCCTGTTCTAGACCATCAAAAGAAATGGCAAAATATGTGAATAATATATGTTATAAAACTGGTCACATTATTTGTTTGCTGGTGTGAAGTACAATGAAAAGTTTCATCTTGTTATTTGCTATTTATTTATTGTGTCAGAAGTGAACTGATGGTACAGCTGTAATGTATTTAAAAGCACAAACAAAGTTAAAAACTTGGCATTATACTAAATGTCCTTTGACCAGTGGCTGGCCACTTGGGGTGCCTTTGGTGTTGCTATATAAAGGTCCTCCATTGTGCATGTGGCAGGGCTCAGACTGCATTGTAATAGGTGGTCTGTGGTTTGCTCTTCTCCACCCTTGCATGTCATGGACTCCACTTTGTGGCCCCATTTCTTAAGGTTGGCTCTGCATCTTGTGGTGCCAGAATGCAGTCTGTTCAGCGCCTTCACAGTCATCCAGTTTTCTGTGTGCCCAGGAGGAAGTTTCCCATTCAGTATCAGCCATGGCTTGAGGTTCTGGGTTTTAGCCTGCCATGTTGGACTCTCGCTTGCTGAGGTGTTCATACAAGTATCTCTGTAGATCTTAGAAAACTATCTCTTGATTTAAGGCATTGACATGCTTGCTGATATCCAAACAGGGGATGGGCTGGAGATGTCACGTTCTTGGTCCTTTCATTGTTGGCTGCTGCTTCCTGGCAGATGTCAGGTGGTGCTAAACAGCTAAACAGAAATGGGTTTAAGAAACCCACTTCATTGTGGGATTAGGCCCCCACACCCTTCCCAAAAACCCAGGGTTTCCAGGGTAACTACCAGGAAGCCATGGGGCCATCCCAGCATCACCCAAAGACCTTAAAATAAAATAAAATAAAACTTACTGGGCTGCCATTATGCCTCTCTGGCAGGCCTCCTGGCACATAAAAAATGATGCACCAGGAGGCCTACCAGAGAGGCATAATGGTGGCCCAGTACCTTTTCCTTTATTTTAAAGGCTTTTGGGGAGGGGTTGGGGAGGGGGGGTGCCCTCTTGCTTTTATGGGCTCATGGCGCTTGAAGAAGCAATATGGGAAGTGGGTACTGACCACTGGGTAATCATGAGACTACTCGGTAGTCAGTCCCCACAGGCCCCATATCTGATTAGACCTGGACCTTTCAGGAAGGCCTGGATCTAATGGGGTCTCTAATTAATTCAGAAGAAAGAAGGGTTTACCTGCTTTGTCCCAAATGAATTCTCTTTTACTGGAGGCATTGTTTGAATGCCTCCGGCAAAGGTCCAACAAGGTCCTCATTTAGCTCCCTTTCTGGAAGGGCCCTGGGATAATAAGGACTGTCCCAACAAATTTGGGACGGTTGGAAGGTGTGTGCATCTACTTTCCCTTAAACCAAAAGGTACAAGACCCCCATCCCATTGATGCTACCTTCCCCCAGTTACTTTGCCAACTTTCCTTTGTCTCCTATCCCGTCCTTATTGCCTCATACTCTATTCCCAGTCACCATGGTTTGCCTCCCTTCTTGTCCACAGTGTAACTTTGCATGGATCACTGGTTGTAGAAATTGGAAGCAACTTTCAGTAGCAATTTCCTGGTTTGTCTCATTTTGGGAGATGTGGGTTGCACATGAGCCACTCCACGATGGCATTTGAATAATTTTGGGTGATAAACACTTTTTAAAACATTCTATATGTTTGAGGTGATCAGAGATTTGAGGGCACAGATTTGGGGGTTTCATGTGTTCAACATTTCCCTTCTTGTCCAGATAACAGAAATCAAGAGTCTACAGACTGATACTGAGTCAGACCATGTCTCTCTATCCCAGTATTGTTGACTGGCAATACCATCTAGCATTTGAGGCAGAATATTTTTACTCCATCTAGAGTCTGAGGATTGAATCAAGGATCTGTTTTGCTACATGTTTTTTTTTTTGCTCTACAGTGACAGCTGTAATGCCATGGTCCCAGGATTTCATGCTCTGCCCATAGTTAGGGGTCCATGGGCAAAGAATGTGCCTCTGCTACTCTGCTGTTGGTTTTCTGATTGTGGTAATTACAAAAAAGCTATATTACAGATGAAAGGATAAATTGCAGAATTGGACTGGATGCACCAGAATTGACACCCTTCTATTGCAAAGAGCACCAACTCTGAAGCTGGTATCAACAAAGGGAAGATCTGGGGATGGAGAAATTCCACCCCAAAACAGAAAGGGAGGAAAATGCACTAGAAAAATGCTTATCCCTTTGCCTTTCCTCCTGCTGGTGTAACCTTGGGAGGACTTCGGAGCTGATTGTTCCTCCTCCTTTTCACATTTCCATACAATTTGACTTGCCCATAAGAAATAATAGTCCTGGTCCAGTGGAAATAAAAAGATCGCCTGTCAACACAAAATGTACGGAAGTCATTTACTGTTGAGGGGAAAACTTGCTTGCTGTGTGAGAGAGACGTTGCACTTTGCATATTTCATGGAGAGGGATTGTGAGATGCATTTTGGAATTGCATCAAGAACTAAAGAATTTGAGTTTACATTTTCAAGGAAGCATAAAGAGACTGATTATGTGCTTTTTTAAAAAAGTCAAGAAAAGAAGTTCAGAACTTAACAAGCTCCTGATTTAAATTGAAATGTCACCCCTGTGGTAGTAAATATCTAAGAGAGAAAGCAGCATAAAATAAATAGAGCAAAAGATTAAAAGGTTTAATACATTGTGTCACAAGCAGTAACTAGAAAGGACAAGAGCTTTGATTTTGCTATCGTTAGCATTTCAAACCTCATCTAGAATATAGTGCTGGTGTTATCTTTTGGCAACACCTGTTTTGACCTTTCCTGATGAGTAATCCTTCTCCTAATAAAGACACTGGTTGCAAATTGTAAAACACCACAATGTAAAGTGAAGATGGACTTTTATAAACAGATGTTATGCAGATTCTTATTGGCAGATCATGATGACTGGGCTATAATGCATTCTGAAATGAACATTTAAATCTTATGGATTATTTTCAAGCACAGAAAGCAATGTAGAAACATATTGGCTTGGTATGAGGAGATGAATTACTGTTAACCTTTTAGCTGGCAATAAGGCTGTGTCCTATTGTATGAATATAGAAGAAGGAGGTTCATTTCATTTAGACCATTTTATCCATTCAGGTTGGTCTGGTCTACCCTTACAAGCAGCAGCACTCTAAAGCGAATCAGATGTTTTGGATGACAACTTCTGTAAGTCTCATTCAGCACTGGCTGTTGTCAACCATTCTGGGAATGAAAAGCAGTGCTTCATAAACTATGTAATCTGGAGGACAGGCAGGAATTTGTCCTCAATGTGCCAGGAACTACCATCAAATATATGCTCATTGAGCACAACTGATTTTTTTCTTCCTGGAAACTCACCAGGGACCAGCAGCCAATGGTTCAAGGACTGAAACTGGTTCTGGGACAACTATTTTTAGTATCACTGATATAAAGCAACTGGAAGGTGCCAGGTTGCCTATTCTTGCATTGCGGTTTCAGGCAATGTGCTTCTCCATCACTTCTACCTGATTCTTCAAACTAGATGTGACTGGGATTGAATCTGAAAGGGTGGGGATGGGGGAGAAGCAAGCCCATTGAAGTCTCATGGGATTTCATGATATCATGGGCTCTTGCAAGAGTTAAGTTGCATGATAAAGTTTCATTATGACAAAAAATCCTGACCAATAAGAAACATCCCATCTGCACCTAAGGCTGCAACTACATAGTGTTTGGCATCACTTTAACCGATGTGGTTCAATGCTATAGCACATGCATGGTCAAATTCCAGCCCTCCAGGTGTTTTGGACTTCTATTTCCAGAAATTCTAGCCAGCTTACCAGCTGCTAGGAATTGTGGGAGTTGAAGTTCAAAACACCTGGAGGGGCAAAGTTTGCTTATGCATGCTATAGCATGTTGGGATTTGTACTTTGGTGAGGCACCTGTTCTCTTTAGCAGAGAAGGCTAAAAACCTTGTAAAATTACTGTTCTCTAAAGCATTTTGCCATGGCAGTGATGTCAAATTACATTAATTCTACAGTATATAAGCACCCTAAGTTTAGCAGGACTCAGTAGGACCAGGCAAACACAATTCCCCTTGTCATAAATGTCCCCTTCAAATTTTACAATTGGGAATGACCATTTTCCTTGTGCTCTAGGTAGTGACTTTGCCAAGTGGGAATAAGCCTTGTTCAAAATGGATTAAGATGAGCATGCCTTTTTTGTCATGCTCCCTGGCTTGCTGCCCTGAGGAGTGATGGAAATACGGCTCTGCATAGAATTATATAATCTTTATTTTCCTTGTGTCATGAATGCAGTTAGTACTGAGTGATGCTGCTAAACTAAATAGTGCTTTTAACCCTAATGATGCACCAAGGAGGGCTTAATTTCAAAGGCAGAAGAAGGGTGAAACTACTAGCGGGGTTACTACAGCAATCAATTTTATGTGAAGACACAGAATACGATGGTGAATGATGGCATTATAAAACCCTGAGATAGATAAATAGTCAGGAAACCAATGGATAAATCATGCATTTCACCCTACAAAGTGTGCTCAGTAAAGAATTTTTTATCCTTTTTATGTTGTACAATAAACAGCAACAAATAAAAGTTAATGTGCCTATTGCACATAGCTAGGAAGGCTAAATACTTTTTTCTTCCGAAAATTGTATTCTTTTGGGCGGAGGGCATTGTTTTAAAAATGATACTTGTCCATCCATTATGCTTATAAAATTAATGTAACAGATGTGAGGACACATATCCTCACATCACTTTACTTACCACATTCTCCTTATACCAAGGCTTGAAAGTGTGCTGTACTCACGCCTGCTTGAATATGAATAGAACTCTTCACATGATTAAAGGTCCTGCTTTATCTGGGTTTTTAATTATCTGATGAGTTCTTTTCTAGATAAAAAACCCCCTCAGACATTCCTGACTCATATGGTGAAGTCAGGAACTGAGGGAGGAAGCACAACATACATTTTACAAACATAGGACCAGAGGTCAACTTTAACTGCCAGGGCAGTGTCCTGTGGATTTGTAAAATGATGAGATACTAGAATTCTATGGCTGAGAATTTCGTGTACATCTTCCTAAATTGCAAAATTCAGGAATATCCCTAACGTGGAACAAAGTTGTTTAAAGTGGGATCCACCACCTCATCACACTGTCCGATTTGCCCATCGTACACTGCTTCTCCTCAATTTTCAGCATGGAGCCCTTCCCATGATGCACAGGCACTTCCAACTGGGCTTCATGCCGAAAAGGCAGAGGAAGCAGTGCATACTGCTGTGGTGGCAACATGGCAGCCTTCCCATGTTAACAACAACAACAACAACAACAACAACAATAATAATAATAATTTGTTTGTTTGTGATACGAAATCCAGCATATATATCTCGTTTGCTGTGTCATACTCTGTCTTTATTTGTATTCTGCCCTATTTCCCAGCAATGAGATGGATGCCAGGTATTGGATGGGGGGCATGAGTTGGGAGCATGGTAAGGTGGGCAATATGAGGCATGGAGCAACAGGTTCTCCACACACACCACTGGGAGTCCATGGATTTGCCACAATGCGGGTTGCATCCATGGGCAAACCGCATTGTGATGAGTGATGAGGTCCCTAGTGCCATAATTGTGTCATGTGAAAAGGCCCAGGAGTATTGGGTGGTGGTAGTTCAGTACATATAACCCCATATCCCTTACATGCATTTATGAACCCTTTGTAATGGCACTGAACATTTTCCGGATGCACTCATGAAACTGCTTAGTATCTGGGAGCAAAACTGTGCCTGTAAACCATTCAGGAATGAAAGTACTGCTGATGAGATTTATGCTTCACTAGAGCTCAAGCCTTTAACTCATATATTTTATTGTATTAATCTATAGCCATTGCAGATGGATTGGCTCGATCAAGAAAACCATAGCCCTGAGTCTCCAAGACAGGAATAGGGCTGGTGATAGGGAGACTTGGAGGTCTCTGATTTATAGGACTGCCATAAGTCAAAGTTAAATTGGTAATAGTTACTGTTATTATTATGATGTTTATTTATACCCCGCTTTATCTCTCCTGAAGGAGATTCAAAGCTGTTTAAATTAAAAGTATGACCACATAATTTAAAATATGCAAATTTGCAAACATTAAAACAGAATTAAACATAACAGTTTTAAAAATTCATAGTTACAATCCATTAAATTATATTCAAAGCTAAAAACCACAGCACCCCCTAAATTGATCTTAAACACCTTTATTTTTAAAAGCCTGTCTGAATAAAAAGGTTTTAGCCTGCTGCTGGAAGGACACTCTCCCACCAACCGAGCTTGAGATGGAGGTGGGACCAAGAGAATGGCCTCTCCTGCTTAGCACACTGGACTTTGTGCAGTCAGCAGTCAGTGAAGATGAGAGCTATATTCCACAGGGTCCCCCAAAAGACACAATGGCCCCAGTACAATTATATTACTTATACAAGATTTCACTTGTTCTTTACCTTATTCTTCAGGTTTCACTGGGAAGTCTTTAGTGATGGAGCCATTTTTTAAACTGCACATGTTCTTTTAAGCTGTTTGATGGGCTTATGCAGGTCCTTTGGTTGGAATCATTTCCTTGAGTTTTCCAGCAATCTACCTAGCAAAATGACCCCAGGACTTTATCAGATTATATTTTGATACCAAAATGGGAAAACTACGTTGGGATATATTTAGATGCAATAGCTCTCTAGGAAATTGATTAAAAAATGCCTCAAGAAGTGTACCAGTCCTAGACTTTGGAAAGCAGCCAGGATGTGTTACAAATGGCTACTCCTCTATTGTTTAAAAGATTAAGCAGAGCACATAAAACCCACCACCTTTATGGAAGTTCATAATATTTTCTTGGATTATCTTAATGCAATTAGTGAACATGCGGCAGAGCCAACAACAAAGTCAGTTTTCCAGTGGCTAGCTTTGTATTTTCAACTACTTCTGAGTCTAAATGATCCATCTTCTAAGACTGTTTGATCACACCACTGCTGGGACCTCAATCTGTGAAGACTGTGTGTTGACTGGCCGTGCACCGACCTCGACACATTAAAAAAAATAACGCACAAGCATCTTCCAAGAAATGGAGGACCATCATCCTTGAACTACAAGGGATCACCTAAGTAAGGTCAGGAGTTTTAATGGAAAGATAAAACTACTACATAAAGTTGGATTGGCAAAAAGCATATTTGAATAACAAAAAATTAGACTGTCCTGAATAAGTTGCTACCCACTTAGCAAAGGTTTCTGGCTTTTGAAAGCTATCATGTGGAACTCCTGGTGGCGCAGTGGATTAAACCCTTGTGCTAGCAAGACTGATGACTTGAAGGTTGGGTTGCTGATCTGAAGGTTGTCGGTTCGAATCCAACCTGGGGAGAGCACGGTTTTGCTCCCTCTGTCAGCTCCAGCTCCATGTGGGGACTTGAGAAAAGCCTCCCACAAGGATAGTAAAACATCAAAACATCTGGGCATCCCCTGGGCAATGTCCTTGCAGATGGCCAATTTTCTCACACCAGAAGCAACTTGCAATTTCTTAAGTTGCTCCTGACATGAAAAAAAGATATAATGTATAGAATGTGATGTAATAGCTTGTTTGAAGACCATGATCAGCCATGAAAACCCCATGGGTGATTTTTGGGTGAGACACACTATCTCAGCCCATGAGTAAATCAATGACAATGCTTCTAAGAATTAATCTGGTCAAGAAAATTCTATCAGAGGGTTGCCATAGATCAGGATCAATTTGAAAGGACACAAGAATATTGGCTCTTCTAACTTTAGAGTCCTTTGAAACCTTGATTAAAATGTGCATTATCTTTTTATTTGCCTTCTGAATTCTGCTTTGTTTATGTCTGGTCTCTGTAAAAGGCCAAGCAGGATTTATTGGTACAACTTCAGCATCTTCATGTGTGGCCAAACACATGAAAAAGGTCTCTGCATGTGAACACACATCGAATTTTATGTTCCTATACTCCAATTACATAGATTCCCAGATAGATAGACTCCTTCCTTAGTCACTTAATCAGATATGGAAACATGAAGTGGCAGGATGAACAGTTGAAGTCCCACTTTGTGATGCTTGCTAAAATAATCTGAAGAGATCTTCTCTATTTTAGTGAAGCAGTCTAGATACTTCACTGATATAATGGGTTCCTGTTGCACAACTAAGGGATGAAATGGGATTCATTTTTAATGCTAGTTTACCCAAGGGGCTAATCAAGTCCATACTTACTTAATTTAAACAACATTGTGGTGTCAGACATTTCCTTATAATTAACAGTAAATATAGTCTAAATATCAGTAATTAAGTGGTATCAAAGACCAAACATTTACTGCTAAATCTAACTCCTAGAACGGTGTCAGAAGTCCATATGATTATGTCACAAGATGTAGTATGTGATACCTTGACTTGAGATACAGCTACATTTCCTGATTTTACATCTGTATTGTGTTTAGTATGCTTGTCATTCAACAGTTAAAGTAATTATTTTCTATCCAGAAAAAACTATCACCTGTACATAAAATGTTCTCTGTTTAAAACTATTATGCAGGAATTTTATACTGTCTGTGCAGAAAATTCCATTAATTATGCAGAAATACTATGTGCAAATTGTGTGCAGAATAAGATTAGTTAATCAGTAGTCTTTGAAAACATTCTGACACCCAGTAGAAAATTGCTAAAATTATGTGTTATTATTTTCAAGAAGAATATTAGCTGAAAAGTACACCTCTATTTCTAGGCTTACTGCAGTAGACTGATTGAATCAATGGTATATAAGGGCTGACTTATCTTTCAGCAATTGGGTATGCCCCAGATGGAAGTAGAAGAGTATTGATATAATGAATATCTAGTTAAAACAATTTCTACAGCAGTTTTCTAAATATTATGAAGTATTTATTACTGAAGTCTGCATTAAAGGTCAATGACATTTTTGGCTCATTCCCTTATTAGGCAAGATATTTAATATCCCAATGGCACTTCATCAATGTACAAGGATTTTGATCTTCAAGCTCTGTAGAAAAAAGGTTCCAAAAGGATTTGCTTATCCAGAAAGGAGGTTCTGTAAAATAATTTGAATCATCATCTCTGTTTGTTGGTGGGGGGAAGCAGGGAACATTAGTTATTGCAGTGTAATTTCCATATCGACAGGACTGCTATCTTTGGTTTCATTTATCCATGGCTGACAAAATATGTCTTCTCTAGGAATTTTTAAAGCGCTCCAGCATGACTCCATGCTATTATGGAGTCAATATAATAATAATAATAATAATAATAATAATAATAATAATAATAATAATAATAAAAACTTTATTTCTAGACCGCCCTCTCTCCCCAGAGGGACTCAGGGCAGTTAATATACATATAAATGCAAACATTCAATGCCACAACTACTTCACTAATATCAAAAGCATAAAATGGCAACGACATACTCGTTATAATAAAAATTCCAAATTAGAAAAAACAATAAATTTAAACATGACACTCAGTAAAAACATTATTGCACAGAGCCCTACATTTCTATAGGTTTGGCTATTATCTGTAGTTTTGGGTATCCATGTGAAGTTCAGGAATGTATTCCCATGGATAGGGTTGGAGGGCCATGCTATATCTGTTTTATTTTCCTTCAACTGTCCCTCAGAGGAAAAAAATATATAGTTTTCTTTTTTTATTCTGTTATAACAGATATTGAGAAAAAAGGTTTCTTTTAGGTGACTAGAAGAAATATATCAATTATTCCTATTTGCAGTGACTTTATTTTAAATTAAGCAGAATTACATATAGTACATTTATCACTGGCAAAGACAGTCTATTTATTGTAGACTTGTTTTTTCTTCTGTTTTACAGTGACCTTTGTTTTTAAGCAAACAAAGATTGGTCTATTGACTAATTATTGAACTGACCTTTGGATACAAAACAACTAAGAGTGAACTGTCTAACCTCTTTTGTAAACAGATATTGGTTTTATTTCCAACAAGGAAATACTAAATATTATGACTTCTTCCCCCCAGCAAAGGATCGTTACCTTGACGCGGTGCTGGGGCTTGCGCACCTTGATGAAGCCGTAAGCTATACCGTGCAGGGCCACCCAAGACGGGAAGGTCATGGCGGAGAGGTCAGACTAAATACGATCCCTGGGGAAGGCAATGGCAAACCACCCCAGTATTCTTGCCATGAAAACTAAGTGGATCAGTACAACCAGAGAAATGTTGGTATACCATCGGAAGATAGGACCCCGAGGTCGGAAGATGGTCAAAATGCTACTGGGGAGGAGCAGAGGACTAGTCCAAGTAGCCCCAGATGTGATGACGCAGTTAGCTCAAAGCCGGAAGGAAGGCTAACGGCCGACGGTGCTGGAGGTGAAGGACGAATCCGATGTTCTAGAGATCAACACACTATAGGAACCTGGAATGTAAGATCTGTAAGCCAGGGCAAACTGGATGTGGTTATCGGTGAGATGTCAAGATTAAAGATAGACATTCTGGGAGTCAGTGAACTGAAATGGACTGGAATGGGCCACTTCACAAAAGATGACCACCAAATCTACTGCTGCGGACAAGAGGAACAGCGAAGAAATGGAGTAGCCTTCATAGTTAATAATAAAGTTGTGAAAGCAGTGATTGGATACAACCCAAAAAATGATAGAATGATCTCAATTCAAGGCAAGCCGTTTAACATCACAGTGATCCAAATATACGCCCCAACCACAGCTGTTGAAGAAGCAGAATTAGAGCAGTTCTATGAGGATCTGCAGCACCTACTGGATAACACACCAAAAAGAGACATTATTCTCATTACAGGAGATTGGAATGCTAAGGTGGCCAGTCAAATGATAACCGGGATCACAGGCAAGCATGGTCTGGGACAACCAAATGAAGCAGGACGTAGGCTGATAGAATTTTGCCAGGAAAACTCTCTGTGCATAACAAACACTCTCTTCCAACAACCTAAAAGACGGCTTTACACATGGACTTCACCAGATGGTCAACAACGAAATCAGATTGACTACATCCTCTGCAGCCAAAGGTGGCGGACATCCATCCAGTCGGTGAAAACAAGACCTGGAGCTGACTGTAGTTCAGACCACGAGTTTCTTATTGCAAAATTTAGAATCAGACTAAAGAGAATGGGGAAAATACACAGACCAATTAGATATGATCTCACAAATATTCCTAATGAATATGCAGTGGAAGTGAATAATAGATTTCAGGGACTAGACTTGATAAATAGAGTCCCAGAAGAACTATGGACAAAAGTTCACAACATTGTTCAGGAGGCAGCAACAAAGTACGTCCCAAAGAAAAAGAAAATCAAGAAGACAAAATGGTTGTCTGCTGAGACACTGGAAGTAGCCCAAGAAAGAAGGAAGGCGAAAGGAAACAGCGATAAGGGGAGATATGCCCAACTAAATGCACAATTCCAGAGGTTAACCAGGAGAGACAAGGAACTATTTTTAAACAAGCTATGCATGGAAGTGGAAGAAGACATTAGAATAGGAAGAACAAGAGACCTCTTCCAGAAAATCAGAAACATCGGAGGCAAATTTCAGGCAAAAATGGGCATGATCAAAAACAAAGATGGCAAAGACCTAACAGAAGCTGAAGAAATCAAGAAAAGGTGGCGAGAATATACAGAAGATCTGTATAGGAGGGATAAAAATATAGAATATAGCTTTGATGGTGTGGTGAATGAATTAGAACCAGACATCCTGAGAAGTGAGGTTGAATGGGCCTTAAGAAGCATTGCTAACAACAAGGCAGCAGGAGACGATGGGATCCCAGCTGAACTGTTAAAAATCTTGAAAGATGATGCTATCAAGGTGATGCATGCCATATGCCAGCAAATATGGAAAACACAAGAATGGCCATCAGATTGGAAAAAATCAATTTACATCCCCATACCAAAAAAGGGAAATGCTAAAGAATGTTCAGAATAACATAACATTTTTGCGCTAAAGCGCAAAATGAGCTCAGGCTTGCCAGGGACATAAAAAACAACAAAAAAGGCTTTTTTGCTTACATTGGTAGAAAAAGGAAGAAAAAGGAGGCGATAGGGCCACTGCAAGGAGAAGATGGGGTGATGGTGACAGGGGATAGGGAAAAGGCAGAACTGCTTAATGCCTTCTTTGCCTCGGTCTTCTCACAAAAAGAAAGCCATCTTCAACCTCAGCAACATGGAATGGACGAAGGATTGGGGGAAATCCAACCCCAAATAGGGAAACAAGTTGTCCAGGAACACCTGGCCACTCTAAACGAATTCAAGTCGCCAGGGCCAGATCAGCTACACCCAAGAGTACTGAAGGAACTAGCGGAAGTTATTTCAGAACCACTGGCAATTATCTTTGAGAGTTCTTGGAGAACGGGAGAAGTCCCAGCAGATTGGAGGAGGGCGAATGTGGTCCCTATCTTCAAGAAGGGAAAAAAGAACGACCCAAACAATTACCGTCCGGTCAGCCTCACATCAATACCAGGCAAAATTCTGGAAAAGATCATTAAGGAAGTGGTCTGCGAACACTTAGAAACAAATGCGGTCATTGCTAATAGTCAACACGGATTTACCAAAAACAAGTCATGCCAGACTAATCTGATCTCTTTTTTCGATAGAGTTACGAGTTGGGTCGATACAGGGAATGCTGTGGATGTAGCGTACCTGGATTTCAGTAAGGCCTTCGACAAAGTCCCCCACGACCTTCTGACAAACAAAGTAGTAAAATGTGGGCTAGACAAAACTACGGTTAGGTGGATCTGTAATTGGCTAAGCGAACGAACCCAAAGGGTGCTCACCAATGCGTCGTCTTCATCATGGAAAGAAGTGACAAGTGGAGTGCCACAGGGCTCCGTCCTGGGCCCGGTTCTGTTCAACATCTTTATTAACGACTTAGACGAAGGGTTAGAAGGCACGATCATCAAGTTTGCAGACGACACAAAACTGGGAGGGATAGCTAACACTCCAGAAGACAGGAGCAGAATTCAAAACGATCTTGACAGACTAGAGAGATGGGCCAAAACTAACAAAATGAAGTTCAACAGGGACAAATGCAAGATACTTCACTTCGGCAGAAAAAATGGAAATCAAAGATACAGAATGGGGGACGCCTGGCTTGACAGCAGTGTGTGCGAAAAAGACCTTGGAGTCCTCGTGGACAACAAGTTAAACATGAGCCAACAATGTGATGCGGCTGCTAAAAAAGCCAATGGGATTCTGGCCTGCATCAATAGGGGAATAGCGTCTAGATCCAGGGAAGTTATGCTCCCCCTCTATTCTGCCTTGGTCAGACCACACCTGGAATACTGTGTCCAGTTTTGGGCACCACAGTTGAAGGGAGATGTTGACAAGCTGGAAAGCGTCCAGAGGAGGGCGACTAAAATGATTAAGGGTCTGGAGAACAAGCCCTATGAGGAGCGGCTTAAAGAGCTGGGCATGTTTAGCCTGCAGAAGAGAAGGCTGAGAGGAGACATGATAGCCATGTACAAATATGTGAAGGGAAGTCATAGGGAAGAGGGAGCAAGCTTGTTTTCTGCTGCCCTGCAGACTAGGACACGGAACAATGGCTTCAAACTACAGGAAAGGAGATTCCACCTGAACATCAGGAAGAACTTCCTCACTGTGAGAGCTGTTCGACAGTGGAACTCTCTCCCCGGGGCCGTGGTGGAGGCTCCTTCCTTGGAGGCTTTTAAGCAGAGGCTGGATGGCCATCTGTCGGGGGTGCTTTGAATGCGATTTCCTGCTTCTTAGCAGGGGGTTGGACTAGATGGCCCATGTGGTCTCTTCCAACTCTACTATTCTATGATTCTATGATTCTATGATTCTATGAATTCCGTACAGTGGTACTTATTTCCCATGCCAGTAAGGTAATGCTCAAGATCCTGCAAGGCAGACTCCAGCAACACATGGAGCGAGAGTTGCCAGATGTCCAAGCTGGATTCAGAAAAGGCAGAGGAACGAGAGACCAAATTGCCAATATCCGCTGGATAATGGAGGAAGCCAGGGAGTTTCAGAAAAACATCTACTTCTGCTTTATTGACTACTCTAAAGCCTTTGACTGTGTGGACCATAACAAACTGTGGCATGTTTTTGGTGGTATGGGGATACCAAGTCACCTTGTCTGTCTCCTGAGAAATCTGTATAAAGACCAAGTAGCCACAGTAAGAACAGACCACGGAACAACAGACTGGTTCAAGATTGGGAAAGGAGTATGGCAGGGCTGTATACTATCACCCTACCTATTTAACTTGTACCCAGAACACATCATGCGATGTGCGGGTCTTGACGAATCCAAGGCTGGAGTTAAAATTTCTGGAAGAAACATTAACAACCTTAGGTATGCAGATGATACCACTCTGATGGCTGAAAGTGAGGAAGAGCTGAGGAGCCTTATCACCAAGGTGAAAGAAGAAAGTGCAAAAGCTGGGTTGCAGTTAAACATCAAGAAAACCAAGATCATGGCAACCAGACCGATTGACAACTGGCAAATAGAGGGAGAAAACGTGGAGGCAGTGACAGACTTTATATTTCTAGGTGTGAAGATCACTGCAGATGCAGACTGCAGCCAGGAAATCAGAAGACATTACTTCTTGGGAGGAGAGCAATGGCCAACCTTGACAAAATAGTGAAGAGCAGAGACATCACACTGGCAACGAAGGTCCGCATAGTCAAAGCAAAGGTATTCCCCATAGTAACCTATGGATGTGAGAGCTGGACCATAAGGAAGGCTGAGCGAAGGAAGATAGACGCTTTTGAACTCTGGTGCTGGAGGAAAATCCTGAGAGTGCCTTGGACCGCAAGAAGATCCAACCAGTCCATCATCCAGGAAATAATGCCTGGCTGCTCACTGGAGGGAAGGATATTAGGGGCAAAGTTGAAGTATTTTGGTCACATCATAAGACAGGAAAGCTTGGAGAAGATCATGATGCTGGGGAAAATGGAAGGAAAAAGGAAGAGAGGACAACCAAGGGCGAGATGGATGGACGGTATCCTTGAAGTGACTGGCTCGACCTTGAAGGAACTGAGGGTGGTGATGGCCGGCAGGGAGCTCTGGCGTGGACTGGTCAATGAGGTCACGAAGAGTCGAAAACGACTGAACGAGTGAGATGACGACGATGACTTCTTCCACGTGACTCCAGGGGGCTGGAAATTTGGGTGTTGGAGTCCTGGAATATTGGCATGAGGAAAATGGGAAATGAATAGATGCATACATACATCTATATTTGTGGAGTGATATTAGCTGCTCTACAACTGTCTCCATAGTAGCAACACACTATCTGGATCACATCATTAGAGGGAAGGAGACCTTGTCACTGCTGCAAATCTTTTGTCTTTTAAAGGTCTTTTCCAGGATGTGGTATTTTATAATTGCCAATGTGAAGACAGGAGAATTACCTGTTTTTCATTGTCAATGCTTCTTTTTGTTGAGTGTAGGATTCTATTTTGACTAAGTTTTTTTATTATTATTATAGGTCATGTTAGATGCACTTTACTTGTATGGTGTACTGGTTTGAGCATTGCACTATGCTTCTGTCAGACCAGGTTTCAAATTCTCACATTGGATAACTTTGGGCAAGTCATACCTTGGGCAAGTCACACATTGGGCACCTCTACACTGATCATTTAGATTGATGTGAAACTGGCACAGAAGGTTTGTTAGAGGATTACATGAAAACCTCTGGAACTGGTTTGATGCCTGAATAGTGCTAATATGCATTGCAGAGACTGGCCTCAAATTGGATCTAGAATCCACAGTATCCGTGGCTCCATGGATGTGGAGGAATTGGGTTTTTGTCATCTCCTGCTGCTGCAATGCACATGTATGGATCACTGGAGTGCCCATCCTTTAAGCAGTTTTGCTACACAATGTGGTTTACACTTTGATACATTACAGGCTCTATATTGGAGGATCCCCCAACTTTGCTTATTCTGGTTTAAATCATTATTGCATGGTATTGTCCACATTTACTGCATCTAAACAATCTGCTGCCAAGCTGCTTTCAAACTACATTAAGTGGTCAGTATAAATGTGCCAACTCACAACCTCAGAGTAAAGCAAAGGTAAACCATCTCCAAACAAATCTTGGCAAGATAATTCCACAAGAGGTTCACTTTAGGGTTGCCATAAGTCAGAAATGACATGAAGCCGCACAGCAATAACAAACAAATGTGTGCTGTTTTTAAAACAATAAACATCCTTTATGTGATATTAAAATATAACAGGCTGTAATAAGTCAAGTGAGGGGATTTAGATTTTTCCCCCTCATTGCTGTGATACAAGTGTTAGTTGCTGAAGAACAGCTCATATTGGTACTAATGGGCGTGCCAAAATGCACCTTTGAGAGATAGGTTTTGTTGATTTTGTTGCGAAACCAGCTCAGCCTCCCTGTCCAATAATGACCTGCTCCTGTTTTGTGCCCTTGTAATATCTGTTTTTCAAGATAAAATAACACAGGAAGTTGTCTTATATATCTCAGGCCACTGGCCAATCAATCCCAGTTTTGTCAACTCTGATTGTGTCTGCAGATTTCAATCAGGATTCTTGTCTATCCTTATGCAGAAATCCTTGTGACTATCCATACAACTGGTAATCAGGCCTAACTCTGATAGAGTATGTTAATATGGATATCCTGCTCACTGAATTGCTTTTGTGTGCAAGTTGTTTCTCACTTATGGCAAACCTTACATGTGGTAGTGATGGTTCATGGCAATACTGGAGCAGAGTGGTTTTGCTATTATATTCATCTGAAGATGAGATAATGGGACTTGTTTGGGTTTTGTTGGCTGAGTGGGAATTCTTAGTCTAATGCTGTCTGAGGCCCCTTCTACATTGCCATATAATCCAGATTATTAAATCAGATAATCCAGATTATCTGATTTGAACTGGATTATATGAGTCTATACTGCCTTATAATCCAGTTCAAAAAAGATAATCTGGATTTTAAATGGCAGTTCAGAAAGGGCCTAAGTGGGGATTCATACCCCAGTCTCCTGAAATCGTGCTATCATACAGGCTTTAAACCAGTGGCATACGCTGGTTAAGACCTAGGTCATCCACGGAGCCTGCCAGCTACCACCAAACAATGCAGAGGAACTTCTGGCGGGGCTCTGTGGATGATCTAGGGTGGAGGTGGTGCATGCCACCACCACGGCAACACGAGAGACTTCCTGTGTTGCTCTAGGAGACTATGGGGGGGGGGGAGGAGCTATGCCGTTGACGCTTCCCCCATGGGATTAGCTTCCTCAGGAACTGGCTGATGTTCCCCATGCCCACCAACAAGGGTCTCCGGATTTGCCACAACGTGTGGCCATACCAGCAGCCATGTGACAAGGACGCTATTGTAGTTCACCCAGTGGCTGAAGATGCTGAAGATGAGGGGATGGTTGTGAGGACTGATGGGTTTTCCAGTAAGGAAAATGAAGGGATTTTATTGCAGGATTCTGCCTGTGAAAAGGGTCTGGAAAGGGAAACCACTTCTGAGCCAAGTCAGCTCAGCCAAGTTAACAGTAGGAGTTTGAAGCTCAATTTTAGGGAGGAGGGATTGAAACTCTGGAAGTCAAACTGAATTTGTGAGAAAACCTTGAAGCACCAAAGCAGCTGCCAACGGCATGACTTCATGCCATGATTTCATGTCCTGTGGTCCTTAAATGAAAATATTGTTTTCGTAAGAGTCAGATCAGGCAACATCACATAACAGTGAGAATCTCAAGCCTTGTTTCCAGTTCATGTCTTAGTTCAAGATCTTGGGAGTTTCGATGCATAGTATAAGAAGTTTGTATAGTCTGGTTTTTGGATTAGTTCATGATTTGGTCCTTGTTTCTCTGAATGTGCCATCATGTTAGATTTTGAGATTTCTGTACCTTGTTTGATGAAGCAGCTTTGAAATGTTTGGATTATTATCTTTGGATTGTTTTCCTGTTGCCGGTTTGGACTGACTTACTATTTATTTGAATATTTTTTCTCACTACCTCTTGGATTTTGCCTTTCCTATTTCCTATGGTGATTTTTCCTTTTTATATGTTTTTTTAAATCAGTAAACTATTTTACTGTTACTTTTGGTTTCCTTGTTGGTGTGGAGGGCAAGGTGAATTCTGGCTGGGGTGTAACAGTCGCTAGGCCCCTTCTACGCTGCCATATAAAATCCAGATTATCTGCTTTGAACTGGATTATATGACAGTGTAGGCTCAGATAAACTTGTTCAAAGCAGATAATGCAGATTATCTGCTTTGATAATATGATTTATACAATAATAATAATAATAATAATAATAATAATAATAATAATAATAATAATAAATCTTTATTTGTACCCTGCCACCATCTCCCCGAAGGGACTCGGGGCAGATCACAGAAGCACTCCAAATGCCATATATAAACAGCAATGCACAAGTATAAATACAATGACATAAATATAATCATCAGTGCATATAAAATCCCACTGGTAAAATTGTAAAAGTATAAAATTATAAAAATTCTTGTGTAGAATTCCTATGGCAGCGTAGAAGCAGCCTCTGTCCAGTGCTGAAACCACTAACCCTTGTTGATTCTATGATACAGTATAAATAATGTCAAGTTTATTTTTCAAGTCACATGAATAGGATTCATAATCCTTTACACAATTTTAAAATTTCTATCACTCATGAAGACGAAAAGTCCAAACAGTGTTGCTTCATGTTTTCGACTTTTCTGCAGGTGGCTTGGGAATTTCTGAGCAGATGTTCTCCTTCTTCAATAAGTTCTAGTAAAGGAATACACTTCCTCCCAACTATAGAAAATAGTTTTCTGAAAGTCTCACCAAAAGCACCCAGGTCATTTTTGCAGCATTCATTTTACTCTATTAATATTCTGAACAGGGACTTTTGGGCTACAAGTCGTCTCTCATCTTCCCCTGAGAATTTTGCGGACTTAAGATACTGGAAATAACAGCAGAAGATATAAAATGATTTGTGGAAGGTCAAGTCTTAACTTCACAGGTATTTTCTCCTTTTCTGGGTAATGCTCACTATGCTGTAGCAGGATTATACTTTCAATATGCATCTCAGATATAGACATGGTTATTTCAAGGGTTTGAACTAAATAATCAATAATGAAAACCTTTGCTGATAATGCAGTTCTCTAATGATTCACATTCTTTGAGCACATTGCTTCTGAGCAGATTTCTGAAGTGCCAACTTTAAATGTTATCTTAGCAATCAAGACAATTAATCAGTCTAAATCAACAGTAGTGATATTCATCTTTTACCCTACAGTTAAAAACACATAAAGAGGAAATAAATTTTGAGACACTGAGATTTATAAAAAGATGAAATCACATTTTATGCATCTGTATGTGCGTGTGTGTGTGTGTGTGAATCACAAAAAAACAACAACCAAGAACAAAAAACCCCCAACTCAAAACGTTATCCTACTTGAATAGCCTTGATTTAAAATCCAATGAATCATGCTACAATTAGAAGCTTTATCAGTCTAACTGGGCCATGGCTCCCCATGCCAAATAATTATTACAACCAATGCTGGGAGCTGGATCCAGACTTGCCATTCAGATGAAAGGACATTGGAATCTCTATGGAAGGTAGGCAGTATGGGAAGGATAGGTTGTTTCATTTATGTCTCCTTGCTCTTCTAATCTCCACCCAACACTGGATATAAAAATGGTCCTTTGGACTTCTAGATTAGTCTCAGAGGATAGAGGTGAGCAAGAGACATTGGTAGAAATTGCCCCATTAGCCCCATTCAATTTTTGCAACTCACCTTTGGTATGTCACCCTTGAGAGTTTCCTTGAAATGGAGTGTCACCCTGAGTTGAAAAATGTCTACTATTCCTACTATAATGTAGTTAGAGTGGGGAACTGTGGCTGTCCTGATATTCTTGAGAATATCACACCCATCAAGCCTAGATCGCGCAGCCAACTGTTGGGAATTTGAGTCCAACAATATCCAGAGAGCAAGCTACTGTAACTCCTGTGTAAAGCCCAGCAGAATTAAAATATGTTTAACAGATGCTGGGGAAGAAAAAAATAGCACAGGTGTGATAGATCTTTCTAGGGACTAGAAAAGATATTCTCAGGCTATATCCCACTATCAATGAACCAGTTTTTCTTTTGCTGGAGGATAAACTTGTGATTGCATATCTTCTGATATTGCTGTCCTGGGATAAACTGAGCATGTAAAAATGAATGGTTTAAACCAATAATAACTTGTTACCTTTTGAAGAACTGCAGTACTCCTTGTTGAATGATTGGTTTTGTTCTATTATTTGGATGAAGGCCACTAGGGGGTGCTAGAGAGAGAAGGATAGTCCATTTTACCTGGGGGGGGGGAGTTGTAAGAGGAAAACCATTTTCCTTGTTTTCACTAGTTATTGCCCCTCCCCATTTCCCATATCATAAATTAGCGTTGTTTCCATGATAGGGACATGGGTGGGAGTAATGACAGGAAAACAGGGGAAATGGTTTTACTCCTCCAACCCACCCTACACCCCCATAAAATGGATTATCTTTCTCTCTCCCTAGTGTCCTCCACCCAGCTAATGGAACAGTAATGAATGATTTGATTTAGGACCAATGCCTAGCAATTCAATTTGTTAAAATGAGGAAAGGGAGAAAAGCACTTGCTAAGATGCTACATTACCTCTGGCAGAGGATATTGACATTCTAAATATCCTGAAGGCACCAGATCCCAAGTGACCCTGGCAGTTAAGCAACCTTAACACTGGAAAGTTCTTGGATGGGAGACCAGGAACGCCAAATACTGTAGGCTATACTTTAGAGGCAGGAACTGGCAGAAGCATCTCTGAGTATTCCTTGCTTCAGAAAACCTTGAGAATTACATGGGGGTCACCATAAATGGACAAACAACATGAGGTTACATGTACACACAGAGAGTTCCATTGCACTAGCACTACACTTTCATTATAGTGAACACCACATTTACACGACATACGAGAAACAGTGAATGTATATGGCTGTAACCTCATTACATATTTGCAATGCATAGAAGCAATATGCAATGTGCAGTGCATATTGACACATTATACTAAGTATATTATTGCACATCTGCAATGATTTTGAATGTGGAGATCGGGTCCTCTGCTACCAGCTGGATATCTCTGTTCTACATTGTCCAGAAAAGCCATTCTGCATGCATGACAACTTATGCTTGCATATGCCACCAAGAGAATTCTTGCCACTGAGTTTAATGGGGCAGAGCTAGTGAAAGATTCAGCTGTCCACACATAAAAGAAAGTTACTATGTTCTCTCTTAATGGGGAAGTTTTTTAAACAGGGCATTGGATACGTTTCCATGAGTGTTATTTACATTAAAAAACCTTTCATTGTATATTGAATAGAAATTCCTTTCATTTATTAGGTCCATGTTTAGATTTGATTTTAGCATATTTTGAAAAGAGAATAGAAAAATATCCTTTGTATTACTCAGCAATTATTAGAATGGCAGAATATGTAAAGTGGGAGTTTAAAAATAGATACTGACCTAAATAGGGTAGCCAGATGGCATAAAAATTTAACAGCCAACATCTCTCAACAGCAGCTGATGGGGATGTGGAGCAAAAAATTTGGGCACTTATTTAGATAGTGAAATGAGAGCTGATAGATGCCAAAGTACTTTGGGAACTCTGTCCCTCACACTTGTAAATAAGCATATTCATCACATTTTGCTGACACATAAGGGAATCTATTTTGGGAACCTATCATTTCTACCTCCAGCTTTCAAGCCTAGCTATTGTGAAATGTAGTACTTCAAAACTACATACATTTCCAAGGATAAATAGAAGAGTAATTTGCCATTTGTATCAAATTAAATCAGACCTTCAGTTCAATCAAAACCGCTTGCAGCTGGATGTAATAATCTGATTTCCTGACACTCAGAGAAAAATTGAAGCCCTTCAAAAAAAAAAACCTGCTGATCTTCAGCAAGCAATAACATTCACTATCCATTTCACACTCTGTCTCAGTATTATCAGATTTAGTAAACTAGGGTGGGGTTGAGTAGCAAGAAAGTCAGAACACAAAGCTATCTGGAAACATCTCTCTGATGGTGTTTCATTATATTAGAACCATGAACCTCAGTGTATATGGCTGAATGTTACGACTGCGCTGCTCTTCTAAGAAATACCGTAGATATTTTATTAGTGTTCCATTTAATGAATCTCTCTTTGGGGGATCTAAAAGTATTGTTTTGGCACTGACTGCCTATAAATGAAAGTATAACATGAAAGATTTAGCGAGCTTTCACTGATATAAGCTTTTTTCTCTTTCCTTCAAGTGACCATTGATACAGTCATAAAGAAGCATAACTAAGAATCTTTCTTACGTGATATTCTTAAACTGGAAGGCCATTTTCTTTCCACAAAGGATAATTTCTGATTTGGGAAGAAAGATTATAGAATGACATTTTGCTCAAGTGCATGACCTACATAAGAAAAATGTCATGTAAGTTTTAAGCCTACAAAGATATGTGCATCTCTGAGAGAGAACAGTTTGTGTAGCTACTATACAGATATATCTGGATGTTTCCACTGCAGTTGTTCTACCATCAGAATCCAAGCAACACTTAAGATTGATAAATACGATAAATATGTAACTTGCTTGCCATGTCAGTAAGCTATAGTTGCATTAGAAACTCTAATCTAGGACCTTTCCAAACTACATTTTTTTTTGTGTTATCATTCCACTTTTACTGCCATGGCTCCATCCCAAGGACTCTTGAAGTTTGGTAATTCCCAAGAGCTCTTTGCTATTTAGTTATCCATAGGAGAGTGTCAATTTCCATCTCTGTTGCATTTGAATTTTTAAATTTTTAATCTTTCCACTTTGAATTGTGTTATTTTCCCCAAAAGCAATCTGTGCATATATGCAAATATAGCAATTATATATATATATTAAAAAATCCAAAATCCTTCTGGTACTAAACATGTCAGATACCATAGTTGATTTCACAAAAATATAATGTCTACTTCTCATGAGAGTCTTTATGAGTGTCATGTGGTTTGGCTAGCGAGGTCATGTATCCTGAGAAATGAAATATCTCAAAATCAATTAGTTTGTGCCACTCCTAAAAATTAAACTGTTAGTGAGTGGTAATAGGCTTAACTTTAATATTAGCAGACAAAAATACTGACCTGATTGGTAGAAAAATAAGCTGTCATTCTGCAATTTCTCACAACATATTGCAAGATTACTCAGCAGCAAAATAAAAAAAGAAGAAGAAAAAACTCTTTTAAAGAAGGAATGTAGTATGGCAGACTGACCACCATGTTTCTGAGGGCCCATCCATAGAAGGCACAAAACAAACACCCTCCCGGATATTTGCAAGGGGTATCCAGACAATGCCCGACGAAAACACAGATGCTTTTAGCACAAAGTAGTTATTTATTTCGTGTCAAAAGCATTGCATAACAAATACATTTTAAAATGATGGGGGAAAAAAGGAAATCACAAGCAACTAAATAGTTTTAGACCAAAAACGGGCAACAGCAACCGCATTGTCCGTAGCTTTAAACAACTCCTCCTCCGTGCATGAGGCAGGACATTGTGGGCAAGCATACATATGAGGAGTTGTTTGTTCTGCTCCACAGTCACACAAGGTGGAGGATTCCTCCAGGTAGTGCCACCTTGCCAAGTTGTCTTTTGATCTGCTCACTCCGCTTCTGAGTCTGTTCAGGGACTTCCAAGTTGCCCATTCTTGGTTTGTCCCTGGAGGAAGACCCTCTTGGGGGGCCATCCAGTTAGAATTGCCAGGTTTAGCTGCCCAGAGAGACACCTTTGCTGCTGCTGGAGGAACATCAAGAGGAGTGGTGGTTCTCATGAAGCCCTTCCTTGATTTGAGTCTGGTGGGAGGAGGCTGATAGTCATGCAGTGGGTGGCTTTCACAATGTTCAACCTTATTTCTCTCGCTGTTAGCAGCAACTTCCCGTCGCACGTCAGGAGGGGCAATGCCAGCTAACTTGTAGAGTTTATCAACAGGCGTAGGTTTAAGGCATCCTGTGATTATTCTGCATGTTTCGTTTAGTGCTATGTTCACTTGCTTCGCATGGGCAGACTTTTGCCAGACAGGACAGGCGTACTCCGCAGTTGAGAAAGACAAGGCCAGGGCTGATGTTCTTATTACTTGTGGGTCTGCACCCCATGAGCTGCCAGTCAGTTTCCGCAGGATGTTGTTGCATGCAGCTACTTTGTGCTTGGTGTTCATGCAGTGTTTCCTATATGTTAATGTTCGATCTAAGGTGACACCAAGATATTTAGGATGGAAACAGTGTTCGAGCTCTTGGCCTTCCCAAGTAACTTTCTGTCTCCTGTTGGCTTCACGGTTACGTAGGTGGAAAGCACACACTTGTGTCTTGGCAGGGTTAGGTAATTTGTTAGTGGGAAAGATGCAGGTCTTCTTCAAATACTGGTGTCTTTCCTACTTTGGGCGGAGTCTGGATTGCCCCCTCAGAAGTCCTGGGACTTCTAAGGGGACTGTCCCTACAGCCCTCTCATGTTTTCTGGCCTTCATGAGGCTGGAATATTAGAGAGGGCTCTAACATCCTCTCCCAACGCCCCCCCCCCCCAGAAAACTGTTGAAAAATAAAAGAACTCACATGGCCACCATTAGCGTGGTGACTGACCTCTCCTGGCATGTGAGAAAAATCACTCCTGGCCCTCTTCTCCTGGTGCATCATTCTTATGCACCAGGACAGTTCAGACACCATGTTAATGGCAGCTAGGTAAATTCTTTTATTATTAAATGATTTTCTGGGGCATTAGGGGAAGGGGTCTGAGTGTCTTGCTGTCCTGGGAGAGCATCTAGACACCCAGCCCCAAAAGTGCATATTTTCCAGGTTGGTGTGTGTGTGTCTAGAACTGCCCCAAGTTTCTTGTTATAAAGGGACAAAGATAATTAATAAACTACTTTAAAATTAACTACAACAAATGTATACAAGGCATGTTTCAGACAGGATTCCAATAGGGCTGTAACTAAGTAATGGTCTGTCCTTTTCTCTACTGTTGGCAGGAAAGATACAGTTGGCCAAAAGGTGAATTGCTAGATTGAAGGCCAAGCCTATAACCAAGCCAAGAACACATTTTCATGATGCATCGTTATGTGCTTTCTAAACATTCAATATTAAGAAATGTTAGCTCCCTTTCCTTCCATCAAGCACTCAAAATTTGGCAAAGGGTAAGTTTTACATCAAACTGTGACAAGAACCAGCATGACTACAGCTAAGCCAAAGTCTTCACTATTTAAATATGGGCTGCATTTACCGAGATCTTGCTTGATCAATGACATAACAAGGAAAATACCAAATTACATACAAGTGCCTTATGATACAGACCCTTAACTAATTTGTCAAAGATTTGGTTTTGTTACCTTGTATGCATGAATTATATTCTTACTTAGTATTCACCTAGCATAAATGAATTGTTATCAAGTTTGTTTTCCTATCAGCAATAAAATATAGCCATTATTGCTTTTATTATTTTCCTTATTCCCATATTTGCATTTATTTTAAATCATCCGTAGTTTTGAAACAACTATTTTAAGTGTTAAAGTACAGAGAATGAAAGAAAAAAGGAGAATAAATACTTCTATAAATACTGTCATTGCTGCTTTGGCGTTTGTCCATATTAAAGTACATGCCATGAATATAAAGAGAGTTATGGCACCTTTAAGACTTGTAGATTTATTACTGCAGGAACCTTTGGCTATTACAACCCACTTTTTCCAGATACATGGAGTGTAATAGCTCATACTATAATAAATTTCTTATTGTTACAACTGGCATAGAGGTCTGGCCAAGATCCTCCCTGAAGTCAGAAGAGTATAAAGTTCAGCCATCCAATTTAAGAGAGTTTCTGTCCATCACAAAAGGAAGATGGTGCTGGCTAGCCAGCAGCAATAGAAAGTATTTTTTGCATGTATTATTTATTTATTTATTTACAGTATTTATATTCCACCCTTCTCACCCCGAAGGGGACTCAGGGCGGATCACATTACACATATAAGGCAAACATTCAATGCCTTAACATAGAACAAAGACAAGACAAACACGAGGCTCCGAGCTGGCCTCAAACTCATGACCTCCTGGTCAGAGTGATTCCTTGCAGCTGGCTGCAGCTGGTTGCTCAACAGCCTGCACCACAGCCCGGCCCATGTATTCCTTATCCAGTCAGTAGCTGCTTGAGTTGGGAAGGTGGAGCCAAAACCACCTTATCACATTGAGAAAGTTCCCTCTCATAGGACACTTCAGCCTCTTTTCAAGCATGGAAAGGTATGGAGCTCATCACATGTTCCAGGGTTGAAAAGAGGCAGAAATGTCCTGAAAGGAGGGAACTCTGAACATAGGGCCAGCAATCGTTTTCAGAGCTCCTACCGTTTAGTGCACTTTATTTAACTGATTTTTTAAAAAAACACTGTTTGTGTTTAATTCTGTTTTAATGTTTGTATATTTTAAATTGGATATCAATGCTTATATGTCAAGCTGCTTTGAGTCCCCTTTGGGGAGATAAAGCGGGGTATAATTAAATATAACAACAACAACAACAACAACAACCCCAGCTTTACAACTGGAAAACAGGTGGAATGGGAACCATACAAGTTTCTCATCCTGTTTCATTGCCCAACTGTCAGCAGTGTGTTGTATCCTGTGAGCTTTGATGCAGAAAAATAGGTTCCCATGGGAAGCAATGGTTTTAATATGGATCACTGTCTCTTTTATTGTATGGGGTTTGATGCAGAACCATAGGATCCCATGGAAAGCAATGGTTTTAACCTGGATCACTGTTTCTTGTATCCTATGAGGTTTGATGCTGAATGTAAGGATGTTATGGGTTAATGGGAATTATTGATATGATTTTATTTGTTTATTAAAAGGAAAAAGGGGAGTTATGTATTGATGAAGACAGGTCTCACATGGAAGCCAGCTGTGTTCAGCGGGTTGCCATGGCAACGTAACCTCTCTCTGGAGGAAGAAAGGGGCGTGGCTAAGATGACAGTTAGAGCATATTCCCTTTTAAAAAGTTCAGTTGCTGTGAGGGTTTAAAAAGGAGTGGCTGTTAGGGGTTTGAGAAGAAGAGTTGCGGTTAGGTTTTGGAAAGATTAGGAGCTGTGGAAATCAGCTAAGGACGGCAGCTTATGGTCACTCAGGGGAAAGGCTGGGAATATAAGCTGACCAGGGGAGTTTAGTATACTGTGTTGAAGAGAAGTTATGTAAGAAATATCCATTCAAGAAAGACTACATTGTAACTTAAGATCCGGAACGTTTACTGATTGAAACCATACGCTTATGTACCAAAAATAAACTTGAATTTTGTTATTGTTCATAAAGATAAGTCTCCTTGCCTCTCTGTAAGCCTGTTACCTCACGTTGGTGGCAGTTACCGTACCTATCTATATAAGTTACCGTACTTTCCTATATAAGTTACCATCTTTACTCATTTAAACCCAATCAGTTCTGTTATCCTTCCTTATCCACTAAATCATCCCTGTCATACATTCACACATCCTCCATCCCTCCCTCTCACACGTGCACACATCTCCTGAATTGGAGGCAGCAGTGGGATTTAAAGACAAAGATTTCCCCTGCCTGAGTTGAGTACCACAAATTGGGCTCTCTTCAATTGGGGGCAGTGGTGGGATTCAGAAAAAGATTCCTTCCCTGCCTCACCTCTCTTCAATTGGTGGCAGCGGTGGGATAGAAAAGGATTCCATCCCTGTCACCTCAGTCCTCTTCAATTGGTGCCAAGCGGCGGGATACGTTTAACATCTCAAACTAAGTGCCTTGAGACCGCATAGTAAGAAATCGTGAGGTAAAATTTAAGGAAAATGGCTACCAGACTACAAAAGAAATTAGCAGGAGAGGCTAGTGAATACCAAGGAGATAGTTCGGACTCTGAGCAAACCCCTGAGACAAGGGAAACCCTTAAATATAAAATTGAATTGAGAAAATTAGAATTGGAGGATAAGCAAAGAGAAAGAGAAAGGGAGGATAAGCAAAGAGAAAAAGAAAGGGAGGATAAGCAAAGAGAAAGGGAGGATAAGCAAAGAGAGAGAGAATGGGAGGAAAAACGATGGCAACTGCAGAAGGATACAGAAATAGAACTGAAACGAATGGAATTACAAAAAGCCAGTCAGACTGAGGAAAAGGAGAGAGAGTTGAGAATGAGGGAATTGGAATTGGAAAAAGAGAAATTGGCACTGTCTCAACCACACATTATTAACCAAGAAGGGAATGGTAGGACTGAAGCGTCTGATCTACTTCTGAAGAGATTCCCAAAGTTTAATAAAGATGATGATGTGGAAAAGTTTTTGATTTCTTTTGAGAGGTGCTGCAGAGATTTTGAAATTGATGAGGGAAAATGGATGCTTTATTTAAGACCCCAAATTTGTGGGAAATTGTTAGAAATATATGGTGATGTACCTGAAGAGTCACACAGAGATTATAATTTCTTTAAAAAGCAGGTACAACAGAAATTGCAACTCACACCTGAGTTTTATCGTTTAAAATTCAGATCTCTGAGGAAAGAAAAGCACCAAAGCTTCGCACAAATGGCTTCAAAACAGGCTCAATTATTTGATAGTTGGCTCAGAACCTCAGAAGTGGAAACTTTTCAACAGCTGAGGGAATTAATTAAGTTGGAACAACTGTTTCAATTAGTGCCCTCAGATTATCGGTGGTTAGTTCAAGACAGAAAGCCATCAACTGCCAATGAAGCGGCTTCAATGACAGACCAATTAATCACTCTGAGGGAAGGATTTAGGAAGGATGAGGGAGTAAGTGAGAGAAGGCAGAATAAACCGCCATTTTACAATTATCAAACACACACACAATACAAAAAGACGCCTGCAGTAGAAAACACCGCCTACAGGAGGCCTGAGGTAATTAATCAGACCAAACCTGAGGTAAAAGCAAGGTGCTATCAGTGTGGAAAGTCTGATCATCTAAAATACCAATGTCCTCTTTTAAGAAGAGATAAAACATCCTTCTTTATGAATAAAGAGCCCAAAGAAAATACTCTTAATGGTGATATTAAGTTGCTAAGCAGTACTGAGACTGTCCCTAAGGAGAAACAATGTTTATTTATTTTATCCGATGATTTTTCTGAAGATTATTTTGAGCCTGTCACTATTGTGAACCAACAAAAACAAGGTTGGAGGGATACAGGATCCCAGGTGTGTGTTATCCACCCACAATCGGTACCTCAGAAATATCAAAAGCCCACCTCTGAGATAAATCTAAAGGGTTTGGGACCAGCTGTACCAGCTGAGGTAGTATCTCTCCCAATTGAATACAATGGATGGAAAGGGATCTGGGACTTTGCAATTAGCTCAGATATCCCTCATGAATGTTTAATCGGCAATGACCTAGCTAGACAAGTTAAGAACTGGAAAAAGTTGTGTGAGGAGAAGGAAGATTACAACAGAAGCCCTATTCAGGAAGCAGTGTGCTTACCTATTCAACCAGAATCTGAACAGGGTCCAGAATCCAGTTCCGTCATTATTGAAATTGTTAGTAAAACAGGGGGAGTGCAAGAAATTAAACAAGCTCAGGAGGAAGATGAATCCTTGTTTAAGCAAGCCAAAAATATACCAGATTCAGCAGAAGAACTACCCAATAAATTTGTTACAAAAGATGGTGTGCTTTATAGGGAAAGCAAAAGTGTGAAATCAGAAGAAAGGTCAGAAATACATAGTCAGAGTTTCACTGAAATTGAAAGACAAGCGCAGGTGGCTGAGAAACTGAAGGAGCAACAGGCTGCGGAGTACAAGAAGCAAGCAGATGAAGCCTTAGTGGCCTCCATGAGACTGACGTATCAAGAGCTACACATTGATCGGAAAAAGGAGGAGAAAAAACTTCAAAACCTGGAAGGGAAGAAGTGGGAACAGGCAGAGCGGTTGGGCATGGGCTTGGTGTCCAGGAGCTCTATTTCTCACTCTGTCCTCTCTGAGATGCAAGTGATAGAACAAGAAACGCCAGTGACTACAAAGTCCACACGGTCCCAGCTAGATCTCTTTGAAGACATCGGAAGCTTCACATCTGGACCACCAAAGTACAAAGATAATCCTTTTTCATTAGGCGATGCCTTCAGCTCACAGTGGGAGACAGACAACTCCTCTTGGGAAATGGACAAAGGGGAAGAGGAGGCAGACATTGCCATCTCCAGCATCCGGCCTATTGGTGACAGACCCATTAACAGAAGAGAGACAGAGAGCAAGATATCAGTAGTGGAGTCCAATGAAGCTCAGCAGAAGTTTGCAGGGGCCAAAGTCATCTCATCTGATATGTTCTTTGGACGGGAAGCTGATACAGTTCCAGTGGCTGAATATTTGACCGATCATCAGTCAACAATGAGAGTGGCAAGAGACATCGCACAAGAACATCTAGCTGTAGCCCAGCAGAGACAGAAGAGCTACTATGACAGGTCAGCCAAACCAAGAAGCAAGCGGAGGTTATTTTTCGATGGAGAGAGTGGTAAAGACCCTGACGTGATGGGGATTGGTAGTTTTAACTATCAGCAGTTTACTTTCAAGATTCTACAAAAATGTTTGGACAATGTTTCGCAGGACTTCTTAAATGACTCTTGGAAGTTTCGCAAAAAAAAACATTTTGGGACAGAGAGAGTTCATTGTGTTGCTGGGAAGGACGAGTGTAATTATCCCCAACAACATGTTAACCTCTGGAATGCTCCGCAGAAGGAAACATCGATGAACTGTGCCAGGTGGCATGAAGAAGATCCCTATGAAATGTACTGAGTATCGGAAGATGTTTAGTCCAGTGTATAAATAAAGACTTGGGGAATAACCCTGAATGAAAATTAAACTGTTACAAATATGATTTATGGAAAATGTATTTTTAAAATGTCTTTTGATTTGAGATTGTGAATCTTAACAGTGGGAAAGGTGACCAATACGTTTATGGTTTGTATGTTGAATGGTAAGATATGGACATGTTATGTGTATATGCAACAGTGAAGGTTTGTATTTTATGATTTATGTATTGTATCTAACTTTGTGTTTTATATCAGGAATACTGTTGTGTATGTATATATGTATTTATTAATTATTTTTGCCCATTCTAGGCATAGAAAAGGCAAAAATAATCTTTCTTAGGGGGGAGGTGTAAGGATGTTATGGGTTAATGGGAATTATTGATATGATTTTATTTGTTTATTAAAAGGAAAAAGGGGAGTTATGTATTGATGAAGACAGGTCTCACATGGAAGCCAGCTGTGTTCAGCGGGTTGCCATGGCAACGTAACCTCTCTCTGGAGGAAGAAAGGGGCGTGGCTAAGATGACAGTTAGAGCATATTCCCTTTTAAAAAGTTCAGTTGCTGTGAGGGTTTAAAAAGGAGTGGCTGTTAGGGGTTTGAGAAGAAGAGTTGCGGTTAGGTTTTGGAAAGATTAGGAGCTGTGGAAATCAGCTAAGGACGGCAGCTTATGGTCACTCAGGGGAAAGGCTGGGAATATAAGCTGACCAGGGGAGTTTAGTATACTGTGTTGAAGAGAAGTTATGTAAGAAATATCCATTCAAGAAAGACTACATTGTAACTTAAGATCCGGAACGTTTACTGATTGAAACCATACGCTTATGTACCAAAAATAAACTTGAATTTTGTTATTGTTCATAAAGATAAGTCTCCTTGCCTCTCTGTAAGCCTGTTACCTCACGTTGGTGGCAGTTACCGTACCTATCTATATAAGTTACCGTACTTTCCTATATAAGTTACCATCTTTACTCATTTAAACCCAATCAGTTCTGTTATCCTTCCTTATCCACTAAATCATCCCTGTCATACATTCACACATCCTCCATCCCTCCCTCTCACACGTGCACACATCTCCTGAATTGGAGGCAGCAGTGGGATTTAAAGACAAAGATTTCCCCTGCCTGAGTTGAGTACCACAAATTGGGCTCTCTTCAATTGGGGGCAGTGGTGGGATTCAGAAAAAGATTCCTTCCCTGCCTCACCTCTCTTCAATTGGTGGCAGCGGTGGGATAGAAAAGGATTCCATCCCTGTCACCTCAGTCCTCTTCACTGAACAATAGGATCACATGGAAAACTATGGTTTTAACCTGGATGGCTGTTTGTTGTATCCTATGGAGTTTGATGCAGAACCATAGGATCCCATGGAAAGCAATGGTTTTAATCTGTATTACTGTCTCTTGTATCCTATAGGGTTTGATGCAGAACCATGGGATCCCACAGAAAGCAATGGTTTTAACCTGGATCACTGTTTCTTGTATCCTATGGAGTTTGATGCAGAACCATAGGATCCCATGGAAAGCAATGGTTTTAACCTGGATCACTGCCTCTTGTATCCTATGGGATTTGGTGCAGGACAATAGGATCCCATGGAAAGGATTGGCTTTAATCTGGTGTCAGTCTCCTTTAATGTAAGGGGTTTTGGGTAGGGCAAGGGATCTCTTGGTTTTTGGATACTATTGTTTTTTCTGATTAAAAATAAAGCAATACTGATCTCGTGGTGTATGTAAGATGATTGTATTCCCAGCTGTTAAGTTTCCATATGTGAGTCTGATGAGGAGGTGGAACTCGACGGGGCAATTCTCTTCCTTAAATATTATCTCCCTTGAAGGTTACCCATGCTTTCCCCTCTCAATGTGATGAGGTAGTAAGGTTGCTTCTGCACAGTCACATAATCTGAATCAGAATGTGGATTAAAGAAATCCAGTTCCACTCTGGAGAGTCTCCACCGCCGCCCCCCCCCCCCAGCCCTGAACTATGGAAAACCTGCCGCATCCACAAATCTTCCCTATTGCCAAATTCATCCAACAGAATGACATTTTTTTTTCTTACCCTGTTGGGAGAAATGTGGATGAGAATCAGTAATGGAGCTCATTTTCCATCTCAAAAATAAAAAGGGGAAAGCAATATATTTTCGGGGAGGGAGAGAAAAGGTCTTTGTTTATTTTCCTGAGAGTGCTGTATTTAGTTCCTTTATCTGAATTTTTAGAAGTGGCACTGTTTACACGCGTGCTAAACATGTTCCTCCCCAATTTCTGCTGTGCAGTGCCCATACACTGATCAGTTGCAGCACATTTTATCGCTACTTTTGGACTTTCTCCTGCTTTTGTAAAACTTTTGTTTTCCATGTGGATGTGCATTGCAGCATCCATTAGGGGTGTGTATTTTCTAATGAACCCCACCTTATAATCCACATCATTCTAGATTTTACAGTATGTGTCAATGAGGCCTCAGTTCTATTGACTGCCTGAACAAAGAGTAAAGCTGTGATGCCTCATGGGCCTTGTGGTCCTGCTCCCAGTGCCATCGTGGCTAATGAAGACGAAAACATGGGGTTTTCGCCGGTTCAGCAAGAGCCGGAATCTTTCCAGATGCCTGATGTTGATGTTTTTCCCCAAGAACCCATTAAAAGAGACCTTGAACAGCTCTCACCTCCTTTCCTATACTGCAGACAAGGGAGTGAAGGAGCAGGTTCGCAGGAGTTTGAGAATTGCAGCTAAACAAGACACTGATTAGCCATGTTTCCCCTGGGAAAATCTAGGGAGTCTCACATCTGGAGAAAGCTGGGTTTCGTTTCCTGTTCTCTAGGGAAAGAGAACGCTGGACACCTGCTTGGCAGGAAAACGGGGCCCAGATATAGGTGCCTGGCACGGTAGGTTCCGTGCGGAGTCAACAGAGCAGCTTCAGGAGTGATTTCGTGTTTCCAGTCTTGTGTGGACTTCGCAAAGTCCGCAAATCCAGTTTCCTTGCCTTGCCTATCCAAGTATTCAAGAATTGCCTTGCCTTGTTCCTAGCCACGGACCTTGTTCATTGAATCAAGTTTTGTTTCAGCCTTGTTGCGAATTTACCTTGGACCTCGAAAGACTCTGGACATTTCCCCACATTATTGCTTGGCAATAGTGTGTGTTTCGGTTTATTGGATTTTATCTTTGGACTCTAATATCATTTATTGGACATAGTATTTCTGGACTATATTTGACCTCATTTGATAGGTCTGTTTCTGGACTATATTTTCTACTTGTTTTTATTATTCTTATATATTTCTTTAATAAAGATATTAGATAGTTATTGGCCTCCGTGTTCGGTTCTTGGTGCTCCGTTGCCACGGGCGTGACAAAAGCTGATGAATCTATGAACTTATATAAGTGTTTCACCACTCATTTGTTATTGAATCTATGAACTTATAAAAGTGTTGATTCATGACTTCAGTGGTTCTACTTTGGCTAGAACTACCAATAGGACTCGGGGCTCTTCCAGACAGGTTATTTTAACCTACCCTCCTGGGTTTCTGTCCCCATCCCTAACCCAAACCCTGGGCTTTCCTTTGAGAGATGACATCTAGCTCCCATTCCCCCCCCCCCCAAAAAAAGACTCCAGTAATGCAGACCCCTCTGCAAACTACTCTTGATGTGTGAAATGATGCATCAGGAGATGAGGGATGAGGAATTGGGGAAAACAGGGGGCTGAAGGGGAGGGGATGGGCGCCCTCTCACTCCTTCATTCTCCAAGAGCCCAAAGAACCAGGATGACTGTGGGGATTGACTTCCAGGACTGCAGAAGCAGTCTCGGGAGTCAATCCCCACATGGCCCCCACCTGGAAAGATCCGGACCTTAGCTTAATCCAGCACAAACTGGGAAATCACAATTTTTGCCTGATTTATGTGTTTTTATCTGAGGTAGCATTTGGACACCTGAGGTAAAAGTGAGACAGGTCCCACATTTTGGGCCTGCCTGGGATGGCCTTCAGATGCTTATTTAGGAATATAGTGGATACTTCCTTTACAACATGGTAAAAAGCCAGTTTACTAGTTTAATACCAGGTTGCATTTGTGTAAAATTTCAAGAGCATTCGTGTAAAATTTCAAGAGCATGGCGACCGCAGTGAACTCCTACCCGGGTCAGGCTCCCTCCTCCTCCTCCTGCCCCGCAAGGACAACAACAGCAACAACAATAGCAAACCCCGACTTACTGCTGCTAGGACCCGGTGCAGTTGATACTCTGACCCAAAGTGGCAAAGCTCAGGATTAGGAGGCTGGGCACACCTGAGTCCAGGCGGCTATGCCCACGCCACTTTTCCCGTCTTGACGCGCTGACCTGGTTTCCCCCCCTGAGCTGCAGCGACAGGGAAAGGCGAGGACCAGGCAACGTGGGGAGAGAAGGAGACAGAGCTAGCCCTCCAGGATTCCCCAAGGGGAAGAAGCTCTTCAAGGTGAGCCCATGGCACCCTCCCTGACACCCTGGCACCACGAGGGACGATGCGCAGCTGCAGCTGCAGGAAGAAGTGACCAACTAGTTGAAGACGCAAGAGGGAGAATTTCATGAGGAAGGAAATGCCAAGCTCATTCATCGCTATGATAAGTACCTAAATTTGAATGGGGACTATGTTTAAAAGTAGTATTTAAGTGTGGCTTTCAACTGCATATAATAAATATTTTTTCCTATACTTTGTTCATTTTAAATTCCAAAATGTAATCTACTTTCTGGATAACCCTTGTAGGTTACAGAGTTTTATTAGTAAATTAAATCTACACAAAAGTCTATTGTATCACCAAGGATGTGGAAATGGGAAGGTATTGTTATAGAGGAGAGTCTCACTTACGCAAGATAAACGGGCTGGCAGAACATTGGATAAGCAAAAATCTTGGATAATAAGGAGGGATTAAGAAAAAAGCCTATTAAACATAAAATTACATTATGATTTTACAAATTAAGCACCAAAACATCATGTTTTCCAAGAAATTGACAGAAAAAGCAGTTCAATACACAGTAATGTTATGTAGTCATTACTGTATTTATGAATTTAGCACCAAAACATTGCAACATTTACTACAAAAACAATGACTACTAAAAGGCCGACTACCTTGGATAATACAGAACCTTGGATAAGTGAAGCTTGGATAAGTGAGACTCTACTGTACATATTCTCTAACATATAAAGACATCCCATCTACAATCTATATATATAAAAGAGTGATGGCATCACGGCAATTCACAAAACAACAAAAGTACAGGCCCCCCAACCTCAAAATTTGACAACACAACCCATCATCCATGCCTCAAGGTTGATACAACAAAAAGAAAAGAAAAATAAAGTCCTAATTAGAGGGAGAGCAATAATTGTTTTTTATCCAATTGCTGCCAGTTTAGAGGGCTAATCTCTGCCCACTTGGTCGCCTAGCAACCAGCCTGTCAGCAAAGGGACAGCCAGGGTTCAGTTAGGAGACAGGCAGATTTAGGCCTAATTTAGGCTTCTTCCACAGATTATCTAATTTGCACTGGATTATATGGCAGTGTAGACTCAAGGCCCTTCCACACAGCTATATTACCCATTTAGAATCTTATATTATCTGCTTTGCACTGGATTATCCTGACTCCACACTGCCATGTAATCCACTTCAGTGTGCATTTTATACAGCTGTGAAGAAGGAGCCTCATATAATCCACTTTTAGACAGATAATATAAGATTATCAATATACAGTAGACTCTCACTTATCCAACATAAACAGGCTGGCAGGATAAGTGAATATGTTGGATAAAAAGAAGGGATTCAGGAAAAGCCGATTAAACAAATTAAGCACCAAAACATCATATTATACAACAAATTTGACAGAAAAAGTAGTTCCATGCGCAGTAATGCTATGTAGTAATTACAGTAGAGTCTCACTTATCCAACACTCGCTTATCCAACGATCTGGATTATCCAACGCATTTTTGTAGTCAATGCTTTCATTGATATTTTGGTGCTAAATTCATAAATACAGTAATTACTACATAGCATTACTGTGTATTGAACTACTTTTTCTGCCAAATTTGTTGTCTAACATGATGTTTTGTGCTTAATTTGTAAAATCATAACTTAATTTGATGTTTAATAGGGTTATCCTTAATCCCTCCTTATTATCCAACATATTCGCTTATCCAACGTTCTGCCGGCCCGTTTATGTTGGATAAGTGAGACTCTACTGTACTGTATTTACAAATTTACCACTAAAATATCACAATGAATTTAAAACACTGACTACAAAAACATTGATTATGAAAAGGCAGACTGCGTTGGATAATCCAGAACATTGTATAAGCGAATCTTGGATAAGTGAGATTCTACTTTAATATGAAATAATTACTGGGATAGAATAATGCAGAACCATATAATCTCTAAAACCAGGACAGTAAATAAACAGGGGAATTCCACACAGGAAACAATCAGGGCCAGCTAACACCTCCCAACAAAGTATTCCCATCATCAAAGTCTGGCAAATCCTCTGTTTTCTCAGGGCCACAGACAGTAGAAGCACATAAAATATCGCACTCTGAAAACAAGGGAATTCCACACAGGAAACAATCAGGGCCAGCTAACACCTCCCAACAAAAAATTCACTCAGGGAGGAAACAGCCAGGCTTTAAAGCTGCAAGGCCATTACATCCTACTCATTTTACCTAATTGCAGCATTCATACTTGCCTCCAACAGACAAAAAAAGCCAATCAGAAATATTGTATATTCACAACCTTTAGGAAACAATATCCCCTGATGGCGCAGCGTGTTAAAGTGCTGAGCTGCTGAACTTCTGGACCGAAAGGCCGCAGATTTGAATTGGGGGAGCGGAGAGAGCCCCCACTGTTAGCCCCAGCTTCTGCCAACCCAGAAGTTCAAAAACATGCAAATGTGAGTGCATCAATAGGTACTGCTCCGGCGGGAGGGTAACGCCCCTCCATGCAGTCATCCCACATGACCTTGGAGGAGTCTATGGACAACGCCGGCTCTTCGGCTTAGAAACGGAGATGAGCACCAACCCCGAGTAAGACATGACTGGGCTTAATGTCAGGGAAACCTTTACCCTTTACCTTAACTACCACAAATTCCTCAATACTTTATCTCCCATACCACCAGACTTCGCCACAGCAACGCGTGGCCGGGTACAGCTAGTATATTCTATATCAAGAGTAAGTAGATTCTTGTCATCTGGTGCTCATGTCAATGTTTCATCTTTTTATATTTTCCCATCTTTTTCTTGCCTTCTCCTCCAAGCCTACATAGAAGTGTTCCTTCTAATTATTATCATTTAACTTATACATACTTTATTTCCCCCCTAATTTTGGAAATATCCACCCATTTAGTTATTTTTTTGTTAATATAGTAGAGTCTCACTTATCCAAGCCTCGCTTATCCAAGCCTCTGGATTATCCAAGCCATTTTTGTAGTCAATGTTTTCAATATATCATGATATTTTGGTGCTAAATTCATAAATACAGCAATTACAACATAACATTACTGCGTATTGAACTACTTTTTTGTCAAATTTGTTGTATAACATGATGTTTTGGTGCTTAATTTGTAAAATCATAACCTAATTTGATGTTTAATAGGCGTTCCCTTAATCCCTCCTTATTATTCAAGATATTCTCTTATCCAAGCTTCCGTCGGCCTGTTTAGCTTGGATAAGTGAAACTCTACTGTAGGTTAAGAATAGATATATAAATCCTTGTTAGGGAGACCCTGGTGGCGCAGAGGGTTAAATTGCTGAGCTGCTGAACTTGCTGACCGAAGGGTCGATGGTTCAAATCCGGGCAGCAGGGTGAGCTCCCATTGTTAGCCCCAGCTTCTGCCAACATAGCAGTTTGAATACATGAAAATGGAAGTAGATCAATAGGTACCACTCTGGCAGGAAGGTAACAGCACTCTATGCAGTCATGCTGGCCACGTGACCTTGGAGGTGTCTACGGACAACGCTGGCTCTTCAGCTTAGAAATGGAGATGAGCACCAACCCCCAGAGTCAGACACGGCTAGACTTAATGTCAGGGGAAAACATTTACCTAAATACTTGTTATATTAGTCTATCATCTACATGGTGTGTATATATATATATATATATATATATATGTGTGTGTGTGTGTGTGTGTGTGTGTGTGTGTGTGTGTGTGTGTAAAATGTGCCATTTTACTATGGAGTAAACAACAAAACCACTGAACCAAATCACACCAAATTTGGCCATAAAAGACATAGTCCAGTCTGTATTGCAAATAAAAAAACCTAAAAAAAAATAAAGTCCAAATTAGAGGAAAAGGAAGAACAGTTTTTTCCCCTTGCTGCCAGTTAGAAGGGTAGGCTCCGCCCACTTCGTCTCCTAACAACCCACTCAGCCAGAATGGTGCCCAGGGCCTCTTCACTCAAACCTCTTCCACATTGCCTATAAAATACAGATTATCTTATTTGAACTGGATTATATGACAGTGTAGACTCAAGGCCCTTTCACACACCTATATAACCCACAATGCCAAGGCAGGATAATCCACAGTATCTGCTTTGAACTGGATAATCTTGAGTACACAATGCCATATAATCCAGTTCAGTGTGGATTTTATACAGCTGTGTGGAAGGGGCCTCATATAATCCAGTTCTAAGCAGATAATATAAGATTATAAATATAATATATAATTATTGCTGTGGTATATTAATACAGAACAATATAATCTCTAAAATCAGGACAGTAAATAAAGAGCAACATTCTGAAAACGGGAATTCCAGAAAGGAGACAACCAGGACCAGTTAACACCTCCCAACAAAGGATTTGTCCAGGCAGGAAGCAGCCAGGTTTTGAAGCTGCAAGGCCATTGAATGCTAATCAAGTTGACTAATTACAGCATTCCTACTTGCTGCACCAAGACTATTCATTGCTATTCAACCTGGCCAATCAAGAATTCCACAAGGTAGAAAGCGGCCAGGCTTGCAAGCAGCAAGGCTATTCAGTGCTCTTTAACCTGGCCAACCAAGATTTCCCCTAGATAGAAATCCCCCAGGCTTTGAAGCCACAAGGCTACTCCATCCCATTCAACCTGGCCAACAAAGAATGCCCCTATGTAGAAAGTGGCCAGGCTTTGAAGCAGCGAGGCTATTCAGTGCAATTCTAGCAGCCCAAAACTCATTTCCCTGGAATGCAAGTAAGTACCCAGCCCTCCAAGCAGCAAGCCTATTCCATTGTATTCCAGCTCACCAAAGATTTGCATAAGAAGAAAACGGACAGGCTTTGAGGCTGCAAGACTATTGACTGCTATTCCACCTAGCCAACAAATGATTCCCATAAGCCACAGCATACACACACACACACACTATCCACATCATTCAAGTTATATACATTTCTACTCTACTCTGATTTAGAAGTATTAACCCATCAGTTAGCTTCAATCCTTTGAGTTTTAGAATGTCCCCATAGTCTTAAATCTTCTATTAAAGAAGTCCAAATAGTTGTTTTTGTTTTAGTAGTCACTCTAAAGATAGCAACTGGAAGCCATGATGCAAATATAGATATTTCATGGTAGTCATTTGGAGACCATGAGTAAGTGGTGTGAGGATGTTTACATATGTATTCATATGAAATGGTGAATAATGAAGCAACTTCAGAGAAATGGATGTGTATACCTATTAACAGAGCATGGGGATTTTCATGTGTTTGGGGATTTTCTGCATGGCTTTAAGGCAAGATTGCACAAAATGTGCTCCAATATTTTTTTCTCACCAGAGAAAGAACTGGATACAGCTATAACCAGAAAATAAAAACTCTGTGCTTCATTTTCTTTTCTTTTGAGGCCCAGAAGATGTTTGATAATAGCTATATAGAGACACTAACTTTGGAAGGTTCAGCATGCATCAAAAAGACATTGGCAGAAAATGGGACTCTTGAGTGTAAGGTAAATAATGAAGTAACTTCAGACAAATGGATGTGCATACCTAATAATAGAATAATAATAAGAAATTATATAGCAATTTCCGCTTTCAAAGTACTTGAAGAGCATTAACTACCATTATACAAATGGATGTTAGATAGCTAACTCTTTTTCTGCATTTGCATAAAAACTTTGTTACCCTTAGTAAATTATATGTGAGTAAAGTCACATGTGAGTATTCATACTTCGATGAATATATCTACATAAGTACAGACCAAAATTACATAGGATAGGGCTGGGGGGGAAGGTAATTACATTTTTACATGGGTCTTCATATAGTTAGCTTCCATCTTCATAACTGAAATTAAGAAGAGTCATATGTTTTGGAAGATAAAAATTTCACGTATTTTTGAGACAAAGAAAAACATGTGACATATGGAAAATTCAGCTTCATTGTTTACATATTTATTCCAAAATTATCAGACTTTCCCAAAGTCTTTGCTCAATGCAATTTGCAACAACTAACAATTGAATCAATTAAACTCACTGAGTCTTTAGCCAATGATTTCATTGGGACCTTGAATCTGACAAGACTCATTTTAGGGTATGAGAGATCTTTGAAGCTTAAAGTTTTTATGTACATTTTTTGTTTCCAGCCATTGTTCACTAACCAACAAATTATATTTTTGACATTAAGGAGATCCACCTATTTTCAGCCTACATGCAGCAACCCAAGAAACATCAATAAGACATTTACTTGATAATAACGTGTGATAAAATGCATGTATGAATGAGTTAGCACACAGATCATATAATATATCGATCCTTCCATATTTTTAAACACAAAGTACTTCATTATTATAGCCAGAGCCGGCCCTAGGTATTTTTCAAGTGTAGGCGACCAGAATTTAGGCACAGTGAAGGAAAGAAATATCATTAAAAAAAACCCAGAATGGAATGGGAATGAGAGTATTGCTTATCATCTTACAACTAGGAATAGAAAGAATATTCCAAAACATTAAAAATAATTGAAAAATACATTTCTTGAGTATCAAAAAACTCTGATGAGGAGAATTCTGAACTGATGTGAATAGTTGCAGTTTTTAATTTATTGAACGCCAGATCCACACACTGTTTTGTGCAAGAATAAAGGCGAGTATTCTCTATCAGCTACATAAGTATGCTTTAGTAAAAAGGCAGCAGAATAGCTACTTAAGTATACTTAATTAAGCAACCTCTTCTGGCCTGACCCTACCAAATCTGATGGAAATATTATTCACCTATGTTCTCCTCAATGACAAAGAATGAATTTCCTTCTCGCCATGCAATGTCACTAAGTAGTGATTGTGAACATTGAACAGTTACAGATGAGTGACTCTAGGTAATTGTTCTGTATCCACAAACACTGTTTAGCTGCAGTTATAATACTATTACCACAACAGTAAACCCATCCACCTTCAACTTCACTGGTCATCAGCTACATGGTAAGAAGAAGATTCATTCTGTCAGAAAGCAGAACAATGAGGTTTCAGTGATGTTTGGGTCAAGTCAGAGAGGTTAGTAACTTAAATATATATGGCTAAGTAGCTGATAGAGAATACTGGTCAATATTTCTGCACAGAAATATAATTTTCTGTACAAAATGTTTTCTGTACAGAAAATGATATTCCCTGATTTTAAAAAATTACATTTGAATTTTGTGCTGAACCAATCACAGCATTTTCCATGTAGAAAATAATGGCTGCAATCTTGAATCAAGAGATTCTGGTGGCTTGGCTTCATTTTCTTAGCTACATTTCACAATGGCACCACCCTACAAAACCTGTCTTTAAACCATGTAACCCCAATAGTAGAGAAATATCGCCCAATAGTGGGGTACACCACAATTGTAAGAAAATTGCTAATATTAGTTGTTGTTTCCTTAGAGAATGAAATATATGAATGATCACACCCTACTTCTAGTTGTGCATGGCTGAATCATTTACATCTAATACAGTTATACGTTGTAAGGAACACAAATATATGTTGTATCTCACAATTCGAAGCACTGTGCATTCAAAATTAAACATTTCATAATGAATGTAAAGAGGTACCCAATTAAATGCCTTCTGCAGCTGTCAGCATGCATTTCGTCTTTATTTGGTACTTTGTCAAAGGTCTATGAAAAGTGCCACTATACTGATCAGTGAACTAGGAAGTAAAGGCACTAATTAGAAAGCACAGATGTATTTTGGAAACAAAATACTTGTAATATGGAACTGAGGTTGGCACTCTGTGAAAAATGCTGGTATGAACTTATTGACATGCTTTTAAAATTCAAGTGTTTCTGTAAACTGGAAGAAGCTACGCAAAAAAAAAAAGTGTAGATAAAAAAACCCCAAAAGCATTCTGGAGGTTTTCTCATCTAATATTCAGCACACCCAAGTATGAACCGTTTCGGACTTTTAATGTTCAATAGAAAGATAAGGGAACATCATAAGGGGTCACTGTGGCTATATTTTTGGTATTGTTATACAACTGTTGTGCTAACGTCAAATGTGAATATTGTACCATTGAATGTAGTAGCACTAATCAACTCAGTGTTATAAATGCAGCTCAAAAGACAAATCTCAAGAATAGTATTTCCTATGAGAGACAACAAAACACAGGTCAGACAATAAAGGTTCAAAACTAGAAGATAATACAAGTAATAACAAAGTAGGCAGAAATTTCAGTTGTTTGCTTAAGACCACACAGTAAGGGGGATGTGAAAGAAGTACCAAATAATAAAGAACACTGTGGAATGGATAAAAGATGACAAAGGTATAAAAATATCTCTAAATGTGTCTCTAAGACAGCAATAGGGCTCAGGATAGGAGGGTGACAATGATTAATTGGTTGGGAATAAAAGGCTAAAATGTAAAGAAAAATGTTAGTTTGAAGTGACATATGTCATTGGCTAAGGTATTGCATGAGAAGATACATTTTCATAGTTATATCTTCCAATGCTACCCTCCAAACCAACTTTTTCAGCAGTGACACATGGCTATTTCTATACTGTTAGAAAGTGGGGCAGATAAGCAGAGATGCATCCAGCTGTCTTCTCATGTAGAGGTAGACACATGTCTCCACTCATTCCCACGATCTTCAGTAATACATAAATGACCATGTTGGATTGGTTGGGAGTTGCACTGCTAAAAAGTTGAGTTTTGAGGGGCTTTTGGTTGTTGTATGCACAATATCCATAAAAGGGAATTATTATTGTCTAAGATAGACTTGCAACATTTTTATTATTGAACAGGATGCCACTCTCCATCTTTCAGAATTAGAGGACAAGAGAGATGAGAGAATTAGAAGAGGGAAGAAGGCTAGGTATGATTTTTTCCTAGCCAAAAAGAAAAGGCATAAGAAGATTCTTGCAGAAAGGTTGTGTGGCTTGATCTTCATGACTCTTAGGACCTTGTCACATGACCGGCAGCGGCGCTCCTCTTCAGGACAAGGCATGGAGTCCTCGTCTCACCTTGCTGGCTGGCAGGGCAATCACATGGAGGGAAGTGAGGAGTGCACTTAGTGAACACGGCTTCCCCCCATGGATCTGGCAATACGGGAGGTTTCCCGTGTTGCCAGATTCATGGCAGCTCCATGGGGGAAGCTGTGCACACTACGCATGCTCCCTCCATGTGATCGCCCTGCTCTCCCACGAGTTGAGGTGAGGTGAGATGAGGCCCCATGCTTCGCCCTGAAGAGAAGCACTGCCACGGGCCTCCACCAACCGTGTGACAAGGTCTCTAGTGATGGGACTGATACTGTAGCTCTTGGCTATATCTGCATTAAAGAGATATGGTAATATAGGACACATAAAAAGGCTCTAGGCCTGTAGTTTAGTGGCATGGACTATAGCTCTGTGATACAGAATTTTTATTATCTTGCCAAACTACAAATCTTAGGACTCCACAAGATGAAGCTAGGTCTATTAATGTGGAATCAAACCACTGCTACCAGCAAAAAGCTCATAGCAGGGATAGATGTTACCATTGAGCACAGGAATGGTATAGAGTTCAATCAAAATAAACTCTCGGGTTCTTCTTAAGCATTCCAACATAGTATGAAAATAAAAACAAAAACCTAGCATATCAGATGATGAATAAAGTGCTATTTAAACATGGTAGCAGATTTGTTTCCTTGGGCAACGCCAAATGAAGCAGTCTGCCTTCTGAATCTGCAGGGTTATAAAAGCATGTGGAAATATGATTGCAGGGCCATGGATTGGCAAATCAGAGTCATTTTACAAATGACAAGAGATGCAATATTGAAAGAACTCAGTATGTATCCACTATCTATGATCGTGTGACTGTTGTAAAATACTGACCGCCTGAGATAAAGTCCATGGGGCTCAAGGCTGAAAATATAAATAAAAATATTTTAAGGTATGTTACTATAAGATAACTAGAATTGCAATAATTTTAGTTTCCCTAATATAGAGTGTAGAACACACTCTTTTTAATTACTGTATATGTCTGCAACATTACCCATTTGAGCTATCAAACTATGTTTTATCATAGTTTTTGTTGAAATATACTGCAATAAACCTAGCAGATCGAGGACTTTAATTGGGATTTTTTGTTCTGCTATTTTTAAAAAGTGGTCATTAAAGAGATGAATCATCAGAAACAGTTTCCAACTTAGAGGTTTTGTTTCACTTGTAAATATGAATGCTATCTCCTGTTCAAATAACAATTTGTCTCTTTAATAATATATTTCTAGCTCTGGCTTGAGCTTCATGTATTTCTCCATGATTTTTATAACCATTTCTCTCAGTTTCTGGAGTTAAGCGCCATATTACAGTACATTTCAGTTTTAGCTTAATCAAATCTTAAGACATAAAATGATAAATTGTATCAAGCCAAAATACCTTATGTTTATTCATTAAAAGAATATAAATGTAATATGCAAAGGAATATACAAAATGTGAAGTAATTGTAGCTTTACATTTAAAAACATTTATGATAGTACAGATAAGCACTCAAATGGCCTTGGTTTGCAGGATCAAATTACAGACACTAATAATCAAATATTTCACTTTATCTGGAATAGTATTTAGAACACTATTCCCTGCCAATAGATCTCATGAAGATATTGTAATCAAGGTAACAAATTCCATTTCTTAAAATTAAAGTAGTACAGAGTAGCAGTGTTGGGTAAGACTGAAATATCAGCACTGCTGTATTTCCTTAGAATAAAATTGAAAATGACCAGGAAGGCAAATGTACAACAAATAATTTTGACCAAAGGATTTACCAAGTTCTAGCACTACTTTTGATTCAACTTACTTGCAGCACTGGTCAAGACAGAGATATTTCAAGCATTCGTTTTTCATAGAACTCCAGAATTACATAGACAGTGATCAAGTGCACAGGATCAATATCTAATGTATACATGGTAAGCTTTATCTGTGGTCTATGGGCCACATCACAAAGGCCATGTGAAGTGTTCTGCTTCGCTTGGCATTAGTGAGAAAAATCTGTCACCCCATATTCAGCTCCCTGTAGGTGATCTACATCACACGCGGGAAGCATCGCCCTTCTGGAGCCACCATAATACGGGAAGCCTCCCGTGTTGTGGAGCAAGTGTTCAATGACCCTTCCATCTCAGCTGGGGGCAGGGTCTCTGCTGGAAGTCACACACCATCATATGATGGCCGGCATAGGGCTCCATCCAGAAGACAGGGTGGAAGCATCCTAGGATGCTGATTTAGGGTAAGTGTGATGAGGTCATATGTGAACAACACAGAATGTAGAGGGAACTTATTTGTTGCTGAAGATGTTTTTCAAGGTCTGGTACTGCATATAATCTTAACACGTGGTTGTTTGCTCTGGGCACATAATATTGCAGTTATGGCATTTCCAGCATAGCAGAAATGACAGAGCTCAACAAACAATACAAACCATGGAGAGCTATCAGTTATTGTGAAGATTGAATTTATCAGGCTTACTAAAACAAATCAGGACACAATTGAATCTTTAATTCTTATTTTATGCCAGACCTGCACTACTTGGATCTCAAATAAGTTTTAGTCCATCACCAAACTACAACTTCCAGTATTCCAGAGCATGGATTTATGGCAGTTAAAGTGGTGTCAAATTGCATTAATTCTACAGTGTAGATGAAATGGTTGGTCTTTCCAGTATCACAAGATCTGAGGTGATGTAACATTTTGAGCAGCAGATTTTTTTTTTCATTTTTGTCCTCAACTTTGGCACTTTCGTCCCCTCTGTCACCCTGCTTTAGGAGCAGCTGTTTCTGAATTCCACTTGGATCTCAGCAACTTTCTTCCAAATTTGCCTTTTGGAGGAGAAGAAGGAGGAAGAGGAAGAGGAAAAGGAGGAGGAGGCTGGGGTCAGCTTCACCTTCTTCCCATTTCATGTGGTTTTCTCCAGCAGCTGAGCAAGACATTTGGGCCCATTGAGAGAGTGGGTCTGCTCCACCATCAGACCCGGCCAAGAGCACTGGCTCTCCTTGCATCGTGGCTTCCCTGCCCTCTCCAGTGGCTACTGCTCCCTGAAGGGTGATCTAAGGCACCCTGGCCTCTGCAATGCTCCTGGGCCAAGAAAGGCTGGCAAAATGCAGAAATAGTGTAAGTAATGGTCATTCAGACCCATTGTAAGTGATGTGTAAATCTCAATTCCTCTTGTACTTGACATTTTACCATTTTTGCACATTTGATAAGTATAGGTGAAAATTAAAAAAAAAACGAATTCCCCTTCCAATCCTGAAAAATACCCCTTGTTTAGAATTAAATATTGGCTTTCAGTTGAATTATTTTCACATTTCCTGCTCCAGTTCTTGCTCCTTAGATCCAGCAAATCTGAAAGATAGGGGTCCAAAGACTTTGATAAGCACTTTCTCTATATTGTCTTACACTTTGCATAGGGCTACACTGGAAATATTTGCACTTTGATCAACCAATATAACTAAGCGAGAATTTGAGTTAAAATTGATTGCAGATTCCACGCAAGGGACCAGTGAAACTATTCTAGACATAGATGCCTGAAAATTAGAATTTTATTGATGAACAATGGCTTCAGAATTAATGTAGATCCAGTCAATTGACAGTTGTATTAAGCACTGCTGATTTCAGCAGGACATATTTTCAGGGCAAGAACAAGGGGAAAAAAACAATGTAGTCAAGCTTAATGTAATAATACTTTTATAATAGTAGTACATATACATACACACAAACATGGAGTAAGACCCTTGTGGACATGGAACACATATCTATGATTTCACTTAGATACATCTGTGGGAAAATGGTATGTCTAGGAATTTGCTAGGTCTTCTAAGGGATGCTTCCCCTGGACATTGCAATATAATTACATTGGAGGATTTAGCAAATGCTTAAAGAGCATATCTTCCTAAGAATCTCTAGGGCCCCTTCCGCACAGATGTATAAAATCTCACATTATCTGTGTTGAACTGGGTTATATGACAATATGGACTCAGATAACTATGGGTCTTTCCACACAGCCATATGGCCGAGAATATCTGCTTTGAACTGGGTTATCTGAGTCCACAGTGCCATATATTCCAGTTCAAAGCAGAAAATGTGGGGTTTTTATTCAGCTGGGTGGAAGGGGACCCAGTTCAGAGAAGATATTGTGGATTATCTGCCTTGATATTCTGGTAATATGGCAGTGTGGAAGGGCCCTATTTACTCCAACACAACTCTGTGGTATACTGGGATGGGAAGTAAGCTAATTTAATTATGTTGGTCATATCCATGGTTTCAGGTAAACATGGTCCAGCTGGGATCACATTTCTTGTGGATATGGGGACTTACTCTGTGTGTGTGTGTGTGGGGGGGGATAAGTTGTCTTTTTGTGCCGCATAGAAAATATGGTTAGACTAAGAAACCTCACATATATGGATATAAAAGCAATAGTAATCTCCGTACAAAAACACTGCCAACTTTTCTTAAATTGTTCAGGAGGGAAAGGCAAAGTAAACAACCCAAATGATGCAATCATGCACAAGAATGCTGGGGGAATATTGTTATCTAGGGCCCACTCAGAGCTTTCTTTCATGCTTTTTATAACAGTTGGACTTGTCTATCCTTACAGCTTCTAAGAGAGTAGAGCAGTCGACACAGCTCTTTTATTATTAAATCACTGGTACTTTTATATCCCCCAGATTAATTCACATTAATTAGGGGAACATAAAATAGAACTGTAGGCACTAAATGGCATGCTGGGCTCTAGATACCCAAGACTAATTGCAATACATCAACCAGGTACAATGCAGAAATAACTCAGAAATATGATACTTTATTTTTAAAGCTACCATATAATATATTAACACTCTGTACAATAGTTTGACACTACTATCCTAAATGTTTGCACTGTTCTAGGTAGAGAGCTTTGTAGTGGATATTAAATTGTCAGACAGGGCTGAATAAAGTTCCCAAGTGAGCAGTCTTCTTTGATTCATGAACACTGAGATATTATGTAGGCTTTCTTTTTCAGATTTTTTTCTTTGTTCATTATTTTGAATTGGCCCAGGTGGAATCCCCATAGTTGGGTAAAACATGAATTGTTATGTCTTTATTGTCGACAAACTTGGGTTTCAACCTCTACATCACTTAATGTTTGTGTAACAGATCACAGGTAGATACTTGAATGTTGCCTAATAGCCAAAAATTATCCAAACACATTATGTGCCCCATTTCAACTGAAACAATATTTTAAAAACTTTTAGGGAACAGCCAGAGCCAGCCCTAGGTATTTTTCAAGTGTAGGCGAACAGAATTTTGGCGCCCCCCCCAAAAAACAATCACTGAAAAATAAAAGCGTTGGAGAAATGAAAATGTTGGACAATAAGGAGGGATTAAGGAAAAGCCTATTAAACATCAAATTACATTAAGATTTTACAAATTAACCACCAAAACATCATGTTTTACAACAAATCAGCAGAAAAAGCAGTCTCGACTGCGCCCCCGTATGTTTGGTGCCCGAAGCGACCGCTCAATTCACCTCATTGTTGGATCAGCTCTGGGAACAGCACAAAGTGGTCACACATCTTGGTCCATCTGTTCTGGTCTGAATGCAAGGCTGCAGGAAAATAACATACACTAGAAATATAGAAAAAAAATCTTTTTTACAATTTAATGATAACTAGTACCATTGTACACATGCAGCTAGATCAAATATTGCTATAATATGCACATGTATAAATAAGCTTTCTATATCTAGATTGCTTTTCGAGATTTATTTTTATAAATGCAAAAGGCTTTGTGTTTAGTAAGCAATTATATTATCAATTTGACTTTTCTTACTTCTTTTAATATTTCAGTCACTTTGTCTCCCCCTTTCTCCCAACTGTGTTGGATGTAGTTTGATTTCTTTATTATATTTTATTCTCTGCTAGATTTTTTAGCTGACCATTTCTACCACCCTAAAAGCTTCAATTAACTTTCTTTATTATTCTCTTGTTGTCATGGGTTCATATCAATAAAATATTATTTTCATATTATGACTCTCATACATCTATTCTGCTCATGATCCTCTGGATTCTCTTGCTAGTTCATTTTCTTTTCCACATTTCCAAAAAAGTGCCCATGTTTACTATTTTTCTTTACAGTAGAGTCTCACTTATCCATGCTAAACGGGCCGGCAGAACCTTGGATAAGCGAATATTTTGGATAATAAGGAGGGATTAAGGAAAAGCCTATTAAACATCAAATTAGGTTATGATTTTACAAATTAAGCACCAAAACATCATGTTATACAACAAATTTGACAGAAAAAGTAGTTCAATACGCAGTAATGTTATGTTGTAATTACTGTATTTACGAATTTAGTACCAAAATATCACGATATATTGAAAACATTGACTACAAAAATGCATTGGATAATCCAGAACCTTGGATAAGCGAGTCTTGGATAAGTGAGACTCTACTGTCCTTCTAAATCTTTTCAGGTTTCCTTATGTATACATGTTCTGTAATTTTATTCTTTATTTTTCTAACTATTATCATAGGGCCATTTCACACTGCCTCTTTATCCCATGATCTGATCCCACATTATCTGTTTATCTCAGGTTATCTGGCAGTGGGAAATCATATATTCTAGTTAGAAGCAGATAATCTGGGATCAGATCCTGTGATAAAGGGCAGTGTGGAAGGGCCCTTCATTGTTTTTCTGCTTTCTTTAGGTAATCTTGGTTTGTGTTTCACTTCTAAATCAACTGCCATTGCATTTATTAGTGCAGTCTTCCTATTATATTTATTTGCTTTTTGTATTTTTTTCTTTTCTATCAGGAAATATGAATATGTTCTAGTGTTTATGTTTGCTCATCTTTAAGTTTGCTTTTTGATTTCTCTTTCTTGGATTTCTAAGAATCATGGAATCATAGAGTTGGAAGAGACCTCATGGGCCATCCAGTCCAAGCCCCCGCCAAGAAGCAGGAAATCGCATTCAAAGCACCCCTGACAGATGGCCATCCAGCCTCTGCTTAATAGCCTCTAAAGAAGGAGCCTCCACCAAACTCTGGGGCAAAGAGTTCCACTGCTGAACAGTTCTCACAGTGAGGAAATTCTTCCTAATGTTCAGGTGGAATCTCCTTTCCTGTTGTTTAAAGCAATTGCTCCACCTCCTAGTCTCCAGAGCAGCAGAAAACAAGTCTGCTCTCTCTTCTCAATGACTTCCCCTCATATCTTCCTCATGTTTTTGATCATTCTAAACATGTATAGTTCTGGTACACATATCTGCTTCTATAATATTTAGGAATGGCTTCCATCATGTTGACTTTGCAATAAACAAAAATAAGAAACGGGGCTGCACATTACATTATTAATACAATGTACAGTCTGAATCTTGTGAAATCATGGGCAATTTTCTACTTATAAATTATCTTGATTATCCTTCCATAACATCATTTTACGCTTTTTGGATTTTGATAGACCCATCCTTTCTTAATTTCCTTCTTACATCCCTTCCCCATAGTTGTAAAAATTCATTAATCTTCTGCTCTTTCAACTGTAAAAATATGTTCAAGGATATATCTCCCCCCTTTTAATGTTTTATTTTTATCTCTTTTCTCTTAGTCCTATTTTTCATTTTTAAAATAATAATGGTTACAATCATATCAGTTTACCCTAATAATCAGGAGTTCTGTTTTACTTTTTCCATCTTTCTCCAGTAATCAGCTTGCCTTCTCTCATTTCTGCTTAGATGTTTTCTCATTAGCTAGATTGTAGTCTGTCATCTTTCTTCCCCATCTATATTGCCTTCTATTTTATGTTTATACCTCAACCTGTTCTCCAGAATTTGGAAACTCTTGATACTTTGCCTCTCCTTTTATCATCATTCAAGATATTGCTGTATTAAACATTTAAATACTACTACCATTTGTTCGATTCGATCTTCGATTTGATCTTCTACATCTAATGTCTCCCTTTTAACTTGATTATTCAGCTAAACTTACCAGTTCAAAAGAAAGGGGGTTCACTTCTGTTGTAATCTATTTTTGTGATAGCTTTATAAATTTGAAAACTGATTACCTGACAGTGTTGACAAAATTTAAGATCTCAATATAGTCGATATAGGTGATTTTAAGGAGTTTATTGCACAAGGCAAGCAAATCTCAATTTCAGCAGGACAACAGTATCTTTGATTTGTACTCATTACATGATGTTGTTCCTTTCTCATCACTCTTCTGTTGGGAGACCATTGGTTTTCTTTTACGAAAGAAGGTAGTTAATGGATGATTTGTTCTTGTAAAACACATGTTTTCCCAGATGTTTCCCACCAGGAAAGTGGCAGAAAAGGAGTGATGCCATTTGATAAATCCAAAGCAAAGACGTGGTTGTCCATTAAATTTTCAATATAATCTTCAACACTGTTTTTTAAAATTAATTTTATTAATAACACATATAGAATATTTACAATATGATAAAAAGAAAAAAGGGGGAAAACACATTGAAAGGGGAAGGATGAGGAGAGAAAATAAAAAAGATAGGGAAAAAATAGAGATATGATGACTTTCATCTACTTCATGATGTTGTATAGTCCTTTAAAGGTCACAAAGCTTAATAGTTTCTCTTCCTTACATCCCCTTTCTCTCTGTAATCACTTATGAAACAACTATTTTCTTATATCTTCTTTCTAGTATCTTCAACAGTGTTTTTGTCAACAAGTTGGAATGGGTTAATGTCAGAATTTGCAGGTTGGGCAGTGATTGAGTCTTTCCTTAGCAAAATGACACAAATCCATTTGTTGGGATAAAAGTGGTCACAACTTTATATTGGTTACAGCTGTATTGGTTACAGCTTTCCATGCTTCCATTTAGCCACCTGTGTGTTCGTGGTTCCCTTTGTCAACTGTCTGGGATTTTAAAATGAGGATAAGTGCTGGAGGACCAACACCAGTATACCACAAGGAACTCTCTTTGTTGGGAAAATTGGGACATACAGAGCTCCATAGCAGTACATTTTTCATCCAATATCAGATTTTATGTGAACATTTTTATCACATGTTTTTCATGCCATCCTGTGATTAAACGTGTATTATGGGTGTATGTTATGTAGTCCCCCCTTTTATCCCACTTTTTACCAGGTTTTCAAACCTGTGTAGATGGGGCCACAGAGAGAGAGATGGTGAGCAGTTAGACTAAGTTAAGGCCTCTACCTGAATTTCCAGGTAGGAAAACAATAGGAAGACACAGGTGACAGGTTTTCCCACTTTATCCTCAGAACCCAGTAAACTGCACAGAAGGAAAAACCTTCATCAGTGGAAAAACTAGCCTTTGCCTTGTTCTGCCCCAACACAATTCGGAAATGGTGCTCTCTTGTAAGTTGGAGAGTGCACTTACTAAAATCAACATAAAATCCTATTGTAACACTCTGCTTAAAAGTATAACAAGGTGTATTGCTGAACTTTCAAGTATACTTTGCTGGAAGTAAATATGATAAAGTTAAAAGAATTCACTTCCATAGATGGGATACAGATGTGGATGACTGGGGGCCTTTTGATTAGTCATAACTAGAGTAGCCACATGCAATCAATTGTTGAATAACAAGTCAACATGTACAGAAGATCCAACTGATTCAATGGATCTGCTATGATGGGAAGTAACAATAGACCTGTGTTTGTTTTTAATATATGTTTGGTAAGCAATATTTATAGCCAACTGGGAGATGTAGCTTGACCAATCTTCATAGTTGCATCTCCAATGCCACCCCAAAATTCTGACCTTTCAAGTCATGCAGATTTCCCCCTCACCATCCCAAAGAGTAATTGCTATGGCTCTGAAGAGGGGGTCTATCTCTCTCTCACACGCAGTTGCAAGTACGTGCTCCGATGGGCCAATAAAAATGATTTTTATATTAAGATAGATACTTGCACATTCTGCTTTCACTGTCATTGTGAATGGCATGACGGCGGAAATAAGATTAGATATTTCAAGACCAGGGAGATGAATCTCAACCTCTCCCTTTTGGGATTTTCAAACATTGTCAAGTATATCAATGGCAAATCAAGCTAAAATGAAGTTAAGAAACTCATTTTAATGAGTTTTTCCTCCATCTGTTTTGATATGCCAACTAGACAAAGTTGGGCTTCTCATCAAATTTGAGTCAGATGTTCAAATCAACTGTATGTCCTTGTTTCTACTGAAAATGCTGATGTCAAAGACATAAATGGAACCCCTCTCTCATTTACTATGTATTAGCACTAATACATTTTTCAACATTAATCCTCTGAGCAAATGAAACATTGATAGTCTGGAACACTAATGGGATACGTTAATTGCGAATGGTATAAGAAAGGGAGATTAGCAAAATGCAAGCTGGAAAGAGAAAATGAGATTAAAAGTGGCATTTTGGCTGCAGTTCTTCAGGCTATATAAAATACAAGATGATTAGTCAAAGAGAAATGGAAAAGCAATAAATGAAAAAAAATGATGAAGAAGTGGGGTAGGTTAGGAGAAAGAGTTGTGAATGGGGAAACCGCATAAAGCCCACTAGTACGTAGGTGAAATATGCATTTCGGCAATACATATGACTGCATTGTTGCACTAATTTACCATTAGAAAATGCATACAATGGTCACATTTGGAAAAATGCATTAAAAAGGAATGATTTTTGTGTATAAGAAAGAAAATTATCTCGATAGATTGGCATCACTTTGAAGCGAATGCATAGGTCAAGATCAAGACATAGAACTCGTCTTCCTCTCTGTTTCCATGACAAGTATTGACTGACCTGGTATAAATCTTACATAAAACAGTGTTATTAAAAAGCAAGATTTAATAGGCTGCATTTCGAATCTCCTGCTTTACAGATGTCCGGATGAAAGTGAGAACTATAAAACTGACTGACATGTGCATTTCCAACTTTCTACAAAGTGTAAGATGCCACTAATCACTGTTCATGGTTCTGAAAATATTCTTCCTGCTGCCATGCTAGTGATTAAAAGATAAAAGGATTAACTTTAAGTGGCTTATTTACAAAGTATATTGGTTATTTACACAGCTTGGCATGGCTTAATGTTTCACAATAAATGTTTTATGTTGTGTTAAATTAAAGGAATATCAGCCTAAAAAGATTGGTGTGATTTGTCTGTGAACAACAGATTCCATCTTCTTAAAATTTTAATAAGCATTTCTATAAGACTAGTGTGGTTGTCTTAGCCTTGTGCCCTCAAGGAATGGTCTCCTGATATATCAGCATGATACTGTGCATTGGACGTATGATGTATGAATTGTTTCCTCCCACAACAAAGAAGCAAGTAATCCTATGAAGAATTGGGCCTATTTGCAAATCTTTGAAGACAACAGGTATGCAATCTTCATGCGTACCCACACATGTGTACATGTGAATGGATGTAGTGTTTCCTATAGCCACAAAGAGAGTCCCAAAACACAAGCAACTATGGAGCTATACCAGCAATTTTGGTTTGTTTGGTAGAACATTTGGTGACCAAACCCAGTATACATTTCTTTACACTGGCAATTGTACTTTTGCATATGCAAGAGCCATTCCTTATAATGGTTGAGCATGTGGAATTCTGCCAGTATAGTTGCTGTATAAGCGATTGCAGTTTTTAACCTATTATGTCTTTTTAGCATACTTTGGCTGATTGTTTCACAAGGGATATGGGGATTGCTATACTGTATAGTATGCAGGTGTGCACATCACACTATATTGTATACAGAAGTCATAGCTACACTGATGTAGTGTTGTGGTACAGAAGCCTACTATTGTATCTTGAACAATATCTCCACTAGGAGATGGGCTAGTCCAAGGCTCAGTAGCCTTGCTTCAAGTCCAACGCTTGGCAGCCTTGCTTCTAACTGGAGCTGTTTAAGGAGCTCCATTGGCTGCTGTTCACCTTCCAGACCCAATTCAAGGTGCAGGTGATCACCTACAAAGCCCTAAACAGTTTGGGACCCTCCTACCTTTGTGATCGCCTCTCCCCCTACGAACCTGCATGATCTCTTTGTTTGTTGGGGGAGGCCCTGCTCTCGCTCCCGCCTCTGTCACAAGCGTGGTTCATGGAGACAAGGGAAAGGGCCTTCTCTGTGCTGGCCCCCCGGCTCTGGAACTCGCTCCCCAAGGAAATTAGGCAAGCCCCCACCCTGGTGGCATTCAGGAAGAGCTTGAAAACCTGGCTCTTCACACAGGCCTTTGGATAAAGATTACCCATCCCCATAACAATCATGTTCCATGACCTTTTCTACACCGGTTGCACTTTTTCCTGGTTAATTTGACATTAACACAGGGTTCTCCCATTCCAAATCACTCTCCCATGAATCTGCAGCACTTTATCAGTTACCTCGTGTTTACAACTTTTACAGGGTGCACTTTACCCTGTCTATTATTACAATCTTGCCGATTTTAATTTCATGTTTTATTAAGTTTGTTTTATCCTTATTGGTTAATGTTTAAATGTTATAATTGTGTATGTTTTTTGTCTATTGATGTATTTTATATTGTTATTGTTTTTATCCTGGCTTGGCCCATGTAAGCTGCCCCAAGTCCCCTTCAGGGGAGATGGAGGCGGGGTATAAAAATTAACTTCTTCTTCTTCTTCTTCTTCTTCTTCTTATTATTATTATTATTATTGTTGTTGGCTTATTTTTAGTAAAGCTAATGGGTCTTAATATTTACTCATTGAAAACCAAGTTACTCCAAAATATTTGTCTTAGAATCAGGGTAGCTCACAATAATATTTTACTGGGGAATCTCATCTTCCTCCCCAATTTATTGTGATGTTGGAGTTAAGAGCCCTGTTGGTATGTAATTTATACATTGTTTCAAACTGAATAGAAATTATTTGCTCTTAAAAGTAAAGTAAGTATAAGACAGCAGAAGACCAAACCATAATATATGGAATGCATATAAATTAAAATATAGCTTCTGGAAACTAAGTTCCATTTCTGTTTTTTAAACTGTTTTTAAATCATCAGGGATTTAGGGATCAGTCTGTATGTTTGAAGGATGGTCTGATGTTCCTTATCATCAGCTTAACTGTTCTGCCCCCATGCTATCTTAACTACTTGGAAGGTGAACTGGCTGTGCAGGGAACAGATCAGAGACTATATAGTTGAATCAAACAAGAATTTATTAACTGACAAGAATTTTAGACTTTCTCTCCTCCTGAGTTTCACTACAAAGTCTTGATGGCTTTGAGAGATAGACATAGTTTTGGCCAAATGGAGGCTCTTGAATCTTTATTTCTTCTTATTGTTTCTTTTTTGCATGGTGTTCAACTGTCTCTAAGATGGTCTCAATATTTAACTTTGATTGGACTTGAATACAACTCTGACTGAATGTGCTATTTGTAGAGCATCTAACCTTCCTCTCCATCACAAAAAGACTGACTCTACCAAGAACCAGCAGTGCCTTGCCTGAGGCTCTGCTCTTGATGGGATTTTTAAAGTGGCAGGGCATCAGAAGCTTCAAATTCAAAGAGGCTGTCTAGTCCCCCCCCCCCCCCCCCCCGGAAACTGTACATAAAATATTAATCTCTCTAACAAAAAAGGGTTCAACTAGGGGTAAACAGGGAGGATCTTCTTGGGGCATGATATTATGTTTCTTCCATAATTCCCCCTTACCTTCCTCCCTTCCTGATGAAGTAGAAATTAATGGGCTATTCAATGAGCAAGTCACTCATTGTTTCTCAAGTCGCTCCTGACATGGAAAAAAAATCCAACGAGCAAGCATATACTTTTTACTAAGCATGATACTTTCCATGTGATATGCCATCATGTTAAAGTTCTAGATTGGAGGACCTATATTGTTTTCTTTATGGCACAAAGCCTTTTAGAGGTTTGTCTTGCTTTATGCTGCTTTTCTAGTATTGTTATGTAGCTTTTTCAGAAAAAGGAGTTAGTAGCATTTACATTTTAATTATAATTCTTCGTTGTAAGCTAGCCTGTAATATGGCTCATGGACAATATAAAGCTCTCTATTATAAATAAACAAAATAATAAATAAATGCAAATGAGTATCTGTCACATCCTAGATGTGCCTAAGATGTTAACTGAATATTTTATGCTGAAATATTACATCTATCTATTCTTTATACATCTGTCTAGGAAATTTCTAGCTTATTTTTCAAACAACAGTCTCTCAAAGGTGCTGATGAATTTAAATAGTAAAATAAGGTAAATTGCTGAAAATGAGAATCATATAAGAATATAGAATGCCATGAAAAGAACAGAACAATAAAAAACAAATCAAACATTGGCTTAAAGTCGTAAGTTTGACATATCAGAAGGTCTTTCTCTGGAGTTGCTTGATACTAAATAATCATTCATTGAGAGAGCATTTCAAATTCGTGGCATTTGAAATTCTTTTCATCTGGCATCTAACTTCCCAAGACTCTTAAAAGTACTTGTGTGGGGAAACTTAATAGTCATGTTACTGGAGAAAGGAACTATCAACTCAAAATGGTCTGTAAACTGATGCTGGTCCCAATGCCATCTGTTGTTAGTCCCCAGAGAGCTTCTAGGAAAACAAGGAAACAAATGTAACCAATGTACAAAAATAGATACTGATCCCAGCTATATCAACGAAAAAAATCACCAAAGCCACTACTGATAACTGAAGAAAGCCTACTCTTAGGAATTCTACTCCTCAACTGAGGTTTAAAGGATTAATTCCAACATCTTGAACTGAGCCTCCAAATGGTTGGCAGACAGAGGCTGGATCTACACTGCCCTATATTCCAAGAGTTGATCTCACATTGTCTTCTTATCACAGGTTATCTGGCAGTGTAGACTAATATAATCCAATTCAAAACAGATAATCTAGGATCAAATCCTGGGATATAGGGCAGTGTAGATCTAGCCAGAGCTTTCTACAGTTTCCATGTAACATTCTGTACTAATTTGCATAATTTGTTTTTATGACAACCCCATAAATCATAACAGTAATCTGTATTGCAGTAATGTGAATGGGATGTTATTGTGTTAAGATTCTTGGTTTAGGAGAGGCTGCATCAAATGTTTCTGAAGGCAGGGATCTTATAGCATCCTCAGGTGTTTAGTAGCACTTGCGAGCACTGCACTTTCATCCCATGCCCCTAGAATCATAGAACCATAGAGCTGGAAGAGACCTCATGGGCCATCCAGTCCAACCCACTGCCAATAAGCAGGAAAATCGCATTCAAAGCACCCCCGACAGATGGACATCCAGTCTCTGCTTAAAAGCCTCCAAAGAAGGAACCTGCACCACACTCCATCACAATATAATAATAATAATAATAATAATAATAATAATAATAATAATAATAATAATAATAATAGTGTTAGGAGCGACTTGAGAAACTGCAAGTCACTTCTGCTGTGAGAGAATTGGCTGTCTGCAAGGATGTTGCCTAGGGGATGCCCGAATGTTTTGATGTTTTACCATCCTTGTGGGAGGCTTCTCTCATGTTCCCGCATAGAGCTGGAGCTGATAGAGGGAGTTCATCCACACTTTCCCTGGGTTGGATTTGAACCGGCAACCTTCAAGTCAGCAACCCAACCTTCAAATCATCAGTCCTGTTGACATAAGTGTTTAACCCACTATGCCATCAGGAGCTCCATTATTATTATTAAAATAGGCAAACACTCAAGGAACCATCCATCAATAGTAGGACTGAGGCTGGATCTCCACTGTCCTTTATCCAGGATCTGATCCCAGATTGTCTTTTTTGTACTGGATTTTATAAGTCTATGAAGTTGAAATTTAGAGATCTAAAGACTTGAGTCTGTGTCCAGTGAGCCCAACTAACCGCCAATGTTCCCGAATAAAGACTCACCAGCACTAAAGATAATGCTCTGATATTTTTAGATGTAATATACCCTGATTATTTTATTACATTCTGTTGTCTACAAAGTTTGCACTTGAAAACTGTAACCAAGTTCCAAAAACAAAATATAATGTTTTAAGTAAGTTTACAATTTTGGGTGGGCCACATGTTGGACAAGCTTGTTCTACAGTGAGCACAAAATAGGCACATGCATATAAAATAATTACATCTCTGTGTGCCACTAACTGGATACCAGCCATTGTGAGTTCACGCCTTAATTCTGCTTCTTTCTGATTTGCTGTCCTTTTCATGCTTCAGAGGGCGTGGAGTGGGAGTAAGATTCCCAAAACACCACTATCAAATGTGAGCTATCTGTAGTTTTGAGATCAAGTTCAGCAGTGACCCTACATTTCAGTGATTTAGTTTAGAACCGATCTTTAAAGTATCTGATTTTGGGGACTGGCAGGATTCCCCCCCCCCCCCAAATGTCTATAGGCCAGCAGCATATACGGATACAGTGTAATTGCCTGTTCCTTTCTGTACTGGAGACTGTCAGCCAATGGCTTGCCGACTGGCACCTCTCCATGTTCCAGCCTTTTGAGTAGCACTGGCTTAGATGTGAGCAGACTTCCCTTAGAAGAAAGATTTCAGGAAATACCCATTTCAGCTGATAATAATAATAATAATAATAATAATAATAATAATAATAATAATAATAAAACTTTATTTATACCCCGCCACCATCTCCCCAATGGGGACTTAGGGCGGCTTACATGGGGCCATGCCCAAGACAATACAATAAACCATAACATAATACAATTAAATAATACATTACATAAAATAAACAGTACAACATAAGATCAAAACAGCAATATAACACGAGCGGGCCGCATGAATACTACATTTAAAAACTAGATTAAAAATTAAAACTCTGGGTGAGAAAGGGATCAGAATAAAACCTCGAGGGACGGGACATCAGATAGTGAACCAGTCTAGAGGATAAATATCGGGGGGGAGTAGCATAGAACATTTACTCTCCGAAAACACACCGGAAGAGCCATGTTTTTAAATCTTTCCTGAAGGCTAAAGGGGTGGGGGCTTGCCTGATTTCAATGGGCAATGAGTTCCACAAGCGAGGGGCCACCGCAGAAAAGGCCCTCTCCCTTGTTCCTACAAGGCGAGCCTGAGATATAGGTAGTGGCGACAGGAGGGCCTCCCCTGATGATCGGAGAGGTCGGGCAGGTTTATGGTAGGAGATACGGTCACGAAGGTAGGCGGGTCCCAAACCGTTTAGGGCTTTATAAATGATGGTCTGCACCTTGAATTGGGACCGGAAGATGAACGGCAGCCAGTGGAGCTCCTTAAACAGGGGAGTAGATCTCTCCCTGTAACTCGCCCCCGTTATTAGTCTGGCGGCCGAACGTTGGACCAGCTGTAACTTCCGGGCCGTCTTCAAGGGAAGCCCCACGTAGAGCGCATTACAGTAGTCCAGTCTAGAGGTAACTAAGGCATGCACCACCGTGGTCAAGTCAGACTTCACGAGGTATGGTCGCAGTTGGCGCACAAGTTTGAGTTGTGCAAAAGCCCTCCCGGCCACCGCCGACACCTGCGCTTCAAGCGTCAGCGCTGAATCCAGGAGGACCCCCAAACTGCGGACCTGTGATTTCAGGGGGAGTGCAACCCCGTCCAGCACAGGTTGCCACCCAATACCCCGATCCGACGAGCGACTGACCAGGAGGGCCTCTGTCTTGTCAGGATTGATCCTCAGCTTGTTTCTCCTCATCCAGTCCGCCACGGCGGCCAGGCACTGGTTCAGCACCCGAGGGGCTTCCTTGGAGTCAGGTGGGAACGAGTAGTGGATTTGTGTGTCATCTGCGTAGAGATGGCAACACCCTCCAAAACTCCGGATGACCTCTCCCAGCGGTTTCATGTAGATGTTAAAAAGCATGGGGGATAAAATAGACCCTTGCGGGACCCCACAGGTCAAAGGCCAGGGGTCCGAGCAGGTGTCCCCCAGCTTCACCATCTGGGAACGGCCCTCCAGGAAGGACTGGAGCCACTGCAAAACAGTGCCACCGAGTCCCATCCCGGAGAGCCTCCCCAGAAGGATACCATGGTCGATGGTATCGAAAGCCGCAGAGATGTCCAGGAGAACCAGCAGGGTCACACTCCCCCTGTCCAGTTCCCTGCGGAGGTCATCCACCAAGGTGACCAAAGCCGTCTCAGTGCTGTGCCCAGGCCTGAAGCCAGACTGCGAGCGGTCCAGAAAATCAGTGTCATCGAGGAACTCCTGGAGCTGCGTGGCCACCACCCGCTCCAGAACCTTGCCCAAAAACGGGAGGTTGGAAATTGGTCTGTAGTTGTTACATACAGATGGGTCTAGCGAGGTCTTTTTTAGTAACGGTTTTACCACCGCTTGCTTAAAACAAGATGGAAATGACCCCTGACCCAGGGAGGCATTTATTATAGCCACAAACCAATCCAACAACCCCTCTTTGGCCTGCTTAACCAGCCAAGAGGGACAAGGATCCAGAGCACAAGTGGTCGCCCTCACAGACCCAAGAATCCCCTCCACGTCATCCGGAAGAACAAGCCGGAAAGAATCCCACAAAATCGGACAGACAGGTGCCTCGGTTACCTCCGCTGGAACTACAATTAAGCTGGAGTCCAACTCATGGCGTATCTGAGCAACTTTGCCTGCAAAGTGGTGCGCAAAATCGCTGCACCGAGTTGCCAAGTCATCAGGAAGCCCCTGGGTCTCAGGAGGCCGCAGGAGCTCCCCAACAACTTGGAACAACTCCGATGGCCTGTTGGCCGCAGACGCTATGCGGGCAGTCGTGAAAGCTTTCCTGGCTGCTCGCAGAGCCACGGAGTAAGCCTTAATAGCGGCTTTAGCCCGTGCTTGGTCAGACACATCCCGAGATTTCCACCAGATGCACTCTAGTCCCCTCCTCGCACGCTTCATCACGGCCAGCTCCTCAGTGAACCAAGGAGTCGACATGACTCTACGCAGCGAAAGGGGACGTTTGGGAGCGATCGTGTCAAGTGCCCTTGCCAACTGGCTGTTATAACGATCAGCCAGGACATCAACAGGATCGCCAGTCTCCAGAACAGGAAGATCCCCAAGAGACCTCAGGAGTCCATCCGGATCCATCAGCTTCCTGGGGCGGACCATCTTAATGGGTCCACCACCCCTGCGGAGGTTAGAAGACACGGCGAAACTCAAACAGATCAGATGATGGTCAGACCATGACAATGGAAGAATATTTTGCTCTTCCACTCTGACTGTCCCACCGTCCACAATGAAGACGAGGTCCAGCATGTGTCCCGCCTGATGTGTGGGCCCAGATATAACTTGAGTCAGCCCCATGGTCGTCATGGCAACCATGAAATCCTGAGCTGCACCTGTCAAAGTGGTCTCGGCATGAATATTAAAGTCCCCCAAAACTATGAGTTGTTGGGAGACCAGGGCCGAATTGGAGACCACTTCTGCTAGCTCGGACAGAGAGACTGCTGGGTCGCGGGGTGGACGGTACACCAGCAGAATCCCCAAGCTGTCTCGGGCTCCCACCCTCAGGAAGACACACTCAAACCTCGGAGACTGCGGAACGGCGCATCTGATCAGGGCGATGGACTGCCGAGCAATCACCGCTACTCCTCCTCCCCGCACCCCAGCCCTGACCTGCTGATGCACCCCGAAACCTGGTGGGCACAGCTGAGTGAGATTCACACCACCCTGCTCGTCCAACCACGTCTCGGTGATGCATGCCAGATCCGCCCCCTCATCCAGGATCAAATCCTGGATAACAGCTGTTTTACCGTTGACGGATCTGGCGTTCAAAAGCAGGACCTTAAGGCTGGGAGGTCTGTCCTGAAGACTACCACACCTATTCCTCTCCAGGGTCGCAAAAACTCTGTTGCGCTTCTCCCTGGGTCGAAAGTGACCGTTCTTCCTTCTCCCCCAAACCACCTCAATGAGACCCTGCCCATGGAAACCCTCTTCCCCCTGGAGAGATGACTGATTGAGGTTGCCCATTGAAGGGGATAGTCAGCTGTCCTGAGATAGAAGATCACCAGCAATACTTGGTTGTTTAAAGGAGGGGCCTATCTCCGCTGGTGTAGGAGGAAAGGAGTCATCTAACAGATCATCATCTAGCGTGGGAAGGGGGCTAGGCACTAATGATGTCTGAGAACGGGACTGAGAGGTAACATAGACATGGCCCAAAACTGGGGGATCTTGTCTACCAAGATTCCGCCTGATGTCCAGGGGGCGAATCAGTGGGTCTACTAGTACCCTCCTGAGAGTAATGCCCCACTGTTGTAGTTTGGGCCTATACAAAAACAATTCCTCCATCAGCGTTCTGTCTTCCAATCCAATGAGAAGACAAATGGAGCGGTTCCAGGACTGATAGTTTCTACGAAGCCAGTCGATAGTCTTGATCTTCACTTTCGACCAGCTTAAAGATAGAATTTGTGAGAGAGATGTCCGGACCGCTCGCTTAGATGTCCATCTTCCTCTGTTCAATAGTGAGTCTTGCACTTCCACTGCCACCTTATTAGTTAGCAACAGATGTTGGAAATTGCAGTAAGTGTCCAGGGAGTGTCCAAACAGTTCTGGGGACAGCGTGTTGTTTGTCCTCTGAGAGACTCTATTAGTTTCCTTTCGGCCATCCCTCCCCTGACTCTGACTCTCTTCCCCAGATAAAGACTCCACCCCATCCCTGGCCCCTTCCAAGCCTGACCTATTGCCTTCCTTCTGCTCCTCTAGCTTTTTTCTTCCCTGGCTTTCCAGAGCATTTAATTCCTCTTTAATATTAATAAAGCTGGTTGGTACAGTTTGTATAATGTCTATAGGAGAAGGATTCTTCACCATTAGGGAAATTCCTTTGAAAAGATGGTCAATTTTCTTGTTCAGTGTCTCCAACTGTTGTAACAGTACTGAACGATTTTCCCAGTAGATCACATAAGTAAAAGAGTTCGTTTTCCCTCGATGTTTCCTGCCAACTCATTCCTATTACCTTTCAAAAACCTTCCTATAATATACCTCTCTAATCTTTCAAAATTACCCCTCGTTTCTACTATCTCTTTCAGCTCAACAGTATCTCTTCCAACATACACATACCTTCATTCACATTCTGGGACCATCAATTTACCAATCAATAAAACTCAAGAACTCTCGAATCCTATGTGATCACTTCCTATGACCTAAGTACCAGGTTCTCAAACCTGCTTCCTATCAGAGTCTCCCTGAAATTAGATAAAAACTTAGTCACTCCTATCTATAATACACACACACACACATATACACACTCAAAAGGAAAAGAGGAAAAAAATTAATAATAATAATAATAATAATAATAATAATAAAATAAAATAAAAAGAAATAAAATAAAATAGATGGCAGGCTGCAGCACTGAAGAAATGATCCAAGCTATTCCTATCTAGAACTTCCTCATTGATTCAGTCTCAACCAGTAAAATTAAACTCTCTAAATTAAAAAAGAAAAAGAAAAAAGAAAGGCTTGATGGTGTCAAAAAACAGATGGCAGATTGGATGCAGCTCAATACAGGCTGCCCCCCAATCCAGCTAGACGGCCTTAATATAGCTGGAGTTCGGTACAGGAAAACCCTTCGTCACGCGACACTGGCCCTAGCTGTTGATTCCAACAGGGCAGGGGCAGATGGAGAGGTCGGCCAAGCCCAGGCAAGTCCCAAGGAGCAAGATGGTACACTCCACAGCGCTGCTTCCTGTGTCCTTTAGGAGGATAGGCAATGTAGAAAACCCCAGTGCTGCTAACAGCAATGGTAAGCTGTAGTTCTTAAAGGCCACAACAAAATTCTTGCAATGGTGGACAATAGCAATGCTCCAGTGGTCACATTACTCCCCACAGCAGCAAGGTGGAAATGCTGGAGGGTACCAGGGCAGTCGGGGCAGCAGCAATGCCGAGATGCAGACAGCTGAGCAGTCCGGGAAGCACTGGGCAGTGAGAATAAGCAGTGACTGCAGTGGGTGGTGAATAGCAGCTGCAATAACAAGAATGCCTCCAGGGGGGAAGGTCTCTAACAACAGCAGCAGCAGAAGTAGAAGTCTCTGCAGCCTTTGAGCCTTTGAAGCAGCTAGCACTGATAATTGGGTGTTAATGGCTTCGGAAACAGCCAGTCCCAGTCCCAGATGGAGAGCCGCCTCGGGAAAAAAGCTCGCTGTCACGAGTCAAACAGGTAGGCAGTGTTAGGCAACACAGCGGCCAGCTGCAGAGCAATGATCGGCTCCGAAGAATTCAAAGCAGCGGGAGCAGTGTAAACCCTCCTCCCAAGCTGGTCGTTAGCGATGGAGAGGTTAGAGACCAGCAGTGGCCCTAGTGACAGAAAAGTCAGTTCCAAACAGCAGCAACAGCAGCAGCAGTTGTTTAGTATAGAGAGGCAGAATGAGGGAGAGCGTTCCAGCCCTGTTGTAATGGCGGCTGCAGTAGCCCTCTACCTCTTCCCTCCCGATCTTCTCTTTCCCCTTTCTTCCTGCTGAGCCACGCGAATTAGCCCCCAAGGCCTCCTCCAAGACCCTGGATGACCAAACAAGAGCTCTAGCTAGCAAGGGTAGACTCAGATGGGAGGATTAACTTGGATTATGTTTTCTCTTACCGAGCTGCTGTATAGTTCCTGCTACCTCTCCGCCATCTTAGCCAAAAAAAAAAAGCATTTGTATCATTACTTTGATGATTCACATAATGTAATGGTATGCTTGGACTGACTGCATTTGGTTCTTCATGAAGTCAATGGAGAGTAACACTAATCTCCCAAATATTTACTTTTGAGGATAGACAAGTGATCTACCAACAGTGCCTCTGGTATGTCATGACTGAATTTCACCCAGTCTTTTTTTTACTGTTCCCAAATACTGTTGCAGCATTTCTCCTGACTCAGGTATTACCTGCGGTTAGCATATTGACAATGCCTAATTCTGAAACCTTCATCATGAACTTTATGTAAACATTGCACAACATGTTTATATTTGATGGTTTATAGTTTTAATTGTTTAATTTATAGTCCTATGTTATTGTTTTAAATGTGTGATAATACTGTTTCTATTGTATGTAAGGCATTGCAATTTTGCCATTTATTTGATGTAAAAAACTTTGAGTCCCCCCAGGGGTGATAAAAGCCCTATATAAATGCAATAAATAAATAAATAAATAAACAAATAAATAAATAAATAAGGACAGAGGCTTTATTTTCAATCTGCAGAAAGGATGCAATGTACAGCATAACCACATTGGAACATGTAATCATTTTTATACTGTAAAAACCAATGAACTAACATTGTTTCCATTTAATTTCTCTCCATTGTCCATGATTAGCTGACCATGGAGGCTGGCCAGCTGTTCCCCTTACTTCTTATTGGTCAGGAGGCGGGACTAAACTGGTTCGCCTCCTGGTTGGTGAAGGCTCCGGTGATGAGGCCTGCCCTGCCAGGCAGGGAAGCCCTGACACGGTCAAATAGATGGCTGGGGTGTCCTTGGGAAGAGGGAGTCTCTAGGAAACACTGTCCATATTTTGAGGGCTTAAGTTGAAAATTTGAAGATAATGGATGTTCGGGTATGGGGATGACAGGATTATGTAGATATTTAGTCCAGGATGCCAGGGACAATGGGTGATGGTTTTCCAATCCGTTCTCAGGCTGATCAAATAAAGAAATGTCCTTTTTGGATATCTGGATGATCAAAAATCCTTTGTGTTTGGTTTGTACAGCTGATGGCTTGACTGCATCTGGGGCAACTTTAGGAATCATAAGCCCATCAACTGGAGTTGTTTGTTCCTGTCTAAGCTGCACCTTCTGCTTGAGACACAAAGGGACATTCCTGGGACTCGTGGTCTCTGCACTTGGTCAGGTAGAGTTGAATAAGTCAATGCCGCTTACCTTTCTTTAATGTTCTGAAAATATAAAGTATATTTAATAAAAGAGGTGGGAAAAGGAGACAACAGATAAGGTAAATCATAGTTACATTTGAATATTGTCCATTTTAAACTAGTGTCCAACTTATAAACACATGTGAAAGTGAAGATCAGTGGAGGTATCTTGCAATTAATTAATTAATCCTTGATGGTCCTCTTTGTCAATGGATTAGCCCATCTCAGGAGTTCGGAAAATTCCTACCAGAGGTCAGTGAGGGGTGATGACCCCGGTGGCTTGTTTAGGCAGAAATCATAATTTGTTTAATGTAGACATATAGGAGAGGCTGCAGAAATGGAAGCTGCAGGAATTGAAGCAAATAGATTTTTTTGTGTGTGTCAGGAGCCCCTTGTGCTGTCAGGACTGCTGACTGAATCTGGGGAGCGGAGTGATCTCTCGTCTGTCAGCTCCAGTTTCCCATGCGGGGACATAAGAGAGGCTTCCCACAGGATGGTAAAACATCCAGGCATCCTCTGGGCAATGTCCTTGCAGATGGCCAATTTTCTCATACCAGAAGCAAATAGATACATTGGGGAGAGAAAAGGATACAATTTATCAAAAGGGGACACTGAGGTTGATCCACTCCTGCAGACCTTGTTTGAATGTGCGGTAGTACAAATCAGTAAAAAAAAATAAAGGTATATAAAAGGAGGATTGACTTTTGGGGATCTGCTCCTGCTGGTTCGTCATGGGGACCTTTGGAGAGTAGGGGAGAGGGAACGAATTCATTTGTTTTTGTACTGGTGTTCTTGGTGGACTATCAATCTTCAGGGTGTGTGTGTGCTGTGTTTGACAACATCTACACTGCCAGATAATCTGGGATAAACAGATAATCTGGAATCAGATCCTGGAATATAGGGCAGTGTAGAACCAGCCTTACTGTTCTCAACTACTTCATGCAACAGAAAGCAGCTTTATGGAATTTCTCATAGCATGTTGCCCCCAAAGTATATGAGAGATAGTTACTTTCAAATCTGTAAGAGATACTGTGCAATCTACAAAAGATATTGATCAAATAACTTTATTTGGGACTGCAAAATGTGTATGTGTGTGGGAGGTGTGAAAGAATGAAATATTTATGAAATGCATTTTTGGACTGGGTAAAATAATTACTAGAGATTTATAAGAAAGTTTAATATCTTGCAGTAAAATCTTTTTCAAATATAAGTAGCTGTTAAGATCATTCTTGCTTATTTCTAATTTACTTTTTTATACTTCATTGCTTTAACATTAATTACCATAGATTTCTTCCTCTTCCTCTTCTATTTTATTTGGACAGAGAATATCTTCTCAGAGACAATATGTTTTTCGATATCTTCTGGTTTTGTCTGCTGGATTGACTGTGCTACATGGAAGTAAAGTGAGTTGCCTGAGGTCAGACTGTGAATCAGCTCTTCAGGTTTAATTTTAAGTAAGAGCCCATGTGTTATCCTTTCCTTCTAAGCCACATATAATACAGTTAAGCTTCAAGTGAATACTATTATTTATCTTGGAGCAATTGTATGAGGAATAGTGATAACATCCACCATCTCCACAGTGGCCAATAAATCAGCTGCCTGTGGATATGGCAAACTGTTTCCCTGTTGATGAATTAATTTACATAGGTATTCCAGATATTTTGTAGGATAACAAAAACATTTTAAAGGAATAAGTTCTATTGTATGACTAACCATGAAATAATCGGATCAGACATAGAGAATTGACCTAAAAGCAATTTAAGTGGGTTGAACCTGGAAAGGAGTGAAGAGGAGAGGGAAGGGTAACATGATGCAGTCCAGCTTTGTCAAGGTATCATCACCTAACCACCTCCTTAGCCTTCCCTACAGCAAAATACCTGACCTTGAGGTCAATCCAATACTATGTGTTCTTCACCACAGCTGGCCATTTATTGGAAGGCAAACCCATTCCACCCCCAGATCCATCCAAGGGAAGATTATTTCAGCAACCCTGCATCCTAGATCCCCTGTTTGCTCCAGAGCATTACATTAACCACAAAAGTGCCAAAGTATATATCAAATGTTTACATCCCCCCCCCCCGCTCGCTGCCAATGGCTGCATAATTACTGATACCACCCATAGCCCATAGTGAGATTTCTGCACAGGCATCCCCCAATTTACAAACGTCTCACTTACATCCAACTCCTAGTTACAAATGGGAGTGACACAGCAGGGAGTGAGAGGAAGCCTACTGTTAGGAAGGAAAATCTACTCTTGTAAGAGTTATCATGGGAAAAAGGTATTTCCTCTGAAGCTGTACCACCAATCCTCATTTCCACAATAACCCAAAATTTTCAAAATCCAGTTGTCACAGGGACAGAAAGTGAGGTGAAATGTGAATAGGGACACAGACAGCAAAAGAAATGACACAGGGGTATTAACCCTTCCCTACACCTTATCAAATGGGGCAATTTTAGCATCCTAAGATGCTTCCACCCTGCCTTGGGGATGGAGCCCCATGCTGGCCATCACACAACATTATGTGACTTTGGCGGAGGCCCCTCCACCAACTGGATGGAAGCATCCTTGGACACTTCTCTCCCAACATGGGGGCCTGCGGGTTCTCTCTGGGAGGGCAACGCTCCCCACGTGTGATGGGGGAAAAGTTGCCAAATGGGATCTGCATGCAGGGTGACAGATTCATCTCGCTTTCCCATCTGTCTTGAGATGGAACAGGATGCCTGGCCTTTGTGATGAGGTCATAAAACCTTTTAAAAATTGGCTGGAGTTACACTTTTAAAATGTACCTTTTCTGACTTACATACAAATTCAAGTTTAGAACAAACCAACAGAACCTACTCAGAAATTGTATCTCAAGCAGGATCTACACTGCCATATAATCCAGTATCTGATCCCAGATTATCTTCTTTGAACTGGATTATATGAGTCTACATTGCCATATAATAGGATTGTGCATGGATACGTTTTAAAAACGGGCTCTGGCTGTTTCAACTTTTTTATCCAGCCGTAATGGCACTGGCGCCCCCTTTTTTTTCTGCATCCCCAGGCTGGATCTATACTGTCATATAATCCAGTTTCTGAATCCAGATTATCTGATTTGGGCTGAATTATATGAGTATACAGCACCCTATAATTCAGTTCAAAGCAGATGGATTCAGAAACTGAGTTAAACAGCAGTGTGGATGGGGTCTGAAACCCCTTCTATAAACTGCCATATAATCCAGTTCAAAGCAGATAATCTGGATTTTATATGGCTGTGTAGAAGGGGCCTCAGAGGATAGTTTTGAATTGTTTCATACCGAATAGTTTTTATGGCAAATGTGATATTGTGTGCATTGTGAGGATATAAGGGTACGTATAGGTGTTTCTTGGGAATTCTGTTTCTTTGCTTTACATTTTCATCAGGATTGGTTTCCTTACTCCCTCAAGTATTTACTGTAATTCTAACCATACATTTTTTTTGCTCAATTTACCATCAATACTTTCTGATTATGCTGCAGAAAATTTCTTTTAAAAAAACTGTTGAGTGACTAAAACAAATTTAATTGGTTTCAGTATGTGGCAAGTTACATTTGCATGACCATTTATCAAACTCTTAGTGCCTCCACTGTGCCCAATAGAAAAACACATGGACAAAAGGCACGAGCAGAGTGGTCCAACAATCTGGAATTTTACTATAATGTATTTGGGACTTTACACATTAAGTTATCCTGTCCTGATAAAATAAAAATACTCTCCCATAAGTTCATGGAAGCTGAGTTCTTCTTCCAGTATCTGCTCAGTTTTAGTTATAAACAGTATTCATGCCTAATGGTGAAATTTGACTTCTTCAACCATAGCTTCTGGCTGTGTTGATGTGCTATAACAACAACATACCTAAGCATAGATAGCTTAGTATTATAACTGAACTTGGAACTATTGGGTTTTAATGCCTAAAGAAACCAGGATGATAAGTGAGTGTTAAAACATAATTTGTCATTATAATTATTAGTTACTAGCTTGGGTACCTGGCAGTGCCTGGGTTATCTGAAAAAAAAACAACAACAACAATTTTTTACTTGTACAAAATGCATAAGGTTGTGGATTAACTACAAATAACATCATACCAGGTTAACCCCGAGAAACTCCATCAGTACTTAAAGTTTGTTATGCTGGGCAAGTGTCCTCTGGATGGTTCAGTGTGCTCTTTGGCTGTAGGGTAAACTACCACTTCCATTATGGTGAGTAAGTCCCCTCAACCCCCCCCCCCCCCAGTAGATTGACTTACTCATGAGGGTTCTGTGTGCCAAGTTTGGTCCAGGTCCATCATCAATGGAGGTTATAGTTCCTTTGGTTGTGGGTGAACTACAACTCCCAGAAAGGAAGATCAGTTCCCCCAAACTCCTCCAGTAATGAAATTTCGGTATATCATGTATGTGCCAAGTTTGGTCCAGATCAATCGGTGTTTGGGTTCAGAGTGTTCTCTGGATGTATGTGAACTACAACTCCCCCAAATCAAAGTCACTCCCTCCCAAACCCCTCCAGTAATCAAATTTGGGCATATCAGGTACAAGTGAACTACAACTCCCTCAAATTAAAGTCACTCCCTCCCAAACCCCTCCAGTAATCAAATTTGGGCATATCAGGTACGTGTGCCAATTTTGGTCCAGATCCATCGGCTTTTGGGTTCATAATGCTCTCTGGATGTAGGTGAACTACAATTCTCCCAAATCAAGGTGATTTCCCCCAAAGACCTCCAGTATTTTTTATGATCATGGAGGTTCTGTGTGCCAAGTTTGATCCAATTCCCTTTTGGTGGGGTTCAGGGTGCTCTTTGATTGCAGGTGAACTATAAATCCCAGTACCTTCAACTCCTCCCAAAACCCACCAGTATTCCAAATTGTGCTTATGTGTGCTAAGTTTGGTTCAGAACCATCATTGTTTGGTTTCACAGTGCTCTCTGGATGTAGGTGAAATATAGCTTCTATAAATCCACCCAAAGACCTCCAGTGTTTTTGTTGGTCATGAAGGTTCTATGTGCCAAGTTAGTTCTGGGTCCATCGTTGCTGGGGTTCAGAATGCTCTTAGATTGCAGGAGAACTATACATCCCTACAACTCCAATTATAGCTGTTTGTGGAGGCAGGAGCTTGTCTGTGTAAGTGGACACCCCTGCCACATATACACATACATATTTTCAATTGTATTATGTGTCTAGTTAGATATTTACCTTTGCTTGTCCTTCAGTTGCCTTAAGATATATATATATCTCCTCTTTGCTGCTGATTCTGTGTGATAAGTCAGGAAGAAAGAGAGTTGTGATTTTAAGGTTACCTGATAAATTTATTGTTGAAAGGAAATTGAATTCCAATCTCTTATCATTTCTGGAACCTTGGTATAACAAAAAGTATTGAGCAATTATTAACTAAGATATTTTAAAGCTCTAAAATGAGCAAAGAAAGTGAGTTATCGTTTTTGATCCTATAGTGAGGAATGGGAATTAATTAGCATTAAAAAGTAACTATTTAACCTCTATTGTTGATTCATTTTTGTTGTTGTTCTTTGCACTGTGCTTTATTCAATAAACATTATAGAAAGTGAAGTTTAATTTTTCTACTTTGTTCCCCTATGTCCCTTTTCGAACTCCGAGCACCATCAAATCTTGGGTTTATCTGCTCCTGAGAAAAACAATGAAGAAAAAGAGCACGCAACAATATAAAATATTTGTTTCTTGAGTATCAAAGGCAAGTATAAAATTCAGAAGATTAGAACTTGAATCTTTCTCCCACTTGGATTTGAGTTCTGAAGCCTCATGAGGTGTGTGAAGCTGAGTAAGTTTTGGCTCAAAGACTTCATTTTCTTTTGAAAATTTCCATTCTTTCTCACAGTATGAAGTGTTTCGATGAGCGCTTCTTATTTTTAACCTGTGAATGTGCAATGCTAGAAAAAACACCTTGGAAGCAAAGGCCCAGGCAAAGTGAACGTGTTTAGTCACTGTATGTCTTCGAATCATAACACACAGCATTTATTTAACACTTCAAACTGTTTATCTGTATGCACTGAAAAATGTTTAATACAAGATCAGCATGTTCCATTGGCCTCCACTGGCATTCATGTCTGTGGGACAGTGAATCCATCTATGGTTTCAGTGCAACCTTTAAAAGAACTCTCAAAAATGCCAAAACCTCCCTACCTCACCAATATATCCAGAATTTGTGGGGTGCCTCTACACTGTAGAATTAATACAATTTGCCATCAGTTTAACTGCCATGGCTTAAAGGTATGGAATCATGGGAATTCTAGTTTTACAAGGTCTTTAACTTTTTCTGGGCTCATATACACTGGTCTTGGGCCACTGTAGCTCAGCAGGTTAAGCCGCTAGCTGCAGGAAAATCTGTCGACTGGAGGGTTGGCAGTTCAAAGCTGTGAGTCAGGGTGAGCTCCCAATGTAAGCCCCAGCTTCTGATAACCTAGCAGTTTGAAAGCATACAATGTGAGTAGATCAATAGGTACCACCTCGGCAGGAAGGTAAAAGGGTGCCCTGTGCAGATATGCAAAACATGACGGCAACAGATTGGAGAATCTATGGATAATAGGCTCCTAGGCATGGGAAAATGGAATGAGAGCACTTCCCCAGGGCTGGAAGTTGACCATCACCTCCAGACTCCGGAGATGAAAAAAAAGGGGAAGATCTTTACCTCTCTCTGTGTATGTTGTTGTATAAAAAGTATTGAATGTTTGCCTCATATTTATTCTGTAATCTGCTCTGAGGGAAAAAGAGCATAATATAAATAAAGTGTATTAATAATAATAATAATAATAATAATAATAATAATAATAATAATAATAATAATAAGTACTCACTGTGCAGTTGCTCCTGGCTATTCTCTACAGTTTTCTTCAGTATCTGGTCATTATCATGGGGTCAACTAGGTTAACTTGGTTTTCCTAAACCAGATTTAAATTAACATCATTTAGTCGTGCTTTAAGAAAAGTTGGGGATGCTCTGGAGTTTCTCTGAATCTCCGGAGCAAGCATGTGGCTCCACACAGCAGGACCTGGTCTGATTCAGTGCAGGGAAAAGAGAATGGATCATGCTCAAGTCACTGCTGTTGCTACTAGAAGTGCTACCAGACAGCCACAGAGTGCCGTGAAAGCTTCTGGTCATCACAAGATTCTGCTGATGTAGCATAGGGCACCTGCAATGGCCAGGAGATTTCATGGAGCTCTACAGCTATTTAGGCAAGTGGCAGCAATACAGATGGTAAAATGATGGTCAAGCAAGGCTGATGTGTTCTTGGTCCATCTGGACTGGATAGACTTCCCACTATTGCTGTGGGTTGGGGAACAGTGTGTGTGTGCTTAATTTTAGATGAGTCCTCATCTGGTGATTACTTATATAGGAAGGGTTTGAATTATGTGCTGTTGAAAGCTTGAATCACTGGGTTGTTGTGCATTTTCTGGGCTGTATGGCCATGTTCCACAAGGCATTCTCTCCTGACGTTTCTATGGCAGGCGTACTCAGAGGTTGTGAGGTGTATTGGAAAACTAAGCAAGGGAGGTTTATATATCTGTGGAAGGTCCAGGGTGGGAGAAAGGCACTGCAGACTAACTCAACCAGAGAAATCAGCCATTGCAGAGCTAGTGATGAACCAACTTGGACACAGTATATTATTTGAGAACACAAAAATGCTGGACTACTCTAACAACTATCATTTCAGACTACTCAGAGAAGCCATTGAAATCCACAAACTTGTGGACAACTTTAACAGAAAGGAGGAAACCATGAAAATGAACAAAATCTGGGTACCAGTATTAAAAAACTCTAAAATCAGAGAAGTAAATAAAAAACAACACTTTGAGTTCTTTCTCCCACCCTGGACCTTCCACAGACATATAAACTTCCCTTGCTTAGTTTTTGAATATACCTCACAACCTCTGAGGATGCCTGCCATAGATGTGGGTAAAACGTCAGGAGAGAATGCTTCTGGAACATGGCCATACAGACCAAAAATGCACAACCATCCAGGCTTGAATTATAGTTGGCTTCAAACACACTGTATTCATTTACTTGAGCTTTCAATAATAATAATAATAATAATAATAATAATAATAATAATAATAATAATAATAACAACAACAACAACAACAACAACAACAACAACAACAGGAGTCCCCGGTAGTGCAATGGGTTAAACCCTTGTGCCAGCAGGACTGCTAACCTGAAGGTTGGGTTGCTGACCTGTAGGTTGTCTGTTTGAGTCTGGGGAAAGCGTGAATGAGCTCCCTTTGTCAGCTCCAGCTCTCCATGCAGGGACATGAGGGAAGCCTCTCACAAGGATGGTAAAACACCCAAAACATTCGGACGTCACCTGGACAATGTCCTTGCAGACGGCCAATTCTCTCACACCAGAAGCGACTTGCAATTTCTCAACTCACTCCTGACACACACACACACACACACTCTTTCAATAATGATACTTTGGAAAAAGTTAGACTCCCATCCAAAATGTCTGCCTTATAACTGTGAGGTCTTGACAGGACAGAAGTTAATGCAATCCTTAAACTCTTTCCTGTGCATACATCCAAACAATGAACTGACCCTTGCTCCACAATCTAATGAAAGGATGCCAAATCAAATCAGAGTTGCCTGGATGCCTTCTCACCACTGTCAATTAAAGAGAACTACTCTATTTTTCCAGTGCTGGCTTACACAACAATTGACAGGAACTAATTATATGAGTAATGAACCTAGCGGATTCCAAGCTGCTGAGTTAAGTAACTCAGAAATCCTCTGAGCAGAGTAGAGAGGAGAAGACACAATCCAGTCCAGTTTCTTATGTCCATGCAAATTATTACCTGGATAGGCACCATGTGTCCACCTACATCTATAGCTCAGGTGTGTACAGAGGCACAAACTCAGTGCCTTATTTATATATATCAGGATTTGTGGTAAAATGTCAGTGTGTATTCCTTCATGGTGCAAACATGGATTTCAGCTAGTGATACTGTAAACACAGTTGCCTGAATCTTATGACCTCATCACATTGGGCTAAAATGGATGGCATGCACCAATTTTAGCCCAGGTCACCCACGTAGCTGGCATCACATGACGCCGTGCCGACTCCATAGGTTAAGGAGGGCTGAGCTGGTGTATGCCACCAGCAGGGCAACATGGGAGATACAGTTTGACACCACTTTAACTGCTATACAGTGCTATCGAATCCTGGGGTTTGTAGCTTGGGGAGGCACCGGTGTGCTTTGCCAGAAAAGACTAAAGCCCTTGTAAAACTAGAATTCCCATGATTCCATACTATTGAGCCATGGCAGTTAAAGTGATGGCAAATTGCATTAATTCTACAGTGTAGAGGCACCCCAAAAATCCTGAATCTATTGGCGAGATAGGGAGGCTTTGGCATCTTTGAGAGTTCTTTTAAAGGTTGCACTGAAACCTGAAATTGCATTAATTCTACATTGTGAGCGCACATAGGGGCTACTGAATTCAGGCCATTTTTATTCATTTAAATCATGGTATTATACTGCCTACAGAGTTTCAGCTTTTGGGTGTGAATATATCAAATATATGAATGTATATGGTAATAGCAGTCATGCTTCTTCCCATGTGATCGCCCTCCCATGGATCCAGGCAGCGTGGGACATAGGGTGCTAGATTCCCCACACCCCTCTCCAAAGTGGAGTGCTGCCGGCCATCTGATGAGATGGATATTCTCAACTAGAATAATTATTAAATCATTGTTCATTTTGCATGACTATGAGATATCATTGATCCAATGGGTTACCAATTAAGACTACTAATAAGGTTAAGGCCAGTGCGTTTTGCAGCATAGAAAGTATATAAAGCAAACAATTCTTTTCAGAAATGCAACACCCTATCTTTCAGAAAATGACCCAACCCTACAATTCAACAACAACAACAACAACAACAAGCTTTATTTATACCTCGTTCCCCTCTTCCCGGAGGTACTTGCGGTAGCTTACAGCAAATGTAATTTTGCTTTTCTGAAAGTAGGTGTTTAAAGCTTTAGTTCAATGCAAAGTCAAATTTAATTTGTGGCATAAGTTATTTGATCATATTGGGTTTCTGAGCTAAAAAAGCCTGGTTTCTGAAGCTCGTCTGGTAAAATCACGGTTTGAGAGCTTTGCTATAATGGTTAGTATAATAGTGTACTATGTCACTGGAGCAAAAGAACATCACTTGAAAACTATAAACAGCATTTGCCAATGCACTCATCCATGTCCACTGTCAGTTGAAACATGTTTATTCCTGAAAATCTCACATATTTTGAAGTTGAACCTACAATTTCATGGCTTGCAAAGTTACTTCAAAAAGAAAAGAAAATATCACAACCTTTCAATATGCTGTATACTATAGCATTCACTATTACTGTCTTAGTGTGTCTTAACATTTTGTGCCACAACTGGCCTTTTTAAATTTGGATTTTAAAAATTCGATTTCATACTGTTGCTTTAAATTGTTCAAGAGTTTTTTTTATTTTCATATTTTATCCATTTAAATCATGTTATTATTCTGCCTATAGTTTCTGCTATTTGGTGTTAATGTATATGATAGATAATAATGGGTATTTTAACTCAATATCACAATATAAATATGTTCTCTCTCTTATTTGTTAAGCTGAGTCTTATGAATTTTAAATCATATTGATCCTCTTAGCATTTGCAAAAAACCCTAGATCCACCCTGGAGGAAAACTGGTTGTCCCCACAACACACAGTGATTTTCCATTACCTATTTTTGCTATAGTATTCCCCATAGTAACTTATGGATGTGAGAGCTGGACCATAAGGAAAGCTGAGCGAAGAAAGATAGATGCATTTGAACTGTGGTGTTGGAGGAAAATCCTAAGAGTGCCTTGGACTGCAAGAAGATCAAACCGGTCCATACTCCAGGAAATAAAGCCCAATTGCTCAATGGAAGGAAGGATACTAGAGGCAAAGATGAAGTACTTTGGCCACATGATGAGAAGACAGGAAAGCTTGGAGAAGATAATGATGCTGGGGAAAATAGAAGGAAAAGGAAGAGGGGCCCACCATGGGAAAGATGGATGGATGTTATCCTTGAAGTGTCTGCCTTGATCTTGAAGGAGTTGGAGGTGGTGACAGCCGACAGGGAGCTTTGGCGTGGGCTGGTCCATGAGGTCATGAAGAGTTGGAAGTGACTGAATAAATAAACAACAACATTTTTTTAAATTTCAGTTCAGTCTAAGTACTTGCCATTGCAGATACCTCTCCTGATAGTGATCCTGCATGACTAGGAAAATCTCTCCTTCTTCCGGTTGCATGGGTGCCCCATTCTGACATTTGCAGAGGTGCCCACAATGGCCAAGAGCTTGAATGGAGCTAGGAGTGGCAGTGGTGACAGGAAAGAGGTGAAATACAGGTGATCCCAGCAGAATAGAGACACTCCTGGGCCATCTGAGCAATATCTTCTAATGTGAGGTTGTTCCGAATTAGATAAGTTCTTAAGTCATTTTTTTCCCTCTGAAGGAAATTGTCTTGCATTCAGAAGCTCTAGTGTTAACTGGTTTGCAGATTTCCACTTAATTTATCAGGTCGCATTTTACAATTAAGAATTCCTGGGATGCTGAAAGAACAAAGAGAACACCATTTAGGTCATTGAATACACTTTCTCTAATTCACACGAGGGTAGAAAGTTTAACCAACTGACAGTTTTATTTTATCAGGAAACATTAGCCTATAGAATCTGCTTCAACATGCATCTGTTTTGTCAGTGCCAAGTGATTCCCCAGGGCGAAGTTGATATTCATCTCAGTGCCACCGGTTTTACTTGATAATAAAGACAATCATTGCAGTCTTCTTTCATCTTCATTTCTCTGATTTGCTAATTAGCAAACACCACGGTGTGTCTGGCCACCTGTTGGCAAGTCTGTAATGTCTACTGTCTTTGAGTCATCATCTTTGATAATTTGGATGGAAGGCAGAAAACAAATATGCAATATATCCAAGAGGGAGCACAGCCTATTTATTTTAATCCAGTGCTCTGTCATTTACTGTTTATATCAGCAGTTGTCCAAGAGGTACTATGCTAATCTATCTTTTCATTTAGTAACATCCAAAGTCCATATTGTAGTCATATCTTTATTATTGTAATGTATCTTCAAGTCAACTCTGAGTTATAGTGACTCTATCCTAGAGATTTCTTGGATACGTTTATTCAGAGAATTGCTATTGCTTACCTGTAAAGCTGAGAGAGTGTAACTTGCTGATCCAGTGGGTTTTAATGGCTAAACAAGCAATGTCACGGAGTGTTTATAGCTATGTCACAGAGTTCTAGTCCAAAAAGCAAATCGCTATAACATATTGGCTATTATACCTATATTAGGCCAACCAAAAGATGCATTGGACTAGCTTTCAAGGCTCACAGATTTTATAAAGGCATAATTGCAACACAGATGCACACATACATACAAGCAAAAGAAAGTGTTGCCATTAGAGTTAGAGTTAATGTGACCTTAATGTGATTGGGAATAAAGGCATAATAACAGAGATAATAACATTTTGCTTGTAAGTCACCCACTCTGGGAACTTTGTTCAAGATTATCCAGTATGAGGCCCAGATTTCTGTCTTGGAGAACACTCAGTGCCCCAATCTAACTTCATGAAGTGCTGGAATATACAACAGGCATCCCCTCTGAAGATCTCATTTTTCTGGTAGGTTCATATGGGTGGACAATCTTTGAATTGTCCTGCCCTAAGTCATTTCGGGCATTGTAGGTCAAAAACAGGACCTTGAATAGAACATACAAGCAAATTGGAAGCCAGAACAATTCTTGCAAGACTGGTGTTACATGGTCTCTAAAATGCACGCTTGGTACCAGTTTGGCTGCTGCATTTTGGTCTAGCTAGAGAGTCTGAACACATTTCAAGAACAGTCCCCCCAGACAGAGCACATTGAAGGTACGCAGGCATGAACCACTGTGGCCAGATCTGGCTTTCTCAAGGAAGGACACAACTGGCACATTAGTCAAGCTGGGCAAAGGTGCTCCTGGCCACTGCAGCAGCCTGGCTGTGTTCAAGTTTTGAGTGTTTGGTTTCCTGAATTCTCGCCACATAGAAGTTTATCTTATTTTAATTTTGAGCAGAAGGAAAATATTTTATTGTAATCAATCTATTCAGAGAGAAGAGGGGGAAAGACAAATGTAGGTGAGTATAATGACCTGGAACATCTGTAGTCAACATCATGAAATTATAGATCCCAGTCTTATAATGTAATACATTGGGAGTAAACCTTTTTAACTACAAGACTTCCAAAGTAAATTGTCTACATATATAATTGCACTTGTGCACCATATGCCTTCAATATGTGCCTTGAGCCATTTATTATTTATTTTAAAGATTCTAAATGGATGGCAGTATGATGTACATTAAAAATAACAATAAACCTTTTCATTCTCTGCTTATGATACTTTTACATTAGTCACACTATCAAAATATGTAATAACAATATTCTTGGTATAGTAAGTCATCAACATCCAGCTAATACCTCAACTCATTATTTGAATGTTTTGTACCTGGATTTCAGTAAGGCCTTCGACAAGGTCCCCCATGACCTTCTGTCAAACAAGTTAGTCAAATGTGGGCTAGGCAAAACTACGGTTAGGTGGATCTGTAATTGGTTAAGTGAACGAACCCAAAGGGTGCTCACCAATGCATCTTCTTCATCTTGGAAAGAAGTCACGAGTGGAGTGCCGCAGGGTTCCATCCTGGGCCCGGTTCTGTTCAACATCTTTATTAACGACTTAGATGAAGGGTTAAAAGTATGATCATCAAGTTTGCAGATGACACCAAACTGGGAGGGATAGCTAACACTCCAGAAGACAGGAGCAGAATTCAAAACGATCTTAACAGATTAGAGAGAGGGGCCGAAACTAACAAAATGAAGTTCAACAGGGACAAATGCAAGATACTTTACTTCGGCAGAAAAAAAATGAAATGCAAAGATACAGAATGGGGGACGATGCCTGGCTCAACAGCAGTACGTGTGAAAAAGATCTTGGAGTCCTCATGGACAACAAGTTAAACATGAGCCTACAATGTGATGCGGCGGCGAAATAAGCCAATGGGATTCTGGCCTGCATAAATAGGGGTATAGCGTCTAGATCCAGGGAAGTCATGCTACCCCTCTATTCTGCCTTGCTCAGACAACACCTGGAATACTGCGTCCAATTCTGGGCACCACAGTTGAAGGGAGATGTTGACAAGCTGGAAAGCGTCCAGAGGAGGGAGACTAAAATGATCAAGGGTCTGGAGAACAAACCCTATTAGGAGCGGCTTAAAGAGCTGGGTATGCTTAGCCTGCAGAAGAGAAGGCTGAGAGGAGACATGATAGCCATGTACAAATATGTGAGGGTAAGTCATAGAGAAGAGGGAGCAAGCTTGTTTGCTGCTGTCCTGGAGACTAGGACGCGGAACAATGGCTTCAAACTACAGGAAAGGAGATTCCATCTGAACATCAGGAAGAACTTCCTGACTGTGAGAGCTGTTCGGCAGTGGAACTCTTTGCCCTGGACTGTGGTGGAGGCTCCTTCTTTGGAGGCTTTTAAGCAGAGGCTGGATGGCCATCTGTCGGGGGTGCTTTGAATGAGATTTTCCTGCTTCTTGCAGGGGCTTGGACTGGCTGGCCCGTGAGGTCTCTTCCAACTCTACGATTCTATGTTTCTATGATTCTAAGCCTTCCTGTCTTCTCATCCGTACTTCATTGTTGCCTCTAGTATCCTTTCCTCCAGTGAGCAGCCAGGCATTATTTCCTTATTCTATGGAAATCATTTATTCTATCATTTATTCTATGATTCTATGATCCTGGAGTATGGACTCGTTGGATCTTCTTGTGGTCCAAGGTACTCTCAGAATTTTCCTCTGACACCACAGTTCAAAAGCATCTATCTTCCTTCTCTCAGCCTTCCTTATGGTCCAACTCTTGCATCCATAGGTTACTACGGGGAATACAATTGCTTTAACTATGTGGACCCTCATTGCCAGTGTGATGTCTCTACTCTTCACTATTTTATTGAGATTGGTCATTGTTCTCCTCCCAAGAAATAAATGTCATCTGATTTCCCGGTTGCAGTCTGTGTCTGCAGCAATCTTTGCACCTAGAAATACAAAGTCTGTCACTGCCTCCACATTTTCTACCTCTATTTGCCAGTTATCAGTCAGTCTGGTTGCCATAATCTTGTTTTTTTATGTTTAACTGCAACCCAGTTTTTGCACTTTCTTCTTTCACCTTGTTGATAAGGTTCCTCAGCTCCTCCTTGCTTTCAGCCATCAAAGTGGTATCATCTGCATATCTAAGGTTGTAATATTTCTTCCAGCAATTTTAACTCCAGCCTTGGATTCATCAAGCTCCACACGTTGCATGATGTGTTCACAAGTTGAAAAGGTGGGGTGAGAGTATACAACCCTACTGTACTCCTTTCCCATAACCATATATTCAATCACATTTTGATATTAATTGACTATAAAACACAACAGAGGTTTTACAAAAGTAAAAAGACATCCTAGATTTTTTGAAAGCTCCAAGGAGTTACTCTGTATAATATATAGCGAGTTTAATTACTCTTAGTTAATATTTAATTTTTCTGCTCCTTGAAAGCTTTATTGTTCTTCTCATCAGGCATTCTGTTTATGACCTTTAAATGTTATTAACTTAGCACAGCCAACCATAAACTCTACCATTCTATTAATTTTTTAGAAAGTAAAACTTCCTTTTTTGTTAGAACACTTCATTAAAATAACAGGGTGACTAGAAAAATGAAATGTTTACATATTGACTTAACTGGAATTGGCCATTTTTCAATAAGAGGCAACTATCTTTCAAGACCTTTATTTGGCTCTGGATGGAAGCCACTAGCAATAAATCCATCAGATGATCACTTGAAAAAAGCATGTCTTGAAATATTATGGATTTATCTGTGACATATTTTTCCTTGATGTTGCAAAAATCACTTCTTCCACCAGATTTCAGAAACCTGCATTAGAAGGAGATTAGAGGAAATAGGAATTTCCCAACGGGAGCATACTAAAAGAATTTTGTATCTCATCGTGCTGTGAATCAGCCAATGACCAAGACTAGACATTTTTAAATTATATATGAAGCAGCAGAGCGCCAAGGTATTGAATTTTACAGTGAATTTTCCATGTCTAAAAGTCTTTTTGAAATGTAGCCATAAATCTTTTGAGCTGGTCATGAACTAGTTGACACTTATTAGGTAACTTTTATGTAAAATGATAATGTAGCACAGAGGGAGCTGGAATAAAACACTTCATATCATTTTGGTGGTAAATTTCAGTTTCATAAAATATTTAGTTGATCAGTTCAGCAGCTTGATAAATGCCTGCACACTAGAACTAAAATAAAATATTTTTCTCTTTTTTCTAGAGTATTTTCAAATGTAAATGAATTAAACCCATTCCTAAATGTTCATCTGTTCCTTTTAATTTCCATCTGCCCCTTATTCCCAATCACATCTTCAACAAAAATGTTGACTTCACTGCCTACAAAATCACCCAAAGCATTATTTGATAACATTTGAAAAAAATTAAAATGTGTTGCTCAGTGTTTTGACAAACTGTAATGAGGGGAAATGCTGAACATATGAGACTCTTTGAAGACTTATTCTGTGGAAAAATGAATTTTTTGGAACACAATATATTATACAGAAAATGGTGTTTCCTGAACAGAAAAATGCTATTTTGCACACAAATGATCACATGTGAAATTTGTTTTAAGTGTCCACCTACAACATTTTCTGCTTAGGAAAACAGAAATTTTCTGAGCAGAAAACCATGTGTTTCTGTATAATGTGCAAATTTTGCACACAGTAAGTCCTGAACATTGAGTTACTTGATTTTTTTAAACAAAATCTTCTGATTTTGTGATATTCTGAAACCTTTCTGCATACCTTTCAAACAAATGCATTTATTTATTTAGCATATCAGAAGCGAATTGATATAAATAGTTATAATGCATTTAAAAACACACAAAGTTAAAAACTTGGCATTATATTAGATTTCCTTTGACCAGAAACTGGCCACTGGAGTGCCTCTGGTGACGCTGTAAGAAGGTCCTCCATTGTGCATATGGCAGGGCTCAGGCTGCATTGTAGTAAGTGGTCTGTGGTTTGCTCTTGTCCACACTCGCATGTTGCAGACTGCACTTTCTGGCCACATTTCTTAAGATTGGTACTGCATCTCATGGCGCATGGAAATAATATTGTTAAAATTACTTACTACTTGGAGAACAAAGTAAGTAAAGACTTACGTTCCTACTCTCAGATCTTGTCCTACCTCATGTGTTCTCTCATAAGACCTCATCACATGGAGGTCCAGAAGCCAGGGGAAAGTAGGAGATAGTGGGGGAAACCATGAGGCAGCATTCCACTTCGTCCCCTTATCGTCGTGGGTTGCCATCCCACAATGTTTCCCCACTGTCCCCAGCTTCCTTCTGTTGCACCCCTAGGCTGCTGAGGTACCTCAAAACCACAATGGAGTCCCAGAACATAAGCAAAGTCAGATGTTTATTGAAAATTATATGCAAGAAATAGCAAATTAGAGTTCAAAGTCAATGAAATAAGGTTTAAATCCACAAGGTACTAAAATACTTGAGAATCTCGAAGCAAGTGTCTATGAAAATCACACAAAAGATAAGAGTCCAAACAGGATATTAAAAGTAGTTCAAGCAAGGTATCAAAATTAGTCCAAGGCACATGATCAAGCTGGAACACAGGAATCAAAGCACCAAGATTAGTCCAAGGAACTGGATCAATGCTGGAACACGACAGGATTTTAACTGGAGCAGAAAATCCAACTGCAAACTCACAGGAATAATAACTGGGTAATCCAAAAATCCACAAGAGCAGGGATAAAGACTGGAACAAGACTCAAGGCACAAGGCTGCATAAATTGACATGAAAATCCACAAGAACATGGAACAGGATTCTTGAAACAGAGACCTCTCTCTCGATGAGCAAAATTACCACCTCTGAATCTTTCACAGAAGCAGCTCTTCTTAAGGGTAAGCTCAAGGCCTCTTCCTGTGGAAGTCTGTTCATAATTTTTTCTCAATTTTTTCTCTTTTGACTCCTTCAAGGAATGCGCTTCAAACTGCCGGCTTGAAACCATTGTGTGCCTGTTCCCAGAATCCTTTGAACCAAACTCTGGCTGGCCTGGGACAGCAGTTTCCTCCAACTTGAGCTGCATAGGAATCTCAGGCCTAAACCCAGAGTCCTTTGACAAGTCAGGTGCAGGAACAATTACAGAGTCCGGAGCAGGGACAATCACAGGCTGAACAGGCCCAACCACAGGCTCTCCTAACAGCTCAGATGCAGGCTGGGCTACAACACTTTCGGTGCTATTCATAGCTATTTCTATGAGGAGTCGGGTAATGTGGACTCCATCTCCACACTGCCAGCAAGCTGCCACTGGAGCCCCACCAGAAGTAGCTCTGCATCATTTGATGGGCTCCAGCAGACTCCATTCTGGCAGCATGGCAGCAGTACACAGATAAAATGAAGGCTGCCAGGTTCGAATCCCACCCGGAGAGAGCGTGGATGAGATCCCTCTATCAGCTCCAGCTCCATGCGGGGACATGAGAGAAGCCTCCCACAGGGATGGTAAAATATCAAACCATCCAGGCGTCCCCTGGGCAATGTCCTTGCAGATGGCCAATTCTCTCACTCCAGAAGCAACTCTGGTTGCTCCTGACACGAAAAAAAAAAGGAGAGGAGGCAAGAAATGTATTATTAATACATTAATATGGGCTGTGGTGCAGGCGGGAGAGCAAGCCAGCTGAATTAACTGCAATGAATCACTCTGACCAGGAGGTCATGAGTTCGAGGCCCACTCGGAGCTATGTTTGTTTGTCTTTGTCCTATGTTAAAAGGCATTGAATGTTTGCCTATATGTGTAATGTGATTCCTCCCTGAGTCCCCTTCGGGGTGAGAAGGGCGGAATATAAATGCTGTAAATAAATAAATAAATAAATAGATAAATAAATATTATGTTTATTTATACCCACCTTTTCTTTCCAAAGCAGCTTCTCCTACCTCATGTGTTCTTTCATGGGACCTTATCATATCGAGGTCCAGAAGCTGGGGAATACTGGGGAAACTGTGGGGCAGCATTCCGCTTAATCCCCTTAGCATCGTGAGTTGTGGGCTGCCATCCCACAATGTTTCCCTACTGTCCCCGGCTTCCTTCGATGCTGTCCCTGGCATTTCAATGCAATTAAAAATATACAAACATTAAAACAGCCTAAATGGTATTAAAAACAGTAGTAGGAACATTGTTTCCTTTTCCCTCCCTCTCTTCTTATCTGGAAGGGCAATGGACATTATGAAATATCCCTGGCGGTTAGAATTTTTTTCCTGGCCAGTTTTGCTTATGAATGAGACAGAACCCTGACTGCAATGTTCAGGGTTGTATATATAAACCAGTGTTTCTCAGACTCTGCTCCTCCAGATGTTTTGGACTTCAGCTCCCACAATTCCTAACAGCTGGTAAACTGGCTGGGATTTCAGGGAGCTGAAGTCCAAAACAGCTGGAGGAGCAGAGTTTGAGAAACACCGATATCAACCAATGTGTGTATAGCCAAAGCTTAGAAAGAATAGATTTTAATCCAGAGGCGGTTCAACCACCAGGCCAACTAGGCATTTGCCTGTGGCGCCATCTTGTAAGGGGCGCCGTTGAAGTGCTTCTGGGTGTGCGCGCATGCATGGATGTTGAGGAGCACACGGGAGCACCTCAACGGCCCCCCCTACAAGATGGTGCCAATTTCCAGCAGGCCTGGGCCTTCCAGGCGGTGTGCGTGCTCTCAACCTGCTTCAGTGGGTGGAAGGAAGCACCCTTCCGCCAGTTGCAGCAGCTGGAGAACTTGCTCGCCACCTGGAAGGCGGGCCCACGCCAGTGCGAGCCCGCCCTGTCTGTCGGTGTGCGCCCACCTTCCGGGTGGTGCGCGCGCTCTCAACCAGTGGAAGGAAGCTTCCTTCTGCTGGTTGCGGCAGCTGGAGAGAGCCCTCACCGCCTGGAAGGCGGGCCCATGCCGGCGCGCGCCTGCCCTGCATGCTAGCGTGTGTGCCGGCATGCACACTCTACAGGAGGCTGCCGCCGCCTCACCTGCCACTGCCGCCACCTCCTCCTTCTCAGAGGTGAAGTATTGCAGCGATTGGTTTGAGGGGGCGCAAAAATTCTCTTCGCCTACTCTTGAAAATTGCCTAGGGACGGCTCTGTTTTAATCTTGTCAGTTTGAGTAAGCAGCCCCACCAGATACTCAGCCTGCTTACAACTCATTATTTCACTTTATCACTGTTCCTTACCTTTTCTGGTTTTAGTGTTTACTGAGATTGCTCCTCTGTCCCTATTTTTGATTGCCCTTATACCTCCTAGGAGCCCTATTCACTGTTCTACACAATTTTACCCTCTGAATGTTTAGTCATTATTATTGTCCTGGTTTTAATTTTGTTCATGTGTTTTTATTGTTTTATGTAGTTATAATGTTTTTAATTGATCGTTCTGTGTTTTAACTTGTGTTGTTGGGCTTGTCCCCATGTGAGCCAGCCCCTTTGGGGAGATGGAGGCGAGATACAAAAATAAAGTTTTATTATTATTATTATTATTATTATTATTATTATTATTATTATTAACACTCTGCTGGCTGTTGTACTGGATCACACGATGGACACTTCTAGGGCTGTGTGATGTATCGGCGAATAATGCGTGCAGATCCCAGTAAGGTGGCCTTCTGCAGCTGGCAGATGGTAATTTTGTCAGTGCAGATTGTGTTCAAGTGCAGGCCAAGGTCTTTAGGCACTGCACCCCGTGTGCCGATCGCCACTGGGACCACCTTGACTGGCTTGTGCCACAGTCTTTGCAATTCAATCTTTAAATCCTCATATCGTGCCAGCTTTTTGAGTTGTTTCTCCTCAAACCTGCTGTCACCTGGGATTGCAACATCGACAATCCATACTTTGATGATGATGATGATGATGATGATGATTATTATTATTATTATTATTTCCAAAATGCCACAATCAGTGTGGATGCTTTGTAAGCTTTATGTAAAGCTGTAAACACCTTTCTTTTCAGAGACAGGTTGAGCCTCCCTTATCTGGAGTTTCAAAATCCAAAATACTCCAAAATTGTCCACATCAGTGGCTGAGATAGTGACACCTTTGCTATCTGGTGGTTCAGTGGACACAAACTTTGTTCTAGGCACAAAATAATATAAAATATTATGAATGAATTACTTTCAGGCTATGTGTCTAAGGTGTAAATAAATGCTTAAACTTGGCTCCCATCCCAATCCAAATATGTCACTATGTACCTATATGCAAATGCAAACATTTCGAAATCTGGAAAAAGATTAATGTGCCTGGTCTCAAGCATTTTGAATAAGGACTATTCAATATGTATTCCAAAATTCAGAAAACATTTGGTTCTAGGTATTTTGAATATAGGATATTCAAATTGTATTTGTAGTATATGCACGCATTCCAAGAAGGGACAACTGGCACTGGGGTGAAGATATGCAGCAGGGGGAACACCTATGACTTTCCAAAATGCTCAAATAAAACTCAAAGAAAAAACCAAAGGAAAACTTTAAATGCACTGCATAAACTTACTTTTGTTCTGTTTTTGGCTCCCCCCCCCCCCCGAAGCAGTAATATAATTCAGATATAAATAGCTATCAGATGCATCATTTTTTCTAGTAATCGCTTCTCTATGTGTTGTTCATGACCTTCCCACAGTTCATTAAATGCAGCCAGATCTCCAGCATCCTTTTGCTTCTAAACAAGTGAATATTTTCCCCGAAATCTTTATTTGAGAAGCTATAGCACCTTCATCCTTGATACTTAGGTAGGTACCTATTCTGAATGATTAATTATATTCAGGCTTTACATCCAAGTCTAATTTTTCAAGGGACATAATTGGATGCAAATTGGCCAGTGTTAATCATTAGATATCACTAATTAAAAACAGAAGCTGTAAGTAATGGTATGATTATTGGAAGAAATAAATGAAGCAAATCAAGTAATACTTTTCTTCAGGGACTCGTGACTTGTGCCTGTGCCTCATTAAATTGTAACATGTGAAGGTGCCCTGCTGATAATACAGACTGCAGGAGAGATGTATTTGGAAGTAACTTAAATGTAATGTATGAGATCAGTATCTGAGCAAGAGAGGAGGGGACATTCCAAAGGCTCAAGGACTTCTCAATTTCCTAAATTAGAAACTTTTAAAAATGAGAAATTTAATTAGCCATAAAGTAGAAGCACACGGTGAAATAAAGCCCAAAATGTAAGAGACACCAGACTTCTTTCTCTGGCCATGTTTCTGAAAGTCAAATACTGTGCTAAAAATTAATATATTTGAAGAAAATGCTTTTCGTCGTTTAAGGATGTGTGAATATTTACAATATTTACCGGACCACCATAAAAGATGAGGAAAGCTTAAAAAGGTGTTATGCTCCCCACGGGATGAGGAAAGAAAGATTATTTAGCTTTGTCATGTACTTCCTCTACTTCCTCTGTCTCCTCTATGGCTGAATCTATACTGCCCTGTATCTCAAGAGCTGATCCCATATTATCTGCTTTGTTTATAAGAGACTGAATTTACACTGCCCTCTATCCCAGGATCTGATCCCAGATGATCTGCTTTGAACTGGATTATATGAAGCTGGATCTACACTGCTTTATATCCCAAGATCTGATCCCAGATTATCTTAATATTTCAGAGTAGGCATCGAATTACTGCCATTGTTGTAAACCGCCTTGAGTCCCTTCGGGTGAGAAGGGCAGGATATAAATGTTGGAAATTAATTAATTAATTAATTAATTATCTGACAGTATAGACTCATATAATCCTGTTCAAAGTGGATCATTTGGGATCAGATCCTGGGATATAGGGCAGTGTAGATCTAGCCTTAGACCATCTGTATATCACTTATTTATTTTATTTATTACAATATTTATATCCCACCCTTCTCACCCAATAGGGGACACAGGGCGGCTTACAATAAAACACATATATAAAATTGTACAATACATTGTGAATCAATTAAAAAGTTATTAAATTACATCAGACATTAATAAAAACACTTACAAAATACAGATGGGCATGTTTGAGTCTAAAAGACTGGGTCTATCAATTGAATTCCAGCGAGTTCCAACTGAGTTTGTTAGAAGAAAACCCCCTGTAGAGGGAAGCCACTACAGTCATGCAAATTCGTCCACATCACTGTCTTCTAGGGCTCTTCCGCACAGCCATATAATCCAGAATATCAAGGGAGATAATCCACAATATCTACTTTGAACTGGATTATCAGAATCCACACTGCTATATAATCCAGTTCAATGTGGATCTTATATAGCTGCGTGGAACAAGTTTTAGAGTGCACCTATGCTGTCAAATTTAACTGTCATGGCTGAATGCTATGGAATCCTGGGATTTGTAATTTGGTGGGGCACCAGCACTTGGGCAAAGATGGCTAAAGTTCTTGTAAAATGACAGCTCTTATGATTCCACAGCATTAAGTCATGAAAGTCAAAGTGGTCTCATACTGCATTAATTCTACAGTTGTAGATGTACGCCTACAGATATTTGCATAGCAACATATGGATGCAACAGAAGAAATACACTTGTCCTTCCCATGTTTTGTCTCCTGTGCTTTCCTCATGCTCTTATTGTCTCCTTTGATTGCTTGAAGAAAACTATCACTAGAAAAAGTCTTATGTTTGCCTGTTTCATATTAAAGTTGGTACCTATTTAATTCCACAAGATGATACGTTGTGAATTATTTAATGATATTGGATATTTGTGATTTAATTATTTTCCCTTTTCAGATATGACTGCAATCAAGCCAACTTTGTGGCTTTGAAATCTAGTTAATTTTCATGAGGAACACTATAAAACATCATTATTGAAAGTCACTAGGATTTAGAAGTACTTTGTTTTGACTGGAGCATGGAAATTTGGAAATTTTTGAGTGCATAGATTTGTTGATTTCCCTTTTCAAACTCATTACTTAGAACACTATATTGTTGTGATGTGCCTTTGAATCATCTGCAATTTATGGCATGATCCAGAAAGGCTAGTTAGTTTAAAATGCTGGAGGCACAATGGGGAGGTTGCTAAAATTCAGGGCAGAGGAGCCTGTTCTAATAGGCAGAAAGGCAGAAGAAGATAGAAACTAGATCAAATGAATTATATGACACAATCTAGCTTGTGAGCAAAGCAAAGCAAGATCATTTTAAGATAAACAAAACTGAGTGTATGGTATGGCTCAAGGTCAGCAAAGGACCTGAGGATGTGATGGTTATAGGGGTACTGGTGGATGTTCCTCTGCTGCCCCTCATTTCCCACCCAGCACTAAAAGGTCATATTAGGCCTCCTAAGGAGACATGTGGGTTTTGAGGTTGTGTCTGAGAGTTATACAATGCCTCACTTGGTTATGGACAAATACAAGATACACAATGGTGAAGCTAGCTAACTAACAGAATTAACAGACTCTCAGCCTATATTTGTTTACATGGTTACTTAACTAGCCATAAGTGACCAAGGGATGAACAGGAGAATTATGACTACTAAGAACATCTCTGAAGAATATCACTGGAGTATTCTCTAGGTTCTAGAGAAGGTGGTTGCCTCACAACTCTAAAGTTTCTTGGATGAAACCAATTTCTGGGTCCATCTCAATCTGGTTTCAGGCCTGGTTACAGAAATGAAACGGCATTGGTCACTTTGGTGGATGATCTATGGAAAGAACTAGACAGGGGGAGTGTGTCCCTGCTGGTTCTCCTGGACTTTTCAGTGGCTTTTGATACCATCGACCATGGTATCCTTCTTGGCTGTCACTCCAAGATGGGGTGGGGGGGGGGGGAATGATCGTTGTTCATCATCATCATGATCATCATGATCATGATCATGATCATCATCATCATCATCATCATATAATCCAAATGGGAAAGCCAGTGTGGTGTAGATGTTTGGTAATTGGACTGAATTCAACTGGACTTACTTTTGAGTAAACATCCCTTGGATCAGATTGTTAGTCTGTCAACATTAAGTTGTCAGCAAAATTAGAGCTGGTATAAAATATGAGGTTTACAGACGATTAGTCCGAAATTACATCAAATACTGAGCCTTGGATCTTATAATATAGTTTCTTAAAGATGATAATCTCCATTTTACATATTTGGTAGGCCTTTCACATTTTTGAAAAATGACATGGTTTTGAAATGCAAATAGTGCTGGATTGCTTTGCTCTTTCTACAGTAATTAAAAAGGAAGATTTTTTTGCTCTGTTTTATGCACGTTCTCATTTCTATCATGTAGGAAATCTAATCTGCTGTAACAGATTTTTAATTGGGCAACTGAATTTATCTGCTGTGCTGTGTCCTTCTTTCCTTTGAAGATCTAGAGTGTGTGAAGTGAGAAGATGTATAATATATCTGGAGATGCCATAGCTAGTTAAGGGAGCTGAATCCTTATTTTAGACATCTCAGTATAACTGATTTTTAACATGACAACTAGCATTGTCAGAAGTATTGGTGCCTCCACTGGACATGTTTAAGAGAGAAAAAAATAGGCTATTCTGTATTCTGATTTCAATCAGTTACTGCAGTCGTAGACTGCATGCATTAAAAGAACACACTTAGTATAAAAAGTAGCACAATTGTATGCTCTTTCTGTTTTTAGTTCTTTAGAAATCAAATTAAGTTAGAACTTTGATATCTAATTCCAAATGTAATCCAGCATGGCCTATTTTCCATACAAATGGAATACCATATAACATTATACCTGACTGAAAGTTTGTCTACACCAACCAGTTATTTTGGGACCTGTCCAGAACAGAGGTTTTCCAGACTGGGCCCCAAGGCCTCAGAGGTGTTCACATGCCTCATGCCTGACACACAGCAGTAGCAAGGCAAAGTCTACACAGTACAGCCAGTTTGAAACTGATTCAGACCAGTTGGATTGTCACCTTTTTCTTCTTGCTGTCACAACTACCAAACAGCTCAGAGCCCCTGGCTGTTGTAGGCACCCAATGTTGACATTAGCAGAAGCACTCAAATGACCAGGGAAAAGGAGGGGGATGATCAACACCCTCCTTTTTGCTGATCACATGTGCATCCCATTTGGATATTGGTGGATGTAGCAAAATTGTGCATGGAGTTCCATGGCTAGTGGTGAGTTTTTTGTTTTGCCTGACCAGGTCTATATTTCTATTATTTCAAGTGGCTTTAGCACTATGCATTGAATTACAAAAATGCCACAAAAGTTCTGGATGGGTAACAGTATTCCAACAAATATGCAGTGATTTACTGAGCAGGCATGGTCAGCGAAAATATTCTTCTATTAATATACCAGCTACCTTAGAAGATCATTCGGTGCAAACAAGATCTTACCATGCCATTTGAATCACCAACAAATGTTAGGAATAAGGAATCTAAAGTATGTAAGTGAAATTACTGGCCTGTCTAGCTCAAGATTGTTCCTGTGGGCTGGTAGAAATATGGACTATATCTAAAGGGTTTTAGGGAGAACCTTTTCCGAGCCCCAGTAATTAAATTCTACAGTGGAGTCTCACTTATCCAACACTCGCTTATCCAACGTTCTGGATTATCCAACGCATTTTTGTAGTCAATGTTTTCAATACATCATGATATTTTGGTGCTAAATTCATAAATACAGTAATTATTACGTAGCATTACTGAGTATTAAACTGCTTTTTCTGTCAAATTTGTTGTATAACATGATGTTTTTGCGCTTAATTTGTAAAATCATAACCTAATTTGATGTTTAATAGGCTTCTCCTTAATCTCTCCTTATTATCCAACATATTCACTTATCCAACATTCTGCCGGCCCGTTTATGTTGGATAAGTGAGACTCTACTGTATATGCAAAATATGTACTATTCGCTGAAGGTTGAGTCAAATACATTTTGCTACATCTAGTGGTCACATGAGAAAAAGTATGATGGCAAACTAAGTTCCTGTAGTAGAGAGTTTAATAGTGCAGTCATGGTCACAAACCAGGGCTGGGCTGTGGGGTAGCTGGTTAGTAGCCAGCTGCAATAAATCACTACCGACAGAGAGGTCATGAGATTGAAGCCCAGTTCGGGTTAAGCCCCCGACCATTAATAGCCTAGCTTGTGGTTCACCTAAGCAGCTCGAAAGACAGTTACATCTGTCAAGTAGGAAATTTAGGTACGCTTTATGCGGGAGGCTAATTTAACTAGTTTACAACACCATAAAATTGCCAGCAGCACATGGAAGGAATAAGAAAGTAATACCATCAAGGACTTGGTGTCACAAGTGGATGGTGAAGCGGCAGCTTCCCCTGTGGCCGGAATTGAGCATATCCTCATGAAGCCAGAACCTGGAAAATGTTAAATTGCCTCTGTGTGTGTCTATATGTCATATGTCTAATGGCATTTAATGTTTGCCATGTAGATGTGCATTGTAATCCACCCTGAATCCCCTTCGGGGTGAGAAGGGCGGAATATAAATACTGTAAATCAACATGCTTTTTCTCTGTGTCACAGCTTGTCATGGGTTGTCCACTATCAGGAGAATCTTCCCAGAAGGCTTTAAGAGAACCAATAGGCTGCAATAGAGCAGTCTGTATTTTGGATACTCATTAAGGATTTTTTTTTTTACAATGAAATAATGAAAATGAAAGTTTTTAAAAATTTAGTACTGCCATTTAACGATTTTTCCAGATGTTCCCACTATAACTGTAACAGATAAAAATCCAGTTGGTATAACAGTTTTCAAGCTTTGGTAACCAGTCACATCTGAAGATATACATGGTGCCATTTCACAGCTGAATGTGCACCTTCGTGTGCATGATAATGTACAACAACAGAAAATATCCAAGGCATTCATGTACAACCTGCTCCGTGCAAGTTCACATCAATATGAAATACACAAGTATGCACAATGGCCTTCACTCTGCTTCAGCAAATGTGAACTAAATACAACTATCTTGCTTTGGAAAAATATGGCCAGCTGTTTCTGTAGGGGAATTTATGCATGTGTCAACAATATCAACAGTATACCAGCCAATGCCAATTTATTTTAATCTTTAAAAATAATCTCTCTACTTGCAGTCTTAAATAACATAGTTCAGTACCATGTGGTTAATTCTCGCTGTGGTAAATTGTTTCAGAGCATGGGAGCATCAGTTTGGTTGTCTGTTGAATAGTGTTGCGAGCTCCTGGGAGTCTACACTACAAATAAAAATTATCCAGGGTTTTTCCAAATGGGAAGCACCAACAATTCTACACTCAAATCTAGTTGGCAAAGGAATTAAAATAGTGAGCTAAAGCAGGTGCCTTAATAATGGCACATTATTTGGTGTCAGTTACAAGATATCTAGATTCATTGCTGAAAGTGAGAGGTTGCAAAGTGGTCCAGACACCTGCTGTGAATACATATGAAGTCATAAATAAGTCTCTCCTGATGGTGGTTGTTGTCTAATGTGTCAGAAAGGTGATCAACTGCCCCAGGGAAGTGTGACAAGGGTGTCTGTGCAGCTACGTGAGGTCTTATTCTGCAGCAGGTGTAGCATGTCATTAGAGGTTTGCCATGTGGCACATATTTTCTGTGCCATATTCTAGCCCTCTGTGCTGTGTCTGTTCCTTCCATCAGGAGAAAAGCAGCCAGCACATAATAAATTCTTGTCAAGTTCCTTTTTGTCTTAGAGAAGAAGTGAAGGCTAGACTAAATGCTAGTTCCTTGGTGCTCAAATTACAGGGAACAAAATCTGATTTCTTTTGCTTGGTACAACAATATCTTGTCAGTTATTAGTCACTTCCTTAATCACTAATATTTGCTGTCATGGACTGAGCCCATATGATAAATTTGAGCTACTGGAGATCACAGGGTTAGCATTTATTTCTCCTTGTGACTTTTCCACTAGCAGGAAGAGCCATCACTTCCTTTCTCCTGTAGCATCACTCTCACAGTGTAATCTCCTTCTATGAAAAGTCAGGCTGGCTCCATCCCTATAGTTTGAATAGAAAGAGGGAGGTGATATTATTGTTAATAGCTTAAACAGTGAAAAATATTAAATATGTTTCAAAAGAAGAGGGAAGGGAGTAAAGAAAAAATTGAGACAATTATCAGTGTACAAAGTTTTCTTAATGTCTCTATTAAGAAGAAAAAAACCCATTTTTTTCCTTTTTAACACAACTATTTCTTTATATCAATTACAAGGATTATATAAAATACCAAAATCTCTGTGTATCTACTATAGTAATTGGAGGAGTGTTATTGTCACCAAACAGTAAGTCCACCACTGTGTCTTCTTCCAGTATGATCTTGTGATCTTCTAGTCTCTTCTTCCAGCACCTCTTTGTTGTATCTTCAATACAATCATAAAATACAGCTGAATAAATGGCAGCAAATGATAAACAATTATTGTAATGGTAATAAGAGAAATAGGATAAACAAACAATTATGGTACAGACCGCAAAAAGGAAGGAGGATTAGCACTCCCAAATATAAAACAATATTATGAAGCTAATAGATTAAGATTGGTTATTGAAGGAATGATAAACAAGGACGATATAGAATGGTTAAAAATAGATTCTGAAAAAGTAGAGGAAGAAATACGGAATATATTTTTTAAGGATTTCACAAGAAAGGAAATTAGGGAAATTGGAAACCCAATGTTAAAGAATGTTTTAGACATATGGATTAAATATAAGAAAAAGTTAATACCGGAGGGTTCAAAAATAATTCCAGTTATAATAGAAAGGAAGTTCCCCAAAAATTTTAAAAATATAATGGATAAAGTATTAAGGGAAAAAAAACCTAGACAAAATAGGGGACTGGACTAAGAGTGGAATGAAGAAGGAAAAGATAAAGGAGGAATTTGGGGAAACAAAATTGACATGGTTCCATGGTGTTACGCTAGAGCAATGGTATAAGAATTGGGTAAAAAATAATACAGAGGAGAAGGAACCTAACCAATTTGAACAAATAATACAAAATGAAAGGAATATGGATGATTATAAAATATTGAAAGGTGTAACGGGTAGAATCTATAGAATATTGGGTGGAATAAAAGAAGGAGAGAGAAAAAATACCACTCTTAAGGAAATATGGGAGGAGGAGTTAGAGGTGAAAATAAATGAAACAAAGGCACTTGAAAAATTTATCAATAGGAGTTAAAGAAAATTATTATAAGATAATTTGGAAATTGTATTTAACACCATTAAAAATGTCAAATATTAATAAAAACCATCCAAAAAATTGCTGGAGAGGCTGTCAGGAAGTGGGAACATATATACATATGTGGTGGCATTGTAAATATGTAAGGAAATTTTGGTATAAAATATTTAAAGAGATAGAGGATATAATGAACATCAAACTGGAAAGAAGCCCTGGTATTGCATTATTATCAATTTATAATAACAATAAAATGGATAAAAAAGAAAAAGAAGCAATAACAAATTTATTGACAATAGCAAGAATGCTTATAGCAAGGAACTGGAGAAAAGTAATAAATATTCAGATTGAAGAATGGTATAAGGAAGTATGGAAATTGGCAATAAATGGTAAGCTAACATGCAAATTAAAAGTTAAAAGAGGGATATGGAAAAAAATGATTTTGAGGATGTATGGGGAAAATTTATTGAGAAAGGACTTCAAAAAAGGGATGGAGGGCTACCGCCTCAGGAAGAAATGAGATTTTGGTTGGACAATATATAAGAAGTGGCTCGGGGTGGGAGGAGAAGAAATATAGATGGTGAATACAGTGGTGAAGAAATATAGATGAACAAATGTTAACATTGTAGTAGATATAAATCAACAATAGATATAAAATAATTATGCAAGCATTGTATGATACATTATATATCTGCTATGTGATAAAAATAATTATTGTATAAATTTTTTTTAATTCAATAAAAACTATTAAAATACAGCTTTATATTTGTTTAAGTAGAATTCAATGACTATCTATTAATTTTATTTCTAATAACCTATTTTATATGTGGTGAATTATTTGTTTTAAATCCTTTATCTAATTACATAGAAAATTTAAAGAAAACAATTTAGTCTCTTAGTAAATTAGTACTAAAAAACTTTAATGTATTTAACTATTTTCATTTCTTCCTTTTGTGACAGTACACCAAATTTACATATCTCTGTTTAAGAATCCAAAAATAGCAATAAAAGTAAAAGTTTTAAAAGATAGTCATTTTTTTCTGATTATTTATAAATTCCATGACAGGAGTAGCTACTGTTTTAAAGTATTTTTTTTCTAAAAAATTTGTTGTTTAGAACTATTTTTAGACTGGAGTTCTTTCCTGTGAATAAATTATTTTATTTTATTTCCATGTCAGAAGCGACTTGAGAAACTGCAAGTTGCCTCTGGTGTGAGAGAATTAGTTATCTGCAAGGGCGTTGCCCAGGGGACACCAGGATGTTTTACCATCCTATGGGAGGCTTCTCTCATGTCCCTACATGAGAAGCTGGAGCTGACAGTCGGGAGCTCACCCGCTCCTCAGATTTGAACTGAGGCACAAAGGGTTAACCCATTTCACCACTGGGAGCGACAATTATTTTATTCATGTAGGTAATGTTTAACATGTAAAACACCACATACCATTAATTTATTAATGTATGTAGTGTTTTACATGTTACTAGCTGTGCCCGGCCACGCGTTGCTGTGGCGAAGTATGGTGGTATGGGAAATAAAGTATTGAGGAATTGGTGGTAGTTAAGGTAAAGGGTAAATGTTTTTCCCTGACGGTAAGTCCAGTCATGTCTGATTCTGGGTGCTGGTGCTCATCTCCATTTCTAAGCCGAAAAGCCGGCATTGTCCGTAGACTCCTCCAAGGTCATGTGGGATGACTGGATGGAGCGACTTTACCTTCCCACCGGAGCAGTGCCTATTGATGCACTCACATTTGCATGTTTTTGAATTTCTGGGTTGGCAGAAGCTGGGGCTAACAGTGGGGGCTCTCTCCACTCCCCCAATTCAAACCTGCGGCCTTTCGGTCCAGAAGTTCAGCAGCTCAGCGCTTTAACATGCTGCGCCATCAGGGGATATTATTTCCTAAAGGTTGTGAATATACAATATTTCTGATTGTTTTGGGTTTTTTTTTATCTCTTGGAGGCAAGCATGAATGCTGCAATTAGGAAAAATGATTAGGATGTAATGGCCTTGCAGCTTTAAAGCCTGGCTGTTTCCTCCCTGAGTGATTTTTTTTGTTGGGAGGTGTTAGCTGGCCCTGATTGTTTCCTGTGTGGAATTCCCCTGTTTTCAGAGTGTTGTTCTTTATTTAGTGTTCTGATTTTAGAGATTGTATTGTTCTGTTTTATTATACCACATTCATTTTTATATATTCTGATTTTAGTGTTTTTGAATACTTGGAGCCAGATTGTATTCATTTTCACGGTTGACCGCAACACAATAATAATAATAATAATAATAATAATAATAATAATAATAATAATAATAATGACGACTTTGGTAATACACAGTGCTTCACTGCCTTCTCAGCTTCCTTTCTGGAAGAATCCTTTCTTGGGAGGTGTTAGCTGGCCCTGACTGTTTCCTTTGTGGAATTTCCAATTTCCCTGCTTTATTTACTTTCTTTATTTCTTTATTTACTATCCTGGTTTTAGAGATTATATTGTTCTGCATTATTCTATCCCAGAAATTATTTCATATCAAAGTAGAATCTCACTTATCCAACATTCGCTTATACAATGTTCTGGATTATCCAACGCAGTCTGCCTTTTCATAAGCAATGTTTTTGTAGTCAGTGTTTTAAATTCATTGTGATATGTTAGTGGTAAATTTGTAAATACAGTACAGTAGAGTCTCACTTATCCAACATAAACGGGTCGGCAGAATGTTGGATAAGCGAATATGTTGGATAATAAGGAGGCATTGAGGAAAAGCCTATTAAATATCAAATTAGGTTATGATTTTACAAATGAAACACCAAAACATCATGTTATACAACAAATTTGGCAGAAAAAGTAGTTCAATACGCAGTAATGCTATGTAGTAATTACTGTATTTATGAATTTAGCACCAAAATATCACGATATATTGAAAACATTGACTACAAAAATGCGTTGGATAATCCAGAACGTTGGATAAGCGAGTGTTGGATAAGTGAGACTCTACTGTAATTACTACATAGCATTACTGTGCGTGGAAGTACCTTTTCTGTCAAATTTGTTGTATAATATGATGATTTGGTGCTTAATTTGTATAACGATTACCTAATTTGATGTTTAATCGGCTTTTCCTGAATCCCTTCTTATTATCCAACATACTCACTTATCCTGCCGGCCTGTTTATGTTGGATAAGTGAGACTCTACTGTATATTGATAATCTTAAATTATCTGCTTAGAACTGGATTATATGAGGCCCCTTCTTCACAGCTGTATAAAATGCACACTGAAATAGATTATATGTCAGTGTGGAGTCAAGATAATCCAGTGCAAAGCAGCTAATATAAGATTATAAATGGGTAATATAGCTGTGTAGAAGGGCCTTGAGTCTACACTGCCATATAATCCAGTGCAAATTAGATAATCTGTGGAAGAAGCCTAAATGAGGCCTAAATCTGCCTGTCCCCTAACTGAACGCTGGCTGTCCTTTGGCTGAATTGGTTGCTAGGCAACCAAGTGGGCAGAGATTAGCTCTCTAAACTGGCAGAAATTGGATAAAAACAATTATTGCTCTCCCTCTAATTAGGACTTTATTTTTCTTTTCTTTTTGTTGTATCAACCCTGAGGCGTGGGTGATGGGTTGTGTTGTCAAATTTCGAGGTTGGGGGGCCTGTACTTTTGTTGTTTTGTGGGTCGCCGTGATGCCATCACTCTTTTATATATATAGATAACCTGTTGTTACATCACAAGACGAGCCCTAATGGTTTGCGGGGTACTAGATAATTGTCTGAAATCAACCAATCAAATAATCACCAAGCCCTTAACCTCATGTTTTCTACAATTTTTTGTGAGGAAGAAGTGATTCATGTAAAGTCCTTCCTTGGAAAACTTTGTAGGACAAAAGAAAGAGGGTATTCTTGAATAATTGGATAGAAATATTACTTTTCTTTTGCAGGAATCTCATGGATTCTGATCATGAGTAGTATCACAAAATTCTGATGTGACCCAGTCGTTGCACCTTTATTGCATCCATAAACTTTGTTTTGGGTGGGGTGGGGGGTACCTTTTGGTCATAACTCCACTGTCATGCCATCTGCTCTTCCTGTCCGTTCATTTGGGGAAATGTTTGAGGATGGGAGCCTTCTATATATGCATTTGTTTTCTCTATTGCATAGCATTCTGCAAGATGTTCAGATCTCCCCCCCCCGCCCCCGCCTTACATACATGAATTATTGAGGAAGAGATTTGATTGATGCAACCATAGGGTGGAGCTAGCAGATGTGGCCCTACAATCCCCCTTGCATAAGATTATTTGTTTGAGTGAAGACTGCCATATTGGATCAAACCGTTTAATATGGTATGTTCATGTGGGTCTAACTTAACAGAATTCAGAAGTAAGGGTTTAGACCTAATTTGTGAATATAGAACATACGTTGGTAAAATCTAGCACCGGTCCATGATATATATAGCTCTGGATTGTAAAAAGTACAGGTTGAACTTCCCTTATTTGGAATTCCTAAATCCAAGAGTGTCCACATCAGTGGCTGCGATACAGACACTTTTGTTTTCTAATGGTCCAGTGTACACAAACTTTGTTTCATGTACAAAATTCTTAAAAATAATTGGTTATAAAATTACCTTCAAGCTATGTATATAAGGTGTAAATGAAACATAAACGAATTTGGTGCTTATGCTTGGGTCTTATTTCTCATTATTTATTCCAGGTATTCCAAAAGCTGGAAGAAAATGCAAAATCTGAAGAATTTTTGATCCCAAACATTTCATATAAAGGAACCTCAACCTCTATTTGTATGTATGCAAATTTTAAATGCTCTGCTATGTAATTTCCAGCATAGCAATTAAAGAAGGTTGAAATCAACCTTTCTTGCTGTTCTAGTTTTATTCTTGGGGTTTGTTAAAAAAAATAGAAGTTTATGAGATACGCCTACAATTTCTCCACCAGGACTATTATGTGGTATGATCCATTCACTCACTTCAGTTTTCTGCCACTTCATTTCTGCCTTTTCCTAATGTGTGCAGACAAGGCCTCAATCAGTACTAAATAGTACTGAAAAATGGTATATTAAATGTTTTGTCAATGATTATATTCTCCTCATGGGAAAAAACAACAATTTAAAACAAGTTTTAAATATATATCCATATACATTCTTACATTCCTGAGACAAACTTGTTTTTGTGCTCTGTTTGTGTTCAAATTACACTAAGGTTCTATAGAAAAATAGCTCTAAGGAATGGTCCTTGACCTTTCCTTCAAAAGCATCCTCATTAATGGTTAAAAATGACCATGCCCTTTCCTTTCTGGTGCTGAGGGAGCACTGGCCATTTCTAGCTACCCTTTTCCAAGATGTGAGCGTCTCCTAATTAGATTTCTGCATGAATGGACAATTGGCTCATATTGTGAATGCAGCTTGCAAATGAGCATGCAAATATGAAAAGCAATGGATATATGGCATTGTGTGTTTATCTAATGCCCACATTTGCTATATATTTCTTTCTGGATGTAGCCTCTCACAATGCAATCAGTCCCAAATTAGAAGATTGGCAAGTTGTTTTCTATTGGCTATGATGTATCATAACTCCTGTTTAATCATTTATCTTAATAAGCGTATTCCCTTGAAACAAGCTGCTAGGATCGCAAAGGCTGTAGAAAAAGGGGAAGGCGGCATGCAGTTGAAATCTCCATTGGTTTAATTAAACCAACACACCTGATATTTGCATATACAGATTGCATTGTTTATAATTAACTCCCCAAATCAATCATGTGTTTTGAAGCATTCCAGTTCCCTCTGTCTTTCTGCCTCACTGACAACTTCGGTCACATTCGACAATAGCAAACTGGGATTTAAATGACAACAAAGCCAGACATGACAAAGACTTGTTAAAACAACATATAGCAGGTGAAAAACTATGAAACTGGCTTAGTCTGAACTATCGGTTCACCTGCCTACAGCACCATTTGAATCTGATTTGAGGGTCACACCCCTTGTATAATTTTGTTACTGTCCCTAAGATTGCCATGTACAGAGTAATTTCATTTGGCAGGGAAAAACACCATCATGCACACCAGCTGCCTTATAACAGCATGTGCAATAGCCATCAAATACAACAGTAGAGGGAACTCTGCTTTGATTCTCTGTATATTTTTGTGTGTTTATCTTGAGGACATCAGACATGTAGGGTCCTTAATGTTTTGAGGACATCAGACATGTAAGTTCCTTAAACCTGCCCATGCCAATCATTTTTTAAATTTTTGTTTCTCAAATAATACCTTGCTGTTTTAACTATGTTGTACCCTGCCTCGAACTGCAAGGAGAGGAGGAAAATAAATTAATAAATAATATCTACCATATATACTTGAGTATAAGCCGACCCGAATATAAGCTGAGGCACCTAATTTTACCACAAAAAACTGGGAAAACTTATTGACTCGAGTATAAGCCGAGGGTGGGAAATGCAGCAGCTACTGGTAAATTTCAAAAATAAAATTAGATACCAATAAAATTACATTAATTGAGGCATCAGTGGGTTAAATGTTTTGAATATTTACTGTATTTCAAAGAAAAACAGTAAACTAACTCTATAAGTGGAAAAGCAACAATAACTATAATCATCATCATCATAATCAACAACAACAGCTTCATTTGTACCCTGCCCTATCTATCTCCCCCGGGGACTCAGGCCAGCTTCCAATATAGTAACAGGCAAACATATAATGCCTACATAAATAATGCAGAGCTAGATATAGATCTATCATTATATATACTAATTTCACATGTGTATTTCCCCCTGAAACCTTTGCAAATCCTCTCTCTATGTGCATTTTCCTCCTGCAATATTTCCAAGCCCGATTTATCAATGTTTATATCTATCTAGATATCTGTGTGTGTGTGTGTGTGCGCGCGCGTGTGCATTTTCCCTCTGCACTTGCAAACATGTGAGGGTAAAATTCATATAAAATTCATATACAAAACTAATGTATACATCTAGGAACAGATATACAGGTACGTGGAATTCTCTAGTTATCTATATTTACATAGGATTTGCAAAGACCTGTAAACATATGAGGGGAAAATTCATATATTAATGTATTTGCAGGGGGAACATTTATATAAACATTTAGAAGCTTTGGGCCATGCATTTACGCAAGGAAAAAATGCAAGCAAAGCCCCCCTAAAAACAACTTTGTCCTCTTTTCTCCTGCCCTTTCCCACCTCTTTTCTTTCTCCCTTTTTCAAACTCTAAAAGTAGCCAGAAAAGGCTTTTTAAAACTTCTCTCCCCCTCCCAAAAAAGCCCACCTCATTTTTGTTTCCTTAGGAATAAAAAGAAATACACACCTTCTGTTGCTCTCTTTTCCCTCCTTCCCTCCCTTTGGACTCAAATGTTCTTGCAATAATAGTAGTAGTAGTAGTAATAATAATAATAATAATAATAATAATAATAATAATAATAATGAATCGTGCAAATTTGCAAGAATATCTTTTTTCCTTCCCCTTCTACCCATGCAATCTGGCTTGCAATTGTTTCTCTCACATTCTCCTTTCGCTTTTGAAAACATTCACTTCTTGTCTCTGTCTCTCTCTCTCAAAAATATAAGATAACCAGCCTGGGAGGAGAAGCAGAGGATAGAGGTTTGGGAAAAGAAAACATACTGTGGCCTCCAGGCTCCGCTGCTGGCTTGACCTTGACCCGAATATAAGCAGGGGGAGGCTTTTTCAGCTCATAAATAAGGGCTGAAAAACTCGGCTTAACTTCGAGTATATACGGTATTATAAATAATAATTCTATTGTATTGTCGAAGGCTTTCACAGCCAGAATAACTGTAGTGTTGTGTGGTTTCTGGGCTGTATGGCCGTGTTCTAGCAGCATTTTCCCCTGATGTTTTGCCTGCATCTGTGGCTGGCATCCTCTGAATATGTCAGCCACAGATGCAAGTGAAACATCAGGGGAAAATTGCTGCTAGAACATGGCCATACATCCTGAAAACCACACAACACTCCAATTATATTTTAAATTATATATGATTGCCACAGATAACTATTTACATAGTAGAAAATACTGAAATCTGTGTTTTAGATTACCTCTTGATTTTATACCAGTTACACCTATATTCTTTATCCCAACAGTACACAAGATATGAAATAGAGTTGTGTGTGGGTTTCGTTTCCTTTGGTACCTCCGGGAGCCCGTAGCGGTAAGAGCCCTCCCAGTACGAAAACCTGCCTGCAACGAAAACAAGTGGGAGCCGATCTTGGCTCCGCTTCCCCTATTCGCCATCACAGTTGCATCTTTTTGATTTTCCTTGATTTTCCTGATTCTTTTTATTTAGTGGGACTTACTGGAAATTGAGGACCTGAGGGACAGTGGGTGGGGGTGTATGCGCTCACGTACACATTTGGGGGCTTTCACCCTTTTAGATTCTTTTTCTCCTTCCCATCCTCTCCTTCAGAAAATACTTCCAAAAGATTATTATTAATAATAATAATTCCAGCAAACAAAAAGAGAAGCCTACCTCTCCTCTAAAGTAGAAAGTGGAAACAGCTCTAAGGAAGCAAAACCCCAAGCAGAAAGGAGATTGCAGCCTAGCAGACAAGAGACGGGATTTTAAAGGTAGTCCAGAGAGGATAGCTCCACTGAGCTCCAGGTTATAATCTGTTCCCTTCCTGGGCCTTCTTAAAATGTCTTAGAAAGCTACTTGGTGTGCTGCTGGTGCTGGGCGAAAAGAAAACACTCATGCCTCTCTCTCCTCTCGAGTAGAACAACTTTAAGAAGTGTTAAACCTCCTCCTCTACAAACAGAAGGGAAAGGATCCCAAAACTTAAGAATGGTAACTCTGATGCTTTTTAAAATCCAGGTCTTAATGAAGGATAGGGAAGGGAAACTTTCCCTCCATAAGTCCCTCCATAATGGGCTGGATCCTTTCTTAACCCTGTTGCTGACACCCAGGCTCCCTTGAAGGGAAGAAAGGAAAGGCTCCCAGTGGAAAGGGGGACCTCACAACTAGTTGAAAATAGACGCTTTTTTGGATGTGGAACGAGAACACCAATTTGGTAGCACATCTGTTTTTGGGAGGCGCTGGAGAACGGATATGGGGGCTTCCGGTATCCGGAAAGCAGAAACAGAAAATGATTCACCTGAAATGCACAAGCCTAGTATGAAAGTTCTTGAGCTGGATACAGGGTTTGTTCCTGTTGAAATAGATGGGTCTGAGAACCAGTGTGGAAAAATAATATGAGCATTGGACTAGGAGTCCAGAGGGCAGGGTTTGAAGCCCCACACAGCCATGGAAATCCTCTTGCACAAGTCACAGCCTCAGAGGAAGGAAATGGCAAACCTAGGAAAAAATCTTATTCAGATCACCTCTAGCAAACCACAGTGCTTTGGTAGAAATGGTGGCCCTTAAATTGATGCAAGTTTATTGTTATCGTTTATTTGTTTATATCCTGCTTTCTCAGAATTGGAATGGAAATCAGTTTACCATTTAAAAGAAAAATACAAATAAAAGCATAAAAAGTGAACATTTAAATATAATTAAACTCTGAACAATTGAAACTTCAATTTAGAATAATAAAATGGAATTAGGAAAGATTAAAAGCAATTAGAATAGCTGAGCTCCAAGCAATACAGTACCTCTTGGCCATTATTGAAAAATGTTCTGTTTTAGAAGCCTGAAATGAAATGAAAAGATTGCAGCCTGTTTTTAAAAGTACAAGGATGGGTTTATTCTGACTTTTTTGGGAAGTTGCTGCCAGAGCCTTGGGGCACCCACAAGAAGAACCTCTCTCACTTACTTACCAGGTGATAGTAAGATTGAAAGAAGGGCCTCTTCTGTTGATCTCAGGATCCTGACAGGCTCATAAAAGGAGAAAAGGTTTGCCAAATAGCATGGACTTAAGCCACAAAGGGCTATTCCTCCAGTTACCAGCATCCAAGTTTGAACAGTGCAATGATAACTCTACAGGCACATCTTTGAAATTAGACCCATCAATTATGTTGTTACTGCGTGCTTTCAAGTGCATTCTGATTTACGTTAGCTCTATGGTGAACTTATAAAGCCCTAGGTTAATTACGGTCTCCAACAACTCCAAATTATTTAGGATGGATAAGGCAAAACAAACAAACAACAGCAACAATTTCTCAAAATAGGAGAGGTGGCATTAAATATAGGCATCTATAAGAGGAGAAACATTTACATATATGAAGACAGAGTTGCCAGAAAACAGTTGGGGGCAAGACTAATGTAATTCAAAATGTTTTATAACCACGCCCAAGAACTACAGTGGCAAATCACACAACTCCCTAATACATTTGCCCCTTCTGATCCTTTAGCTGGCAATCACTGACTGGAAAATGGGTCTTGGGGTTGAGGTGGATAGCTTAATTAAATTCTCAACTCCATTTGTGCGGTCCTTTTGAAAATGGCAAATACCATGTTGACTCCTTTGGGGGGGGGGGGGGAGAACTAATCGAACTACCCCTGTCACAAAGCCATATTATGATGTTACTGATATTTTTCACTTGTCCACATTTAATATTCATTTCAGTTTTTGCTTTGAGCTTAGAAACAGACTTTACTTAATAGGTTATTGTTTAAGCAGGGAGCTTAATATTAGCACTCAAGAAACAGTTTCAGCTATTTCTGTCTAAAACAGACATCAACATTAATTGCAAGGGGGTGGAGGAATAAGCGACAAATTTCTCTCCTTGTGGTGATTTGCTCGATTTTCTATAAAAATAAATGTGCTTAAACTTCAATTAACCTCCTTGTGCAGCTATGCAGAGACTTTTATGGGAATTTGGTCCTGGAAAGTGAGAAGCAGATGTTGCTTAACAAAGCAAGTTTGCATAAATATTCCATTTTTGCCCAATGTCAAGAAAAGCAATTCCTTGCAACTATATTCCACATAAAAAATAATGGGGCCCATCTGATTCTGCCAAGATAGGGGCTTCATATAACAAATGTCTAACCTGGAAACATCACAGGTCCAATTTGGAACTGATGAGATCATTCTAGCACTGCAAAACTACTTCTGTTATGATATATTGATGAAATAGTTCCCTAACCAAATCAAAATAAATTTTATTTATCCTGGCTTGCAATCAGTTCAATGTTGTGATCACAGAGTCCAGGCACTCTTCCATCAATTTGGAAAGGGCCTTCACTGGGCTCTGTACACCATTCTGTGACTTGTAGCATTTGTTTGTGTGAGTGTGCAAGTGGAGACGCAGAAGCAGCAAACTTTATTAGATTATATAGAATGGCCTCCTGTTGGTGACATAAGCAGCCATAATTTGTGTTATGCAAGTGGAGTGATTTTCAAAAATAATTATCAGAGATTGTGCCCAGCTGACAACGGGGTAAGGGGAATTGTGTATTTGGGGACACAGTGTATTAAAGAGAGAAGCATTTGTATATGCATTGCCCATGTGCATTGCTTTTTCAAAATGGAGGAACCAGTGAGGTGTAGGGGTTTGGGTGTTGGACTAGGTTACTGGGAGATTCGGTTCAAATCCCTGCTCACCCATGGAAACCCACTGTGTGAACTTGAAGAAGTCAGACTCTCTCAACCTCAGAAAAAGGCCATTGCAAAACCACTCTGACCCGATTTTGTCAAGAACAGCCACTGCCACATGATAGGTTTGGATTTTCGGGAAGAATTTAGAGCAACCCACATCTTTGGTTAGCATGGTTGAAAGTCACATCATGTGTCCTTGACCTGCATTAACCTGAAACAGCTCTATGCATCAGTTAGCCACCACAGAGCTGATCTGAGCCCCCCTTCAAGATAATGGGTCAGTGTAGACATATCCTGGGCTGGCAGTATTGAAACTAGGAAGTCAAACGACATTTTCCTGGATTGAACTGCAAGATAGAAACTACCTATTCCTCAAATGCAGTAGAGTTTCTAGTCCCGCGGGTGTTTTGGACTTTAACTTACAGAAGTTTCAGCTGATTCAGCCTACCATCAAAAATGTTGTGAGTTCAAGTTCCTTGGAATACCAGAGTTTAGGGAACACTGCTCTAATGCCTTTGTTGGGCCTTAGAGTAGGATGTAAGGGTTATTTTCTGTAATCCCTTATTCAAAACCTCTCATTCTTTCCTTAAACCTAGAAAAGTCACACTGGAGAAGAATGAGTATAACCATACTTTGAAGCCACCCAAAACTGAGCAATGGTAGGATAATATTTTAGGTTCCACATTTTACAAATGTATTATGGTATTTTTTCCCCACTTCTGTAATCTCATAGGACATAAGGACCTGATGCTCCCCAAGTTACTGAGAAGGAACTGGTCACTCTGAGTGTGTAGATTCTTCATTGAAATTGTGTACCTTAGTGTCAATTCCCAGGTTCAGATTGAGGCTGAAGAGTAATGCAGATCAATTGCATGCTCTCTGAGATCTCCTCATAATGATGCATACACTGCATCATTTACTTTATCAGGTGTTGGCAACTTTTTAATAATGAAGTAATATCAGATGTATGTCAGGAGCTTCATGGCTGTCTAGGAGCAATGGTGGTGACAACATGGTCATGATTCATTCCATTTCCTTGTGATGATGGGTGTTGATGTCCATTCTGGACAGTGGATGAGTTTGAATTAGACATGATTCATTCGGCCCCAAAGCTCTTCTTCAGAGGTTCCAGCAAACTCTGGAAGTTAGTTTGAACTAAATACAGGGACACACACACAGTGCCCACCAGAAGCCACAGTGAGGACAGCCAGTGGTTCATTGGGGAGTCTGGTATTTTGGACTCATGTCGCCTTAGGACTCTTCTACACAGAGCAGAAACCTGGGAGGAAGCGGGTTGAAATAACCCATTTCCTCACAGGTTTCAGTCCCCACTCACTCCCATAGTCCTGGGCTTTCCCTCGGAGGGCAGCTAGGGTCAACCAAAGGAAGGCAGTCCTGAGAGAATCCCTATAGGCCCAACACCTGAAAAGATCTGGACCTTGCTGTAAGGTTTGGATATTTTTAGGTTTTTTAAAAATCCAGAACAAATATGGAAATCTTGGTTTACTCTGGATTAATCCAGATTAACTTGAGGTGTTTTTTTTTATGCCCCAGGTTAACCAGAAACCCATCATGGGGTTTGAGCCTGTGTGTAAGGGCTTTTGGTTTACAAAAGTTACCAACTTTGTTCTTTCATTTGGCCTCTAAGGTGCTACAAGACAGCTTTGTACATTCACAGATTTTGTATCACAATAAGGATACTGTAATTAGATAGAAATGAGTCAATTCACTAAAAGAGATACACATTATATAATTGGTTGATTATATAGCTATAAAATTTTCTTATAATGAATAAAATCTGGAATATCATCAACCCAGTCTAGAAAAAAATGATCAAGTTACAAAGAAAACAAAGTCATAATCCAGTCACAAGTATACATTTTTAATGGCCAAGATTAAGAGTGTTATTCAAACTAGATGTGAATGTGATGCTTAATGATAAACCTGCACATCAGATTTTTTTATTGCCAAATCACTGTAAAGCAGGTGTGTGACTTAAAGTGATTTATAGCACAGTAAAAAGGGGCTGGAAATATTTCTTTGAGCTTTACAGGTCTCCTAAGAATTGCATTTTATTGTGCAGATAATAAGGACAATTTTACCCAAATAGGGTAAACTAGTTATGATAGTACTGTAATTGTTGTTCTATTTATATTCTGTTATATTGTATTGTTCTGGGCATGGCCTCATGTAAGCCGCCCCGAGTCCCCGTTGGGGAGATGGTGGCGGGGTATAAATAAAGTTGTTTTTATTATTATTATTATTATTATTATTATTATTATTATTATTATTATTATTATTATTATCTTGGAGGCTCATTGGGGAAAATATGGTGGGACCAAGAGACAACTACAATACCAACACTGGCTGTAAACTATTTTGATATATGACCATACTCATCTGGTCAAGTAATAGATCTAGAGAGGTCTGGCTCAGGAGCACTCATTTTGCAATCTCATTGGATGCTTGGTGATTCTTCAATTTACTCAATGATAATGTAGTATGATGCCCTTGAATACCTCAAAAATCTGTGAATTTGTTGATGCCTGTTCTCTCAACAATGCAGGTGACATCTCTTCCATGAAAACTTCTATTGCTAATGTGTTACCTAATGAACAAGCTTCTGATGGTGAGACACTCTGCATTTAGCTGGATCCGTTATCTGATGATGCCTGGTAGAACACGCCAGAGCCATGCCCTGCTTGCATAGACATCAAGAACATACCCTGTTTCCCCTAAAATAAGACATCCCCAGAAAATAAGACCTAGTAGAGGTTTTGCTGAAATGCTAAATATAAGGCCTCCCCTGAAAGTAAGACCTAGCAACATTTTTGGTTGGAAGCATGTCCGTCAAACAGAACACCAGAGCATGCAGGATCGGTAAATATACATACCGTAGAATGTTGGACATGGAATTAATGGTAGTAACAAGAATTTCTTGATAGGATTCACAGTTTGTCTGGTTATGCTGGTTTGTGATGACAACGAATGTACAGTATATAATAAATGTTCATTTTTTTGTTCAACAATTAATGTGAATTCTTCTTCATGGAAAAATAAGACATCCCCTGAAAATAAGACCTAGAGCATCTTTGGGAGCAAAAATTAATATAAGATACTGTCTTATTTTCGGGGAAACACGGTAGGTAAACCCTCTGCCACAAGAAAGTCACAGAACAGGACTATATAAAGGGCCAAAATAATAATCCAAACAAAATGATATGAAAGTCTAACAATATAATTTTCATGCACTCTTAAATAAATAAATATCTTCATTTATCCAAAAAACAAAAAAAAGCTTTTTGATGTTGTTTTATATATCTCTGGACTAATTGTTTTAATGTTCAAATACAAGGAAATAGGAAGCTGCCTTATTCTGAATTAGAAAATGCTTCCCCTAAAGGTACTGAGGACGAAGTCCAGGACTGTTTAATACAAAACCTGTATTCTACCATCGAGGTACAATTTTTTTCATTCAAATGTTGCTTCCCAGCTCTAGAAATCTGATGAACTGTGTAGGAACTATAATGAATAAAAATCACTGTGTTTATTTATTTGTGGTATTGGCCATAAACGAAGAAGCATTAATAATGCATATATTCATCAAATCACAAAAGTAGTCTTCCGCAGCATTTATGGTATTCTCAAATTTGAAACAAATTTGAGGTCCTTGCTTTCTTGGCTGCATAGCACATCTCCCCAAAGACTACATCATTTTAAAAGAACACAACCATATTCTTTTCACAATAGTTATTAACATTATTCATGGCTGAATGAATGGATAGTAGTTATTATCTAGGAATTCAACTGTTTCTATTCCTTCATAGTATAAAAACGTGTGTGTATCTGTAAGTAAATTACATTTTACTCAGCCAATGTTGGCTGGATCATGATTCTGCACATCCTAAATAATGAATAGGTGGAAGACAATTTTAGGCTTGTGGTTCCATTCAAACTTCCTCAATTATTTTATACTTTAAAGAATTGTCAGTAATGTGTTTATATTTCAGGAACTTTGTTGTTTTACTTAACTGGTAAATCTTTCTGAAGTTCATAGTGGTTTTTTTTAGAAATAAAGCAAGCTGCAATAACAGTACCTACATGTCTAAAGAAATTTGAGTAAAAATAGGCTTCCATCATATTAACAGTCATGAAAAGAAGAGTAAATCATGTCTAGCACAGATTGCTGGGTGCTTGGAAAATGTACAATATATCTCAATGTAATGATGGAAAATATACCTCAGTTTTCTCATTTTGTGGTGGTGGTGGGGGGGGGGGAGTTTCTATGTGACATACGACCTCATCATATGGGCTGCCAGAATCACCATGCATTGTGGGGAATCAGGTGGTGCCTGGTATGGAACATGGGTAATCTGTCGCCCCACACTCCGTGTCACCCAGCTTTGGCAGGCTTTGTCATAAAACTATAGAGTCATGGTTCTCAAAGTGTGCTCCGCAGAGCCCTTGGGGCTCTGCGATTCTCTTTTCCTCCTTCCTTCTCTCCCCCTCCAAGCTTTCCATCCTGTTATCTGCTCCTCCCCATCCTCCCGGGCTCTCTCCCTGCCAAAAGTCTTTCAAACCTGCCTCTCTTGCCACTAAAAACCTTTTCACATTGGCTTCCTTGCTGTCAAAAGCCTTTCCCCTTACCCTCTTGATGCTAAAAGCCCTTTCGTCTCACCTCCCTCTCCCCAAAAGCCCTTTTTCCTTGCCTTAGTTGCCACCCAGTTTATTTCCTACTTGTCTTGCTTGCTTCCAAAGTCCTATTTCCCTCCCACCACTCAGGGGGTGCTTTGATTGTTCTTTTCTTGCATAGCAGAAGGGGGTTGGACTAGATGGCTTCTGGGATTTCTCCTATTACTATGATAATTATTATTACTACAAAGGCTGTATAGCCATCTGTTGGGGGTGCTCTAATTATGCCTTTCCTGCATGGCAGAAGGGGGTTGGATGGGATGTCCCCTGAGGTCTTCTACTGAAATATTTTTAAGTTTATGTTGGTCAAAAAATTTGTCCATGTCTGATCTATCTATCTATCTATCTATCTATCTATCTATCTATCTAGGGGCCGGGCTGTGGCGCAGCTGTTGAGCAGCTGCCTTAAATCACTCTGACCATGAGGTCATGAGTTCGAGGCCAGCCCGTGGCGGGGTGAGCACCCGTCAATTAAAAATAAAAAATAGCCCCTGCTCGTTGCTGACCTAGCAACCCGAAAGATAGTTGCATCTATCAAGTAGGAGATAAGGTACCACTTATAAAGTGGGGAGGCAAGATTAACTAATTTACGACCTGAAATGAGGAAGTGCCGTCAGTGTGGATGATGAAGCAGCTGCTCCCCCCGGTGGCCAGAATCGAACATCCCCTCAGAAGAACGTTAACTTGCCTCTGCGTGTGTCTCTCAGTCTGTTTGATGTGTTTATGGGCATTGAATGTTTGCCCTATGTGTGTTATAATGTGATCCGCCCTGAGTCCCCTTCGGGGTGAGAAGGGCGGAATATAAATACTGTAAATAAATAAATAATAAATATCTATCATCTATCCATCTATCCATCTACACACACACACACACACACACACACACACACACAATATATATATATATATATATATATATATATATATATATCTTCATGAGAAACTTTTGCTTCAAAAAGGGCTGAGCAGCTGAAAAAGTTTGAAAACCCCTGCTATATAGGATCTGGCATATGCCGCCAAAAGTGATCCCATCTGATGAGGTCGTAAGTAGGATAGGTAGATAATGTAAATACTGAATCAACCAAGAAATATTTTAAATGTCCCCTCAGTCACACATCTATACCCATTCTGACTTTTCTCCTCAGTTGGTCAGCACTATTGCCCACTAATCATTTTTATGGTGTATACAGTTCCACACCATTTCAACTGTCATGGCTCAGTGCTATGGAATCGTGGGAACTGTAATTTTGCAAGATCTTTTATCTTTTCTGACAAAGACTGCTAGTTCCTCAACAAACTACAAATCCCAGGCTTCCGTACCTTTGAGCCATGTTAGTTAATGCGGTATCAGCTACATTAGTTCTACAGTGTAGATTAATGCAATGAATACTTTTGGGAGTCTAAAACAATTTAGACTATTCCCTTAAAGGTTATATTACTACAAACCATTGCCTTTCCAATGTTACTTTGCTCTTGTGCTTGGGTGGTATGACTGAACATGTAGGGCTTGAAAAAATGAATTGGTTATTTTGCATATGATAAAATTGTTTAACTCTGGCTGGATCAAACCCATAAATTTGTATATTTACATGGACATCTAAATTAGAAAATGACACTCTCAAAGAAAGAAAGGTATTAATATTATTTTATAACTTAATGCGAATACCTAACCAGTATATTCTTGGACAAGCAAAACAATTTGACAATGTATTTAAAAAGACACAAATTTACATGTTAGTCAAATTATAATTCATTGCATCTACTCTGCATACTTTATCAATCTAGTGTTTTAATATATCTTACTACATTTTTAAATACTTTTCCAAATTCAATGCCATATAAAGTCCTTGACTGCAGGTAGGTGATTGGTATGCATAACCCATTGCTTAGAAGGAATTCAGAGTGTGGTCAATCCCTTGAGCATTTCACCTCCACAACTTTCCTTGGCTGCTACTGATTAATTGTTAGCCTGAATATGCTTGAACTGAGCCATTAATTATGTCTAAAAGAGAATAATTCTGGAATGATTTCTATAGTGAGATGATATTGCTTGCATTATTAATTACATTCTCCAGTTGCTGTCACATGCATATAAATTTGAAAGAACACCTCCATTTTTGACAATTTGGGATTTAGGAAAAGAAGTATTTTTTTGTGCATACATCTATGGTTTCACATACTTAAGCGGTCAAAAATGCAACCCGCACTGAGATCAGTGTATGGTGTTGCATGGTTAAAGGCATCTTACTCATTTTGATGGAGTGACCCAGAGATATGTACTTAGACCAGTATCCCCTCTTGGTGCTAATAAAGGGTCTAATTTTGATGAGGGGAGTTTAAAACTGCTGTATCAGTTCAGTAGCTTGCTTTGGCCACTGGCCATTACAATAAATAAATAAAATAAAATACTGATATTCTGAAAAGGCAGTATAAAGTTTGAATATTAGTGATTACAGCCAAAAACTTAATCAGGTTTATTTGGCAATCAGCTCCAGTGAATTGGCTAGGATTTACCTCCTGAACAAATTTTCTCTGTATTGCCATGAAATGGCAGTATATCATCCTAATTAAGTGGGATATCCATGGTATTTAATTTACACTGGGGATGGGCTGGAAAAGTCAAGAGAAGCTGAAAAACTGATGAAGAGTTTTGCAAAAGTTATCAAAAGTTATTTGACTCACAACTACTGCAAATGTTTAGACTGAGTAGCATTTGCTAAGCTACCTTAGATTTTTCTTAGGAAAGGTTTTTTTTATAGTAATGTGAGGAATCACTCATGTGCTCAGCATTTTGACAAGCATGGGGATTAGAGCCTCCTTGTAATTAGAATGCTACAATGGAATATGCTGATGAATTTTAACTTTATTATACTGGTACCAATGTGGATATGTCCCAAGTATGGATTAGAGCAGGGGTCCTCAAAGTTTTAAAGCCAAGGGCTGGTTCATGGTCTCTTAGACAGTTGGGGGACCAGACAATAGTTTGAAAAAAACCATGAACAAATTCCTGGGCATGCTGTACATATTTTATTTGTAGTGGAAAAAAACAAGAAAGAAAAATAGAATATTTAAAACAAATAACAATTTTAACGAACATAAACCCACTAATATTTCAATGCGAAGTGTGGGCTTGCTTTTGGCTGATGAGATAGTCAAGTTAATGAGAATTGTTGTTGTTTTGTGTCTTTAAATTGTTTCAGACTTAGGACAACCCTAAGTCTAAAGTTTAGGGTGAGGGCCAGGTACATGACCTTGAGGGATGCATTCGACTAATGAGCCTTACTTTGGGGACCCCTGGATTAGACTGTACATGCCCAGTGGATCTCACATTACTCACATGATTTTATCTATTAAACTTTTATTTACCGATTATTTTTATATCATTGACTTGTCATAAACCATAGTTCTGAACAGTATTAATGTTGCTGTTTTCCTGGGTTACAGTTCTGTGGTTGTGACCATGTAGTAAGCAATGGTGGCCATTCAGTGTAACAATTCAGTAACCATTACCATGGTTCCATAATTATGCTTGAGGAAAGAGGGGCAGACCATGCTTTTTGTGGAGTCTGAAATGTGACATATGTGTGCTATTAAACTCTTATAATTTTGTGTTGGCCATTCATATTTCAGATATTCTACAGAGAATGATATGTGTGATCACATGGTAAGGTAAGAAGTGTAGAGTGGGTCAACACAAAAAAATCAGCTTTAAAAGTGTGGTTTTAAATTTTCCACATGTTTACTTGTGATTAGGTTTTTTAAAATCTAGCAACAAAACCACAAAACACCTTTAAAAAACACCCTAGAGTCATTGTTGGAAGTATTGAAAATGACTGATTGTTCAGAGTACATAATAGACATGAATAAGCAAATAGGCTAGAGCATTCTAAAGAATAATAATTTCTCCCTTTCTTCAGATTCATTCTATCCTCATTCAATATAGATTTTTAAAAGAACAATCTTTATTCTATATATTGTTATAAACATATGTGCATTTTGTCCCCGTTTTTCAAATTGTTAATTGTTTGCATACATTCAACAAGTGAATAAAATTGATATTTTTTCATGTTTGTTATATATAAGCTTTTCTTTATGCATAATTTCTCTTTTTTTATTTATTTTCAAACATTTATTTATTCTAGTTTAATCTACAGGACACCAAAACATACACCAAAGTCTTTGCTTCTTGTCATGGAGAAACTTGGACCTCTAGAGATAGAGATGAATCTGAAAACATCTCATGATTAGTTCTTATCTTAGGAGTGCAACCCTATCCAGTGCAACCCTCAGACCTGCATACCCCCTATCCACAGAATCTGTGTCTTTTTCAGGATTCAATCTTAATTGGTTTTTCATAATTGCATTCAAAGATCACTGCCTCCAATGATCAATCCAGTTTATGCATGCTTCACATAGCTCAGATGTAACAGAGAAGTAGAGTTGATGTTAATCTACATACTGATGACATCAAGTTCCAAGCCCTTTGATGATCATCTCCAATAGTTTCACATAAATGTTGAAGACCATTAGGGCCAGCATAGTTGATAAAGAACAAAAAAATGGGATCTACTATCTTTTGTAGAACTGATTCTACAGGCAGAACTTCAACATGATTTGGGTCCTGGTAACCCACAAGATCACTTTCTCCAATACAATCCACCCTGGACTCAAGTCCTTTGGAAGGCATCTACTTCAAATAGCCAGAACCCGACTGGTGACCATTACCCATAGGACTTTTTGGTTCTCTGCCACTGGACTGTCGAAAAACTTGCTGGAAGAGCTTCAACAGCTAAATCAGCTGTCGAAATTTAAGAGACACTATCTTCTGGCCAGCCTACCAAGTCAATTTTTGATTATGAATTTTAAACTCATGTTTTGTGTTTCCTTTTCTTAACCATTGTTCTGTATATTTTAATATATGTATTTCATAGATATGCATTTCAATATACAGTATGTATTTTACACAATGTCTTATAATTACATATGTTTGAGTGTGTAGTGCCACATCTTGAGTCTCGAGGAAAGATGGGTAATAATAATAATAATAATAATAATAATAATAATAATAATAATAATCACTCTAACCCATCCAACCATGTTCCCCAATGGTCTGCCACTGCCTACTTCAATCTCATTCATAAAAAGGTATTCAGACACTGGCCCATTGTCTGTTTTTTTCAAGATATCTTTTGGTTAGTTGAGGAAAGATGCAGAACTGGGTGTTGAACTGGGCAGCACCAGCAAAATATATTTCCAGATTTGGCATGAAAAAGTTTCCATTTGCGGTCTGCTAATATTCACTTGCAGTTCAGCCTGACCAGATGGAATTGACAGTGATTTGTTCCATTTGGCTAGGAATGGAACAAGTGGATGAAGTAGATTTGATTAAAGTAGGCAAGATATTCATCCATGCTGCATCTGTTCTGGAGAATCGTGATAATCAAGCTTTAATAAACCTCAAGAAATTACCTTTCCAGACTGGATTGGGCAAACAAAGCAACATTGATTGGCTCTGCTTTTTGCTAGTTTAGCTTTGTGACAGGCAATGAGATTATTTCTGTTGGTGCTGATATTGGGTTGCTAGTTATTCAAAGGTCATGGTATCTGCAAAGAGGTTTGCGTTTTGTTCTTTGTGTTCTTACTTTGTGTTAAGTTGCCTGAAATCCCATGGCTGGGAATAGGAACTCAAATAGCAGGAGCTGTATTGAGAGGTGGAATAGAGCAGATAGAATAGAAATGCAATGTCAAATATAGTAATAGACATAATATTTGAAAATATTGTAAATGGTTAAAACATGCTTAGTAAAAGCAAATAAACCCTGCTGGGAATCATTTTGATCTGATAAGAATGTTTGCAGTTTAGAACTTATTCTACTCTGAATTTATATACAGTTGCTTTAAACAGAGAACATCATTTTCTGCAAATGAAACTTCATTTTCTGTGCAGAAAATACTGTTTCTTGTGCAGAAAATTCTGAAATTGGGGATTGATTCTCTGCAAAATTTGCATGTGGCTGTTTTGAGAAGATTACACCATTTCTGTACAAGAAACAGCAGAACATATTTTCTACGTAAAACATTTTATGCTGAAAGAATCTCAAAACTGTCAGTAGTCTTCAAAATATTCTCAAAGTGACAAATTTGTGCTTCTTTCAAGAAAACAAAGGTGAAAAAAATCACACCCTCTTCAATGAGAAAATGTCCATGGGCCATAAGAATGAAAAGGTTTATCCTCTTGCCTCAGGAAGTGTCACCAGGTCTACTTAATGTCCAACTTCTCAAGGAAGGAGAGAAGAGGTAAAACAAGTTCTTCTTTCAGTTAATTCAATAAGAAATTACTTTTCTAGTCTTCACTCCACAGAAAGTTCACAGCACACTGGTTCACATACCCTACTTTTTGTCAGTGTGGAGCCTCATCATTACAATACTGATATGTATCAAAGACAGTCTGAGTTTTTGTTCAGGATTTTTTGTGAGTATTTTTTGGATACAGTTTGCCCTTTATCTCCATTGCAGTTTGCTTCCAGGGCCTCTTATGGATACCAAATTTTGTGGATCACATGGGGCAGGCTCCCATTATAAACATAAACATTGACAAATAAAATAGTGAACAACTCAAATGATGCTGAAACAAGTCTGAGTCAGATTATGCCTACACGTTGGTGTGTGGCAAAATAGAGATTTGGGATTTTTTTGGAATTTGATTCTCAAATATTTTTGAGCTGGGTTTGATTGAATCCATGAATGCAGATCCCCTGAATATGGAGGGCCACCTGTAATCATTATAGCAAAAATATATACAAATATAAGACACTAAATTGACTTTGAGAACAAGACATGATTTCAGGAACAATAGTAATAGAGTGCAATGTACTGTTTGCAAAGAAGCCATATGCTACAGACATATTTGTAAATTTGTGGCTGATAAAGTGATGCTGCAGGGTCGGCAAAATTATTTATATAAAGTTGCAGGCAACTGGAGAACTAAACAAGATGAACAGAAACAACAGTGAGCTGTCTTACATAATCATTGAATTGCTTTTGCATCCAAAATGAATGCATATGTATTTAAGAACACTTCTTAAAAATGAAAAGCTGTTCAATCTGACTATTTTTGGAGCTCAGGGGAATAGCTACAATCAGAAGCACTTTACAAATGATCTCTCTCTCTCTCTTACTCACTCTTTCACACAGCTGCAAAATTATCCGATAGTTTATTCACTGAAAATTTCAGAAATGGGTAATTAACACAGAGTTCTTTCAGTCACTAGATGTTTCTAAATGCATAATATAGTCTTCTTGTTTCCTGGGGTTTACAAAGTTATGACAAAATGTGTTGGAAATTTGTCATATGCAAGGTCTACTGACAGTAATTTTCTGTGCTAAATCCACAGGAGATAGTTACAGTGGATTACAGCTGGGGCATATATATATGTATGTAGTCTTCTCTAAGTACATCTTACAATTTCGTAATAGGTAATTAGTTGATTGCAGCAAAACCAATTGAGTCCTATGGCACTCTAAAGACTAATATATTTGCTTTGGCATAAGCATTCATATACTAGTAAGGGTAAAAGTTTCCCCTGACGTTAAGTCTAATTGTATCTGACTCGGGGGGTTGGTGCTCATCTCCATTTCTAAGCCAAAAAGCCAGCGTTGTTCATAGACACCTTCTAGATCATGTGGCCAGCATGACTGCATGGAGTGCTGTTACCTTGCCGCAGAAGTCGTACCTATTGATTTATTTACATTTGCATGTTTTTGAACTGCTAAATTGGCAGAAGCTGGGGCTAACAGTGGGAGCTCACCCTGCTCCCCAGATTCAAACTGCCAACCTTTCAGTCAGCAAGTTCAGCAGCTCAGTGGTTTAACCCTCTGTGCCACTGGTGGCAACTATAGCATGGAAAAATCTCTTTGCATACCAATGACCTTTATCACTGAGAAGGCAAGAAGCGTGTGATGGACTTGCATCATTTTTCTGATCCCTGATTAGTGATGTCAATGGGACGTGTCTCTACTTGCACTGCTGTGTTGAATCTCTGGAAAGGGTAGACCTGAAGTGAAGGTAAGGAAGCATAATTCCTAGCAAGATCTCTAGTCTTCTAATGGTGCACGGTAGGGAAAATAATCTTAGGTCAAATGGTAGCTTGAACAACGCTCTCTTAGGTTGGTATTGCTCAGCTTATCACTTCACCTTTGGCTGAGTGATGCTGGTTCTGCTGGGACGTCTAATGTCAGGGCATAGCCATTCCCTTCACATCATCCCACACCAGCATTCTGTGAGGGGGGAACATCAATTCCAAAAATATCTTCCAGCTCTGATTTGAAAAGGTATCTGCCTTTTCTGGCATGTTAATTCATTTGTACATGCAGATGCTAGGGATGTAAATAATTGCTTATTTGGTTCATTCACATGAGGAGTGACATTTCCAAAGGATTTCCCTTTTCTGACTGAGACAGTGAGATTTTTGTGCATTTAAGATGATGCTTTGTATTTTAGAACTTTATTGTGAATTTTGCAAAGGGGTTTTTATGTGATGGCTGCAATTTCCCAACAGGGTTTCTCAATACATTATGACCATTATTTTAAGATAAAGGCAATAAAATCTGTGAATATGCTTTATATTCATAGCATACAGACAATCTCTGTCAGATTATGGCTAGATGAATTTGTGTACTTCCAAAAACCATAATTATTTGCTTTCCTTAACTATATATTTAGAAGATGTACAGTATATTAGAACTTATCATTTATGTGCCCTTCACTTTAGCTGAATCTTTGCAATTTCAGGTGACAAGTCTTTTAAAAATCTGTCAGTGTTCAATGTTCTAGTGTGGCAAATCCTAATTTATAAGGTTCTGCAGACAGAGATAATGATTGAGTTATTCTTAAAGGATTTCCTTCTAATTCATAGTATCTTGCAGAGAAAGATTTTCTGTATTTAACTCAGAGATCTTGCACAGATAGCAAACTTTGCTTAATTTAAGACTTTGCTCTGAGTACTCAAACTACCAAAGTAACGTTTGTTCAGATGACTAGGTAGATGGATAGATGAATGCAAATATAGAGATTGCATACACATACAGCTTTGAAAACTATTCAGAGCAATCTCTTTATTTAATAAAGACATTTCTTTCCTAACACAACAGTACAGTAAGAAAGTTTTCTGCAATTCTATATCACAGATTGTGTAACTTTATGCATACATAGCTACATCCCCAAGGCAGTATGAAACCCTCCTAGTAAATTGCAAAGTTGAGTGTCAGGGTACTAGGAAGAGTGTCTTGATGTAAACAACAACAACAACAACAACAACAACAACAACAACAACAACAAAACAACAACTTTATTTTTATAGTCTGCCTCCATCTCCCCGCAGGGACTTGGGGTGGCTAACATGGGGCAAAGCTCAAATATCCACAATAAACAAAATAAAATACATTTACAATAAATAAATATAATAGACATATAACATTACATAGGTTAAAACCAGCATTTTACTGAGGTCCACCAGCCTCCTCTGATGAAAATTGTCAGTCCTTAGCTATTATCTGGATAGACACTGGGAGCACTGATGTGCAACACTCATTGAACATTAATCCCAAAAAGGAACAGCCACTCAACTGGTAAAATCACTTTGCTGATAACATCATAGCAGCACCTTACTATATATGCACATTGTGAAATTTCTGATTTCTATTGTCATTTGTCTTAATGTCCATTTATGTATACGTATGTCCTGCACTGAATTCCAGGCTGTATCTACTATCTTGGAAATGATTTTCTTGATTAACTTTGTTCAACTTATTTTATGCTATACATTCTCTAAGGACTTATCTCTTTTAGTTTCCCTAAGCTCAGAGTCACATCTAGGCTTGAAGACTCCCTGGCATTTTGCTTAACTCCCACTGTGCCTCCCTCACTGTTCTAGGTTGGGCTGGTAGGAGTGTGTGGGAGACACTTCAGCATTTAAATTTTCCATAGTACCCCAATGTGGGTGCTTTTGGGCTAAAAAAATTCACCACAAGTGTAAGTGGCTTTTCTTTTCCCACCAGTCCTGTTAGACGTCAGAAAAGCTACAAAAACAGATGGGTAATGATGCTCAAGCTAGTATCAGCACTTCTGGGAACCATACTTGCTAGTTCACTAGTCTGATTTTTAATGATCTAAAATATTATTTTGAATGCGTAATCTGCAATTGCATATCAATACAATAGTGGCATTGTCTCTATATTAAAAATAAACAAAATAATCAACATAATTGGTTGTGGTGGAGAATCCAGCAACATATGCCTAGTTAAGAAAACAAGACCAGACATTATGAATGGATAATACCACCCATAGTGTGTAATAAAAGGCAAGGAGTGTGAAAGCTATAGAAACCGCTTTTGTGGGGCAAACAACCTCTGTGTGTCTTCATACCACTTAAATACTTAAAAGATTCCCAGATAAATAAGTATTTTAAGAATCTTAGGACTTTATCACATGAGGCAGGCAAACAGATGTTGAAATGCCATGCACATCCCATTGCCAACTTTCCTTCTCCCATCTCCCAAAACTTGCCAATAGCTGCCAATCTCACAATGTTCCCATCACCTACCTTGTACGGTGTGTCCATTCCACTTGATGTCAGGGGGCAGGATTTTTCTTCTCTCTCACTCTCCTTCCCTGCCTCTTACCAATCCCGAGCTGTTTATTTAATATTTTACAGTAATATTTGCCTTAAAAAAAGGTAATCATTCCTGGAATTGCAAACTTCTTGTAAAAAATGATAAACAATGGAAATATAGGAAGCAAGGGTTCTAACGGGATGCAGAAGTATGATCATGGGACTGGATAATGTAGGTATTCACGCCATTATGTTTATGTTATTGATGATTAGCAGATATTAACTGATGTAAATTTTACCCATATGTGTGTTTAATCAACCGGATTGTTGCACCCCAAGGCAGCATGAACACTGGAAACCACGCAGAGACCAATAATCATATAATATCTTTATTAAAACAATAATAAATTCAGAAATGAATAAGTGGAAAGGATGAGAGAGGAATAGTCCTTTATAATAAGGTATGAATTAGTACAAAGGATTGAAGAGAAATGTCCAATATTATTGTCTAAAGTCCAGAAACCGAAACACGCTCAAAACTGTTTGAAAGTTCTTGAGCGGGGAAAACAACAAGGAAGCAAGAGTAAATGACAAGGTCCAAAGTCACTAGGTAATCTTGAATATCAAGGCAGGAACGATACGGAGTTAAACCCAATCTTGATTCAGGAACAAGGCAAGGAAGTGAATTTACTCCGGTTTCAATTGAGAGTCGTGGCTCGGCTTGGCCGCCAGGAACAGGAGGCTTGGCTTGGTGAAATCAGGGAACTGGAGTCGGTGAAGTGTTCTCAGAAAACACTACGTTGACACCGCAAGATGTTTGCAGTGCAAGACACTTTTATGGAACAAAGATCAGATCCCAATGAAGGGAGACCAAACTCCCCAAAGGTTCCCAAGGGAATCTTCTTATCCACAATCCCCTTGAGATGCCAAGCGGCTACTCCTTCTAAGTTCCTGTTTCTCTGATCTCTGGCGAAACAAAAACTCCTTTCAGTTGAAGGGCACATTCTCTGGAGAACTCTGGACATCTGGTTCGGCCACGGGAGTAACATCTCCCGCATCTCTCCCAATTAAGGAAGTATCTGAATTATCAACAGCCGGCAGTTGTAACCGAAAGGAGCTGGGAGAACTGGGTGAAGGGTCAAAATAAGCTTCATCCTGGTCAAAGTTCATTTCTGAATCAGGCTCAGAACTCAAAGGTGGCTGGGGTATAACACGGATGTTGTTAATCTCATTAACCTGCATATCTTGTACACCTACAGTGCAATAAGGGTCTTTGGACCATAATAAAATGTTATTGTTGGTTTTTTTAAACGTAATCGTCCTTTATTTTTTTTTCAACGGAACAACAAAATCCATCAACGTACACATCCAATTGCATATTCTCAGTAACATTACACTTGCTAATTCCACTTTTATCTCCCATTTAAGTAAATTAGTTTTTCACCCCTCCCCCCTCCCCCTATCCTCTGGGAACAGTTCTTTCTTTCATTCAGGTATTATTTTAATTGATCAATCGTAAATAGAGAATTATTCAATTCTTTATATTTTCTTTGTCCTTTGACTTTATCTATTAATCTTCCCCATTTCAGATCCCAATTCTTTTTGATTCTGCCTGATATATATTTGGTTCTCCTTTCAAGGATATAATCCTGAAACATAAAATCAGCTAGGTATTCATTCATGTTATTGTTGTGTTGATTATTATGTGAGTGCTGTAGAAAAGTCATTTTCTGTAATAAAGTTCTTAGCTTGCTTTATTGAAAAAGATGGTTAGCCCTCTGGATTCCTCCCTCCTTCTTGTACCTATGTTTTCTTAGCAGGGTGAATGTAATATGTGCCTGCAAAGATTTTGATATTTTCAGGCACACTCCAAGCAAGTTTACTCAGAAATAGGTCCTACTGAGTTCAACGGGGCATATTCCTAGGGAAGTGCACATTGGTTTACATTCCAAATTGCTCCACCCTGTAGGACATGAGAACGTCTCCATCCCAACCTTGTCCAAGAGCTGAAGCTTGTTTCAGCTCAGCGGCAACAGACATCCATTAGTTACGCCAGACAATCCCACTAGATCCAATATGCTGGTTACGTATGGTGGAAAATAATTGGCAACCTTGTGAACCTTGTGAAGGGAATTTTTCTTTCCCTGACATTGACAATGTTTTGCTTTTGTTTGAAACTTTCACTAGTCTTATGCCCTATGGTTGGTAACCTCAGTTTATTGTGCTGCGCTGCAGGATATTTCTTGGAAGTCTTGTGTGAGTTAAGGTTACTTTGAACAGTTTGAAGCTTTGCCGTCACTCTCTCACTTGAGCTTTGCTTCAACCTGAGAAGAAAGAGAGTGTGTGAACTTATTCTTCTTCTTGCACTGGTGTGATTGTTAGTCAGAAGGTGTTCTGCTAGTGTTCGAAAGTAGAAGAAACAAGCTGTAATTGCTTTCCGTCCCTCCATCACATCTTCCCTTCCCCTTCATGACATGACAGTTGCTACTGTGACTGTAGCACAAGCAGCTTCTATTATTTGTTTTTTATTTTATATTTATCAAGGGCTGTCCCTATTTGACTTCTGGCGCTGCTGGATGCTGTCACTCAGTGTAATCAAACCTTGACATATCATTCTTTCCAAGTAGAAATACGTTTTTTTTCACTTCATAGTAGTTGCTAGGGTACCTTCAAGGACATTGCCACATATCTCCATCTATTATTTTATCTTACAAGCATTTCCCAGAAATCTACCAATTTTGTCCCTCACATTTCAGTGTTATTTTAATAAGCATATTGAATATTACACTGTGATTTCCTTAACTGAGAAAGAACATTTTAATATAAATGCTGTAAATAAATAAATAAATAAAGAACTCAAGTATAGTGGCGATCACAATCTCACCTCTTCTCACTCAGGTTTATATAATATACTAGCTGTGCCCGGCCACGCGTTGCTGTGGCGTTGTCTGGTGGTGTTGGTGAGAACTTGTTGAGGTAGTGGTGGTATTGAATGTCTGTTGTATGGTTGTCTTTATGTTTAGTAAGCATTTGGTTGTTTGTGTACTGTGAAAGTGGTGAGGGTAGAGGGGGTCTATGTCTCTGTGTAGTATTGTATAGTATTTATACGTTGTCCATGTGTTGTGAATGCTTGGATTGTGTCCTGCTGCATAGTAGAAAGGGTTGGGCTGGATGGCCCTTAGGGGTCTCTCCAAACTCTTGGATTCTATGCTTCTATCATCATCATCATCATCATCACCACCACCATCTTCATCATCATTATTATGTAGAGGCTGGATGGCCATCTGTCAGGGGTGCTTGGATTGTGTCCTCCTGCATGGTAGAAGGAAGTTGATCTGGATGATCCTTAGGGGTCACTCCAAACCTTAGGATTGTATGTTGTTGTTGTTGTTGTTGTTGTTGTTATTGTTGTTAGTGTTAGTATTAGTATTAGTATTGAGAGGCTGGGTGGCCATCTGTTGGGAGTGCTTGGATTGTGTCCTGCATGGCAGAATTGGGTTGGACTGGATGGCCTTTAGGGGTGTCTCCTAACTGTCTGATGCTATGATTCGATGTGTATTATTATTGTGCAGATAGTGGATGGCCATCTGTCAGGAGTGGTTGAATTGTGTCCTCCTGCATGATATAAGGAAGTTGATCTGGATGATCCTTAGGGGTATCTGCTAACCTTATGATTGTATGATATTCTTCTTCTTCTTCTTCTTCTTCTTCTTCTTCTTCTTATTATTATTATTATTATTATTATTATTATTATTATTGAGAGGCTGGGTGGACATCTGTTGGGTGTGCTTGGATTGTGTCCTCCATGGCAGAATTGGGTTAGACTGGATTACCACAGTAATTATTTCATATTACAGTAGAATCTCACTTATCCAACATTCGCTTATACAGTGTTCTGGATTATCCAACGCAGTCTGCCTTTTAGTAGTCAATATTTTTGTAGTCAATGTTTTAAATTCATTGTGATATTTTGGTACTAAATTTGTAAATACAGTAATTACAACATAGCATTACTGAGCATTGAACTACTTTTTCTGTCAAATTTGTTGTATAACATGATGTTTTGATGCTTACTTTGTATAATCATTACCTAATTTGATGTTTAATCGGCTTTTCCTGAATCCCTTCTTCTTATCCAACATATTCACTTATCCAACGTTCTGGCGGCCTGTTTATGTTGGATAAGTGAGACTCTACTGTATATTTATAATCTTATATTATCTGCTTAGAACTGGATTATATGAGGCCCCTTCTACACAGCTGTATAAAATGCACACTGAAGTGAATTATCTGGCAGTGTGGACTCAAGATAATCTAGTTCAAATCAGATAATATAAGATTATAAATGGGTAATATAGCTGTGTGGAAGGGCCTTGAGTCTACATTGCCATATAATCCAGTTAAAATCAGATAATCTGTATCTTATAAGCAATATGGAAGAGGCCTGAGGCCTAACTGTGCCTGTCCCCTGGGCTGAGTAGGTTGTTAGGAGACCAAGTGGGCAGAGCTTAGCCTTCAAACTGGCAGCAATTAGATAAAAACTATTATTTCTTTCCCTCTAATTAGGACTTTATTTTTCTTTTCTTTTTGTTGTATGAATGTAGAGGCATGGATGAGGGGTTGTGTGGCCAAGTTTAGTGTTTCTGGGATGTGTAGTTTTGTTGTTTTGTCCTAGGCCGATTTTTTTTTTATCCTTTTAGAGATATGATAACTTTATTATCTGGTAAAAGTTCACATGTCAAAAACAATACATAGTGTATGTACCTGGTGAAATAGTTTAGTACTGAGGCAATATCAAAGCAAGTTGAAGTTGAAGTAGATAGCTACTAATTGTATAGTTGCTACTGGAAACTTGTAGTGCAAGAATTGTTGCTCTGTAAGAATGCAGTCTTCTCTCTCTACTAGGCTTGTTCATGCCCATGGCGGGCGAGGAGGGAAGACTGAGGGCAATTGGCACAGGGAGGGTTTAATGTATGACTGTTTGCTGGTACGCTCCCCTTTATTCCGACCTCAATGAGTGGGTAGCAATATGGATTATAAATTGCTTTCTCTATGTTTCCTTGGCAACTGTATCAGTTGAAGCATGTTAGTTTAGTGTCTCTTTGGATCCTGTTTTTCTTGAAAATCTCTGTCTACTATATTAAATTAGTTATTTTCAGACATCAAGAAAGTTTCCAGATAGGTTTGAAATATTAAAATAAAAGAACACCAACAAAAGGACTCAAAACAAACTTTAAAAAAAAAGTTACACAGTAGACTGCATTTGGGAATTTCCTTGTTTCTCTATTAGGTTAAACGGTAAAGGTTTTCCCTTGACATTAAGTCTAACTATGTCTGAATTATGTCCCTTGACATTAAGTCTAATTATGTCTGGGGCTTTGTGCTCATCTCCATTTCCAAGCTGAAGAGCTGGCGTTGTCCGTTGACGCCTCCAAGGTCATGTGGCTGCATGGAGTGCCATTACCTTCCTGCCATTACCTATTGATCTACTCACATTTGCATGTTTTCGAACTGCTAGGTTGGCAGAAACTGGGGCTAACAGCTGGAGTTTACCCCACTCCCTGGATTCGAACCATCAACCTTTCGGTCAGCAGGTTCAGCAGCTCAGCAATTTAGTCCGCTGCACCACCAGGGCTCCTTGTTTCTCTATTAAGATTTATTTATTTATTTTCTCCTTGCATGGGACCCATGGTAACTTTCATCCAACAGGGTATAGCTAAAAAATTGTACAAAAGTGAAAAACAATTAAACAATTCAAGAAGAGACATATATGTTCACTTTAACTAGCTCCAGTCAGCAGCCTGGTGCCAGAACTATGGGCCCACTGACATTTCCACCCCAACACAGTGTACATTATAGTACTCTAACTGAGATGTTTTAAAGTATGTATTACCATGGCCAGATCTGACAACTCAAGGAATAAATGCATCTGAAGTACATCCCTGGCCACTACTGAAACATGGATATCCAGGCACAGATCTGGGTCCAGGAAAAGATCAAGTTGTGAACTGGAGATTTCAGGTGAAGTATAATCCCATTTAGCATATACTGAACCCCTTTACCTGATTTGCCTTATGGCAAACCAGGAACACTTTTCTTCTTATCTGGACTAAGCTTCAACATTTTCACTTTCATTGGTTCATTATTGTTGGCAGATGGTGGTTAGTGGATAGATTCCTTAGTACCATGCAATATAGACACCCGCAAGGCACCTAGTCAGTTCGGCAGTTGGCCGTCTGGATTTCAGCTGTGCAGATTCAGATTACACTCTGGACCAGCATCACATTTTGTGGCATGTGTAGATGCCCTTTAAATTTATAGCCAGACTTGAAATCAGATTGACATGAATCTAGATAATCCATTTCGTCTAGAAACCCCTGCAGCTGGGAATCTTGACCAAAAAAGGGATGTTGGAGACTGGTCAGTTGGGCTAACGGAGAGATGATGATGATGATGATGATGATGATGATGATTTCATTAAAAGCCTCACCGCAGTTTCTCTGAGGTAGAATGGAACTCTTTCTTGCTGCAGCGAGGCAGTGAACTAAGATGAATTTTCATAAACTTTGAATTTGGGACTGAAATTTCCAGGCCCATTGATGATGAGCCTTTTAGAGGACAATCTATCAGGTTGTGCAGTTTGAAAGTTGAAAGTGTTGTGTTACTTCTTGTTCAAAACCTAAATAAAAACACTTCTTAAAGATTCAATTAAAAATATTTGAAAATAAAGATTAAGACTTAATTTTTGAATTTGAACTAACATAAAATAGTATCAGTTAAAATAAGTACCAAGTTACCAGAGGTACATGCTTTATACAAATATGGACAATATAAGCTTTCCTTCAGCCCTTATCCAATTAAGACCCATTGCTGATTCCGATTCCGAAACTGATGCCTGCCTAGTGATAGTTGTTTTCTTATGGACTGTAAAAAACAAAGTCAAATCATGATTAGATGTCTCAGTCACACTTCTCTTCATAAGTACATAAAACTTTGCAACTATAAAACATACACAGGGTGGAGGTAGCTGCGAGAGCAAAAACTGATGCAAGCATCTTGCACCACTGCATGTCATGCACCCTAAAACTGGGTTTTAAAGAATTTCCAAGTGTAGCTCTGTGGACATGGCCGAGGCAAAACTATTATCAGTTACATGATGTGAGGATGCACTTACAGAGAGCATATAAAAGAGCTATGACTAAGATTTTACTTAGGTGAGTTGAGGAACTTTCCTGAGCTTGATCAGACACTTTCACTACATGTTCTGCAGTTTAAATTAGCCTTTGTCTAGTGGGCTAGGGCTATTTTTGTGGGTTCTTATATCCCTAATTATAACACCTTTCAGCTGATAAAAAGTTAAAGTCAAAAGCACACTGGCAAATGGAGATACTTTTCATACGATCATGAATATAAACGTGAAACTGCATGACTGTTCTCTTTCTACTCTATAAAGATTTAGAGAAATAATGATTTTTTAAAAAGTTGAGATCACCGTCAGGTTCCTTGATTTATGTTAATTGCCACAAACACAAGATTATGATTGCTGTTGCTGATTTTCATAATACTTCAAAGCAACCTCAGAATTTGATTAATATAACAAACAAATGCAAAGCCATACTGCTGAAACTAAGCTTTCAACTCAGCTTGACTATTGAATTTGAAGATGCATTTATTATTACCTTTGATCCATAACATAAATAGATTTACTGGGCTCCAATTAAGTCCTAACTTGGTATATTATTCATGTTTGTCATCTTCTCTTCCTTATTTTAATTTATCCTCAAAACAGTCCTGTGTTGTGAGTTAGGCAAAGAAATGGTGACAGGCTCCAGACACCACCAAACTGGATTAATCTGAAATGACTTCTCACAGTTATTTTGCTAGATGCAGAATCCCAATATGCTAACTGCTAGACAATTTTTCCCAAGTAGGATGCAACCAGTAGAGTGAGTGCTTTGAAAAGGACTATGGGAGATCAAACTTGAAATTCCTGCTGAACAATGGAAATCTATTGGGTGACTTTGGAAAAGTGAAAATCTTTCAACCTCAGAGAAAGGCAATGGCAAACCTCCTCTGAATAAATATTGCTAACAAAATCCTATGATAAAGTCATAAAGGGGATTTGAAGACCCATAGTAACACCAAGGTTTTAGATCCTCTGAGGATGCCAGTCACAGATGCAAATGAAACGTCAAGAGAAAATGTTGCTAGAACATAGCCATACAGCACAGAACCCAGACAACATTCAGATGTAGTAATTGTTTTTAATAGTCGGATTCAGTAACTCTTGGCAAGTCTACACTGGCCAGTAGATCTGCAGCCGTCTGGAGTGGAAATGTTCAAAACTGACCATAGAGGCAGCCACACACACCATGCTGAGACCATGGTGGTGCTGCATTGATGTCCACATAATCTAGCTTGGCAAGACTCCGTTGGCTTCACTGGATCATCACTCCACCTCACCTTCCATGTTGCCATCATAACTACCAGCTAGCCACAGAGCTCCATGTGAGCTTCTGGCTGCCACAGGTTGTGACAACAGTAACATGGGCATTAATGAGCACAAGGAAAGAGTGATGGTGGCAGTGTTTTATTTGATGTGTTGGAATCAGATCCTATCCAATTCTCCACACTGCCCTGGAGCTATGGGATGCTTCAGAGTTCACAGCAAATTGCAGAGCATCTCTGACTTTGCCTGAAGTGGGGCAAGGACAGTTCAATGCAGCGTGGGCATACTGGACCATCAAGGTGAGTCTGATTTCAAACCTGTGGAAACTTGCCCTTTGTCTTCTCCCACTCAGTGGTCTGCAGGATGTGTTTGACTACTGCTCCCATCATCCCAAGCCAGAAGAGTCAGTGTCAATGAGAGTGAAATGAGGTGACATATAGGCTGATACATGGGGAAAATATCTGCTGTATATTAGTAAAAATGTATATGATTTTATTAATTACAGAATTATGAATTGTGACATTGTAATCCAGCAAAATTGATTGCCACCAACTTGCTAGCAGAGGAACAGCAATCATCACCAAAAGCAATTAAGATGTTTGAACATTATGGGAACTCAGAGATGTATTCTGCTTCCCATTGTCTAAATCACTGGTTCTCAACCTGGGGTCCCCAGATGTTTTGGCCTTCAACTCCCAGAAATCTTAACAGCTGGTAAACTGGCTAGCATTTCTGGGAGTTGTAAGCCAAAATACCTGGGAACCCACACATTGAGAACCACTGGTCTAAATGTTCAGCAATAGCTAACTCTTGATATTCAGTCTGTGATTTGCTAACTCTGATTTCTAAACTTAGCAGCAGGTGGCACTCTGACTTGCTTCATACTCAATTGAGAACAGAACTAGAAAAAATGGATTCTTCCCCTTGCTTGTCAGGATGGAAATAAGTAAGTAAGTAAAACTTTATTTATATACTGCCCTCTCTCCCCGAAGGGACTCAGGGAGGTTTACAAGCATAAAAACAGCAACATACATTACATAAGTAGCACAATACACACATTATTAAAACAAAATTAAAAACCTAAACAACTAGTAAAACAGTGAAGACTATAAGAAACAATCACAACAAGCAGAAGGAACAAGAATATATAATCAGATGGGTTGACATGGTCCGTTATTAGGGATAGATGATCCTAGTACAGTATGTTTCAGGGCCAGGGGTCGGTGGTACACCAGAGAAGATTATTCAAAGACCCACCAAAACTACCAGGTTTTCAACTCCTTGCAAAAGGAGGACAGAGTAGGGGCTTGCCTAATCTTCTTTGGCAGGATATTCCAGAGCCGGGGGGGCCACTACCGAGAAGGCCCACTCCCTCGTCCCCACCAGTCGCACTTGGGACAAAGGTGGGAGTGAGAAGAGTGCCTCCCTGGACAATCTCAGGACCCATGCTGGTTCATAAGGGGAGATGCGATTATGGAGATAGGAAAGGCCCGAGCCGGATTGGGCTTTATAGGTCAAAGTCTGCACCTTGAATTGGGCCCGGCAGTTTATCGGTAGCCAGTGGAGCTGCTTTAATAGGGGGGTTGTATGTTCCCTATAACCAGCCCCATTTAGAAACCTGGCTGCCGATCTTTGAACAAGTTGGAGTTTCCGGATCATCTTCAAGGGCAGCCCCACATAGAGAGCATTGCAGTAATCCAATCTGGATGTAACCAAGGCGTGGACCATTGTGGCCAAGTCAGACTTCTCGAGGTATGGTTGCAGCTGGCACACAAGTTTTAATTGTGCAAAGTGTGATGCCTCATGGGCCTTGTAGTCCTGTTCCTAGTGCCATCGTGGCAGATGAAGACGAAAACATGGGGTTTTCGCCGGTTCAACAAGAGCCGGAATCTTTTCACCTGCCGGATGTTGATGTTTGTACCCAAGAACTCAGTAAAACAGACCTTGGGCATTCCTCGCCCCCGTTCCCTAGGAGAGAGTCCTATTCTGCAGACAGAGGAGTGAGGGAACAGAATCGCAGGAGTTTACGGATTGCAGCCAAACAACAGGCTGATTAGACCTGCTTCCCTTGGGAAATTCTAAGGAGTCTTGCATCTGGACAAAGTTGGGTTTCGCTTCCCGTTCTCTAGGGAAAGAGGTTGTTGGCGGGAAAACGAGACCCCAATATAGGTGCCTGACATGGGAGAATCTTTGCGGAGTCAACAGAGCAGCTTCAGGAGTAAGATTGTGTGTGGACTTCGCAACCCCAGTTCCTTGCTTCCCGGATCAAGTATTCAAGATTTGCTTTGCCTTGTTTTTAACCACGGATCTTGTTCCAAGAATCACTGTTTGCCTTGTTCCTAGTCACGGACCTTGTTAAAGAATCAAGATTGTATCCAGCCTTGTTGTCAAGCTACCTTGGACTCCTAAGACTCTGGTATTTCCCCACACTATTGCTTGGCAATAGTGTGTGTTTCGGTATTGAATTAAAACTTTGAACTCTAATATCATTTATTGGACAATACATTTTTGGACTATATTTGACCTCATTTGAAAGGTCTGCTTCTGAACTATATTCTTCACTTGTTTTTATTACTTTTATACATTTACTTAATAAAGATATTAGATAGAAATTGCCCTCCGTGTATGGTTCTTGGTGCCCCGCTGCCTCGGGTCTGACAAAAGGCCCTCTCGGTCACCACCGACACCTGAGCCTCAATAGTCAGCGATGAGTCCAGAAGGACCCCCAGACTGCGAACCTGCATTCTCAGGGGGAGTGCAACCCCATCGAGCACAGGTTGCCACCCACTACCCCGATTGGTCCCACAACTGACCAGGAGAGCCTCTGTCTTGTCTGGATTAAACTTCAACTTGTTAGCCTTCATCCAGTTCATCACAGCTGTCAGGCACTGGTTTAGGGTCTGAGCAGCTTCCTTGGAGTTCGGTGGAAAAGAGTAGTAGAGTTGGGTGTCATCTGCGTAGAGATGGCACAGCACTTCAAAACTCCGGATGACATCACCCAGTGGTTTCATGTAGATGTTGAAAAGCATGGGGGATAGAATGGAGCCTTGTGGGGCCCCACAGGCCAACTGGCCAGGGGTCCGAGCAGGTATCCCCCAGCTTCACCAACTGGGTATGATCCTCCAGGAAGGAGCAAAGCCACTGCAAAACAATGTCTCCAAGACCCATTCCTGAGAGCCACCTCAGAAGGATACCATGGTCGATGGTATCGAACGCCACTGAGATGTCCAAGAGAACCAGTAGGCGTGCACTCCCCCTATCTAGCTTTCTGCGGAGGTCATCCACCAAGGCGACCAAAGCCGTCTCAGTCCCGTGACCAGGCCTGAAACCAGACTGTGACAAATCTAGATAATCGGTCTCATCCAAGAATTCCTGGAGCTGGGAGGCGACCACCCTCTCCAAGACTTTGCCCAAAAATGGGAGGTTGGAGATTGGTCAGTAGTTGTTTAATAGAGATGAATCCAAATTTGCCTTCTTCAATATAGGCCTTACAATTGCTTTTTTGAGGCAGGATGGTAGATGCTCCTGTTCAAGAGAGGCACTGATGATTCTCAAAAACCAATCAGCCAACCCCCACTGGCCAGTTTGATAAGCCAAGTTGGGCAAGGGTCTAAGACACAAGTAGTTGACCTCACCGCACCAAGAACCTTGTCAACATCATCAGGCTGAACCAGAGCACCTATGGTTGTTGCAGTTAGGTGCAATGTACTAATATGACTAGCTTTTTTGTGAATGTAAGTGAGAACAATCAAGCAGTATGCTGCTTGTCCTGATCTGCTATGGCTCCTGCACTCTGGATTTCTGTAATGCTTTCATGGGATCGTTGTAATGTTGGCTTAGCTACTTTGCATGCCACTGCTTTGAAAGTAGAGTGTCATATCTATGGTAAACTTTTTGGTGCAGTTTAGAATTCTGTAGCTTCCTCCCTCCAACCTGCTTTTTGTGTAGATGTTTTAAAAATGAAAAATAAAGCATAGTTCTGCAAATGTTTTATAGGTTTCTCATAGGATAATATAACAAAAGCTAATGAAACAAGAATGCTTCTTTTGTATTTTTAAATACAGTTTGCTTTACAATGACTGAGAGCATGGATTAAACATTCCCTAGAATAATTTATAACTCCTGGTGACTGTCTTCCTACAATGGAATTCCTCAGGGTCCAATTATGCCTGCAGTTTGAAGCGCATAAGCCCATTGATATCTTCAAGGATATATGGGAGCAATGTAGATCATAATGCCCATTTAAGTATTAAAGGACAAACATTTGAGAGGGTAACCTGGAAACTGTTCTCAAGCTTAGAATGAATTTTATATTATTTCTCACTCCATCCCCTCCCTGCGGACACAAAGATGACATTTTTATATATTGCATAGATGGGTAGAATAGAAAGATAATTTCTCTGGTGTATGAAATGAATGGCCTTAAATGCCCCTGTGTTTTAAGAAAAAAGAAGATCAGGAATCAAGATCAATCAATTTTCCTTAAGTATTGGTGGGCAAAATAATGGAATGGGAAAATTATATTGAGGCTCTGCCTTAAAGAGAGGTGAGAAGTAAAACCTTGCTACCCACCCACACCCAGCAGGAGAAAGAAGAATAAATACACATTAATATTTGGGAGGTAGATGTTATAATGCATTATAAAGCAGGGGTGCATCCCTCTGGTTGTCTTTGAGGCTTCTGGCATCCCCCAGTTTTTCATTTTTAAAACATAATTCACCTGCTAAATTGTCCCAATTCCAGACTTTCTGTTGAATTAAGAGCCTAAAATAATTGTCAGAGGATGTGATTTACACTGCCATATAAAATCCAGATTATCTGCTTTGAAATTAATTATATGGCAGTATAGACTCATATGATTCAGTTCAAAGCAGATAATGTAGATTATCTCTTTAATCTGGATTACATGGCAATGTAGATCAAACCAAAATTGTCCCTCTTAACAACTGGTAATTTGGGAGGTATTTTGACCCAGGCGAAGAAAAAAGAAGAAAGGGTGTGTGTGTGTGGATGTCAGATGGCTGTATCAAAGGGTTGCCTCTGATCTCAAAGTGATGTTACATCACGTCCAGATTCTGGTGATCACAGATTAAAGCATGCTGAGAAAACTATCTGTAGTTGTATCTTGGAATAAAGTTCCCATTGCTTGGGAATTGTGAGAGTTGCAGTCTTTTCCAGTCTGTGATGATGACCCTGGTGCTTTGCTTGCTCTGATGTTACATAACTGGGGCAACTTCGAATTGCAAGCACCCGTTTGGGGAGCTTCATTCAGCTTTGTGGGTCACAGATTGTTGAAGCTAAGAATAGAGAGATGAAAGTACAATATTGGTAAATTGGCTTGATTTACTTATTTAATGTGTCATTAATTTAATTCCTTTAACAAAATCTCTTTCATCTGGAGCTGTGCTCTTTATTTCACCATTGAGGTGTTTTTGTGACTATTTCTTATTTCATATCTGATTTAGTAATCTGTAAATCCTTTGAAGCTATGATTAGCTAATGCTCATTCATTGTCTCTTTCTTACCTAACTTGTTCCTGTTCTGAATTTACCTTAAATGCCTTTGTATGGAGAATGGAAAGCATTCATGTTCAGGCTGGAGTATGATCACTGACACTGTGATGGAACACTGAGGCTTTAATGCAGGTATTACAATGGAACAATATGCTTATTATTTTATCTATTTATATAATTTACTTACTCACATAATGAGCCTTCCATCATTTATATTTTTGCATCAGCTAACTAATTATATCAGTCATCAAAATAAGACCATTATGGCTGATACATATTTAAAGACTGTAATGATTACAGTCGCCTTCATTATAGTTGCTGAATGGTGAGATGCATTAGCTTACCGACACAATCACTCTCAAGTGTCCTTTCCAGTCCTTTGGAATTTGCACACTGCTGGAGTATTCTAGGGAACTGCCAGAGATGAAACAAGGTGGACAGTGACTAGAATGCATTCAAGAAAAGTACTAAGAAAGCGATCAAATCATATAGTTATGTCTTGTCTACCATGTAATAAAAAAGAAGAGTTATAGTTCGGAAGTTATTGCTGATACCTCACTTGGCATGGCCAAAAATATCCCTTATCTATATATATAAATGAGTGATGGCATCACGGTGACTCACAAAACAACAAAACTACAGGCCTCCCAACCTCGAAATTTGACACACAACCTATCATCCATGCCTCTAGGTTGATACAACAAAAAGAAAAGAAAAATAAAGTCCTAATTAGAGGGAGAGCAATAATTGTTTTTATCCAATTGCTGCCAGTTTAGAGGGCTAATCTCTGCCCACTTCGTCTCCTAGCAACCAAGGGACAGCCAGGGTTCAGTTAGGGGACAGTTAGATTTAGGCCTCACTTAGGCTTCTTCCACAGATTATCTAATTTGCACTGGATTATATGGCAATGTAGACTCAAGGCCCTTCCACACAGCTATATAACCCATTTATAATCTTATATTATCTGCTTTGCACTGGATTATCTTGACTCCGGACTACCATATAATCCACTTCAGTGTGCATTTTATACAGCTGTGAAGAAGGGGCCTCATATAATCGAGTTCTAAGCAGATAATATAAGATTATCAATATACAGTAGAGTCTCACGTATCCAACATAAACAGGCCGGCAGGATAAGTGAATATGTTGGATAATAAGAAGGGATTCAGGAAAAGCCGATTAAACATCAAATTAGGTAATCGTTATACAAATTAAGCACCAAAACATCATATTATACAACAAATTTGACAGAAAAAATAGTTCCATGCGCAGTAATGCTATGTAGTAATTACAGTAGAGTCTCACTTATCCAACACTCGCTTATCCAATGTTCTGAATTATCCAACGCATTTTTGGAGTCAATGTTTTCAATATATCGTGATATTTTGGTGCTAAATTCATAAATACAGTAATTACTACATAGCATTACTGCGTATTGAACTACTTTTTCTACCAAATTTGTTGTCTAACATGATGTTTTGGTGCTTCATTTGTAAAATCATAACCGAATTTGATGTTTAATAGGCTTTTCCTTAATGCCTCCTTATTATCCAACATATTCGCTTATCCAACATTCTACCAGCCCATTTGTTGGATAAGTGAGACTCTACTGTACTGTATTTACAAATTTAACACTAAAATATCACAATGAATTTAAAACACTGACTACAAAAACATTGATTATGAAAAGGCAGAAAGGAAGCTGAGAAGGTAGTGAAGCACTGTGTATTACCAAAGTCATTATTATTACTATCATTACTATTATTATTATTATTATTATTATTATTATTATTGTGTTACGATCAACCGTGAAAATGAATACAATCTGGCTCCAAGTATTCAAAAACACTAAAATCTGAATATATAAAAATTAATGTGGTATAATAAAACAGAACAATACAATCTCTAAAATCAGAACACTAAATAAAGAACAACACTCTGAAAACAAGGGAATTCCACACAGGAAACAATCAGGGCCAGCTAACACCTCCCAACAAAGTATTCCCATCATCAAAGTCTGGCAAATCCTCTGTTTTCTCAGGGCCACAGACAGTAGAAGCACATAAAATATCGCAAACAACACCACTCTGAAAACAAGGGAATTCCAGACAGGAAACAATCAGGGCCAGCTAACACCTCCCAACAAAAAAAACCACTCAGGGAGGAAACAGCCAGGCTTTAAAGCTGCAAGGCCATTACATCCTAATCATTTTCCTAATTGCAGCATTCATACTTGCCTCCAACAGACAAAAAAACCAATCAGAAATATTGTATATTCACAACCTTTAGGAAATAATATCCTCTGATGGCGCAGCGTGTTAAAGCGCCTAGCTGCTGAACTTCTGGACTGAAAGGCCGCAGGTTTGAATTGGGGGACCAGAGAGAGCCCTCACTGTTAGCCCCAGCTTCTGCCAACCCAGAAGTTCGAAAACATGCAAATGTGAGTGCATCAATAGGTACTGCTCCAGCGGGAAGGTAACTCCGCTCCATGCAGTCATCCCACGTGACCTTGGAGGTGTCTCCGGACAACGCCGGCTCTTTGGCTTAGAAATGGAGATGAGCACCAACCCCCAGAGTCAGACATGACTGGACCTAATGTCAGGGGAAAACATTTACCCTTTACCTTAACTATCACTTATTCCTCGATACTTTATTTCTTATACCACCAGACTTCGCCACAGCAACTTGTGGCCGGGCACAACTAGTAGTTCCATAAAGTTATAAGTGCACCAAATGAATGGTAGATAAATTGCTATATAGTACGGCCATCTCTTGTAATATCCAAGCATTGGCCAAAAACATTTTGGTGTCTCAAATGTTCTTAAGATACAGAACATAGGCCAAAAACAAGTCTTCTCCTGCTCGCCCTTAGAAAATAATAATAACAATATCTAAGAAACTAGAGCTGATGTGGTCTATCTAGTGCAATTTTGTGAATCAGCATTCCAAATAACCTCAGGAACTAGCCTATAAATCAAGACACCACAGTTTTCTTTTGTTGTTGTGCTGTGTTTGCTAAGCATATTGAGAACAAAGTTTCTTGGTTCCATAATGACCTATGAGAGTATCATTGCTGTATGTACTGCTATGAGCTGAAGTAGACAATGAGGTAGACAAGTTTGTCCACTTGGGATATGTAGGGATGGTGGAAGAGCATATACATCATAACTTACCACTCTATGTTCACTTAGGACTTATACTTTTATCCCTTATCCATGTGATTCAGGCCCCTTCCACACAGCTGTATAAAATCCACATTGAACTGCATTATATGGCAGTGTGGACTCAGATTATCCAGTTCAAAGCAGATATCGTGGATTATCTGCCTTGATATTCTGGGTTATATGGCTGTGTGGAAGGGCCCTCAGAGTAGTTTTGTCGAGCTGTGAGTGGCTTGCCTCTGACTTCCTAAATTGATCTTTAGGAGCCATGCTTTGCCTTACAATATCTATTGTAAAAAACAGAGTGTACACTTAAATTTTATGAACTAGGCTGTACTTATTGAAATAAGATGCCATAATTCATTAGACAGACTTTGAGATGTTGTAAGGCACTGCATATGCATTAGAATTTATTTTATTTGACATCCATTCATTGCCATTGGTTTTTGATTATTAACAATATTATAGAATTTACTTTCATTTCAAAGTCTAATATGATTTCACAAGGTGTACAATGCAATCATACTCACCTGCTCAAAATCAAGCCAGGTGACTCATTATAACATTACTCTAAAGGAAATCCAGCTCTTGTAACATCTCTGGAACTATTTGCAAAATAATTTCAACCGCATTGTGACACGGGTGCTGTTTTCAAGCATCTGAAAATTATCCCAGCATGAAAACATGTTAAAAATATGAATGTTTTATTATAAAAAGCATTTTATGTTATTTTATAATTATATTATTTTGTATAATATGGGGGAGGGGCACAAGTACATTACATTCCTACTTTCTTTATCTGCCTTGCCCTTGTAACTGTCAGGTACAGTTTTCTTATATCTGGCATACTAAAACCTTCACAGATGGGATTAACTGGTCCCCTCTTAATTATAAACAGTAAACATCACTGAGACTACATACAATTTAAAGTACATTACTTTTCATTGAGACAATAACTTTTCCCAAGAGAAGCTGAAGAAATATTTATTATGTGGATTCATGGAAATGCTGACAGTAGAGACTTGTTCAAACTGCTGTTCATAGGAAAATCTATATGCAAGCAAGAGTGATATTCAGGTTTTCAGGTTTCCCATGCAAAACCTTTGACTAGTTATTTGTTTATTATTGGATAACTGATATTCATAATTCTTGTGTCCTTGTAGCCAGTCAGTAAGGGGAGATAGAACATGTGATGGATATATAGGTACTTGAATGGTCTCCAACATGCCAGAGATTTTCCAGAATATTTCATTGATCGCATGCTGTGATACTGGTGTATATATGTATGTCTGTACATACATATGTATTTAATATTTATTGGTACCAGCTTGTTTCTCTTTGTTCCAGAGCTGTCAATTATGGCTACGATGATGAGTAGAATGGCTCCTGTAGCCTGCTTTTCTTTGAAATTGTGTTCCAATATACATTCCAGACTTGCTTATGGCAAATGTTTCTGCTGTATTAACAGATTGTTTTTTTTATATATGGCTGCAGTTAGATCAGTAGGTTTTCCATTGTAGCTGTCTTTAGCTCTCTTCTTGGTCTTGGGTGCATCTACACCATAGAATTAATGAAGTTTAATGTCACATAAACTGCCATGGCTCAATACTATGGAATCATGGGAGTGTTTAGCCTTATTCTGCCTTTGGTGAGACTCCAGTTCTCTTTGGCAAAGAAGGCTGACAAGCTATTAAAACTACAATTCTTGTGATTCCATAGCATTGAGTCATGGCAGTCAAAGTGTTATCAAACTACATTAATCAAGTAGGGTAGATGTACCCTTATTCATCCATAAGTCTTTTATTGAATTTACATGGCTGAGCTTTCCTGTCTTAACTACCTTGCTTAACCTGTTCCTTAACTTTTGAAGGAATGCAAAACAGGATGCAGCTGGATCTTAAATAAACTAGGAAATAAGATAAACAAGGAAGCCTGAAGTCAGCATTACAGTACAGAGTAAGCCAGGACTGCAAGAAAACTAGGAGAAAGGGTCAAATCTCTCAGGGAGTTGAATCATAATCTCCTGAGTTTTAGTTCAATGTTCAACCAACTACACCACACTATAGTAATGTCATACAGTCTACATTTCTACTTATACACCTTACTCAGCTTGGTTCTTAACCAATCTTGTTGGGTTTTGCAATCGCTAGCACAAAAAGAAACAAAAGCTCAAGCATGGATTAATTTTCAATAATTCCAGGTGGTAATTCATACCATCTTGTTACCACAACTATTGTCTGTCAGGATTCCGGCAATCTTTTTGACTTTGAATGCATGTTTTCTTCATTGCATGGTGAAAAGAGGAGAGGCCCCTGGTGGCACAGTGTCAGACCCCTGGCTGCTGGGCACCAATAACCGTACATGGAGGCCAATCTCTATCTAATATCTTTATTAAGGAAATATTTAAAAGCAATAAAAACAAGTGAAGAATATAGTTCAGAAGCAGACCTTTCAAATGAGGTCAAATATAGTCCAAAAATATATTGTCCAATAAATGATATTAGAGTTCAAAGTTTTAATCCACTTGACCGAAACACACACTTGCCAAGCAATAGTGTGGGGAAATGTCAGAGTCTTAGAGTCCAATGAAGCTTGACAACAAGGCTGGAAATAAACTTGGTTCTTGGCTAGGTCCGTGACTAGAAACAAGGCAAAACGTGAAGCGTGGAGCAGGGTCCGTGGTTACACAGCAAGGCAAGGCAAAGGCTTGAAAGCTTGATCCGGGAAGCAAGGAACTGGGGTTACGAAGTCCACACACGATCTCACTCCTGAAGCTGATCAATTGACTCCGCAAAGAATCTCCCGCGCCAAACACCTACATTGGGTCTCGTTTTCCCGCCAACAAATCTCTTTCCCTAGAGAACAAGAAGCGAAACCCAACTCTGTCCAGATGCAAGACTCCTTAGAATTTCCCAAGGGAAGCAGGCCTAATCAGCCTGTTGTTTGGCAGCGATCCGTAAACTCCTCCGTTGGGCCTCTCTAACTCCTCTGTCTCTAGAATAAGATTCCTTCCTGGGAAACGGAGGGGAGTTCTGCCCAAGGCCTGTTTTACTGAATTCTTGAGGGCAAACATCAACATCCGGCAGGTGAAGAGACTCCGGCTCTTGTTGAACCGGCGAAAACCCCATGTTTTCATCTTCATCTGCCACAATAGTACTAGGAACAGGACTACAAGGCCCATGAGGCATCACACACAGTGTGTTAAAGCACTGAGCTGCTGAACTTGCAGACCAAAAGGTCCCAGGTTCAAATCCCTGGAGTGGAATGAGCGCCCGCTGTTAGCTCCAGCTCCTGCCAACCTAGCAGTTCGAAAACATGCAAATGTGAGTAGATCAATAGGTACCTCTCTGGTGGGAAGGTAACGGTGCTCCATGCTGTCTTGCCGGCCACATGACCTTGGAGGTGTCTATGGACAATGCCGGCTCTTCGGCTTAGAAATGGAGATGAGCACCAACCCCCAGAGTTGGTCACGACTGGACTTAACGTCAGGGGAAACCTTTACCTTTACCTTTATGGTGAAAAGATCGAATTCTAGTCCACTTTTTCCACAAAGATTATAATATTTGACTGTTTGTTATTGCGAGAACAAATAATCTTCATGGTTTTCTCTCCACTGCAGAAAAGAAATAATATTTCTGTACAGTTCTTAGTTTTTGTACATCCCAAAAGGATATCAGGAAATTATTCTGCACACAAATGCATATGGTTATTTTATGCAAAAATTATGGGGACTGGTAAAAAATGTTTCAAGGCAGCATGTATTATATAGAAAATATACTGATATCTTCATAAAGCTAGCAGTTTTGCACAATAAAATCATGTTCCTATTTTTCTTGCAAGATTACTAATTTTTTTTTTGCATTTTTAGGGGTAGGGGACAAGATTTTTCCTATAAAAGAATGCAAATATCAGTAAAGAGCATCATATATGAAAACAGCATTTCAACTTTCTTTCGAGTGCTTCAGAAATAATTACGGCTGTTCAGAGTTTGACAGGGTGGAATTGGTTTTTGCACTCTAAATGTTAAGCATGGAGGCTGACAAAGATGGATGCGTGTCTGTCAGCCATCATTTTTAATACTTTGAAAAGTCATTAGCTTTACAGAGGGATATAAAGCACATAGAAACCTACAAATTAGCTTCCTTAAAAAGAATTTGCTTGTCCTTTTAATGATGACAAAGAACTGAATTCTCATTTGTTTCTTATTTAATGTTGTTCAGACTCACCTTCCCTTTCACTTGTATTATACCTTTTGTAATTATAAATGACAAGGAGAGACTTGAACTTGGAGTTTACTGTGTCCTCCTTTATAGTTTCAATTTATCAGGCCATTTCCTGGTATTATGGGATGTCTCATTCAGCCCCAAATGTGCTGACTCAGCCACGGAAGGTTACTCAGCACTACATTGTGGGCTTGGTTTTATCCTTGGCAATAATTAATGTTTCCAGCCAGCATGTTTACCTGTTTTACCTGTAACTCTATAACCTTTTAAAGGTTATGTCAAGTGTAAGTGTGTACTCGTCAATATGCGACTCCTCCTCCATATGATTTGTATCCTTGCATTGTCTCTCACACAATCTCCAACCTATTCTTTATTTGGTATATTTGAGGATTGTGTTTGGTTTATCTTTAAAGCTAAACTGACCTGATTTTCACTTTTAAATTTATATGCACATTGAAGAACATTTTTCCTATGGTTTTTGCACTCAAAATATTCTCCTTCCCTTCCCTTTTGTGCAATGGTAATTCATAAATGAAGACACTGTATACCACTATCTGGACCTCTGGATTAGGGGCTTTGTACGTGATTTTTTAATGTAGTCATACTGTTATGTCATATGGGAAATACAAATCAATAAAATAATATTGTTTCATTGACATGCATTGCGGAGCAGAAACCACAAGTGGGAAAAAATCCATCTGATTCTGTCTTTACTTAAATGCTGAATACTGCTGTAAAGTAGCAATTCAGGATAAATTCCTTTTGCCAAAAGCAATATGCTATGATATGTCAGTTACCTCTGGTGGTTTGAAAATTTATTTCTGCCTCTTCTAGCATATCTGTCATTTCTTTGACCAAATGTAACAAATCCTGATATATGACAGCTAATTGGAGTTGGTAATTCTCTCTCCTTTATCCTTTCTGAAGTGTAACAAATGCTGGGGTTTTTGTAAACATGAGATAATGTATCTATGGTCACTATCAAAATGGTATTTATCATATTTATTGATTACAGGGTTGATTTGGACTGCCATACTTGGAGTTCACTCATTTTTCTAATGGGCCACAATAAAATTGAGTCTATATCCCATTTTATGGTTCCCATTTTTATATTCCCAATAACCCTTAGATTTGACTAAGGGAGAATCAAGGGCCCAAGGTTACCCACTGATTTGAACATAGATTAACCTGCTTGAATCCAGAATTTGTAAATATTGCAGTGGAGGAAAGTGAACCTGTTTTTTGAGACAGTGGGAATGTTTTGAGTAGGTTTGTTGTTGGGGAAACAGGCAGTGATTCTCATGAGAATCACTTAGGGATTGTCTCTGAAAGGAATGTGGAGGAGACAAGAGGGTTATGTGGAGGAGACAAGAAGGTTATGTGGAGGAGACAGGAGGGTTACAGATAATCCAGTGTTTACAGCTCAGAAGGGATAATGTGAAACAGAGACAAATTTGTTGTTCCCTGTCAGGACCCAGGCTGCAGAGCACCAATAACCTTACACGGAGGCCAGAATCTATCTAATATCTTTATTATAGAAATATATAAAGTCAATAAAAACAAGTGAAGAATATAGTTCAGAAGCAGACCTTTCAGATGAGGTCAAATTTAGTCCAGAAATGTATTGTCCAATATAAGATATTAGAGTTCAAAGTTTTAATCCACTTGACCGAAACACACACTTTGCCAAGCAAAGTGTGGGGAAATGACAGAGTCTTTAAAGTCCAAGGTAGCTTGACAACAAGGCTGGAAAATAAACTTGATTCTTGGCTAGATCAAAGACTTGAACGAGGCAAACACAAAGCATGAATAAAGTCCAAGGAAGTCCGTGAAACAAGGCAAGGCTGGAAACTTGATCCGGGAAACAAGGAACTGGGGTTACGAAGTCCACACACGATCTCTCTCCTCAAGCTGAACAATTGACTCCGCAAGGTTCCCTTTGCGGCAAAACCCCTATATAGGGTCTTGTTTTCCCACCAACAGAACACTTTCCCTGGAGAACAAGGAGCGAAACTCAACTCTGTCCAGATGCATGACTCCTTAGAATTTCTCAAGGGAAGCAGACCTAATCAGCTAGTTGTTTGGCAGCGATTCTGAGACTCCGGCGATTAGCCTCCCTGACTCCTCTATCTCTATTATAATTGTCCTTTCGGGAAAACGGGGGAGAATTCTGCCCAAGGCTTGTTTGGTTAACTTCCTGAGGACAAACATCCTCCAGGTGGAGAGGCTCCGATTCAAGCTGAAACGGTGGAAAACCCATGTTTTCCTCCTCGTCTGTCACAATAGTACTAGGAACAGGACTACAAGGCCCATGAGACATCACATTCCCAGAGGCTGAAAGATAAACTAAAAGAACCCAGGTGTGAGAAAGAGTGAGGTCATGGGCAAGAGGGAGCATTCTTAAGGAATTGGAGTCAATGTTCAGTGGGTGGGTAGATCAATGCTGGGTTATCATGTGTCAAGTTGCCTGTCCTGGGAGCCCCAAGTTAGAACTTCTATTTTTTTTTGGGGTCTGTATCTTGCTTTCCTGTTTAAATTCCATGCCTTCTGTTTGGGTTATAAATCTTGTTTCAAGTTTCAAGCCTTTGGGCTTATATTCAAATTCAAGTATTATTGCTAACAAACTGCATTAAAAGTAGTCACTATGTTGTTGTTGCTGTTGTTGTTGTTGTTGTTGTTGTTGTTGTTATCATCATCATCATTTGTATTTCTATACTGCTTTTCTAACCCCTGGAGGGACTCAAAGCAGTTTACAACATAATAAAGGGCACAATTCAATGCCTCACATATGTATAAAAATATATCACATATCTAAATAAAAAAATAGCTGTAGATTAGCTGTAGTGAGTTCCAGGAGCTGAGCCAGAGGCAGAAAAGAAAAGAAAAGAAAAGAAAAGAAAGGCTGCCTCTTTCCTCAAAGCCACTATATAGCTTCTTTTCTTGAAATCTTACTGTTTTTAATATACAAATATGAGAAATCATGTTTTTAATATACTGTTTTATATTTTATAAAATATATAATATGTATATTTTATATACATATATATATATTTTATGTACATATATAAAATATAAAATATATTTTAATTACTGTTTTTAATATAAAACATGAAAATATGAAAAAATTGGGAAATTATGTCTCAGAAAGTTATGTTACTGTTCTGTTTCAGTGATACATGTGGGCACAATCCAACAATATGTATCAGATATAAAATTAATAAGGATGGGATGTTATGAGTGGGCCTGAAGTAATAGTACAATCTTATTTTGTGAAGAATTTGAAAATGGTAAAGAAATAACTATTTCTCACAGTTTTTAATTTGAACCATAAGCACTACTAACAAATTTTAGGTGTAAAATAGTGAGGAGAGAAGATCATGCATTTAGAATTAAGATCAGGATGCAGTTCTATTTTTGGTATATTTTCATCAAATGTCCACTATTGTCACGACCCAGGCTGCAGAGCACCAATAACCATACACAGAGGCCAGAATCTATCTAATATCTTTATTGAGGAAATATATAAAGTTAATAAAAGCAAGTGTAGAAAATAGTTCAGAAGTAGATCTTTCAGGAAAGGTCAAAATTAGTCCAGAGAAACAATGTCCAATATGAGATATTAAGGTCCAAAGTTGTAATCCAATAACCGAAACACTCACTTTGCCAAGCAAAGTGAGGGGAGAAGACAAGGTCCTTAAGTCCATGAAACTTAGGCAAGGCAAGGAAATAACTTGATTCTTGGATACAAGGCTTAATTCAAGGCAACAAAGAACAAGGAGCAAAAACAGGATCCGTGGTAAATTCGTGGCGAGGTCAAGGAAGGCAAGGCTGGGTCCGCGAAGCAAAACAAGGTCCTGGGAAGCAAAGCAAGGCTGGAAACGGGAGCGTAGTCCACACACAACCTACTCCCGTAGTTGACGAATTGACTCCGCAAGATTCCTACGAGGGCAAAACACCTAAGTAGGGTCTCGGTTTCCCGCCAAGAGCAGATTCTCTGGGGAACCAGAAGCGAAAGCCATTCTCTGGGTCCAGATGCATGACTCCTTAAAGTTTCTCATGGGAAGCAGGCTAATCAACCATTTGTTTGGCCGCGATTCTCAGGCTTCTGCGATTAGCCTGTTGAGCTCCTCTCTGTTGTTGACAATAATCACGGCGAGAAAAAGGGGGAGATTTTGGCTCAGGGCTTGTTTGGCAAACTTCTGGAAAGCAAACCTTCTGCAGGTGCAAGGGTTCCAGTTCTGGCTGAGAAAGTTCCAATTCTGACTGAAACGGAGGAAAACCTAAGTTTTCCTCTTCATCTGTCACAACAGCGCTAGGAACGGGACTACATGGCCCATGAGTCATCACAACTATTGTTTTTCTCTGCTTACAAACCTAAATTTGGTGTGTGTGTGTGTCATAAATCACCCAAAATATTTCAGTGCAAGAATGGAGGAAGTTCAGCCAATGAGCAACACGGAGTTCCCATGTGTCATTTGTAGTGACAACATACTTTTGTAAAGGGGGAGGGGGTACACCTCAAAAACATGTTTTGTCTTAAATAGTCAAAAAATTACTCTGAAATCATTCTAAATATATAGTATAAGGAGCAGTTTTGCTACTGTTTCCTTCCTTGGCCATTTTAGGCCCAGAGGTGCAATGTTTCCCCAAAGGAAGCAATCTGAAATTTGACCCTAATTTTTGGGGATGAAAAATAGTTTTTAAAGGTTGAAGAGAATGCAACCTTCAGGTTTCCCTCATAAGTCTGCAGAACTCCCTAACTTCCAACAATTATTCAGTCTTTTTCTGATGTTCAGCTCTACTTTTTGCCCACCATGGTCTGGGATATGTTTCACAGTGTTGTTCTGGGAAACAAGAATTCCAAATATATACATAATACAATATGTGAGGACTAGTGGTTCTATTGTTTCTGTGGTGTGCAGATGATGAAAAGCTCTGCTTTTTATGAAAGATACATGCTTACACCTGCAAAAGTTGCTGTCTACTTTTAGCTTTATTTTAAGTGGGCTTCAGCTTTTCAGCACCTAAGGGAATATGCTCTCATTATAACATAAAGCAGCTTCTTCTTTCCCTTGCTGTACACATAGTTATTTGTACTCTTTCTTAAACAGATCAGCACATTCTGTGTAGTGATATAATCCCCCTTTTCTATTGGAGCAATAGATCAACATATTAATTTTATGACAACAATATAAACATGTTAGTTTTGTTTCCTTCAGAAATGTAAGCAAAAAAAATAAAATAAAAAAGGAAAATGTTTCATATTTTAGCAGGAAGCAATTAGCTTTAATACCTTGTGCCAAAGAAACTGTACTGTGTGTAGGTGTCATGTAACCATAACAAAATAAGAAGCATGGGCATTACTGTATTTCTATTATAACTTGTGAAATACCAACAGCACAACCTTAATGTATATTGCTAAGAGATAAGCTGCACTAAGTTTATGGACAACTGATGGATGTTCCTTTATCTTAGGTTGGACAAAGTATGGTGCTATGGGTGTTCTTGGATTGCAATTCTCATCATTCCTCATGATTGGCTCTGCTAGCTAGAATTGATGGAAGTCACAATCCAACAATCCAAATTGCCTCTATATAAAATTTAGCACTTTGTTGGGGGAAATATTGTTTTTTTAGCTGTTTTTAACTTCAACTCTTAGATGTCTCAGCCAGCAAGGTAAAGGATTATGGGTTTATAGTCCAAAGTAATTTAGAACGCCAATTTTCTACAACCTTACTGTGGTATATTGCTCTAACAATATAAATAGGACACGAAACGTATCCTTTTTATTTTGTATGTTCCTTGAACTTTAGCTCAGAAAATTAATTTATTCTGCTTTAAAACCAGAGTAGTTGTACAGAGCGTGCCACCATGAAGTGGTTTCCCAGTTTAGAATGACAAATGTGTAGTTCACATTCAGGTTAACCAGGTTACCCGATAGGAGCATGCACCAATTTTCAGTTAAACTGTTGCTGAGATGCTAATTCATCACCACCAATTTACAGTGGCTTCTGTAAAGTTCTTCTTTAATATTAACTCCTTAGTCTTTATTAAACTCCTGTGAAGTAGATAGACTTCACTATTCAGACAAGTAATGTTTTGATATTTTTTTATTTGTACGGATATATTCTGTCAATGATTTCTTGCCATTCTAAATGTGATTTTTGCATGTCATCCATATCTATACTTAAAATTGTTTCTTATTGTTGTTGTTATGGCCCTTCAAGGCATTTCATATTTCCTGGGATGTTAGTGGGAAGAGATACTTTGAATTTTGTCCTTAACCAAGGCTTGAGCTGGAAATTTCTGGTTCAGGGAAGCAAATATTGAAGTGTATATGCATGGACATTGACATCCATGCAACATTATGAGCATGGGGATATCTCACAAAATATTTTCCAGTTCCCTGAATGTTTGCCAGTTAGGAAAGCTAACATTATTTCCTAGTTTACAATTTCTTCTTGTACCCCTTCAATAGAATAGCTATTCGGGAGGAAAAGATGGAATAACTGCACTGAGTTTTCTGATTGTCAGGAGTTTATAAAGTCCTTCATATGGAAGTATCTCAGGTTTCATGAATGGGGAAATTTTCATTCATAAAGCTCCCCTTTTCCCCTCTCTTACCAGAATTTAAAATGAGGATTGTAAAAGTTAATACACGCAAGAGAGTTCACACTGGGATTTTATAGTATTCTAAAATGGTATCACTTAGAAAGGTTTTTAAGTGCTGTAATTTAAAGTGCTTCCATGGAACAATGTGTAAAAACAGCTCCAGAACTGAGGGAATGATACAATGAAGGCCATTGGCCTGGAGTATGCTGTGATAGCTTGACCTTCATGGCAGTCCATTGATATAATTGTACTTACACCACTTTACACTAATGTTCATTCAGTTACTCTAACTACCTATTGCTGTTGTGTTTGTTATGGCAAACCAATCATGGGATTTTATTAGGAAGTTTTTTTTCTGAATTGATTTGCTTGAGAGAAGGTGACATATCCCACAGCCTTTTATATTATTATATTGGCTTTAAATAGATTCCTCTTCTTTCACTAGCTGAAAGGGAGGCCCTTAGTTCAGAAATTCTCAAGAGCAGTGCTTCTCAACCTGTGGGTCCCCAGGTGTTTTGGCCTACAACTCCCAGAAACCCCAGCCAGTTTACAGCTGTTAAGATTTCTGGGAGTTGAAGGCCAAAACATCTGAGGGCCAACAGGTGGAGAAGCACTGCTCAAAAGATTTACCCAAACAATTAGAAGTTCAAAAAAGAACATTGACTGCTAGGGCAGCTCCTCAGATAATTGAGAAATACATGACAGAATGGAGGATAGCTTTGATTATGTTACTAACTGGGTCCCATTCACACTACACAGTTGTATCATTTTGATTCCACTTTAAATGCCATAGCCATATCCCATAGAATCATAGGGCTGTAGTTTGGTGAGGCACTGTAATTTGGCTGAGATTTCTAAATGCTCCCCCCTAAACTACTAATCCTAGGATTTCATAGAAGGGAACCATGAATAATAGCCATATAATTGCATAGTGTAAATGAGCTCCTGGCATCTGTGCAGGTTATAAGTAAATATGATGTGTTCAGTTTAATAGGATTTATTACTATTATTTGAAAAGTCTGGCAAGACAACACAAACAGAATTTGAGCAAAAATGCATGCACATATGTGTTTATCTTCTTTCATTTTAAACATTTTGATAGAAATAGGATTGCGTGCCAATTAATAGTGTGGTATGTATGACTCTAGGTAAGACTGTAATTGATGCTCAGATGTTTACAAACCGTGCATTTTTTTAAAAAAAGTCTTGGATATACAAAGATTTTCTGTTGCCGCAAACTGAGGAAGCTAGTGGCTTCCGTTTCACTTCAATGGGGGAAATGAATAACTCCAGATTTCAGTTCAATCTTGAGAGGAGCTATTCTGGTTTGCTATTCTGGTTTGGCTCAACACCTTGAATAATTTGTTTAAAGTTCAGACTAAAATCCATAGCAGACTCATTGTTTTTCTGACATGGAAACCACTACCTACCACTGGTCATTGCCAATTGCTGAGCCCAGCAACACCTGGATCAGTGAAGGAAGAAAGGGAAGCTACCACGATAAAGGTTCTAAAAGCAAAGAGCTGCCCAACCAGCCAGGTATCTAGAAATAAAGGGATATAAAGATAGGGTAAGAAAGATCTGTGGACCATGGCATATCTAGTTTCATCAGCCATAGTATTTTACTGATAGCTCAGACATTAAGTGTGTTGAATGTCTGAAAAAAGATGCAAATTGCTAAGCACACCACATCCCATTCCAGGCAGTGGGCATAATGGGGTCAGGAATCAGACCCAAATATAAAGACCAACAACACGAGGGATTTTTGCTTTATGCCAACCTGAGAGTCCCATTCCACAGCACACACCCAAGTCTATTAGAGCCAGGCCTCTATATCCACAGAATCTGGAATCCATGGATTCCACCATCCATGGATTAAAAATATTCCAAACAAATTCTAAAAAAGCAAAAACTGATTTTGCCATTTTATATAAGGGACACCATTTTGCTATGCCATTATACATAATGGGATGAGTAGCTACAGCTTTTGGTATCCACAGGGACAAAATCCCAGTTGATACCAAGGGCCCACTGTATTTATTTCTAACAATTTCAGTAATAACCTGTTAACACAATCACTAAGTTATTTTTTCAGGTTTCAGACTCCTCAGACACTGGTCATAGTAGCTGAGGAATTCTGCTGTCCAGTCAGATCCCGTTCTTCTAGATATTCTAGCAGTGGGTGAAGAGAAGAAAAACTTTGAATAATAACAACACGTCTAATGTAAACCTTCATTTATCATGACCAGTGTGCTTTATATAATTTCCTGGAGCCAGGAGACCTGGATAGAACATATGAGATGTAAGACCTCTGTATAACAGACTGTTGTTCCTGGAATGAAGCTGAAGACGTGTAACATATTCTATTAAATTGCACTCTTTATTTAATCATTAAAAATTAAGATTTTGAAAAAAAATTGTCTCCCAAATAGAGATTTATGCCTTATGAAGGAGTTATTTGCCAAAGGGATGGCCAAAATCTTGTAGGGGAATCACTACAATAAAAATGTTGTGCAAGTGGTTGCACTTTCTTAGAGGTTGTGTAAATGCAACTGACTGTTACATATACATATATGTGGTGCAGTGTGTTAAAGTGCTGAGCTGCTGAACTTACAGACCGAAAGGTCTCAGGTTCGAACCCGGGGAGTGGAGTGAGCGCCCGCTGTAAGCTCCAGCTTCTGCCAACCTAGCAGTTCGAAAACATGCAAATAGTAGATTAGATAGGCACCATTCCGGCGGGAAGGTAACGGTGCTCTATGCAGTCATGCCAGCCACATGACAGTGGAGGTGTCTATGGATGACGTCGGCTCTTTGGCTTAGAAATGGAGATGAGCACCAACCCCCAGAGTCAGACATGACTGGTTAACTTCGGGGAAACCTTTACCTTTACTAATACATTTCTCTGAAAGTGTATAGTACAGGGTGTTTGAAAAAGAACTCTCTAGTTTTAAGTATAAATACATTAAAACTAGAGAGTTCTTTTTCAAACACCTGTATTTTGGCCTAAAGATTACTACCCCCCTCCCAAGTTCATCAAGGATTCTTGGATGAATCTGATTATCTTGATCCATTGCAGTCTGGTTTCAGGCTTGGTCACAATATGGAGATAGCTTTGGTTGCCTTGGTGGATGACCTTTGCAGAGAACTAGAGAGGGTGTGTGTGTTCTTGTTGGTTCTCTTGGACATCTCAGTGGCTTTTGATACTATTGACCATGATATCCTTCTGGGATGGCTGTCCGGAATGGGTCTTAGGGAAGCACTGCTCTGCAGGGGCTCCCCTCCTTCCTGGAGGATCGTACCCAGTTGGTGAAGCTGGGAGACACCTGCTCGGACCCCTGGCCATTGACCTGTGGGGTCCTGCAAGGTTCCATTATATCTCCCATGCTTTTAAACATCTACATGAAACCGCTGGGTGAGGTCATCCAGAGTTTTGTAGTTCGGTGCCATCTTTACACAGATGACAATGCTATTTCTTTTTTCCACCAAATTCCAAGGAAGCCCCTTGGATCCTGAAGCAGTACTTATTTATTATTTATTTATTTACAGCATTTATATTCCGCCCTTCTCACCCCGAAGGGGACTCAGGGCGGATCACATTACACATATAGGCAAACATTCAATGCCTTTTTAACACAGGACAAAGACAAACAACATAGCTCCGAGCGGGCCTCGAACTCATGACCTCCTGGTCAGAGTGATTGATTGCAGTTAATTGTAGCTGGTTTGCTGGTTTGCTCTCCCGTCTGCGCCACAGCCCCGGGCCACTATACTTGTGCGCCAGCTGTGACCTTACCTTGGGAAGCCTGACTTGACCACAGTGGTCCATGCCTTAGTTACATCTAGATTGGATTACTGCAATGCACTCTACATGGGGCTGCCTTTGAAGGTGGCCCAGAAACTGCAACTGGTGCAAAGGTCGGCAGCCAGGTTCTAACAGGAGCTAATTATAGGGAGCGGACAATGCCTCTATTAAAGCAACTCCACGGAAGCCACTAGATGCCAATAAGTTTCCAATCTCAATTCAAAGTGCAGGTTATCACCTACAAACCCCTAAATGGTTTGGGTCCTGCCTATCTTCGTGACCGCATTTTCCCCTATGAACTGGTGCAGACCTTAAGATCTGCCGGAGAGGCCTTCCTTTCGCTCCCGTTACCATCACAAGCACAGTTGGTGGGGATGAGGGAGAGGATTTTCTCAGTCATGGTCCCTCGGCTCTGGAATCCCCTCCCCAGAGAGATTAGACTAGTTTCCACTCTGTCCATCTCCCTCATGGCCCGGAAAATCTGGCTGTTCCAGAATGCATTTAATGATGATTAGGCCCTTGCTCATGAACAGCCAGCCCTAATTGACCAATAGATTGTACTCAGCACTTTACCCCCAGGCCTGGCTCTATAGTCTTTTTTTGCACAAGTCCAGACCCAGCCCTCTTAAAATTTGATCATGCCCACTATATTTCTTGGTAACTGGTTGTTTTAGATTTCTTTGAAACACATTTTAATGATATTTTTATACCCTCTTGTTTTTAATTGTTTAATTAGGTTGTTATAGGTTTTTTTAAATTTTAACTGTGTTTTAGTTCTGGGCTTGGTCTCGCATGTAAGCCACCACGAGTCCGTTCAGGGAGATGGTGGCAGAGTATAAAAATAAAGTAGTAGTAGTAGTAGTTGTTGTTATTTAGACAATAATGCCATTAGCCATTTTTCAGAGCAGTACCTGAGAAAGGGATTTAGGACTTTCAAAAGACCACAACTTGAACATGAGTCAACAAAATGATGTGGCAGCTAAAAAAAAAAAAAGCCAATGCAATTCTAGACTGCATTAATAGAAGTACAGTGTTGAGATCAAGGGATACTCGCACTCTGTTTTGCTTTGTGAGTTTCACCTGGAATAAGATTGTGTCCAGTTCTGAGCACCACAACTCAAGAAAAATATTGACAAGCTGAAATGTGTCCCAAGGAGGGCAATCTAAATGATAAATGGTCTGGAAACTATATCCTATCAGGGTTTGCTCAGAGTGCTGGGTTTATTTAGCCTGGAGAAGAATCATAGAATCATAGAGTTGGAAGAGACCTCACGGGCCATCCAGTCCAATCCCCTGCAAGAAGCAGGAAAATCTCATTCAAAGCACCCCCGACGGATGGCCATCCAGCCTCTGCTTAAAAGCCTCCAAAGAAGGAGCCTCCACCACAGTCTGGGGCAGAGAGTTCCACTGCTGAACAGCTCTCACAGTCAGGAAGTTCTTCCTGATGTTCAGGTGGAATCTTCTTTCTTGTAGTTTGAAGCCATTGTTCTGCATCCTAATCTGCAGGGCAGCAGAAAACAAGCTTGCTCCCTCTTCCCTATGACTTCCCTTCACATATTTGTATATGGCTATCATGTCTCCAATCAGCCTTCTCTTCTGCAGGCTAAACATACCCAGCTCTTTAAGCCGCTCCTCATAGGGTTTGTTCTCCAGATCCTTGATCATTTTAGTCGCCCTCCTCTGGACACTTTCCAGCCTATCAACATCTCCCTTCAACTGTGGTGCCCAGAACTGGACACAGTATTCCAGGTGTGGCCTGACCAAGGCAGAATAGAGGGGTAGCATGACTTCCCTGGATCTAGACGCTATACCCCTATTTATGCAGGCCAGAATCCCATTGGCTTTTTTTGCTGCCACATCACATTGTAGGCTCATGTTTAACTTGTTATCCACGAGGACTCCAAGATCTTTTTCACACGTACTGCTGTCGAGCCACGTATCGTCCCCCATTCTGTATCTTTGCATTTCATTTTTTCTGCCGAAGTGAAGTATCTTGCATTTGTCCCTGTTGAACTTCATTTTGTTAGTTTCGGCCCATCTCTCTAATCTGTTCAGATCGTTTTGGTTAAGAGTTGACATGCCAGCCATATTTGAATATTTGATAGAATGCCATATGGAAGATGGAGCAAATATATTTCTGGTGGCTCCAGAGACTAGAACATAGAGCAATTATGCAAATTGCAGGAAAAGAGATTCCATCTAAACAGAAGGACATCCTGACTGTAAGAGCTGTTTGACAGTGAAATGTGTTGCCTTGGAGTTTGGTTGAGTCTCCTTCTTTGGAGGTTTTTAAACAGAGACTGAATGGCCATCGGTTGCAAATGCTTTGACTGTATGTTCCTGCTTGTTAGCGGGTTGGACCTGATCATTTTTTTCCAGCTCTGTGTTTCTATGATTCTATGTTTGATTCTGTTTCATGTGGCTAAATGTCTGTACACAAATAAAAATACTTCTTTGCCAGCTAGTGAACATCTTCATACAGTATAACTGTATCATATCTTGTTTTAATATATTAGTTATACACATATAATTACAATGAAATTCTATGCATTTTGCAATTTTCTTTCTTTGATGTGTGGTGATGTGGCTTACTGCAGTTTTAATTTTAAAAAGGAGAGAATATATGCAGTAAACCAGAAAAGGAAGATGTCACAGGCTTCTTATCATCCTAACCTCCCAATGATTTAGGATATAATCAGATTAATTTCTATAGCAAAGAGGATGCTGTTTGCATTCTAGAATTGATAAGTGGTCAAGAGTTAAATTGGAATTGCTGCAGGAATGGATTTTGAAATTCATGTCTTTTTGCAAATACTACAGAATGGTCTATTTCTCCAAAGCTTATAGCTGAGGAAGACTGAATTCCGAATGATGGATTTCTGGGAAGTTATTTTCTTCTGGGATAAATGTGATATGTCCTTACATTGCCTTTCAAAAACTGAAATTAAACTAAACTTTAAAACTTATTTTCTGTACCTACAAGCATTTTCTTTAGGTGTGTGGTTTAAGAAATATGAAATGAAAGGATTAGAAATGAGGTGGAAATGCAAACGTGAAATGAGAAGGTCCCGCTATCCATCCAGCAGTCTATAGAAAATATTTCAGGGCATGTTTACAGAATAATAAGATTCATGATAAGAAATCTATGTTGGGAAAATTCATTCCAACCAGTCACTGGGAATTTATTTAATAGCTGTTCTGAAATAGGATGTTGGATTTGCACTTAATTAGATATTTTTGTGTATTGTTATGACTTTTCTCCAAGTCATTATTAGGTTTCCAATGTCACAGTATGAAATTTCATTTTAAGCCCTCTTGGATTTTGAGAAATCTTTCACTAGCATTTGCAGTAGGGAGCTGACAGCATTTAGATTATTTCTCCTCATTTTTGCTCTTATCATAGATTGCACCTCCTGCTTCTGAGTGGAATTTTTGTAGCACTAATGATTGCTTTCAACGAGTCTGCTTCTTTTGAGTCACTAGTCACCTTTTGTTTATAAAGAATATCATGGTCTGTGATACTGGTTGTGATTAAAGGAATTGCTTTGTGATCTGAGTTTTCATTTGGTACTGATTTTTCTTAATATGTTATCAGCAATGTTTGGAATAATAAATCTACTTGAATGTGTTTCTGTGTGTACAAAAAACAATTATTCTAAATTGTAAAGACACAGAAGAAGGAAGGAGAGGGACTTTCCTAAGCTGATAATGTGGATGTTGGATCCCATATTTGTTGAAAGGTAGGCTAGAAATAAAATAAAGTATGATTGTTACCCTTGAAGTCCCTGGTTGTAACACCCCTAGGCTGCGTGAACACTGGAAACCAACACGGAGGCCAATAAACAATCTAATATCTTTATTAATGCAATAAAAGAATAAAACAAAAGTATGCAGAGTATATAGTCAAGCAATTGTCCTTTTAGGAAAGATCAAAAATAGTCCAAATAAATGAAGTTATATGTCCAGTATTAGAGTCCAAAGTCTATAATCCAATAACCGAAACACACTCAAACTCTTTGGAAGTTTGAGTGGGGAAAGAGCAAGGATTCACAGGGAGATTCTTGAAGTAAAGTCCAGACAAGGATTCGAGACTAGGCAAGGTAATTCGTGGTGGATCTGAAACACAGTCCAAACTTGATCAGGAGTGGAAATGCAACTCCCGATCTACTCATGAGTAAGCGCACCAGAGGGCTGCTTAGAAGCTCGGGAACAAGGGACAATGTTCTTCTTTGAATAGTCATGTTGACACCGCAATAGGGAAAACTCAGTGCAGAACTTTTATGGAAGTTTAAGAGCTCTCCCCAACAGGTGTTTAACTCCCCAATTCTTCCCAAAGAACGAAGCTGTTTTAACATCGTACCAGATGTCTGCCTCCCCAAAACTTCCCAAGGGAAACGGTTTAATCATCATAGTCTCTCTCCACTAATCTCGCGCTTCATCTTAGAAACTGCTTATGGGAGCGATGTGTTTTGAGAAAGGCCTTCCTATTAAACACTACACTTTCCGGGGAACCAGGCTCTGTGTCAAGGGCGTCCCTAATTGGCTCTGACACAAAAATGTCAACAGGGGACATCTGGAATGGAACAGAATCTTGCTGAGATGGGAAAAAGCCCAAATCCTCTTCAGTTTGATCTATGATGGCTGCGGGGTCATGGGCCAAAGGTCCCTGAGACATCACACTGGTGGCACGGCAGGTTAAACCACTGAGCTGCTGAACTTGCTGACCAAAAGATTGGTGGTTCCAATCTGGGGAGCAGGGTGAGCTCCCGCTGTTAGCCCCATCTTCTGTCAACCTAGCAGTTTGAAATATGCAAACGTGAGTAGATCAAGGTACCGCTATGGCGGGAAGGTAACAGTGCTCCATGCAGTCATGCTGGCCACATGACTTTGGAGATGTCTATGGACAACGCTGGCTCTTCGGCTTAGAAATGGAGATGAGCACCAGCCCCCAGAGTCAGACATGACTAGACTTAATGTCAGGGGAAAACCTTTACTAAGATGGTTACCCTTAAATGCCTTCATGCAGCAGACTTGAGATGTCACGTAAAGCTAGTTTCTTAATTAGTGGTTCATATATTTTTACTATAAGAGATAGGTAGTGGGACTTGGGGTTTTGTTTGTTTATCTTATATGTCTAAATGACTTGTTTAGCTTTGAGTACTATGCACTGGATCAGATCTCCAAAAAATGGTGAATAATTTGTACTGAGGTCTCACATGCACCATATGTGTGTGTGTGTGTGTGTGTGTGTGTGTGTGTGTATCAAGAAATTGGTATTTGCTGATAAATCATACTGCAAACTGACCTCTACTATTAACAACATAGTTTTTCCAACAGTTGAAAACAGGCTATGGAACGTCAAGCTTATGCTCTAGTGCAGTGATGGCCAACCTATGACATGCATGTCAGCACTGACATGCCTAGCCATTTTTGCTGACACGCTGCTGCCTGAAGATTGATTGGATGACTATGTCTTTTGTGGCCAAATTTGGTGTGATTTCATCCAGTGGTTTTGTTGTTTAACTCCATGGGAATTATGCACATAACATTTATATATATAAAACTAGCTGTGCCCGGCCACGCGTTGCTGTGGCGAAGTATGGTGGTATGGGAAATAAAGTATTGAGGAATTGGTGGTAGTTAAGGTAAAGGGTAAACGTTTTCCCCTGACATTAAGTCCAGTCATGTCTGACTCAGGGGGTTGGTGTTCATCTCCGTTTCTAAGCCGAAGAGCTGGCGTTGTCTGTAGACACCTCCAAGATCATGTGGGATGACTGCATGGAGCAGCGTTACCTTCCCACCGGAGCAGTACCTATTGATGCACTCACATTTGCATGTTTTCGAACTTCTGGGTTGGCAGAAGCTGGGGCTGTCTCCGCTCCCCCAATTCAAACCTGTGGCCTTTTGGTCCAGAAGTTCAGCAGCTCAGCGCTTTAACACGTTGCGCCATCAGGGGAATATTATTTCCTAAAGGTTGTGAATATACAATATTTCTGATTGGTTTTTTTGTCTGTTGGAGGCAAGTATGAATGCTGCAATTAGGAAAAATGATTAGGATGTAATGGCCTTGCAGCTTTAAAACCTGGCTGTTTCCTTCCTGAGTGAATTTTTTGTTGGGAGGTGTTAGCTGGCCCTGATTGTTTCCTGTCTGGAATTCCCTTGTTTTCAGAGTGGTGGTGTTTTGATATTTTATGTGCTTCTACTGTCTGTGGCCCTGAGAAAACAGAGGATTTGCCAGACTTTGATGATGGGAATACTTTGTTGGGAGGTGTTAGCTGGCCCTGATTGTTTCCTGTGTGGAATTCCCCTGTTTTCAGAGTGTTGTTCTTTATTTAGTGTTCTGATTTTAGAGATTGTATTGTTCTGTTTTATTATACCACATTTATTTTTATATATTCAGATTTTAGTGTTTTTGAATACTTGGAGCCAGATTGTATTCATTTTCACGGTTGACCGCAACACAATAATAATAATAATAATAATAATAATAATAGTAATGATAGTAATAATAATGACTTTGGTAATACATAGTGCTTCACTTCCTTCTCAGCTTCCTTTCTGGAAGAATCCTTTCTTGGGAGGTGTTAGCTGGCCCTGATTGTTTCCTTTGTGGAATTTCCAATTTCCCTGCTTTCAGACTGTTGGTCTTTATTTACTGTCCTGGTTTTAAAGATTATATTGTTCTGCATTATTTCATATTAAAGTAGAATCTCACTTATCCAACATTCGTTTATACAATGTTCTGGATTATCCAACGCAGTCTGCCTTTTCATAATCAATGTTTTTGTAGTCAGCGTTTTAAATTCATTGTGATATTTTAATGGTAAATTTGAAAATACAGTACAGTAGAGTCTCATCCAACATAAACAGGCCGGCAGAATGTTGGATAAGCAAATATGTTGGATAATAAGGAGGCATTAAGGAAAAGCCTATTAAACATCAAATTAGGTTATGATTTTACAAATGAAGCACCAAAACATCATGTTAGACAACAAATTTGGCAGAAAACGTAGTTCAATATGCAGTAATGCTATGTAGTAATTACTGTATTTATGAATTTAGCACCAAAATATCACGATATATTGAAAACATTGACTACAAAAATGCGTTGGATAATCTAGAATGTTGGATAAGCGAGTGTTGGATAAGTGAGACTCTTCTGTAATTACTACATAGCATTACTGCACATGGAACTACTTTTTCTGTCAAATTTGTTGTATAATATGATGTTTTGGTGCTTAATTTGTATAACGATTACCTAATTTGATGTTTAATCTGCTTTTCCTGAATCCTTTCTTATTATTATTAAGATTCTTATTATTATTATTCTTATTATTATGCACGCCTTAGTTACCTCTAGACTGGACTACTGTAATGCACTCTACGTGGGGCTTCCCTTGAAGACGGCCCGGAAATTACAACTAGTCCAACGCTCGGCGGCCAGATTAATAACGGGAGCGAGTTTCAGGGAGAGATCCACTCCCTTGTTTAAGGAGCTCCACTGGCTGCCGTTCATTTTCCGGTCCCAATTCAAGGTGCAGACCATCATTTATAAAGCCCTAAACGGTTTGGGACCCGCCTACCTTCGTGACCGCATCTCCTACTATAAACCTGCCCAAGCCCTTCGTTCATCTGGGGAGGCCCTCCTGTCTCCACTGCCTTTATCACAGGCCCGCCTTGTGGGAACAAGGGAGAGGGCCTTTTCTGCTGTGGCCCCCCGTTTGTGGAACTCACTGCCCATTGAGATCAGGCTAGCCCCCACTCTTTTAGCCTTTAGGAAAGTTTTAAAAACATGGCTCTTCCGGTGTGCTTTCGGAGAGTAATTGTATATACCTCCTGTGTTTCTCTCCCCAACATGTATTCTGTAGACCCTGTTCCCCATGGTTTTATTCTTATCTCTTCTTACCCCGAGTTTTTAACCTTGTGTCCATGCGGCCCGCCCTTGTTATGTTATGCTACGTTCTGCTTTTTTGTTCTGTATTGTGTAGTGTTATTGTTGCATTGTTTAATTGCATTCTGATATGTTGTTTTTATATTTTGTCTATTGTATTGTCTTGGGCATGGCCCCATGTGAGCCGCCCCGAGTCCCCGTTGGGGAGATGGTGGCGGGGTATAAATAAAGTTTTATTATTATTATTATTATTATTATTATTATTATTATTATTATTATTATATTATCCAACATATTCACTTATCCTGCCAGCCTGTTTATGTTGGATAAGTGAGGCTCTACTGTATATTGATAATCTTATATTATCTGCTTAGAACTGCTTATATGAGGCCCCTTCTTCACAGCTGTATAAAATGCACACTGAAGTGGATTATATGGTAGTGTGGAGTCAAGATAATCCAGTGCAAAGCAGATAATATAAGATTATAAATGGGTTATATAGCTGTGTGGAAGGGCCTTGAGTCTACACAGCCATATAATCCAGTGCAAATTAGATAATCTGTGGAAGAGGCCTAAGTGAGGCATAAGTCTGCCTTTCCCTAACTGAACCCTGGCTGTCCCTTGGCTGAGTTGGTTGCTAGGAGACCAGGTGGGCAGAGATTAGCCCTCTAAACTGGCAGCAATTGGATAAAAACAATTATTGCTCTCCCTCTAATTAGGACTTTATTTTTCTTTTCTTTTTGTTGTATCAACCTAGAGTCATGGATGATGGGTTGTGTTGTCAAATTTCGAGGTTGGGGGGCCTGTAGTTTTGTTGTTTTGTCAGTCGCCGTGATGCCATCACTCATTTATATATGTAGATACCTTTCTATTATTCTATCATTATTGTAGTATATTATCATATTATTACTATTATATTATTCATTATTCATGACTACATTGAAACTAGAATAGAAAGAAATCAGCGTGGAAACTGCAAGAGGTACCATTGTACATGGAAATAAGGGTAGTAAATAGTTTTTGATTCATTAAATACAGTTATATATTACAATTATACATTTTTGTTATTTAAACTATACATATTGCAAAATTATGTTTTTTTTTCTTGAAGTGACACACCACCCAAGTCATGCTAGGTTTTTTGGTGAATTTTGACACACCAAGCGCAAAAGCTTGCCCATCATTGCTCTAATGATAAGGAAGTTCTACTTTGTATCTTTGCTGAGTGGAGCAATTGCTCTTTTGGCCCATGAAAACAGAGGCATATTTCCGAACCAGAGAGAAAGGTTTAAAAAAAATCAAAAGAAAGTCAGGTTAATGGAATAGTTTCAAAGGCAACAGGGCCTCCCCTGAAGATCTCAAATTTCTGGTGTGCTCATATTCAGGGAGGCAATCTTTCAAATATCTTGGCCCCAGATTATTTGGGGCTTAATAATAATAATAATAATAATAATAATAATAATAATAATAACAACAACAACAACAACAACAACAACCAGTGCAGGTGGTCCCGGTGGTGATCGGCACATTGGGCGCCATGCCAAAAGATCTCAGCTGGCATTTGGAAACAATAGAATCATAGAATCATAGAATCATAGAATAGTATAGTTGGAAGAGGCCTCATGGGCCATCCAGTCCAACCCCCTGCTAAGAAGCAGGAAATCGCATTCAAAGCACCCCCGACAGATGGCCATCCAGCCTCTGCTTAAAAGCCTCCAAAGAAGGAGCCTCCACCACGGCCCGGGGGAGAGAGTTCCACTGTCGAACAGCTCTCACAGTGAGGAAGTTCTTCCTGATGTTCAGGTGGAATCTCCTTTCCTGTAGTTTGAAGCCATTGTTCTGTGTCCTAGTCTGCAGGGCAGCAGAAAACAAGCTTGCTCCCTCCTCCCTATGACTTCCCTTCACGTATTTGTACATGGCTATCATGTCTCCTCTCAGCCTTCTCTTCTGCAGGCTAAACATGCCCAGCTCTTTAAGCCGTTCCTCATAGGGCTTGTTCTCCAGACCCTTAATCATTTTAGTCGCCCTCCTCTGGACGCTTTCGAGCTTGTCAACATCTCCCTTCAACTGCGGTGCCCAAAATTGGACACAGTATTCCAGGTGTGGTCTGACCAAGGCAGAATAGACATTGACAAAATTACTATCTGCCAACTGCAAAAGGCCACCCTACTGGGATCTGCGCGCATCATCCGAAAATACATCACACAGTCCTAGACACTTGGGAAGTGTTCGACTTGTGATTTTGTGAAACAAAATCCAGCATATCTATCTTGTTTGCTGTGTCATACAATAATAATGATAATAATAATAAAATTTTATTTATATCCCGCCATCATCTCCTAGAGGGACTCGGGGCGGCTCACAAAACTCTCAAAGTGTGACACAAAATACAAAATACAACAAGTGCAAAACAAAACATAGGCAATAAACAGTCAACACAACATTATAAATTCACAGTACCCCCTGGTAAAAACAATAAAATAAAGCAATTGCTATAGATAAGACAGCAGTATTCAACCTCAGAATTGTAAAGTACTAAAAAAGATTATAATGTCCTCATATGTACTATAAGAGAGTCTAAACATCTAAGGCTTGTCGGAAAAGCCTGGTCTTTAATTGTGTGCTGAAGGTTTGGAAGGTAGGGGCTAGCCTGATCTCCCTCTGGAGGGCATTCCAGAGCTGGGGGGCCACCACCGAGAAGGCCCTCTATCTTGTCCCTACCAACCACACTTGAGATGGAGGTGGGACTGAGAGAAGGATCGCAAAGATAGGTTGGACACGAAGCATAAAAGCATTGAATTGAGTTCAAAAGCAAACTGGAAGCCAGTGCATATACCAGGGATATATGGTTTCTAAAATGCACTCCTGTCACCAGTCTGGCTGCTGCATTTTGCATTCTGCACTAACTGTTTTTCTTACACAAAATAACTGCTTTGTTTAGTACAGTGGTCTTCTGTGAAAATGCATATCTGCTGGAATATTTATTTATTTAATTAATTGATTTATATACTACTCTTCTCCCTCAGGGAACCAGAGCGGTCTTACACAATGGCAGAATTAGATGCCACATGTAATACGAATGTAGTAAAACCAAACATAAAACACAATTAAAAGCTGGTATCCAAATCAAATTAAAACAAGAAAAACCATGTGACCATTACAACAGGAGTAGTAGAATTGAGCCAAAGTCAGAGCAAGTCTGTGTTCGATTTCATATTAATCCACAGAATCCATCAGGTCATATCAACTCATATCCTAGGATGGGCCAAAAGCTTGGTCCCACATCCAGGTGTTCAGCTGCTTCTCAAAGGACATGAGTGAGGGGGCTTCCCTAATCTCCCTTGGCAAGGAGTTCCACAGCTGCGAAGCCACCACCGAAAAAGCCCTGTCTCTTGTCCCCGCCAACCGCACCTGTGACGGTGGTGGGACTGAGAGCAGGGCCTCACTCGAAGATCTTAATCTGCGGGATGGCTTGTAGGGGGAGATACGTTCTGAGAGGTAAGTTGGACCAGAGCTGTTTAAGGTTTTGTAGGCCAAAGCCACCACTTTGAATTGTGCCAGGAAGCTAACAGGCAGCCAGGGGAGCCGCTTCAACAGAGGAGTTGTATGCTCCCTGAATGGCACTCCAGTTAGTAACCTGGCTGCGGAACGTTGGAGTAGTTCCAGCTTCTGAACAGTCTTCAAAGGCAACACCATGTAGAGTGTGTTGCAATAGTCCAAACAAGATGTAACAAGAGCATGGAATACCGTGGCCAAGTCAGGCTTTCCAAGGTAGGGTGCAGTTGGCACACAAGTTTGAGTTGTGCGAAGGCCCCCTTGGCCACCGCCGAAACCTGGGGTTCCAGACTCAGCGATGAGTCCAGGAGGACTCCCAAACTGCAAACTTGTGCCTTTAGAAGGAGTGTGACCCCAACCAGCACAGGCTGTAACCCTATACCCTGTTCGGCTTTGCAACTGACCAGGAGTACCTCTGTCTTGCCTGGATTCAACTTCAATTTGTTCTTCCTCATCCAGTCCAACACAGCAGCCAGGCACTGGTTCAGGATCTGGACGGCCTCTTGAATAGGACTTATTTTTTCCACTTGTGATCCTTTCAGTCTGAAAAATGTTTATGTGATCCCAAGTATATAAGTATACAAATTAGAAAGAAAAATCAAACATCAACTCATAAATCGACATTTGCAAGGCTTGCTAAACTTGCCAATTTTCCTTTTTATGAAATGCAGCTGAAACATCTTCTTTAGAATCCACTGCAAACACTGCATGACAGATTTGTGTAAATGCCTAAAACAGCCACTAGATGTGGTTCAGAATTTTTTTTACTGTTGCCAATTTTTTGGACCCCCAACATTGAACCAAGGAAATCCCAAACTTGGGAACCATCATTTAAGAAGATGTGTGCTGGAGAATCCTACAGAACTGAAAGGAAATAAACCCCTGTCCAATGTAAAAAGAGGTTATCTTGTTTTGCAGGGCTCAAAGAAAAGAAAACATAGACAAAATGCATTTAACATTTAAGCAAGTCACAGATTTATTGTGGACTTTGCTGAAAATTATAGGTATGTAAATGTACACCTATATAACATTCTGTTCAATTCTGGTTATAAAAGTACACAAATTACCTAATTGGGAACCAAGTTTTCTTGTGATTAACTCTCAGTTTAGTGATAGATTTCACTGAGTAAGACCAGTGTGGAAAGGCTCCATCTTTAACAGCCCATTACTGGAGTGTTTATTTACTTGACTAAAAAGTGCAGCAATTTCCAGGAAAGCATGGCCAACAAGAAATTGTAAATCTCTTTCTTCCTTGTAGCTTCGATGGAAATGATGCCATAGAATATATTTGCATTCAAACACTCAACTTAACGAATATTGATAAGTTTCAAGATCTTGGGTTTTTCCCCTTGAATAATAGCTTTAACTAAATCAAACACATTACAAATCTTGAGTTTAAGTACTATGCATTGATTTTAATTCATAAAAATGAACTGTATGAATATACAAATGCATAGGAATTGCTAATTTTATATTATGTCCACGTCAAGAAAAAAAAATAATGCTAGATGACTTGTAATTTCTGGTAAACAAGAAGATTCTTATTTGTCACATTATTTATTGAAAATAGGTGAAAGCCTAAAACAGTTATTTCAAGTGGCTGATTTGTACCTTAATGTCATTCTTTTTAAAATGTGCTTATCCAAATTATTTGGAAACAACAGTAACAATGCTAGTATCAAAGTGCTAATGCTACATAGCCTTCAAATATGGCACAGCTAAAGTACAATGTATGTACAGAGAAACAGAAGCAGGGAAAGGAGTGCGGTTTCTATGTCAACAGATTCAAGGCTTTTTGAGTAACTCCTTGAAGAAGGTCTGGTCAATGTATGGCATGCATGTCTATGGAAAGATCACAACCTTTTTTTTTTGGATATTTCACTCTTTCTGAAAAATCAGGCTCATTGCTTGAGGTGTTTTTGGACTCATTTTTGCTCTTGGAGGCCAGGTAACTTTTGTGGCTATGACTGCCTTTGGCCATTTTTAAGGTGAGTCAGGCCGGATTTACGCTGCCATATAATCTAGTTCAAAGCAGATAATCTGTATTTAGAAACTGAATTATATGGAAGTGTAGATGGGGCCTCAACTTCACCTTTTCTGAAAGAAAGGCAGATCTGGCCATCGTAGTTCATGCCAGATCTGTCTGGACATGCACTCTTGAGTGTCCACATTTCTTCACATTTGGAAAAAACTGTCTACCACAGACAAGATATGCTTTCAGTGCATTTGATGGTTTTTCTGCAAATGTAATTTTTTCCTATTTTCTACACCACAGGTCAAACTCATCTTGAAATGGCAGCTATGAATGCCCAGTATACTAGTCTTCAAATATAGAATGAGCTAATAGACAGTTGTGGTCACAAGATAATCATAAACATTGTTGAAAGATGTGATGGATCACAGTGTTTCTCTGTTTTGGCAGATGAAACTTTGAATGTGAGTACCTCAGAACAGTTATCGCTCTCAGTAAGATACGTTGATGTTTTAAGCTGCAGGAATAAGAGAAGACTTTATAGGCTTTGTGAAGATAAGTGATATAACAGGTGGAGGACTTGCAGGCATTATTTTGAAAACATAGAAAACATTGGAATACGTTTGGACAGGGTTATGATGGAGCTGATAATATGAGTAATCAGCTCCATCATAGGTGCACAGGTAATTATATCACAGAAGTATTCAATGGCTGTCTACATCTACTGCAGTGTTCACTCACTAAATCTAACATTATCAAAGACTTGCAGCATTCCACCTGTCAGAAACTGCCAATGAACAATATAATCTCTGTGCAATTTCTTCAGAGTATCAGACTGGAACTGTTAAAGAAAAATATAAAAGACCGTTTCCCTGAATCAAGAGCAAACAGCCTGTTGTTTCCTTGTGAAATCTGTTGGGTTGAGTGATATGATGCAGTTTTAGTGTGGAGGTGAGAACACTTGAAGAACAAAAAGAGAGTCATCCATACAAGCTAGACTCCTCCTTTTAGCTGTTCTGAATGCTGAATTTATAGTTATCCATACACATCCTATGAAAGCTTCTGTCATCATCTCTTCAGTTTAGCAAAATATTACAAAGAGTAGATATGGACATTTTCTGTAGTCTGCAACATGTTGAGAGATTTTTTTAAAAGAAAAAAGCCAGGGAGATACGCACAGAATCTGTGAAAGAATTTCAGGAGAGCTTTGACACAGCAAGATTAGTGGTAAACAAATTAGGATTCTTTACATCTGTTCAAGGCAGACTCATAAAAACAACATCCAGGCAATTTCACCAACACCAATTGAGTATTATAAGCTAAATGTGTACATCTCTTTTCTGTATTTTTTTCTGGACTTTTTCTGCAGCCAGCTTCAAGAAAGGTTTACAAGGCACAGGGAAGGAATTCAGGAACTGCAAGTATTCCTTCCTAATAATTGTGGCCATTTAAAATCCAACTTGAACAAGTGCACAGAACTTTACAACAAATGCCTTCAAGATACTGACACACTGATGGAAGAGTTTGGCCTATGGTGTAGAAAATGGGAAAAGATTGCATTTGCAGAAAAACAATCAAATATACTCAAATCATATCTTGTTTGTGATAGACAGTTTTTTCCAAATGTGAAGAAACTTCTTCAATTTTCTGAAACATTGCCAATATTGACAGCTAAAAATGAAATATTATTTTCAACTCTTAAACCTTTGAAAACATACATGAGAAGCACAAGAGGGCAAGAAAGACTGACTGGACTTGCACTCTTGAGTGTCCACCAAAGTTTATCAATGGAGCTTGATTTCTGTCAAAGTGTACTGACACAGTTTTCAAGTGTTTCCAACAGGTGTCTTTTGTAACTACTAAATTACCATAAAGAGTCATTGTCAGTTTTTAAGACTTGAAACTTTGTAGCTAGAAATAGAATTTGATTTAATTAAGTCTATATAAAATATAGAGTCACAGAGTTTAGATTATTTTATGTTATGGGCCTACTTTTCATGATTCCCTAAAAAAATTAAAAATGGTTCACCTCCCCCTTTTTTGGCTATGGGCCTGATTATTTACACAGGACAGAAAAGAAGATGCTGGTGAAGGGACTGCAGCCAGCTACCTACTGCAGAGCTAAGAAGAATGAAACATAGCAGACACAGCACAATGCCCCAAATTATGAAAAAAAAATTATAAAGGCTTTAAAGGATATGGACGGGCTTTGAGGGAGAAAGCTAAGCAAATTGTTCTAAAGGTCAGATATGGGCAAATGGAAAGGTCTGACTTGCATTTCATGTTACCTTCTCCTCCAATTCAAAAGACTTGGCCCCTATCAAAATGCCTATTTGCCAGAAGGAAAACTGGTGATACATAAACAAACACAATCATAAAAGCACCCCCTCGATGGATTGTCACCTTGTTGTGGTGAGGGGGCTTACGTGTTCCAATGAACTTATGGGTGTAACCACCAGAGTCATACACTCCTGGGGGGGGGGTCCAGACCAAGCACAATCCAAAGACCTCAATGGTGGATCAGGCAGAAGATAACATGGTACATGTTACAATGACAGTGAAGGTGGAAGAAGGCTGCAACAGATTAAGAAGCCACCATCATTGTGTTAACCACACCACTGGTTGGGACCCTCACGCTGTGAAGACTGTTAAAAAACACATTAAAAAAACTCACACAGAGATGTCTTCCAAGAACATGGAAGGCCATCATACTCGGACAACGAGGGATCACCTAAGGAAGTACATAGAGTCTCACTTATCCAACATTCTGGATTATCCAACACATTTTTGTAGTCAATGTTTTCAATGCATTGTGATATTTTGGTGCTAAATTCGTAAATACAGTAATTACTACATAGCATTAATGTGTAATGAACTACTTTTTCTGTCAAATTTGTTGTATAACTTGACGTTTTGGTGCTTAATTTGTAAAATCATAACTTATTTTGATGTTTAATAGGCTTTTCTTAATCTCTCCTTATTATCCAACATATTCGTTTATCCAACGTTCTGCCGGCCCGTTTATGTTGGATAAGTAAGACTCTACTGTAAGTAAGTACATAAACGCAGCATAAAATTCCATAGAAAAGCACAACCAGGAGGCAATTGACTCCTTCAAAACCCCACATGCAAACACATCCAGGCAGCTAAATTACCAATTAAGAGTCATTTTTAGGTTTTTTAAGACTTGAAACTTTGTAGCTAAAATAGAAATTTGATTTAATTAAATTTATACAAAAATATAGAAGGAGTCATAGAATTTAAATTATCTTGTATTATGGACCCAGTCTTCATGATTCACTTAAAAAATTAAAAATATTTCACCCCCTCCTGAATTTTTTTTCTGGCTTTGGGCCAGATAACAGCTACTGTGTTACCTTGCTTGTGTATTATTGCTTTTGAAATATCAGAAGCAAATGCTGAAATCAAAAAAAGAAAAATTAGGAAAGAAATCTATATATTCAAATTTTAAAATCTCTCTCCCCCCCCCCACCAACTTACTCTATGTGAAAAGCATTACTTCTGTCCTGTCAGTCTGAAAAGCTGATTAAGCGGGAACTAATTAAAACCAGTGTTATTGCTAATTAAAGTGTGGCCAATGTATCATTTTTAAAAGCTCGTGTAACTTAACATCAAGGAAATTAAAGGATCCAAAGACTGTAAAATGACCCTTACTCAATTATTCTGCTGCTGCCAGCACAAAAGAGAAAGATTGCACTTCTTAAAAAAGAGAGAATGGAGTTAGTCTGGTTAAAATGTAGAAGTGAAACTGCAAACTATACTCAGTGGTTTTGCTTCAGACTGAAGTTTCTGCTTTCTCAAAGTAGAAACCCTCCTAGAAAATGTTCTACGGCCTTTAATAGTGGGCATACCTTCCAACATTTCACATGTGAAGGTCAAGCAATATCAGAGTATGGCCAAGATGGCAGATGTTATTAATGAGGAAGAATACACAAGTTAGGAAAGGTTGTATCGATTTGCTTTTGCCTGAGTCTATTGGGAAGGGCAAGATTCTGTTTCCTTCCTTCTGCCTCGCAGAGGTACCTGAGGGGATTAATTTGGTGTTTTCATGCCAGATCAGGACATTTGGAATGGAATAACTGTATACTATTGCAAAGAAGATGAGAAGTCACTTTTCCATTTTCTTTCTCTCAGTTTTTATTTCTTCCTTTCTTGTATTTTTTTAATCTTCTTTAGTTTTTGTAATTCTAATATATTTTAAGGGGGGGCATGGTGGTACAGCAGATTAAACTGCTGAGCTGCTGAACTTGCTGATTGAAAGATTGGCAGTTCGAATCCAGGAGCGTGTGAGTTCCCACTGTTAGCCCCAGCTTCTGCCAACATAGCGGTTCAAAAACATGCAAATGTGAGTAGATCAATAGGTACTGCTCCAGTGGGAAGGTAATGGTGCTCTATGCAGTCATGACAGCCACATGACCTTGGAAGTGTCTATGGACAATGCTGGCTCTTCGGTTTAGAAATTGAGATGAGCACCAACCCCCATAGTTGGACATGACTAGACTCAATGTCGGGGGAAAACCTTTACCTTTACTAATATATTTTAAACTGTCAATTAAAAATATTCAACAAAAAGGACAGTTGGAGTAGTCTGTCCTGTGTGACAAAGACAGGATCCCTGCTGCCATGAAAATACAAATCTCTGAGGCCCATGAAGAGAAAATTTAAAATAAAAAACAAATATGTTACTGAGATTAATAGCTATAATCTTTTATTCCCTGTCATTTGCAACATGAATTCATTAATTTTTCTGAAACAACATCCAGTCATATGAGCTCTATTTTCGACCTTCAGCATTAGGCATTAAGACAGAGGCTTAGCCTCAGCATGGCTTTAGGCTTGAGAGTGCCTGCAGTACTTCATGGGAAATGAATAGATGCCTGTTATTAACTCCAAATTAATTAATTTTATAATAGCAATATTAATTAATTCTAAGCTTCTAGCAAGTTTGCACTAGAGTCAAAGTAACACCATGTGTTTTTATATATTATGGTTTATAATTAATCCTGTCTACATTAATACAGTCAGCAATTTATTAATATTTACTAACAGAATCTGCACCCCCTTTTGGCCTCTACCCTCACATTCAAATATTAATTATTTGATTCACCCCACCTCCATACATGTATTTGTGCAGTTGATTTTCCTTATCACTTGCAATATTTGTTGAGTGAACAAACACTAAAGAATTTCCATGTATGTAGGTGAATATAGAGATCCAGCATGGTGTAGTTGTTTGAGTGATCAGCTATGGCTATGAAGACCAGGGTATAATTCCTCACTTGGCCATACAATTCCAGTGCGTGATCTTCGGCAAATCACATATTTTCACCCAGAGAAATCCCTTTGAAATCTCCATAAGTTGGAAATGACTTGAAGGCACAAGTAAGTGTGGGTGTATCTCCTGTCCTGTCTACCTGTTTCTCTACCTTCAATGATGGAATAAACTTGTTATATAGCAATCATTTCTAGAGGTCTCTGTATGATGATGAGTGATTATTTAGGTGACATGTGAACCATCTAAAAAAGAAAAGAAATACCCTCTGAACAGATTCTGCATTCAACCGGAATGACTTTTTCCACAAATAATTCTGGCTAGATGTAGCATTCTTCATTGCCTGAGGCTTCTTTATTGTGATTCTTTGAATGCTGTATGGGAATTATAAGGAGACAACCACTGCAAGACATGTTTTCTATCCCTCATTTTCATCTGAAACTGGCTTTTGAAGAAACTTCTGTGAGAAAATGCACAATTTTCCATATGCCAATGGAATATTTAGATCACCATCCAACAAGCTGTTCAAATTTAAATGGTGAGTGGTTGTGGTGGCACATTTTTTCTTTTATCTTAGACTTCCTTGACATATATTCAAATTCTTTTTATCTGTAGGGTCAACTTTTCATAGGGTTCAGATCAGCAGATGGTACCGCCCACATCCAATAAAGTAAAGGTATAAAGCTAACCTAGATATTTTGGTATAAAAGACAGAAATTCCCAGAAGCACCTCACTCCATTACTGGCAGTAAAAATAGAAGTAGAAGAAAGTGAACTATTTTTTGTCATTTATGATACCCAAAATCTGCTCCCCTTAGACAGATTTCTCTCTTTTTTATGGCAAGGGATAGTCTTTAAAGCAGCTTTATTGGTTTGGAGAAAGTCCTTTAGTATGTGTACATAAATTCCTTCCAAAAAAACCTCACACAAGACTTAAGGTAGTGCGTATGCATTTGTATGTGGGGGATGAGGGGAGTTGGCAGTTAAATTAACCACAATTACCCATAATAGCATTTAATAAAGCATAATGAGCCAACAATACGATACCTTCACAGATACAAAGATGTTTTATGCTATAAATGGTTTGGAATGTATAGAGTATAGCTCAAGAACACTCTTACAACACTACTGGAAGAAATTGCCATTTGCTGCACACAACACAAAGCCTTATTCAGGCTTATAATTGTAGGAAACATATATATTTGTGTGGGAGATGTGCTAGAACTCATCACCTCTACTGTCAGTCTTTTCATGTGAAGAGAACCTTCTTAAGGAGATTCCCCTAGTCTTTGAGATTTTCCAAAAGTTTAGAACTATAGAAAATTTGAATTAGGGATCATACTGAAGATTTCTTCAAAAAGCCACATTTAATGCAGAGAGTTGGAGCAACAGAATGATTGAATGAGAACTGAGTAGTGGACACCCCAAACCACCCTTTGGTTTATTTCCCTACCTTCATATTGTCCAAATTCAGTCATACCACCTTTCTACTTTATTGGAGGATTTGTTAAATCAGTCTTTAGAGGGTATAGACTGGGGTTGTCCAAATTTTCGTTATGATTCTCGTTTCGTAATTATTTCGGATTGTTCTCATTTTTTGAAACGAGTATTGAAACGTTTTCCCTGGGAGCAACTGGCAATGTAATTCGAACCATCATTGGCCCATTCTCTAATTGTTTCTTAAAATTTTCGTTAAATTTTTTCCTTCCAAATTTTTTTAAAATATTTTTTTTTAAAAATATTTTTTTTGTTTCTGCAACCTAACATGAATGGGAGCCTAGCGCAGCCTAACATGGCTACCGCTCCCTGGCCAATCATAGACTTCCACGATGGCTGAAAAAGGTGGGGGCTAGCGTCCTCTGCGTCCACGTGGAGGATCTCTATAAAAATCCCCTCCCCAACCGAGCCAAGCCATTCTGGGCTAGGATACCGAGCAGAGAGGGTGGTTCGCATGTGCTGGGAAGCTGCTTGCTTGCTTGGGGGAGAGAGGGCTAAGTGACTGTTCTGGCTATAGGGGGTAGAGTGTCTGTCTGTTGTTGCTGGTTCGATATTGTGTTTTTTTTTTTTTTGGGAAATTGGCTTGGGGCTTGTGGCAGAGTCCTTGCTGTGGCTTTAGGGAACTTTTATTTTCCAAAGGACGTCTGCGTTCCTGCAAGTGCAGAGCTTGGGGTGCTTTACTTTTCTACTCCAGAGGGAGTCCCTTTGCCTTTCTGTTTTCTTTTTTGGAATTTAGCAATCACCACATCAGCCCTTCTTTGCAATCCTGAAGGGGGGGGGGGACTTGAAAACAATAGTTTCCAAAGGACGTCTGCGTTCCTGCAAGTGAATTGCTTCCCTCCCGCTCCGTTTGTAATCCCAAGCCCCCGGGCTGAGTGTTATTGCAGCAATCACAAAGACACACATTGTTTTCAAACCTAAAGGGTACATTGGAAGAAATAGTTTCCAAAGGACGTGGGGCACCCGCCAAGGCATTGCTTCCCTCACGCTCCATTTCTATTCCCAAGCCTTGGGCTGAGTTTTATTTCTGCAATCACAAAGTCAGACATTGATTTGATTCAATAGAGGGTCCACAGCAATTTATAGTTTCCAAAGGGCGTTGCCAATCCTGTCAAGGCATTGCTTGGTGTGTGCTGCATTTCTAATCCAAAGTCCTCAGCCAGAGTTTCATTTTTGCAATCACAAGGTCAGCCAGTGGCACCATTGATCAAAAGGTTCAAAGGCAATTTATAGTTTCCAAAGGACAGTGGCACTCCTGCCAAGGCATTGCTTGGTGTGTGCTACGTTTCTAATCCAAAGTCTACACAAGTAGAAGAGGGACTTTTACAGTGATAAGAACCCAATTGAACAGGAAATAAGACTTTCAAACCAGGAACAGGTTTCTTCAAATATTGAAAAATAGTGTATTATAAAAAGTTATGAAAATTCGCCAAAAATCATAGGAGACAGGAAACGTTCTGCAATTTGTTGAGCAAAGAGTGTTGAATGTGATCTCCCACTGTACCAAATTTGATGAGGATAGCTCAAGAAATGAGGGTGGGAGAGCCCTGTAAAAGTCCCCCCCGGTTTCCTTTTTTTTGGCGATTGCGCATGCGCGTCCGCCATTTTAGAAACATTTTAGAAACATTTTAGAAACATTACGAATTTTTGGAAATATCAGAAAATTTTGGGTGAAAAATTCGGAAATAATTTCTATATCGAAGCGCCGGCACCCCCTACTTTAGAAACGAGAATTGAAACATTTTTTCCATCGATCGGATAAGCCTAGTATAGACTATATTCTTATAGTACAATTGAAACACACAATTTGTGATGACTCATGGGCCATGTAGTCCCGTTCCTAGTACTATTGTGGCAGATGAAGAGGAAAACTTGGGTTTCCCACCGTTTCGGCCAGATTTGGAGCCCTTGCACCTGCAAGATGTTTGCCCACAAGAAGTCAGCCAAACAAGCCTTGAGCAGAAATCTCCCCCATTTTCTCGCCGGGATTATTATAATCAAGATAGAGGCGCTCGAGAGGCGACTCGCCGGAGCGCCAGGATAGCTGCCAGACAATTAGCTGATTAAGTCTGTTTCCCTTGGGAAACTTTAAGGAGTCATGCATCTGGACACAGTATAGGTTTCGTTTCTTGTTCTCCAGAGAAAGTGTTCCTTGGCGGGAAAACAAGATCCTATATAGGTGTTTGCCCGCAAAGAAATCCTTGCGGAGTCAATTCGTCGGCTTGAGGAGTGAGATCGTGTGTAGACTTCGTACTCCAGTTCCCAGTTCCCGGATCAAGTTTCCTGCCCAGCCTTGTACCATGGACTTCTATGGACTCAGTTCTTGATTCATGTTTGCCTTGTTTCCAGTTTGATCTTGCCAAGTTTCAAGTCTTGCCTTGCCTTGCGTTTTAAACCATGGACCTTGCTTCTCAGTCTCAAGCCTTGTTTTCCAGTTTCCTTCGGATTTACCTTAAGCCTCAAAGACTATGGACAGTTCCCCACACTATTGCTTGCCAAATAGTGTGTGTTTCGGTGAAGTGGATTATAACTTTGGACTTTAATATCACATATTGGACATTGTTTTCCTGGACTATATTTGACCTTTCCTGAAAGGTCTGCTTCTGAACTATATTCTACACTTATTTTTATTGACTTTATATATTTCCTTAATAAAGATATTAGATAGATTCTGGTCTCTGCGCATGGTTATTGGTGTTCTGCAGCCTGGGTCCTGACACAATTTCTGTGTGGGTACATAATACAAATTTGAGACAGAAGAACTAAACAGCTACTTTTAAAAAATAAAGACCTGAGTTATTAATACAGGGATTCAGTGGTGTGTGTAGGGAGACATCTGATTTTTCTTTACCAGCATTCCTTCACAAGAATTGCTTTTGAAGTTCCCTTGTTTAAATTTTTTGAAAAGCATCATCTGGAAGGCAATAAAACACAACTAAAAATGGGGGAATAGGGTCAAAAATGTTGTTCTCTATACTGTGCCCCATAATGCTACCCCCAGGAAACCACAGTAGAAACTTTATTGTTTGAGTCACTGCTCGATTACAACAATCATGATGCCCCAAAGTGTAATTTTGCATGAGAACAAATTGGCTGAACCAAAAAAGCTATTACTTCCTTGTCATCTTGGAATTCTAAGTGTTTCATTTTTTCTTGAACACCTACTTGAAAATGGAATAATGTGATTGAGGTAGTATTATGGAGTCTTTATTCCCTTCTCAGGGTTCCATAAAGTGCATGAAATTCACTTGCTTTTAGCTGTCAAGGAATGATGCACATTTTTTTTTGGTGTCAGAATGAAGATTCATCTTCTAATGCCCATTATTCTGGAGAATAGAAGGAAAGTGTTCTGGAACATTGGCCATCAGCCATGAAATCAAAGGTCACTAGGAGATTGGACCACTTGTCTGATAGAAAGAACACCACAGCCAAGCTTATCAATCTACCAAAGAAGGAAGCATTATATTCTTATTACCAGATTGCCAAGAAGTATATTCTGATTGCTAAGTAGACATGAGGTTGCAAAGCTGAGTGGAAGCACATTCTGTTCAATGTTGATCCAGAATATTTTGCTGCCTGAAAAAAGGAACACAATCTGAAGGCTATTCACGCTTTGTTCAACATTCTTTCTTCACCACTTGAATGTAATGGAAGATAGGCCATCATCTTTGGCCGTATTTGAGTACAGAAGACTGAGCATGGAAATGACACATTTCTGGCATTATTCAGACCTGGCCATGTGGGGACAAGATCATAAACTATTATGGACCTTACCACATTAACTACTGGATTTTCTATGGATCATGGAAAATCTGGTGGGAGCTGATGTGGTGTGTGGATAACCCATTGCCCCATGCCCCTCATCACCAACCTTTCCACTTACTCCATCTTTTTTTTTGGGGTGGGAAGCATCCACCCCCCCCTTATGCAATAAAGGAAGCTTCTAGTGTTGCTGCCACAACAGCCAATGCCGATTTCACCCCTCTTCAGGCACGGAGCCCTGCCAGAGGTAGATCAGCCAGATATAGATCAATGTTGTGGGATGGGAGCCTGAAGAGGGGGGTTAAAGCAAAGTAGCACAAGCAATTTGTCCGTCTGAGGAGGCTCTTAGTTGTGTGGCAGTTCAGGCATTGTGTGTATACATATTGCCTTTGTATCAAAAGAAGGAGAATAATCTTCTCCATAAAGAAATACAGGATACACATAATCACTGCCAACAATGAGAAAATTGCTTATTTGAAAATGACTAATTTTCTGAGATTGTGGACAACTTTAGCTGTGCTTTGTTGACAGAATAGTAATATTCTATTTCCGTACAGAAAAATCTAGTATGGAATGAAGAATTTTCCTGCTCTTATTTATTACATACTGTACTCAATTTTCAGTGTATCTTGGCATTTCATCCTGCTGTCCTAATCAATCTACAAGCCAAATATTATTTGTGTTTGATTTTTTCTCTCTAGGAAATCAAATCATGGCTAACTTCCAAAACTTTTGAGTATGAACAATTGGTTTCTTGTGTCACAAATTTTTATAATGTTGACGATGTCACTAAAGAGTTTGGTTATTTTTGGTTATCTTTTTGAAAGTATTTGCACTCCCGAATATTTTCAAAATGTCAGTATAATTAAGATATTTTCTTATTCTGTTCTTGAACAAGTACTGAATTTTGCATTGCTTTATGAAAATTGTTTTGAGATGACTGTATATAGTTTCTTTTTGCATGAAGAGGAATAGATGAAGAGGAGCCTGCCATTTTTTAAACCTTAAGATCTCAAATGGCTTATATTCAATTGCTAATGAACAGAGTAAACCTATTGAATCCAATACTTCTGTAAATCCTATTGTTTCAATTGGTTTAATGGTGGAACTCCGGTGGTGCAGTGGGTTAAACTGTCGTTCTGGCAGGACTGATGACTTGAAGGTTGGGTTGCTGACCTGAATTTTGCCAGTTCGAATCCAACCCAGGGAAGAACGTTCTCTAAGGGCAGTTCTACACAGGCAAAAAATGCATCCCCAAATTTGTGGCTGCATTATCGGTAGACTGGGATGCTATCATCTGTCTCCATGGCAGGACAACAAACACACAGCCCAGCTGTGTTAGAGCCAGCTTGGCACAGCTGGGAAGGAGACAGGATCCTACCTCCCCAGCATCCGAAATATCTGCCCTCAACGACAGAAAATCAGTACTTACTAGAGCTGAGGGCTGTTTATTTCCTGGTTGTGACCATATGACTGAGCAAAGTGGCTTGAAGGAGTGAGCCCCCTTTTGCTCATCTGAAGCTGCCTTACTCAGTCACATGGTAGCAACCACTCTTAGTTAAACCACAATCACATTTATGTATTTATTTAATTTATATGATGCCTTTCTCCCAGAAATGGACCCAATCTAGCGAGAACAGGGAGAGGACACCCAGCCATTTGTGATGGTTGCTCCAGGCTATTAGATTCCCTCTTACAGGGTGTTGGATTGGTCACTTCTCTCTTTTTACAACAGGAAATGACCTTTTTGTCAGGTTTTTGACTGTTAACTGGCTGTTGCAGAAGCTTTTTTATTAGTTGTGTGCTTTATAGCATTGTTATGATATGATATTGTTTTAAATTAATGGTACAATTGTTTGATTTTTTTGGTTTTTAAAATAAACTTTTATATTTTCAGTTAGTTAAATTCTATTGAGAGAAATGCAGGATTTAAATGAAATCAAAATCAAATGTCACAAATCTTTCTTTTCCTCTTGTCCTCCCCCTCACCAACATTTTTAGAGAGTGTTATATGTGGAAGGTTTTAAAGGTTACGGTAGCTTCTGGATCTGTGAGTGCAGGGCAGAAAGGATAACTCTCTCTCTTGCTCTTTTAACACACGGCTGTGCAAGGAAAGGTTTCATGTCAAACAGCTATTTTTCAAAAATGCCTTCACTGCCATGATTCTTGGCAGATCCTCTTCTTCCCTTCACAGAGATCAGATTGGCTTCTTCCTTTTCTCCTCCCCCATCTCTGTCTGTTTCCAGGTGGTTGGTTTAAAATAAGCAGCAGGGCAATAGCTGTTAAGTGGAGTTCAGAGGCCTTTTTCAAAGATAGTGGAATCTTTCTTTCTGTGGCAAGAAACAGAAAGAACAGGAAGAAAAACACAAAACGGCTCAAAGAAAACATTTAACAAATGGCTCCCACACAGGAGTGGGCAAAGTGTGACCTATGGGACACATGCTATTCCCTCCCCCCCAGGAACTGTTTTTGTTGTTCCAACGATTCTCCCCTTCACCAGAGTATCTATCTATCTATCTATCTATCTATCTATCTATCTATCTATCTATCTATGATCTATGCCATTATGCCAAAATGACCAAGATCAATTTCACCACATATGGAATCCCCACTGGTCCTCACACCAATAAAAAATGTTTTTGAACATTTTAAGTTTTGTTTTGCCTCAAAAACATTATAGGGATTGTGGGGTGCATTTGAGGCCATTTATGCCCAGGTTAAACCATTTTTGAAAAAGGAAGTAACTAGGAAGTGACCTCTGCTCCCTTCCTGTTGTTAAAGGAAGCTAGGCGTGGTCAAAGACAGTGATTCTCAACCTGTGGGTCCCCAGATGTTTGGGCCTTCAACTCCCAGAAATCCTAACAGCTGGTAAACTGGCTAGAACTTCTGGGAGTTGTAGCCCAAAATATCTGGGGACTCGCAGATTGAGAATTGCTGGTCAAAAACATGGCAAAAATATTTCTTATGTTCCCTAGATGGCATTTGGTGGCAAAGAAAGCAAAAGCAGGTGCTATGGGGGTAGATGTGGGCCTCCACTGTCATCTGGGGGCTAATGAGTCCCCTTGGCCTTTCAATGTTGCCCATCTTTGCTGTAACATGACACATAAAATGAAATTATCCCAAGACAATTCAGTTGTGTTTACTTCAATGCGTGATTTTGATTCTCTTGACTTTAAAATGAAAATATAGAATGATTTGGATTTTGTACACCTTCAAAAATGATATGAACCCTGCTGAAGTCTGAAGATACCAAGGCATAGAAATCTATGAGTTAACACGTTATCATGGTACTTTTCAGAAAAATCATTACATCTCCCTAAAGCAAAGGGGAATGCACTCACTGTTCTTTCAATAAACACTCCAACACATCTGGGGATAATTAACTCATCCATCAGCAAAGTTTAGTTTAATTAGAGAAACCTTATTTTTTTGCATTCCAAATAAAAAGAATGTGGTACAAAAATTCAGCGATAGCTGTCTCTCTATTAGTCATTTGGGTGCTAATAGAGCACACCACTGCCCACATCTGCCTTGTGAGCACCTTTGAGGCTTCCAGTTGGAAATCTGCAATGGGGATTGGAGACTAGGATCAAACAACTGTGCCTGGCTCTAGTTTAACAATGCCTAAATTTCTTATTTCCCCAGAGCCTGTCAGCAGATCTTGTACAATGCTGATGTAGGAACATGTAAGCAAAAAAGGGGCTCTCTAATTGCATTGCGCACCCCTCTCAGTTATGCATATTCAAATATAGGAAGTGGAGCACCTTCAGTTCTCTCCTCCCTATCAATTTACAGCTTTAAAAAACTATAATTGGTAGTGGTTTGCTTCAAAGTATGTGTAGTACTGATACCAATTATAAATGTTGCCTGAAATTAAAGACATGTCCAAATGATACCACATCTTTTTAATTGAGGAGTACTGCCAGAGTGTAATGATCATTCCCACTATGACAAACCATGATCTGAGGTATTAGCTCTGGCATCCTATTAAGGACAGGATAAAGCACACCTTATACCTGCGTAAGTCTTTGAGTGTTGTTCCCTTCTACCTTCAGCTTTACTGCAAAGTGGGTACAACTTTGTCATGACCGTTCCATAAATGTTGTAGAGCTGGGCAGCAAGGTATTGGGAAAACTTTGGCTATGACTCCAAAGTCAGATATAGAATAAGTACTTGATTCACTGACACAGCCAGAGTTCCCAGGAAGATCTAATCAGATGATGTTTTCCACTATGGCAAAATAGCAAAATGCTGATTCAATCCTCCTGTACTCTCTACCAGCTAAGAATGGCTATAGCAGGTTTTGCAGCAGTTCAATGGCAAGTTTCAAGGATGCTGAATGACTAGCTGCTAAATAGTTTTCCATGAGGAACTACTGTGTTGTACTGTACACACAGGAATGTCAGTAATCTTCAGAAAGAGAACAAAAGAGTAATATTGCCACTGGCTGACTTTCTGATAGGTCAAATACTCTTTTAGGAGGAAATCTTAAATCAGAAGACACAATGTGATATTGACAAGCAGAGTCAAAAGATGATAGTGTGTTTTGATTTTCTCACAACGTGAAAAGACTGTATATCATCTGCTGAAACTATTCATAACTGAACAGAGATGGGGAAATGCCTGGGATTTGAATATGTCATTTTGTTTTCTTTAAGGCAGTGGTTCTCAAACTTTGGGTCCCCAGATATTTTGGCCTTCAACTCCCAAAAACCCTAACAGTTGGTAAGCTGGCTGAGATTTCTGGGAGTTGTAGGCCAAAAAACCTAGGGACACAAAGGTTGAGAACTACTGCTTTAAGGTAACATGCAATACAATATGAGTTAGGATACCTCAAAATGATGCATAATAATGTGAAAAATAAATCTCCCAGAGATTTTATTTCATTGTATCTTAACTTATAATAATCCCAGTGCCATTTCTGAAGGACAATCCACTCATTTTGGTTATAACATAAATATAAGTTTGACAAAAGGACTATCTGGGATCCATATGCTCCAATATAAGGAAGGATCCACTTTGCATAGGATTCAGTTGTGGCATGAAAGGAGCAAGCATCACATTGCCATCTCTGATTTGAAAATAGGTATTTTTCAAATCTGATATCACAAAGAAAAGGGTATATGATTTGGCCTCGACACTCAGCACTCGGCTTCATTTTATAAAGATTTGGAGGGTTCTGTTCTGATTTGTAATCCAAATCTCCGAAGCTTTGTAAAGATTTGTTCTATTAGCCGTAATGGAGAAAATTCTAAGGCCTGTTTCTCTGTCATTTTCATGGCTATCAGGATGAAACTTGGCACATGTATAGGCAACATTTATAATTTCAAGTTTGCTAAGTTTCAGAATATTTTGTGATTTTTTAGGAAATGTTTAAAGTTTTTAGGAATATTGTTTTACAAAACCGACAAGAGATATTTCCCTAAATTTCTACATAACAAAACAACATAAGCAGGGCATAAGTCCTGCAAAGGTTCAGAAAGATTTGTTAATCTATTGATTTTTGGGGATTTTAAAAAGGTTTTTCAATTAAAATTATTAAAAAAACTACAAGAGGTATCTTCTCAAATTGTCCTATATCGAAGGAAACTGAAGTAGACAAAAGATTTTATAAGTTGTACATCAGCTTATAGTGAACTATTGGAGAATTACAGTATTCTCTCTTTAAACAAGCTAAATGTTTAAATTGCCTGTATCATACATCATGAAACTCAAGAGCTTGGGTAGCTTTCGGTTTCCCTATTTCCACCCCTAGTGCTTGTGAATTTATTAAGAGATTTATAGATGCTTGAGTTTCATGTGGGTTATGGTGATAAATAACTTTGGCAAGCTCTGAGAAGCTAAAGACTTTAATTCCCCTTTCAACTTCATTTTATATTTTAAAGTAAAAAATGTAGAGTATGTGATCAGAAAATAAAGTCATAGAACTGAATGGAACACAACACAGATTACTGTTTAGGTGTATGTGATTGCATTTAGCATACAAGGGCCAATCATAAATGCCAGGGACAATAAATGGCAACTATGTCTCATCATTATTTTATTTACAACATTTATATCCCGCCCTTCTCACCCGAAGGGACTCAGGTCATCATGTCATATTGGTAATTTTAGAGTGATTAGAGCTGGATAGAGTTCCAAGCATATAGTTGGAAGGAGTCTCATGGGCTACTTTTCCTCTAGGTGGATCTTTGTCTTTACTCCCGTGGCTTGTTCTTGGTCTTTCAGCTCTTCTGATGTCTGTCGCAGAGTACCCCTTAGCTGGGAAAGCCTTGTTTAGGTGGTTCAGGTCACCTTGGAGGAGATGGGGTTCACATATCCTGTTTGCATGGTCTACCAGGGCTTTAATTGTGCTTCTTTTTAGACCTGGATGATGGCTGAAGTTTTTATGTAGGTATCTATCAGTGTGCGTAGGTTTTCTATAAACTGTGTGGTCCAATTGTTGATTTGGTTTGCGGATGTCTCTTCCACAGTCTGAATAAGCCTAGCTCATTCAACCCTTCCTCATATATATTGTATTCCCTATCTCTTATTACCCTTGCTACCATTCTCTGAACCTGCTACAAACTGGCTTTATCCCTCCTAAAATGAAACTCAGAACTGAAAACAGTACTCCAGATGAGGACTGACTAGTGAAGAATATAGTGGTTTATTCCTTTCCTTGACTTGAAATCTATGCTTTGATTAATACAGATTAAAATAATATTTGCCTTCTTTGCTGCAGCATCATGTTGCTGGCTCATATTCTACTAATGATGAACAATAACCCTAAAATCCTTTTCACACATAGTAGCCCCTCATCCTCTACCTGTGCATTTGGGTTTTGTGGTCTAAATGTTTGTTTCTGAAAAGCATCATCCTGTGCTAAACACCAACCACAACATTGCATCCATCCATCCATCTCTCTCTCTCTCTTACTCTCTCTCTCTCCCTCCCTCCTTCTCCATCCCTCCCTCCCCTTCTCTCTCTAACCTTTGACATATAATGCTACCCCCCTTTGTTTACCATGTGTGTGTTTTTTTTTTTAAAAAAATAGATTACAACTTTCACTGTAACATTCCAATCATGGGAGTCACCAGGTATGCCTAGAATGTCACATTTCCTTTCCTGCAGTTGGACTTCAAGGTCCTCTTTCTTGTCTCCCACTTTTGCTGTATACACATTTGATGTTTTCACCTCTTCATTTACTGTCAGTTTTCCTGAGGATCTCATTCTCTTTCAGCTTCTCCTCTAGAATTCACATCCTTGTGTTTAGAGCTTGCCTTTGGGCTGATGTTTGAGCTATCATCTCCAAATCCTCAAGGATTTAGTTTAAACACCCTTTGATCAGACTTGCCATGCTACTACCAAAAATATTTTCCCCAGTTTTATGCAGTGCAGCTCTTCAAATTGCCTGTCAACTCACAACATTCCAATGAATTGTACAGGATTTTCTTAAGCAAAGAATACTCAAGAGGTGATTTTTGCCAGTTCCTGCACTTGGCATTCCTTGGTCGTCTCCAATCTAAGCATTAACCAGGGCAGACATTCCTTTATTTATTTCCAATATTTCTACCCCGCCCTTATCCCTGGGGGGGACTCAGGGCAGCTTTCATGATAGTCAGGATCTGGTCTCTTTAGGGTATTTAGCCCTAGCATTGTGTTCTCATCTTTTACTTGTTTTAGGACCCTGTCAAAATAAACTCTAAGGAATCCTCATTTAAATTGAAACATGTTATTAGTATTGGCTCAAGTATGACAATATTGCAATTTTAATTGTAAAAAATCTGATGTTGCATGATCAGGAAATACAAACTGAAAAAGTAAGAGGAGAAACTGCAAGGATCCTGAGAAAGGCAAACTTTCCCCCAGTAACATAACAAGGAAAGAAAGAAAAGCCATCAAAGACCTCAATCCAGATCCAGAAATTATAATCCTCCTAGCAGACAAGGGGAATGCCACGGTAATAATGAAAACAGAGCAAAAAGAAAAAAAAATCAGACAATTGGATCTCACAACATACAAAAAACTAAAACAGTACCCAACCAAAAAAATTACCAGGAAAACCAATACTTTGATGAAGAATTCCTTAATTAATCTTAACATTCGCCAACAGCTCCTTGGCTTTATGGACTCCCAAAGATCCATAAGGACTCCAGTCTGCTCAGACCCATAATGAGCACCATTGTCCACATATGATTTGACAAATTTCTGGCCGTTCAACTACAAAAAACCCATATTGGGCTCACTACACACTACTCTAAGGACTCAGCCCACTTCATAGAGAAAATCAGCAATCTCAAACTCAACACCAATGACAAACTGATCAGCTTCAATGTTGTGTCTCTATTCACCAAGATCCTTAAAGCAGATACCATCTCACTTATTAACCAGAATTTCCCAGAAGACATCACAGCCCTATTTCAACATTGCATCACCACAAGCTACTTCTAATGGGATAATGAATTCTATGAACAGAAAGATGGAGTAGCCATGGAGAGCCACTGCAATATTTGTACTTCATATTTATGACCTATTTTGTCATGTCTCACAATTAATGGTGGTTGGTATAGTGGCATGCCTAGTAGCTGGTGGTGATCAGTATATACAGAATTTTTGACAGTTTAGGGATGGAAGGGGTTAATCTTCCTCCTGGTTCTAAAGGTCAGAGTAATCTGTATTTAAGAATTTACAGGCATCAGCAATTAAGGGAGGGGGCCTGCAGAGATAGAATGCAGCTGTGATCAGCTGCATAAAAAGAGCCCAGCTATAGACTGCTTTTTGGAAGAAAAGTATTTGTTATACTTGGCTGTGGATGCTGGTGGTTATTTCTCCAGGTTGAATGGATCATGGTATCCTGATCTGTATTGTGAACTTTGTGCACCATGTACCTTGATGAACTGGGAACCCTGGTGAGAATCTTGTTGTGGAACTTGATGTACCTTGAATCTCTGGATTGACTCTTGACTATGGATTTTGGATCACCCTTTAAATCTGGTTTATCTTGCTTGATTTTTGGAATTACAACTATGCTTTGTACTCTTGCATCTTTGAACATTAATCAGTGAACCCTCAGCATTTGACTCTTGGACTGCAACCTTGACTATGGTGTAAGGTGTTTGTAGTATGCTCCTTGTTCTGGAGACTTTGGTTTGTATTTCAGCTGTGTGCTATCTTTATGTTTGAATTTGGACCTTGACACAGCCGAGTGATTAAAATTTAGTACTTTAAGTAAAATAGTTGACACAAGCCAGGTATTGTCATGGTTAATCTCTGTCTGCATACCTGCAGAGCCCTGGGCCCTGATATATTCCAGATTAGGTCAACATGGGTCAAAAACAGAATTCTTGGTAAAAGAATTATTTTAAGGCTCATGTTTTATTTGTTGAACAATGCCTAATGATGGAATTGGCAAGGCTAACAAACACACAGTTTGTTGTCGAAGGCTTTCATGGCCAGAATCACAGGATTGTTGATACCTCACAACTTCTGAGGATGCCTGCCATAGATGTGGGTGAAATGTCAGGAGAGAATGCTTGTGGAACATGGCCATACAACCCGGCAAACACACAGTTACTATATCCTTCACTCTGAAATTGTTTCAGAATGGAAGTGGATTGTTTAGCATTGGAAATGAACAAAATTAGATATGAAAGAGAGGTGATATTTTGGATCTCTTTCAGCAATTTATTTTTTGATGTTTTGCCATTTCCTTTCTATGACAATTGAGGACAATTACTATTATCCTGAAATGTGATTACAGCTCACTTTATACAAGTGAATACAAGTAATACAAGTGAATAAAATTTGTCAAGGTAGACAAGACCGAACTAAAATTGAGGCCATCCTAAATGTTCATATTCTTGCCATTAAAAATCTATAGATAAATTGTTAAATTATAAAGAGGGCTTTAAGAACAATTGGAGGTATTATTTTAAGCAACATTTGGAAAAAGGATTTAATTTAAAATGACAGTTCTTATTGCTATTTCATTTGCTTAGTATGTAGAAGCCACTGTGTGCTTTGAAAAGGGAGCAAAAAATGCATGTTGTTGCTTTCAGAAATCCAGAGTCAAGTTAGTTAGAAGATAGTAGAAATTCCAATACAATTTTCAGCCACAATGTCAGTGTTCCCTGATATAATATAGACTTATCTGCTTTTCAAAAGTTTCAAATAACTTTACCTTTCTTCTACATCAATATACTTCCACTGCTTCCAACAAGGCAGAAAACTCCTGCTAGTACAAGTTGACTGCAAGCTTTCCTTGGTCCTGATACATTCTTCCTGAACTTCAGGAGTGCACTGGGCTAAAGCTTTCTGGAGCTTGATCTTACATGATGTAACATTGCTTACTGTGATATACTGTGGCTTTACTTGATTCAGCTTTGCCTTCTGCACTTTGCCTGATGTGACTTTGCTCACAGAAACTATAACAAACAATTACTGAAGAAGGTTAGCTGCTGATACTAGTTTTTCCTCTGTGTGGGCATCATGCCTCTCCATACCATTTGGTGAACACTGATAGCTAGGTAAATACTTTTTAAAAGTTATATCTATGCCATAATTTAAACTATTTTTATTTGTCTGTTATGCCACATGCATCATCATTGAGACAACGAACTGTATTAATTGGATGTTTTTAATAATGTTTAATTGTATGGTTTTAATTCAGGTAACAGGAGCTACTGGTGGTGCAGTGGGTTAAAGCACTGAGCTGCTGAACTTGCTGACTGAAAGGTTGGCAGTTCGAATCCAGGGAGTAGGGTCACTCCCACTGTTAGCCCCAGCTTCTACCAACCTAGCAGTTTGAAAACATGCAAATGTGAGTAGATCAATAGGTACCACTCCAGCAGGAAGGTAACGGTGCTCTATGCAATCATGCTGGTCACATGACCTTGGAGGCACCTATGGATAATGCCGGCTCTTCAGCCTAGAAATGGAGATGAGCACCAATCCCCTGAGTCAGACATAACTAGACTTAATATCAGGGGAAAACCTTTAGCTTTACCTTAAAGGCACCAGGAAGATGTTAGATGCAAACCATCAATTCTCTCAGGTAACTCTTGAGCAAACATTTAATATTATTGTATTTTAATGTATGTTTTTGATCAATAATGCATATTTATGAGCACATTTTGATTAAATGTTTATGTTTAGGTTCATATCCCATTTTTTAATGGAGGTTTGGGAACAACTGGCGAATTTCAGCCTTTTCTCACCAGAAAATTGTGGTCTTTGATCCAGTTTGAATGGAACTTTGTGTGATACACACTTTACGGGTTGTAAGTTTTACCTGTCAAATATTTATGCCAAATATAGAGACCTATTGAGAAAACAAGAAGGAGATTGGAGGATGAAAACACAACAGGAAAGGAATATACTCAACAAAACATTGCCTGGGTTCAATATTGGCAGATAAAAGAAAAATTTACAAAAAATAAAAAATTAGAGACATTTTGGGACAGAATAATGATTTCTGGAAAGAAAATGATAACTAGAATATACAAAAAAACTACTGGAATGGAATACTGAGAAGGAAGGAATGAAGAACTATCAGAAAAATGGTCAGAAAATACAGGCAGATCTATTGGAAGAGAGGAATGGGAGGAAATTTGGAACAAAAAGTTGAAGTATATGTGTGCAACGGATTTAAAAGAAAACTGGATAAAGATGGCACATAGATGGTATATGACACCAAAGAAAATGGGAAAATGCTATAAAAATATAAATACACAATATTGAAAATGTGGAGAGAAGGAAGGAATCCTGTACCACACGTGGTGGGTATGTAAAAAAGCAAAGGACTTCTGGATAAAAATTCAGGAGAAATTACAGAAAATGCTAGAAATAAAAATCCCACTGAGACCAAAAATATACTTACTAGGCATGAACGACCAAAAATTAGATAAAAATAAGGACAAACTTCTCTTAACAACTGCAGTGAGGATATGCTATGCAAAACTATGGAAAAAGAAGGAAATGCCCAAAGAAGAAGAATGGATAATAAAAAATTTAGAAATAAGAAACATAGACTTACATATCTAATCTAAAAGAACATGGGAGATGCAATGAAAGAGATGGATTGGAGTCAAATTACAAAATACTTAAAACAGGACTACAAGACGATAAAGATAAGAGGAAGAATAGTATATACACCCAAACAGAAGCGAAAAGACATTGGGGAATGGAAAATAACAGAGATGATGAAGAAGGGAAAGATAGGAACCTCATAGAAGATGACCAGAAGTTGAAATTCTTACTTTTATATTTTATTTCTCGTGTGACTTTCTCTCTTTTTTTCTTCTCTTTTCTTTCTCTCTTCTTTTGTTTTGTTTTTTTCTTTTTTACTACCTGATTTTAACATGTATGGGAAAAGCTAATAAAGATGGTTTACTAAAAAAAAAAAACCCCAAAACTTCTGTGCCACTCAAATTATAAGAATTTTTTTGGAAGTGGGCAGCACACACATTTCTAACATGTTGTGCTATCTAATTTCACAATCATCATAAGGATGGGTGGTTCGAAGACATACTGCATTTAGTGCAGGTACACTAGCTTCACTGCTGCATTTAGCGTCTTAAATCTGGGCTACTAGAGAAATGAGAAACAATTTTTAAAGAGATCTCTGCCACTAGAACCATACTGTCAGCTATGACTATTGGCCTTGCAGGGAGAAATAATACTCATGAAATCCATAGCTGCTGTGGTTTGCAAGAAAAAAAATCAATTTTTAAATTAAAAAACCTTCCTTCCTCTACCTCTCTGACACCTGTTTCCTGGCTAGTGGCTATGGCTGCTCATGATATGCAAACCTGAGGCATGTTACATTGTTACTGACTAACACACAGTAAAGTGGTGGAGGTAGGAAATCAAAACTTAGACTAATGTAATGAAATGGATTAATATATTTCAGTCTGTCTAATCTTTTTGGGCCCCTCAACACTTCCAAAATCATCTTAGTTGAAGCTCTGGCTATGTGAGATAAGCAATAGTGCTGAGAAAATCTTGTTTCCTTCTTTCATCCTAAGAATCCTTACCTAAGCACTAATGGCTTGCCTACTTGGATAAAATTTAGAATATTTTGCCTATATTGCATATTTCCTTGCCCAACTGATAAAAGCTGTGGAAGGGTAAGGCCAGGATGAGGCATGCAGAGCAATTTGTTATAGTATACAATGCCACTAACAGTAGATATGGAAATAAAAATCAATACATTTGTTTGAAGCTAAACATTAGGTCAAACTTTTAGTCAAATAAACTTAATTCTCATTATGTATTTTTCCTCCTATTTATCTCTTTACTGTTTATTGGTTGGGGCTAAATCTGCAGATGTTATTTGTTATCTATTCTGAACTGGTGTTGTTGCAAATGTTATTCTACACTTTATGGTAAACTCAGCTTTGCTACCCAAGACTGGCAGAAGCTTAAGTCAGTTGTGTTGTTTTTGAGAAATGTACAAGTAGTTTTGGGAAACATATCTGGTATATGCTAATACATTATATTATAAAGAACACAAATGAACTCAGAAGGTGGTGCTGCAGAATTTCTCTTCCATCCTCTGGTTGTTGCCTGTGGAGTATCAAGATCTAGTTTTAACTCATGTTGTGGAACATCTCCATGAAACATCTCCATGAAACATCTCCATGAAACCTCTCCATGGGAGTCACTGTCACCTTCATACAGATGACACTCTTCCAGGGAATCAGTCTTGATCCTAAAACAGTGTTTGTTGTTAGCAGTGGATGATGAAGGAAAACAAATTGAAAATTCAGACAAGACAGAGATACTCCTGGTCAGTCAGAAGGCAGCACATTAATAGCACTTCATCACATGGGCTTTCTTACCTATCCTAGGATGCTTACAGCAAAGTTCAGGGATGGAGCCCACCGGATCCCATTGAATGATGAACAACTACTTCCAGCGGGACCCTGTCTCTGAACTGTGCTGGAAGCATCCTACAATGGAGCAAGGAGCATATGGGAGGCTTTCTGTGTTCTCGTTGCCAGCAACAGGGACAGTGCAGAGAGAAACCGGACCGTGACACTTCCCACTGTGTGATAGGGAAGGCGGTGCTGTGGGGTGCAGGGCTATTGATTTCCCTGCTGCCCCATGGAGTCACCGTAATGTCTGGCAAATCCAACCTGAGATGACGCTCAGGTTTTGACAGTGATCAGAAGTGTATTTATACAGTTAAAAACTACTGTTCTAACTCTGCTAACTCCTGGAGATTCAAATCTGTCATGGTAACACATGCAGTACCTTGATTACGTTCAAGTGAGATTACAGTATCACAATCTGCCTTTCGAAATGTTGTGAATTAGAGTTCCCCAGGGTGTTAGCCCTTGTTTGCGAAAAACATGAAAGCTAAAACTGTTAGGAATCAGCCTTGTTTTAGCAGAGTATCAGATAAAGCATACCTCAGTCTCACATTGCTTCCCTACACCAAAACTGACTCAAAAATAAACAAAAGGGCACACAGTGTCAGGTTAAAAACTTTAAAAAAGTTTACCAATTGCTTTTACATGTGCATGTATGGAAAGCCTGCATATCAACTAGATAATGAAAGGATTCCACAAACATAATTCTCACTATTTTGTTGATATAGAGATGTGAAACCTTGCTGAATGTGAGGACTAGAAACCAAATAGATACTTAGAAGGGGGTAACCTTATATGACTGATAACTGTAGGAAATTTACTGTGTCACATGATCTAATTATCTGGAGATGCAAAAACTATTTATGACCATACATTTCACTGAATAGGATGAGGAAAAAGAGGAAACTTTTGGTGAGAAAAACAAAAGAGTTTCACATGTAGGAATTTCTGTCCTATCTAAACCACAATTGCTCTAACAACAAGGCGGAAGAGAGAGTGCTGGAAACTTAATCCCATCATAGGGTTTACTTGGGAAGATATATTCAGGGAAGGTTTGTCATTGCCTTTTTCTAAGGGTGTACAAGTGGGCTTAAGCAGGGACTTAAACCCTGGTCTTCTAGACCAACAATCAATGCATTGCACCACCCTGGCTCCCTCTACTTCATTACTCAAAGGATAAGCCAAAGGATGCAGCTTAGAGTTCAATGAGCTTCTGATATCTTTTCTTATAGGTGCTGCTTGTTAATGCCCTATACATTTCTCTACATGAAAAGTGAACCAAACGTACTTAATGGTTTGCAGGAAAAAATGATTAATGGAAATATGTAAAACAACAATTGCATTTAAAAGATATAACATAGAGACTGAAGCAGGACCACAATGCATTTTGGATAAGAGATATCAAGATGGAATGCCACAAGATCTTCTAGGGGGTTCTGGGTCAATTAAACTCAGAAGTATTTACTAGCCAGACAATAGACTCTGTGTACATGTGACTTTCTTGCCTGAATCTGAATTGGATAAGGAAAAAGGACATAAATCATTCCAGCTCCACAGGGCAGCAGGGATTATCTCAATTGCAGCATTCTGCAGAATAGACTTAAAATAGTATCCTAGATATATGACTTCTCATTCCAGATTATGGAATGAGAAGTCATGTATTTAGAAGATAGAACATGATTGGAACACAAATTATCAATATTCTTGCTTTGTATGCTAAAAAGTTATAATAACTAGATTTTTTAGTTATTATCAAGTAATTACTGTTTCTAAATATCTGTCCAGGTGTAAGAATGACCAGAGCAATGAATTGTTTATTAGCTATATTGTTTGTAATGGTATATTAAGATCCTCACAGAGATGCTAGAAGTTATTAGTTTTCCTATGTGGAATAAATATATCAAAATTCTTGGTTTAACAGCTCTGAATAAAGAAATGGTACCTTGAGGGAAAGTATGGATGGAATCCTGTTGTGGAGTTATGAGTGTTTAAATATAGTGTGAAAAGGCCCCAGTCTCTGACCCAATCCCTAGTAAAATTATAAATTATATTCTGTGCTTTGATAGAGAAACATTCTTCTGGGAACAGTTTGATCAATTTAGAACTAGCAAGGAACACAAGGTGTATTTTGAATGAACCTTGAATTAAGACGACGTGTGTCACAAGCTATAGTACCAAGATATGAACCTTTCTGGACTGTTCCCTACACCTTGTTTCAATTTTTACTAGCAGTGGACAGCAAGTTCTTGAAGCTGGCTTGACAATATCATGTTTAAAGAAAAGGTCCAAAGGGAGGCATTCCTGTTTGTTGATAGGTGGTTCTGTTTTATTCCTTCTGTAGTTCTCACTGATTGACAATAGCCCCAGGAAACCAACTATTTCCTCACACAATGCACATATCAGGCTGATAGAGTTTACCACCACTAAATGCAGTGAAGACTCCTGGATTATGTGTGTATATATCTTCAAGTCAACTGTTGACATATGGCAACCCCAGCATATAGCAAACAACACGCAGAGGTGGTTTTGTCGGTTCTTTCCTTTGGTTTTCATTGGCATTCACCCATACAAGTACTAACCAGAGCTGACCCTGCTTAGCTTCCAAGATTAGACAGGATCTGGTTCCTTTCCATCTCATAGAACTATAGAGTGGGAAGAGATCATAAGAACTACCCAGTCCTAACAATGGCTTAGAAAAAAAAACATGCTTCATTGTATTCAAAAGGCTTTGCATCTTCATAAAGATATTTAGGATGCCACTGTGGCTATTTTTCTGATATAAGACCCTCTTAATTTAGAGAATAATTTTATGAGAACTGATTTTGTTTTCCTTACTGTGGAAACATAAAGGGAAGGTAACATTTAAGAAGTGAAACCAGATATGATTCCTCCCTCCCTCTAGTTTTAAATTGAGGTCATTTGGATTAAGTGAATGCACCTCAGTGAGAAAATTCAGACCTCAGATGGGATCTAACCTGAAGCAAATTGATCAGCACATTCTTGTAATTAGAAAATAGAAAACAGCAAGATCCTAATGAGAATACTGCCTTTAATGCCAAGCCAAGTAATTTCATTCATTTTTCACCTCAATGGATGGAGTTGCTCACAAAATGCTGAAGACACAAAATATCAGTTTGTTGAAATGCACATACAATGAAATTAAGGAAACAGCAATTGAATTTTCAGAATATAAAGCTTTTCTCTATTCACTATTTCTGTTACTTTCTTATCACCTCCTACCTTATTTTTAAACTGAAGATGGCAGAGATTGACTGGGGATATTCTGCCTGTAAATATTTGCATTCCCACTAAGTTCTGATCTGCATTTGCAAATGAACAAAGCAATGCATACTTACAAATCCAAAATTTCTGCATAAAATGGCTTTATATTATTGGCCTCCAAAAAGATACAACATTCATTTCAATTCTTAAATTCAAAGATTCGTCTTTTAGATTTATGTAGAAAAAGAGATGTCAAGCGCACTGTGTTGTTTTCAACAATCGGTGATCAAATTGTTTACTTTGTATTGTAAAAAAATGCAAAATGTTTGGCTCCAGTTCATTTGAATACAAACATAGTAAGTTAAAATATGCATTTAATTCTTAACTGTCCAGAGAATAAGTTGCATTATTGGGTTCTACAAGGGTGCAGTTAATAAATATATTGTATGAAATAGCCTTGTATACTTTGTTCTTTTTCTAGACAACCTTTTCCTCTCAGTAATCTTAACACCTTTTAGATGTTTTTGCACTGCACTGATAACAAGGAATAAAGTATAAAACCTTCCTTTATAGTTTTCTTGGAGTCTCAAGATAAGGTTAACCTTGCCTGCACAAATAAGTCCCATTAAATGGAAGACAAACTGTGTTGCCTAAGAGAGATTTTTAAACGAGAATACCCACAAAAAGGCAACACCCATAAAATATGTCCCTTCATTTCAAGGTGCAGTGCCAAAGGTGAGAATATACAAGGCAAAAGTCTTCTTGTAATTGAGTATGCTGTGAAGTATGTTGAACGCATGAAGGACCTCATTTTTCTCAATAAGGCAAGTGAGCTTTTGGTGTCTGTAGAAAGACTAATATATACTTACTGACAAAAAGACATGGGGAAGAAGAAAGAATTATTAGTTAACAAATCCCAGTAGTCCCATGAAAAGTGATAGGAAACTGTGTGGGGTTATCATACTCAAGGATATGAAAGATAACATCTAAGTGTGTCACTACATTTTGATTGATCAGATACTAAACAATATCCTCATAAATATCCTGAACAAGCAGAGACATGACATACTTTTAAAATAGTTTTGATGTTCTCGAATACGTTTATAAAAGTTTTTAAAAGCTAGGGCTGACTGCTCAGTCTTGGCAGTTTCTTTCTCACTGCTTTTGTGCTGTCTTCTTCAGTCACGCAGTCGTTTCCGACTCTTTGTGACCTCATGGACCAGTCCACAACAGAGTTTCCTGTCGGTCGTCGCCGCCCCCAATTCCTTCAAGGTCAAGCCAGTCACGTCAAGGATATCATCCATCCATCTCGGCCTTGGCGGGCCTCTCTTCCTCTTTCCTTCCATTTTTCTCTGCAATCTCCTTATTCTCCTTTCAATGTCCTTTTAAAGGCACTAAAAGATTTAGAGTTATTGTTCTCCACCATCTTTCAGTTTTTGGTCTTGGTAAAATCTCTCTAAGCGGCCTATGTTGCTTAAATAATCTTTTGGACATTGATTCAGGCAATTTAGAGTAATACTATGTGTATGTTCATTTCAGGAAGGAAGGAAGGAAGGAAGGAAGGAAGGAAGGAAGGAAGGAAGGAAGGAAGGAAGGAAGGAAGGAAGGAAAAAGAGAGACAAGACCACTCAGCTTTTCTTCATTCCATTCACTTGTCAAAAAGCATGCAACAAGGTGACAATCACTTCCCCAATGGGGATCTTGGAGTGCTCCTCTTTCTCTTTCAATTTGCTGCATTAGGTTCACACTTCTCCTTTCCACCACTACACTCTTATAACTCACTAGGGAATGCTGAAAGCATACTGGGCCAATCTGTTTGCACAGCATGACTGGAGATGATAAGCCATGATGCCTTCTGTGACACTCATAGATTCTGTCTGGCAAAGACACCAAAAATTCAGATTTTCCCATGCTGATTCCATCAGGACATTAAACAGAGGGCTATGACCTCCAATCCTTATTCATTAGAGCAGTCTTTTACTCTTGCAAGAAGTCCTGCTCATTAACATAGCACTAATTTTTCTGAGTAAGGGTTGGAGCCTTAATCATCCAGCTTGAGCCTTTTCATTCCTTAGGTATTCATGCAGTACAGAAACTGTCATGTTCCTCATTAAAAAAAGAAAAATAAAATCCCTGAAATGCTGACATAACAAAATGACACTTATAATCAGGGAACAGGGAGGAGATTAGTACTTTAGTACATCAGCTTTTGAAATTCAAATACTCGGTAATTTATGAATGGCTGTTCTAACCTTTACCTCATGTGGTGTTCTCTGAATTTCACAAGCAGCTTAAGAAAGCTACTTCTCTCAGAAGGAAGCCATGAAAATTCATAGTTTTTAAAAATTGTACTTGGTTTATTATCCTATATACTATTAGGAAATTCATTTTTCAAGTATGGATTGAGTGGTAGGGAATAAATCACCACCAACACACAAAGTGGGTGGCATCATCAGCTTTCAGAAATGCCAGGATATGCAAAAGTATAAAACATACCTCTCCATACCTCACAACCTCTGAGGATGCCTGCCATAGATGTGGGCGAAATGTCAGGAGAGAATACTTCTAGAACATGGCCATACAACCTGGAAAACATACAACAACCCAATATCAAAGGTACTCAACCTGGTATAGACCCACTATCAATTATTAAGCCTATATAATGGAATAGTGCAGTGGTTCTCAATCTGTGGGTCCCCAAATGTTTTGGCCTACAACTCCCAAAAATCCCTGCCAGTTTACCAGCTGTTAGGATTTCTGGGAGTTAAAGGCCAAAACAGCTGGGGACCCACAGATTGAGAACCACTGGAATAGTGGGTTCATGTGATAAAGTACTAAAACCTTTTAAAGTATTTGGCATCAGTAATGGTGTACCCACTGGCAATGAAGTAGCTTGCCAACCACGTTATATCTTCTCCCTAGAAAACTGCATACACATACCAAATTCGTCTGAATTCTAGAAAATGCTCTTTTCAGAAGAAATCTATGAGTTTAATCTTTTTTTCTTTCATGTCTTTGCTGGACTAAGCGAATGTCTGCTACATATTTTGATTCTAAGGCCAAATGACCTTAGGCCAACAGATGTGTTGGCATTTATCTCAATCAACCAGTGTGTAATGGAAGGATGTGCTCTAATACACGCAGTGTTTCTTGACAGTCCCATTAATTTAAATGGAGTGAGCCTGTGGATCAGTTCAGTCAACTGAAATGTGTTTTACTCAGGCTGTGTCAGGATGTGTCAGGATATGATTGCACTGAACAAAGCATACAGAGGCCTCTTAGTTGGAATAGTTGTATGCCACAGTAGATTAATGACATTACTTACTCATGTTAGGGATCTTTACAGCAGTAACACAGATCTTCCATTGCTCTATGATGAAGCTCATTGTACTGCATAGACTTTAGGATTTAAGGATCCGTATCACAATTTTTGAATGTGTCAGCAACATGAAGCTCCAACACTCAAGGTTTTTTGTTGCTTGCACTAACATGTCTGTTCTCTATGAAGTGTGTAATAGGAAAACCTTTAATTAACAAAAACTAACAATTGTCTAGTTTCCAGGAGATATTAGCTTCCTAGATCTTCTCAAGAAATCTTAGAAAATATTCCCATGGTGTATTTGTGCCTATACAATAACTTGGATCCAGATTTAGTCATTGTTAATTAGTTCCTTTGAGCCATGTATTCTAACACCCCTGCTATGCCAGAATGCACAATCAAAGCACTCCCAAGGATTGTTCAACCAACTTCTTCTGAGAAGTAGTGTCAACTGTTAACCATGTTTTGAGGATGTCTGTTTCACTGATGAACCTTTTTACAAATGTTTTTCCTAATGTTCAGATAGAATTTCTTTTGTTGTAATTTGAAGCCATTGGTTCATGTTCTAGTTCCTGGAGCCCAGAAAGCAAGGTGGTTCCATCCAGGGCCGTAGCGAGAAAAAAATTTTGGGAGGAGTTTTGAAAATTTCGGGGGGGGGGGGTTGAACCCCTAGCACACACCCCTCCCCGCTACAATCCTGTCAATATCTGCTTGAGATAGTGCCTGGAGGGACTCTTAATGCTTTGCATCTCATAGACTTAGCATGGGGATTTGGTTAAGCAGCTAAAATTCATGAGTAAACCAGGTTGTTTTTATAACCTGAAAAATTTGGGGGGGGGGGTTGAACCCCTAAAACCGCCCCCTCGCTACAGGCCTGGTTCCATCTTCTGCATGACATCGTTTCAGATATTTAAAGATGGCTTTTGTGTCTCTTCTCTGTCATTTCATTCTGAAGTCAAGCATACCCAATTCCTTCATAGAACTCAGTTTCCAGATATTGGTTGCACTTATCTGGACAAATCACAGCTTGTCAATATCCTTTTTGAATGGTGGTGGTCAGAGCTGGACAGGATATTTCAGGTAGATTCTGACCAAAGCAGAATATAGTGGCAGTAGCGTTTGTTTTTATCTGGACATTCTAGATCAGTGGTTCCCAATCTTTGGGCCTCCAGGTGTTTTGGACTTCAGTTCCCACTGTTCCTAACAGCTGGTAAGCTATCTGGGATTTCTGGGAGTTAAAGTCCAAAACACCTGGAGGCCCAAAGGTTGGGAACCATTACTCTAGATGAAACCTAAAATTGTACTGGTGTTTTTTGCTTGCCACACCATACCATTGACTCATGTTTAACTTGTAGACTACTAAGACCCTTGCATCCTTTTCACTTGTCCTGCTATTTAAAAAAAAGACGGGATCTCTTTTCATCACTTGGCTTATGGAAATGATCTACTTTGTGTGACTACTCTAAGCATCACAAGATTTTTCAGGAATTCTAGGTGTTATCTTTTATTTATAAACATTTTGTATCTTTCCACTACTTTCCTCCTTTTACTTTTTGTTTTTGCCATGGAGAATTCCATTATGCAAGAAAAGACAGAATATTTGCACAATATCTAGATGTAGGAGAATAAAACTGCAATTCTGTATGAACCTCTGAGAATGAAATATTATAGTAATGCTAATGAAACAGTATGTGAAAATCCCTGTTAAAAGCTGTGAAAAAGATGTGGCAGAAAATGGTAGTTCTATTCTAGGTAAAAATGCTGTTCTAAGCCTAGGGTTTGCTTCCTCAGTTTTCCCTTGATTTCTTTTCACCAAACCAGGAAAGAAGATGAGAAACATTTGTTGATAGATAACCACAGTTCCTCACAAAGAATAGTAGAAAAATCAAATTAGGATGAAAATGTGGTTTCAAATTCTCTTTCTTTGTTTATATCAGGGATTGACAGTCTTTCTCTCACTATATATGGAATGAAAATGAATTCCAACTTATTTGTCTCAGGCAGCAAAATGGCTTGGGCAATCCCTATTACAAATGTCCAAATTGTGTGAAACACTAGAAACAAATAAAAGCAATATTAAAATGCTATTTATTCATTCAAGACATTGTAAGAGAGGATTGAGTATTTGTGGATGTTTGGCTGGTGAAGGGTCAATATATTATCCTGCTCTAATCTTATATTAGTTCTCAGTAAACTTCATTTTGAATGAGATTTATATTGAGATTGTACAGGAGATTGTACATTTTAATTATAACTGAGAATGGAACACGGAAATAGTATCACACTGTCTATGCTTGGCATAGATTTCTGGTTTTCACTGAATATATAGTGGCTATAACCTATCTTAATAACTGGAACTGGAATCACATATGTTAGTAGCTTTAACAAGACTCCAAGTTCAAGACTTTCTGAGCTGTTCTGCTATCAAGAAGTCAGCAAATCTTCCTGGCTTTGTTAAAAACCCTTTTTCTTGCTAGAATGTAGCGATGTGGCACTTCGATGAGCAAATGAATAATTGATTACATGCTGCAAATAAATTATTGCAACTTCAATGGATCTATCTTGCCTCAATACCACAATATTGACAGGAAGTTATAGTTTCAAACAATTGTTATGATTTGATACTGATGATTGCAGTGTTAATATTGCTGGGGATTATGCAGTGAATAGCTGCAAATGAATATGAGCAAAGAGAACTGTATGAAGATAAAATGCACGTAGAAGCAATTTCCTTGGTTGGAAGAGAAGTAGATTGGAATTCTGCCACACTAATTACAAAGAGTTACATGGTATGCTTTTATCTCAATCACTATTATATGTGCACATTGAGAGATATAGCGCAATTTAAATGTGTCACCTGAGCCCTATTCAGTCATTCAAAAGGCATATTATATCAGCATATGAGGAGGAGAAGCATGGCAGTCGTCTCTCTTCTTTGATTTCATCCTCCTCCTGTGTGGAGACTGCCCAAAACTTGGAAAGTTACTTTCAAGAAGCTATTGGTAACTTTCCAAGTAACTTACTACATTACTTGTTGGAGTGCTTATTGGCTTATTTAAATATTTATAACCCACACTTTATTTATTGCCCCACTCCCAATCCCATCATAATCTTAAACAATTTCAGAATAAAACAATATAATAAAATAGTATAATAAACAAAATAAAAGCCTATTAAATGCAACACGTTAAAACTGCCAAAAGGTCTGGGTTACAGTCACTACTTTTTCATTAATTTCCAGTACGTTTTTGAGATGGTCAAAAATTTAGAATTGGAAATGTTCCTTCCAAAATGTCTCTAAAAAAGTAAATTTTAAAAATAACTAGACGCCATTAGGAGCCCCTGGTGGCACAGTGCGTTAAAGCACTGAGCTGATGAACTTGCGGACCAAAAGGTGCCAGGTTCAAATCCTGGGAGAGGAATGAGTGCCCGCTGTTAGCCCCAGCTCCTGCCAACCTAGCAGTTCGAAAACATGCAAATGTGAGTAGATGAATAGGTACCGCTCCGGCGGGAAGGTAACGGCACTCCACGCAGTCATGCCGTCCACATGAACTTGGAGGTGTCTATGGACAACGCCGGCTCTTTGGCTTGGAAATGGAGATGAGCACCAACCCCCAGAGTCAGTCATGACTGGACTTAACGTCAGGGGAAAACCTTTACCTTACCTTTGCCTTAGAAGCCATTAGTAGTTGTGCCAATAAAGTATCTTCCATTTTACTCATGACACTGATTTTGAACGTAATTTTATGATGATTCTAGGCTTATTTTCCATGGTGATGCCTGTAGATTGCATATACATTAGAAATATATATGTGTCCTCGAGGAGGAGGTGCATTTGCTCCAAGCTGCTAAATCCATTAAAAACCTCATCCTTGGCAATTGCAATAAAGTCCCCTGTTGGGTGAGAAGGGCGGGGTATAAATATTGTAATAAATAAATAAATTGTAATATTTCCAAGTCAAAAGATCTTCATGACCTGCTTGAATGACAACAGGGAGTAGATTGTCTTAACCTCCCTTGGAAAGTTGTTCCATAGCATGGAAGCAGCCACCAAGAAAATTGTATCCTGTATCTTTAGAAAAGATTTCTGTGAAGGTGGTGCCAATATTTGAAGTGCATTTTTTTTTTACACTTTGGGGCTCTTTTACACTATAAAGTTATAACATTATGATTCCACTTTTACTGTCACCATGGAATCCTGGGATTTTCAGTTTAAGAATATTTAGAATTTTCAGAAAGAAAGTAACCCAGAACCCCATGGGATTTTGGCATTTCAAGTGGAATCATAGCATATTATTGTGTAATATGAAAAAGCTCTGGGTTGCATTGCTATGGTGTAGCTTGAGTCCAGAAACATTTTTAGCCATTCCCTTTGGCCAATCCTGCTCCTTCGATTTGATCCGGTATCTATAAGAGCAAGGGCCCATCTGTAAAGGGGGGTTTCTGGTATCTGGCAAGTAGAAATGGATAGCGATTCACCTGAAATGCATAAGCCTTCTATGGTGTGCTCTTTTGGGTGGAATGTGTGTATGGCAGCTATGCTTCAGCTGTCTACTTGGATTTTAAAGTGAAACCAGCCACATGATGAATAATTATGATGTAAGGCTAGTAATACTTTCCCACTAAAAATGTCATTTACACCACCTTTTATTTCTCCTGAGTTACTTCCAATTGGATAAATTGTAGCTTCAGAGTGAAATAGCAGGTGAAACAGTGTTTTGAAGTGGAAATGTACGAGGTTTATCCAGAAAGTAGATTACATTTTGGAATTAAAAATGAACAAAGTATAGGAGAAAACATTTACCATATGCAGTTGAAAGCCACACCCAAATATCACTTCTCAACATAGTCTCTATTCAAATCTAGGCACTTATCATAGCAATGAATGAGCTTGGCAACTCCTTACCCACAAAACTCTGCCACTTGCATCCTCAACCAGCCGGTTACCCCTTCCCGCAGCTGCGATCCAGGACGAGTGTGGGGGAAAGTTGAGTGCGGGGATTTTGCACGGCGGGTGAGGAAACAACTCCCACCCAGAAGACTCCAGAACTTCACGTGTGCGACCCGCCATGTGGTGCTGGGCATTCCCATGAAACAGCAAAATCCCCATGCTCAACTTTCCCCCACGTTTTAATTCCAAAACGTAATCTACTTTCTGGATAACCCTTGTAGAAATGATAGTATTATCAGGATTCAAAAGACTCCTTGGATTGAGCCTCTGTACAAAAGAAAGATTGAGGTTTCCCTCCCTCTCCCTCTCCCTCTCCCTCTCCCTCTCTCTCTCTCTCTCTCTCTCTCTCTCTCTCTCTCTCTCTCTCTCTCTCTATATATATATATATATATATATATATATATATATAAATACCTGGAGTAATGTGCCGATTTCTCTTCCTGTCCCCATTTCCCTCTATCAATTTAGTAAATCACAATTAAAATTGAAGGGAATAAAAAGCTTCACTGCATGGAAGGCCAAAGTGGAAGCTCAGGAGTTTAAGTTTGTTTCTGAACTTCACACTCTGCCACTGAACATTTGGGTCTCAGCAATATGTCACAGAAACTAATGTGCAAAAAGCTGCAAGAACTGCGAAACTGAACATTCAACTGATTGCAGATACTTCAAGAGGATATTTCTGGGGAAAAGGAAAATTTAAAAGATAGGTAGAATGTAAACACACCCGTACCAGGGCAATTTGACAGGGGCTATCAGCTCTGAATAGGCTACCAGATCTCTACATTTCATGCACACATAAAAAAATAACCCAATAAGCCAAAAAGGTATTGGCAATTTGGCTTCTCAGTACAAATAACGGAGGGATTCAAAGACAGAAATGTCCACATTTTGTTTCAGATACAAAACTGAAAATGAATTAGATCAGGTCTAAACTGCTTCAAACCAATTAAGGACCCAAACCAAATAATCCAATTGATCTCTGTGATGGACTATGGGTGCTTCACAATCTTGAATTAATGGGATATGGATTATATGCAACCAACGAATAAATAGACTGGCATTTTCTCTTGGTAGTTACATCTACCTGGTGAAAGGTTTAGCTTTGAGCTTTTCACAATTGTGAAATATTTCTGGAAGATCTATTTTGTTAAGAGAACTGCACTTTTAGACTAGATATATTTTTTCTTGATCTTGACAAATATGTGTTTTCTTAAATTCCAGGTTCTGTGTGGTCTCCTTTCATTATGATCATACACTAATTTGGGTTGCTTTGCTCCATTTGGCACACTATGGAAGAAAACAAAGGGTGGAAACTAGGGGTGTACAATTTGGCTAAACCCCATGCTGTTTTCTGTGGCTGTATTTCAGTGGCCTCCCTGATCTATTTTTTGGGAATTTTGTTTTTCAGTCCGGCAGCTGAAAGATCCCTATTTGCTCTGGGAAGATTTGTCCCATTGGCGGCAAAGGGGGAACTTCCCAGGCTCCCCTATCTGTCATGTTTACGGAATCGGTCTTAAGAAACCACTTTTTTTTGGGATTATGTTTCCTCATATCTTTCAACTATAATTGGGTTAAGGCTCCAGACTTAAGAAACCACATTTTCTAGCATTGTTTCACCTCTAGCATTGTTTCACTTCAATGAAACCTGGGTTTAAGGCATCAGAATTAAAAACTACCTTTTTTGTCATCGTTTCTTCTGAACACCCTTTCAATGAAGCTGGGTTAAGGCACTTTTTTAAAACATTTATTTTAGTGGGAGACACACCACCTAAAGGAGCATTAGCCATTCTTTAAAAAGATATAAATTACCTCCTCATTTTATGGTGGCTTTAGAAATGGCGAGATACCTCGACTCCATATTTGAAGCTTGCTTTGTGTGAAGAGTACCATTGGTGGCAGTTTCTTATGTGTGTAGAAAGTAAAGGCTCATTTATTGCTATTTAGGTCAAAAAGCAAGGCAATCAATGAAGAAGAGCTGTGATTGGCACTGGGAATTTAAATCACCAGTAGACTGGAGCACAATCTGTCTCTCTTGGTACTGTTCTGATTGACTCAACAGGCAGGACTTGCAGGGAAACCCCATGCAGGCATGCAGCTGCCTCTCCATGCTCCATGTGTAGTTGAATGAAAATGAAAGTAGTTGTGGTCAGGAGCTGCATGATCTATTGTAGCCAAAAGAACCTCTTCACACACATTGCCAGAGTCACCGAGTATTGCCATGGATTGTGGTGATTGTGGTGGTGAACGCCCAAGGGGCATGAGGACCTGTTTCCCCATGCCCCACACTATCCCAACTTCCCCCCACCTCATTCTTTTTTTTTTTTTAAACCCCATTTATATTCCATCCTTCTCACCCCGAAAAGGGACTCAGGGTGGAGCACAACATACATATGGCAAAGATTCAATGCCAGAACATAAAATAAACTATAAATATACATAAACACTAAAATCAGTTATCTTCGCATTAAAAAATTATTTAAAACCATCACAAGTCAGCTGTACCGGATCCGATCAGCAGGGTGAAATTTCCTATTGCTGCTGTTATTGCACTGTCCCAAAAGCTTGGTCAGCCAAGTTTTTACCATCTGTCTAAAGGACAGGAGGGAGGAGGCTGATCTAATCTTGCCAGGGAGGGAGTTCCATAGCCGAGGAGCAATCACTAAGAAGGCCCTGTCTCTCGTCTCCACCAATTGCGCCTGGGATGGTGGCGAGACCGAAAGCAGGGCCTCCCTGGAAGATCTTAATCTTCATGGTGGTTCATAGAGGGAGATGCATTTGGACAGGTAAACTGGGCTTTATCACATGGGGGGAAGCCTTTTTAAGCTGGCTCAACCCATCTTTCCCAATGAAAAGACAGGTAGCCTCCCGTCGTGCGCTGCTGACAATTTTTTGGTGCTGACAGTGTTTTTGCAACAGTTCAGCCATGGAGCCACCCTGGAAGTACTTTTCTGGTGTGTGATGGGAACTGGCAAGCTCTGTGGTAAAAGTAGAAAAAACCAGCCATTGTCGCTGCCACCAAATTTGGCCCTATGTGAAGAGGTCCTTAGAATGTCTCTTACAGCTTCCTATAGAATCATGGATTTGTAGTTTTGTGTGGTCTTTAGCTTTTTCTGCTAAAGAGCCCTAGTTCACTTACTTGAACTATAGCACTAGAACTGCTTAGCAGAATAATCTTTCCATGATTCAATATGTTATTTTTTTGTTGTTGGGACAGATGTGACCACACTGCTCTTGTCTGAGACTATTTTGTTACCAGATTTTTTTTAAAGTGACTCTGTGAATTCCAGATGGGAAGATGGTGGTATAGACTTGTAAAAATAAAGAACATGTCTTTTTCTGTGAGATAAAAGAAGTCTGAGTGCAAAATGACATACTGTATTTGCTGCTGTTTTTGATATTTTGCTGAAATGATTATCAAGCATTTCAAGAGTTTCTCATATATACTGCTTGATCGGTTTTCATGCTGCAATCCTATTAAAGAGGCTTGGATTGTGATTTTTACTGCAGAGCTATGGAAAAGATACTTCATTTACATTAACATTATCATAGAAGATTACACAGTTATTCAACTACTATGCTGTGGTTTATTGTACAACTTTCCCAGTCTTCACAAATCCTGGAGGTTTTGCCCTCCACCCACTTTAAACTGAACGGTTTGAAATTATTTTTTAAATGACTTAGATGGAAATATTTAATATTATAGGTAAAAATGAAAATTGGTGAGGATGGATTGGAGCATTTTAAAGTAGAAGACAACTCATCTCACAGTCCGTGATGTCTCTAACTTTGCAGTGCCAGCAAAATGTTTGCAAAATAATAACCATGCCTTCCCTGTGGCCTGATATGTCTTCTATACACACTAGATTTAGATTGCTTTGATATTTGCCCAACAAGTCCTCCAATTTTTCTTCAATGACATCTGAATTATTTAATGCTTCCTTTTTATTATTTTTGAGAGCAGCACTCGGAAACAGCTTGGCAGCATGACCCTGGCCATTAGCGCATAAATAATGTATATCTGGTCTATATTTCAGAAGATATGATTGGACCCATAAAAGTATTTGAACAAGACTGTTTGTTATTTAACCCTCATCCTCACAAAAACTAATCAAACTCACACAAGCTTGTGAAAGATAAACTAATAAATCTTTTGGAAGAGCTATGGAATCCTTCACATTTTGCTTCCAGAAAGCGGTGGCCATGGTGGTGGGAAGAATATGAACCAGGCAACAAAATATTGATCATGGCAACTATCTTTCAAAAGGGTGAAATAGTATGACTCACAGAGCCTCTATTGATAGTTATTTAATTTTCATGAGTGATCATTACAAAACCAATATAATTTATCAACTGAAACAAATCACTTTTTAAAAATTGCAATGTGGAATGCATTTACATGCACTTTACCTGTAGAGTCAGAGATATAGGTTGATTTGTATTCTATAAATGCCTGATAAATTTGTTTTAATACAGGCAGATTTTCTTTAAACCATGTGGGGAGAACAGACTGTTATTTACAACTCAAGATTCATCTATATTGGCCAAAAACAGCTATAGTAGTTTGGAGTGGTTGGACTTTTTTTTCCGTGTCAGGAGCAACTTGAAAAACTGAAATTTGCTTCTGGTTTGAGAGAATTGGCCGTCTGCAAGGACATTGCCCAGGGGATGCCCAGATGTGTTGATGTTTTTACCATCCTTGTGGGAGGCTTCTCTCATGTCTCCGCATGGAGCTGGAGCTTATAGAGGGAGCTCATCTGCGCTCTCTCCGGGTTGGATTCGAACCTGGCAGCCTTCAAGTCAGCAACCCAACCTTCAAGTCACAAAGCTTTAATCCACTGCACCACCTGGGGCTCCATCGTGGTTGGGCTAAATTGCGGCCTCATGGCCCAGCAGGACTAGAACCAGTTCAGCATCACTGGACTACCACTCTTACCTTGCCTCTGTTGTTATGGGTTTTGTGGTGTCCAGTAGACACAAAATGGCAGCTTGGCTCCTCTAATGATGATAGCCAAAGCAAATTACCACATCATTCCGGTCACTGTTATTACAGGCACTGAGCATTGCAATAAACACTGCTATTTACATGCACAGCAACAACTGCAAAGGACACAATGATGGGGCAAGGAGGTGCCATCATTGGCCCCAGGTTGCCTGAGGAAAGTGGTGTAAAGACCAGCAGCTTTTTACCCCTTAAATGAGCTTGAAAGTCATGGTTATTTATTTATTTATTTATTTATTTACCATTTTTATACCTCGCCTTTCTCAACCCTGAAGGGGACTCAAGGTAGCTTACACATAGGCAACTCTTTGATGCTTTAAAACAACGTACAATTGAAATAAACATTTTAAAATTGAATTTAAAACACATTAAAACATTTAAAAACATTACAATACTATTAACCACACTATCTGCAGTCATAATCCAGGCCATTCCAGTAGTCATTGCACATAATTCCATATCCATCTATTGCACTACAATTGTTCTCCAAAGGCTTGATCCCAAAGCCACATTTTCACTCTTTTTTAAAAGGTCAGGATGGAGGGGGCTGATCTAATATCCCTGGGGAGGGAATTCCACAGCCGAGGGGCCACCACTGGGAAGGCCCTGTCTCTCATTCCCATCAGTCATGCCTGCGAAGGAGGTGGGACCGAAAGCAGGGCCTCCCCGATGATGTTAAACTCTGAGATGGTTCATAGGGGTAGATACTCCACATTCTTGGGGAAAATTCAGAGCAGTCCATGACGTTGGTTAATGTGGTCCATAATCATAGAGCTGATTCCCCCCACCCCACTGCACACCCTTCTGGATAAAGAGTCAGTATAGATTGGCCCTCAGACTAAACTTAATGCTAACTCATGTTATTTTTTAGACCAGAGTGAATGTTCCAGCAATCCCTAAATAAGGTAAAATCAAAACTTTTTCATCCTTTCCTACTGTCATTATTCTTTCTCATTTCCTCTACCTGGAATCAATCAAATGTGCAATTCATTTTAAGGAGCAGGCAATTAAATGGGGAGTGGGCAGTAGATTGAAGAGGGACTGAGCAGGTCAATTGATTGGTTAATTTTACATCTGTAATTGTTAGCTTTCTGCCTATGGGAGATCCTAGCTGGTAACATGAGGGATTTGGGTCTGTGTGAGTTCAATGCCATAAGCCTCCCAGTTTTATAATTTGAAAACTAGACAATTAAATATAATTCAAGGTAACTGTTGTTTGGCAAAAAGATCTCCCTCCCCAAATTAATAGTTGATAGTAGGTGCAGATGTTGATTTATTTGTTGAATGTGTGTATACCTTCTTTTTCCTTCAGTAGGCTCAAGATATATACATGGTTGTTTTTTGTCTCATTTTATCCTCATTCTTTCTATGAGATCCTGGACTACTATAGAAGCTGGAGAAAGTCCTTATTGCAAGACTCCAGATGATTGCGGAGGTGGGAAGGAGTTCTGAACCAGGTTCAGCACTGCTAGACAACCACTCTTACCACCATAATTGTAGCAATAGCCACCAGGTATGAAATGGGTAGTAGCCATCACTCGTCACCTGGAGTGACAGTGTCTGAAGCACCAGAGTGGAGCAGGAGGTGGGGAGAAGAGAGAGACGGTATAGCCCACTCCTTGCCCCCTTCCTTCTTCGATTGGCCTTGTGCCCCAGCTGGCATCACTCCAGGTGATGAGTAACAATCAACCATTCTGTGTCCAGTGCCTTCTGCTATGACTGGGGGGTGGGGGGTGGCATTAAGGTCATTCCAGGGAATATTGAATGGTCATGTAAACAGTTGTGGCCAGTTCCTTCTCAGAACCAGATCACCTGTTTACATGAGCCCACAGACTATGTTTGTTCCCAAGTTTCAGGGAAACTCTGGAGAACCCACAAATTTTGTTGATGCAGCTGTGTGCATTATGTAGCCACAGTGGAGCTGATTCACTCTCCCTTCTCCCTCCCCCCAGAATAACATGTCTATGTAGATGTGTCCTATGAGGTAGATCAAGCTGATAGAGCAACTGTTTCAAGATCACCTGTTGTGATTATCTGTTTCTTAAGTGGGGATTAAAAACTGAAACTCTTTCATCTCCATACACACACCATCCAGCTCTTAATCACTGTTATTGGCTCAGTTCTTCTTCATAATGCCAACCAGCACATTCTCCCTGGTGAATATTTCAGTATCTAACAAGAAAGGCAGGTTATACCAATTTCCCCTACAGTTTCTCAACATCATTTTGTTGTTGATTGTGTTAGGAAAAATCTTAGGCAGAAAAAATGAGATACAGAATGGGGGACACCTGGCTCGACAGCAGTATGCGTGAAAAAGATCTTGGAGCCCTTGTGGACAGCAATTTAAACATGAGTCAACAATGTCATGTGGTGGCAAAAAAAAAAAGCCAATGGGATTTTGGCCTGCATCAATAGGGGTATAGCGTCTAGATCCAGGGAAGTCATGCTACCCCTCCATTCTGCCTTAGACCACATCTGGAATACTGTGTTCAATTCTGGGCACCACAATTGAAGGGAGATGTTGACAAGCTAGAAGGTGTCCAGAGGAGGGCGACTAAAATTATCAATGTCTGGAGAACAAGCCCTATGAGGAGCGGCTTAAAGAGCTAGGTACGTTTAGCCTGCAGAAGAGAAGGCTGAGAGGAGACATGATAGCCTTGTATAAATATGTGAGGGGAAGTCATAGGGAGGAAGGAGGAAGCTTGTTTTCTGCTGCCTTGGAGAATAGGACGCAGAACAATGGCTTCAAACTACAGGAAAGAAGATTCCACCTGAACATTAGGAAGAACTTCCTCACTGTGAGAGCTGTTCAGCAGTGGAACTCTGTGCCCTGGAGTGTGGTGGAGGCTTCTTCTTTGGAGGCTTTTAAGCAGAGGCTGGATGGCCATCTATTGGGGGTGCTTTGAATGCGATTTCCTGCTTCTTGGCAGGGAGTTGGACTGGATGGCCCACGAAGTCTCTTCCAATTCTATGATTCAAGTATCCTAAGAGTTTGCCTTCTTTTGGGCAATTGAAGCTAAGCAGAGTAATGCAATGAATACAATTATTTAACTGTCTGATGAACCCAGTACATTTTCTCTGAATATTGACATGGCTGAGAGTAACACAGCAATTTAGATTGAGATGTAGGGTAGGGCATCTTGTTTCTAGATAACTGTTGAGGAGGAAAGGCAAACATGCCCAGTACTGGAACAAATATCAGGAAGAGGGGGATGGATATTTAATCCCATTTGAGAACTGTGCACAATTTTCTTCTGAAACAGATAAAAATTGACCATCCATCATGGCTCATACAGACACATTTCATATGGATGTGACCTCATACTATATGTTATTCTATTATTATGGTAGTTCACTAGACATATATTTTATGCATGCTCTTTCTAAAAGATATCCTGCATGCTGCAACCTGATAACAGCTTCATTATTCCCTACCTTTTCTGAGTTGCATACTTAAATTTGTCTTCTTTATGTACAGCACAGATTTAAATAATCTGCTAATTTTATCAAGGTTATGAATTGACATTTTCCTTCTTTGTAATCCTCTCAACAATGGATTGCATTTGAAAACGCTACTTCCTTTCTAACCACAATAATTCTATGTTGCTTCTTAAGCATTTCCTTTCTTGTGTGTTTTTTTCCCCATTTTCTTGCTTCTCATTATCATCTAACTGACTGACAACCAGTAACAATACTGTGGCATATCTCCAGAGCATTGACAATTTCTGACTAATAATATAGCACAGGCTTTTGAAAAATGACTGCTCTAGTTTACTTGCAGAACAAAAGCTAATTTCATAGTGATATTGGTTTTTAACCAGATGAGACTAAGTACTACAGACAGAGAGTTTGCCACTTAAAGCAAAAGCTGTAGAGAAATCTTCAACAATACGTTCACAGTGTTCCAGCATTCACTACATAATTTGCAGCATAAATGTAAATTTGTTTTTGCATCCCTTGCTCTACAAGAGTGACTGTCGCAAATAGCATTTCACTAAATATAAACCTAATAACCATGTAATGCAGTTACCCTTTTTAATATACTTGCCTATCTTGAGTTTTGATGGTAGTTCATTTTGCAAATGTTATCCTGGTTTTCATAAGAGTAATTTACAATGTGGAAAAAAAGAACTATATTAAGACGTTCATATGGATTCAGTTTATCAGCTTTCATGGCATTTAAATAAGCTCTTGTAATGAACTCCTGAAAATTCATGTAGGAAAGAAAAAAAACCATATTTGTAATGCTAATATCCTGAAATATACAATTATTGAAAAAAAAATATTTGGTTAGCATTTTAAAAGTATTGTCACTCTTTTCACAGGAGACACAGTTGGAAAGCAGGCAGAGCAATAACATCTGTATCTGTTAGGCTCAGAAGTTTTCATGTACCTCTTCCTAAATATAGAATTTAGAAGGTCTATTGTCTTAGAACAGTGGAAGTGGAGTTCCAATGACATAAATATCACTTTATGGCTGAGGATGATTATTAATATAATATTGAATATCTCTGGAGGAGAACAAGCTGGGGAAGGAGTATCTATAACAGGACTGGACAACCTGCGGCCCTCCAGGCCCTCCTAGAAGCTCTAGCCAGCTGTTCCAATGGCCATAGATTTTGGGAGCTGAAGTCCAAAACACCTGGAGAGCCACAGGTTGTGCAGGTTTGATCTACATCATTTGTACCAATCATGTAATTATTCCAATAATATGTTATTGAATTTATTCAATTATCTTTCAGTGCAGATAAAGGTAAAGGTTTCCCCTGATGTTAAGTTTAGTCATGTCCGACTCTGGGGGTTGGTGCTCATTTCAATTTCTAAGCCGAAGAGCCGGCATTGTCCATAGACACCTCCATGGTCATGTGGCCGGCATGACTGCATGGAGCGATGTTACCTTCCCACCGGAGCGGTACCTATTGATCTAATCACATTTGCATGTTTTCGAACTGCTAGTTTGGCAGAAGCTGGGGCTAACAGTGGGTGCTCACACCTCTCCCCAGATTCGAATGGCCAACCTTTCCATAAGCAAGTTCAACAGTTCAGCGGTTTAATCTACTGCACCACCAGGGGCTCCAGTGCAGATCTTCACTTAAATGTTTATTGCTGTGACTGTGTATACTTTATAACAGTATTCTAACTCTGAAAAGATTGTGATATAATAAATGATTTTAATAAATAACAACCTAGTGAAGGATATGTAGCCCCTAGTGGTGCAGCGGATTAAGCCACTGAACTGCTGAACTTGCTGACCAAAAGGTCGGCGGTTTGAATCCAGGAAGCAGGGTATCAGTGCTCCATGCAGTCATGCCAGCCATATGACCTTGGAGGTGTCTACGGACAGCTCTTCGGCTTAGAAATGGAGATGAGCACCAACCCCCAGAGTTGGACATGACTGGACTTACCATCAAGGGAAAACCTTTCACTTTACCTAATGAATGATACATATTAGACTCCCATTTTCTGCTTCCATCTCTGGGGCAGAGAACATGAACCTTCTCCAGATCTATTCAGGAAAACAGAAGGAAGTGACAGGCAGTTTGTACAAAAAAGTATTACTTTTTAAATGATTCTGCAGAATAGGATTAAGGGATTTCTCTTCTTCAATTGAATCTTTTATTGTGAAAAATTGGAGGGAGGAGGAATGGCATTAATTTTTTTAAAAAGAAAAATGAAGGAAATTGTCAGTTGCTGCAGATGTGTGTCAAATTTATCTCTCTGCCAAGCTGTATAGACAATGCCATATTTCTTAAAGCACTTATTTAAAAAGTAATTTCAGGTGGAAAATACGAAATGACATTGATTCTGCACTCAAAGGACCTGATCCTAATCTCCCTTCCATACATGGCATTCTATTGTAATGGCTCCTCCAGTTTAATCAGCCATCTAAATATTGATTGTAGTTTTTCTTGAATAGAATTGAATGGAAATGCCTTCTCATGTGGCTGGCACTGGAATTGATATGTAAGTAATTCAAAATTGCCCTATGTAAGAATCGCAGGAAAGAAAGGGATTTTTTAAATCAAATATACTTGGATATAGACATCTTTGTTTACTGTAGTTCCCACTGCTAAAGAGAAAGGGGCATTTCTATACTAAGGTAAAGGTTTGGCTGGAATGACTGCATGGAGAACTGTTACTTTCTTAACTGAGCGGTACCTATTGATCTACATGTTTTTGAACTGCTAGGTTGGCAGAAGCTGGGGCTAACAGCAGGAGCTCATCCCACTCCCCGGATTTGAACCGCCAACCTTTTGATCAGCAAGTTTGGCAGCTCAGTGGTTTAACCCACTATGCCATTGGGGACTCCAATTTCCACACTACACAATTGTAAAAGGGCCCCTGGTGGCACAGTGTATTAAAGCGCTGAGCTGCTGAACTTGCAGACCGAAAGGTGCCAGGTTCAAATCCTGGGAGCAGAATGAGCGCCCGCTGTTAGCCCCAGCTCCTGCCAACCTAGCAGTTAGAAAACATGCAAATGTGAGTAGATCCGCTCCTGCGGGAAGGTAATGTCGCTCCATGCAGTCATGCCGGCCACATGACCTGAAGGTGTCTATGGACAATGCTGGCTCTTTGGCTTAGAAATGAAGATGAGCACCAATCCCCAGAGTCGATCACAACTGGACTTAACGTCAGGGGAAACCTTTACCTTTTTTTTACAATTGTAAAACTATATTGTTTTCAGTGGTCATGGAAACATCCTATGAAATTCTGAAATTTCAGTTTAGAGAGGAATATTTAGAGCTTTCAGCCCGAGAACCATACCTAATGGTAGGCTAGCCTGTGGCATAAGCACCCAATCTGTATTGTTCTGTTGATTCTGCTGATATATCTTCTTTGGTTCATGGTTGTGGTATTATTTTGTAACTAAATAAATTCTGAGCTTTGGCTTGAGTGGAAATGCAAAGCAGAGGAAGATTAGCCTCAATAATCAGAGCTCTTTTCAGATCAGAGCCAGCTGCATCACAAGTGGAATATGTCAGTCAGCTGTGTGACATCTAAAATAATGTTCATTTAAAGGAATAGAAGGATGGATGGGGGAAATTGGAAAAGGCAGATTGTGTGCTTAGGCTTGTCCATTTTCTTTGTAAGCCATATGTTTCACTTAAGGAATTCTTCAGCATTGTCAGCTGCAAAGGCATCTAGAGAATACATGTCAGAAGAACAATAGCTGTATAGTATTCATCTCTAGGATAAAAATGTAGCCTGTCTGTTTGATGGCTTCTAGATGTAGTTTGCTTCTTCAAGGCAAGCACAGGAATATATGTAATTCAAACTCTATTTTGGGTTTACATTTGGTCACTACACCTCTTGTGATCCACTTTGTAGAATGTGAGTGGTTCCACAATATGTATCTAAGGCCTCATCAACACTGCCCATTTAGGTTGGTGTAGATGAGGATCAGACCTGCAGCAGCCAAACACTCATGCCTCATGTTAACTAAAGTTGAGGGAAACACTGAACTCTTTTCTCAGAATTTGGGCTTCGCCATTACCTAGGGCCCTTCCAGACAGGGTCCAAAATGCGGAGCCTGCCGGACATTTATTGGAGGCATCCAGACGACACCTCTGGTAAAAAAGAAGTAATTCAGGACAGAGCAGGTAAACCCTGCTTTGTCCCAAATTAATTTGATTCCCCATTAGACCCGGGCCTTCTTGAAAGGTCCGGGTCTAATGGGGTTTAGGGCTTGTGAGGACTGACTCCCGGGTACTTCTTAGGGTCAGTCCCCATATCCCACTTCGTTCTTTGAGTTCCATGAGCCCGGAGAACCAAGAGGGCACCCACCCCCTTCCCCAAAACCCACCCAAACTAGCTTTAAAAGTTTAAAAAAGCAGGAGGCTGCCATTAAGTCCTCTGACAGGCCTCCTGGTGAGTAGCTATGATGCACCAAGATGCAGAAGGTGTGTAGGTGAGAAGAAAAATCACTCTTGGCCCTTCCTCCCTGATTTCCTAGTGTGTCATTTCTACATGCCAGGAGGCCTGTCTGAGGAGCTTAATGGCAGCCCAATAAGTTTTTTTTAACTTTTAAAGCTAGTTGGGAGGGGGGCCCTCTTGGTGTCTGACTGCCCTTCCAGTACGTACTGAGAGGGCATCTAGACACCCCCCCAGGGAAAGCCTGGGGTTTTTTTTGGGGGGGGTGGACCCAAATCCACACCAAAGTAGGTTTTTTAAACCCACTTTGGTGTGGATTTGGGCCCTGTCTGGAAGTGCCCATAGGACCAGTGGAGACAGTTAGGGTGATTCCCAAACGGAACTGTATGTGACTGTGTCATCTGACACTCCCTGGCCTTCTGTGGAGCAGGGATATAGGATGGCATTCTCCTTTCCCTCACCTCATATGTCACAGCAGTCTCTAGCCATTATATGGGATTTACATTTTTGCTTATCACGTGCCTTGATGCTAGCTGGGGTGATGCATTGGGAAGCTATGGGAAAGAGCATGGAGAGTTTCCTCTTTTCCTCTTCTTGATTTGATGTGATATTTGTGCCACAACTGGATTGAAGAGGGTTTAAATTTTTCTAGTTTACCAGGTAATGATTGCATAGGAAGAAGCTATGGCTTAGCCTCGTGTATAAGGAAATCCCATATACAGTCAGCCCTCACATTTGCTGTGACAAGGGGCACAGGACCCCTGTGAAAGTGAAAAACCACAAATAAAGAAATTGCTATTATTTTAACCTGTGAGAACACTTCCTCAGGTGTTTCTGGGGCTTTTCCAGACAGGCTATATCCCAGAATCTGATCCCAGGTTTTCTGTGTATCCCAGATTATTTAACATTGTGGTCTCATATAATAATTCAATTTAAAGCAGAAAACCTGGGGATATAGGGCCTGTCTGGAAGGGCCCTAAGTCTTCCAGTATGAACCTATGATCAACTCCTGCTGGAAGCTGACCATAGAATTGCACTGGAGAATCTAGAGATTCCTAGAGATGTGTTATCTCTAAAATATCTTGGCCTTTCAGCATGATTAGAGGAAGTTAACCATAGAACCATGTTGGAGGATTTAGTAGTGACTCCTGGAGATAACATTTTAAATAAAATACATCAATAATCAAATCCACAAATACAAAAGAGCAAATGTGGAGGAATAATTGTCATGTTATGCTATAAACGACCATGTCAGTTCACACTATATTGAACTGCAGGCTGCAAAGATTTAATAAAGAAAACAACAGCTGGTATTCCAGAGAAGAAGCAAACCAAAGCGAAGTCATTGAAACTGAAGCCCATATTGTTTCATCTGCTGTCAAAGATTGGAATCTCATACTATATTGCTGTAGAAGAATGTAAATTTCCACTGGACTCAGTAATTTATTACATGAAAGAACACTCCTTATATAAAGATGGGAAAAGATGGGAAAAAATAGGAAATGTCTCAGCTTAAATAAAACAAGATGAAGTAATTGAATAGATCTATTTGATGCACATGGAAAATCTGATTCTCATGTCCTCTATCCAATGAAACCTTATATGTATGTATATTTTTGACCCCTTTTCTTATAGGAAATTGAAAGATACACACTCTTGTATTAATAGTATTACACATCACAAACTCAATACATTCATTTTCAGATACAGTAGAATCTCACTTATCCAAGACTCGCTTATCCAAGGTTCTGGATTGTCCAATGCATTTTTGTAGTCAATGTTTTCAATGTTTTCGTGATACTTGGTGCTATATTAATAAATACAGTAATTACAACATTACTGAGTACTGAACTACTTTTTCTGTCAAATTTGTTGTATAACATGATGTTTTGGTGCTTAATTTGCAAAATCATAACATAATTTGATGTTTAATAGGCTTTTCCTTAATCCCTCCTTATTATCCAAAATATTCGCTTATCCAAGGTTCTGCTGGCCCGTTTATCTTGGATAAGTGAGACTACTGTACTGGGTTAATGCAAATTTCTTTTAAATCCTGACCTTAAACAATTACATAATTACTTCAGCATGATTACTTACCTAGGAGTAAGACTGATTGAAAGCAGAACACTTTGCTACATGCATAGGATTACTCTGCAGCTAGAAATGCCATATTTTACATCATATGAAAAACATGGTAATTTATTTTTACTACATTTAATTCCAGTGCCTACACAACAGTTTAAATTCTGAACTTTTGAAGCCATAGAAGTATGTGCATTTTCAAAATAGTGCCAAAATGAAGAGGTAATTTTGTCGTCTTGTCTACACAAAATATACAGTTGATTTATTTCCTTTATTTATATTAAATTAATTTTTTCATAGATATTTCCTGACTCAGCTGACCTTTCAAAATAATTATTTCCCACATGTTAACACTCATCCCTTTATCTTACTTGATACTCCAAAATACTATCTGTAGGTACTTAATCTTTGTCTATATTTTATTTTATGTGCTGAGATTTTTCTCTGCTAGGTGATTGAGTTATTGTTCCCTTTCCACATTCATGAGAGTTCCAGGAGAAGACAATATTATTCAAAGTGAATGGATGTCAAGTGTTACATAACCATTTCATTTGTGTGAGGAATAATCTCTACTTAAGAGGCAAAACAATCCACCACTCCTGGTCAATAAACTTTGAAGTATAAATACTCTTGAAAGTTTCAGCTAAAACATGGGCAAGATTGTGTTGTTGAAGGCTTTCATGGCCAGAATCACAGGGTTGTTGTATGTCTTTCGGGCTGTGTGGCCATGTTCCAGAAGCATTCTCTCCTGACGTTTCGCCCACATCTATGGCAGGCATCCTCAGAGGTTGTGAGGTATGGATAAACTAAGTCAGGAAAGGAAAGAATATATATCTGTGTAGAGTCCAAGGTGTGGCAAGAGTTCTTTGTCACTGGGAGCCAGCATTAATGTTTCAGTTAATCACCCTAATTGGCACTGGAAATGTTTTGTCCCTTGCCCGGGGGCATCCTTTGTTCAGTCAAGTCCTCATTGTGTTGGTTCCCATCTACTGTTTTGATTTTGGAGTTTTGTAATACTGGTAGCCAGATTTTGTTCATTTTCATGGTTTCTTCCTTTCTGTTGAAGTTGTCCACATGCTTGTGGATTTCAATGGCTTCTCTGTGTAGTCTGACATCCACCCAAACATCCAATTCACCATGGAAAAAGAAAAGGAAGGAAAACTGCCATTTCTAGATGTTCTGGTCATCCGCAAACCCAATCAACAATTGGGCCACACAGTTTACAGAAAACCTACACATACAGATAGATACCTTCATAAAAACTCCAACCATCACCCAAGTCAAAAAAGGAGCACAATCAAAGCCCTGACAGACCGTGCACAAAGAATCTGCGAACCTCACCTCCTCCAAGGTGAACTCAACCACCTAAACTGGGCTCTACAGGCCAATGGATACTCCACCACAGACATCAGAAGAGCTGCAAGGCCAAGAACAAGCCATGAGAGTCAAGACAAAGATCCACCCAGAGGAAAGGTGTTCTTACCATACATCAAGGGAACTACTGACCGCATAGGGAAGCTGATGAAGAAGCACAACCTACAAACTATCTACAGACCCACGAAGAAAATCCAACAAATGCTACGGTCAGCGAAGGACAAGAGGGATCCTCTCTCCTCTGCAGGAGTCTACCGGATACCATGCAGCTGTGGACAAGTCTACATAGGGACCACCAAACGCAGCGCCCAAACAAGAGTCAAAGAACATGAAAGGCACTGCAGACTAATTCAACCAGAGAAATCAGCCATAGCAGAGCATTTGATGAACCAGCCTGGACACAGAATACTATTTGAGAACACAAAAATGCTGGACCATTCTAACAACTATCATGTCAGACTACACAGAGAAGCCATTGAAATCCACAAGCATGTGGACAACTTCAACAGAAAGGAAGAAACCATGAAAATGAACAAAATCTGGCTACCAGTATTACAAAACTCCAAAATCAAAACAGTAGATGGGAACCAACACAATGAGGACTTGACTGAACAAAGGATGCCCCCAGGCAAGGGACAAAACATTTCCAGTGCCAATTAGGGTGATTAACTGAAACATTAATGCTGGCTCCCAGTGACAAAGAACTCTTGCCACACCTTGGACTCTACACAGATATATATTCTTTCCTTTCCTGACTTAGTTTATCCATACCTCACAACCTCTGAGGATGCCTGCCATAGATGTGGGCGAAACGTCAGGAGAGAATGCTTCTGGAACATGGCCACACAGCCCGAAAGACATACAACAACCATGGGCAAGATTCTCTATATCACTAATATTTGAGCTACCATCACCCACTGAAGAGTGAGCCGAACAGAGTAGATTAAAGTTATTTCAGTAAAATAACTTCTTATGGAGAAAGTAAGAGGAAGACTAATTTGCAAGTTAACTAGTGATGGTTGTAATACAGAAAGGGAGACAGGGAAAAAAGAAGTGGCATGGCAACAAGTCAAAGACTCATCCACAGAAATACTTTAGTGTTTGAAGCAAAGGTGAAGCACTGGAAGAAGTCAAAGAAGACTGTGTGGCTGAAACAGCAAATTAAAAATGTGTCTTTCCTTTCTCATTTTTGGGCAAACCAAAGAAATCACAGTGAAGTGGGGTAGACCTTGCCCTCCTTTGCAATGATTGAAATTGTTTAGGTGGTCTGAACAGCTCAATAGGGTTACATGGTGGTGTTAATTGAATTAAGGAATTTTGAAAGGTAAAGATTTCCCCCTGACATTGAGTCTAGTTGTGTTTGACTCTGGGGGTTGGTGCTCATCTCCATTTCTAAGCCGAAGAGCCGGCGATGTCTGTAGATGCCTCCAAGGTCATGTGGCCGGCATGACTACATGGAGTGCCGTTACCTTCCCGCCAGAGTGGTACTTGTTGATCTACTCACATTTGCATGTTTTCGAACTGCTAGGTTGGCAGAATCTGGGTCTAACAGCGGGAGCTCCCCGGATTCGAACCACCAACGATTTGGCCAGCAAGTTCAGCAGCTCACCTGCTGCACCACCGCAATCAAAGGTTAGGCATTAATAAATCCAAGAAGTCCCTGGCTATTCCCTTTTATATGAATCTATTCATTTTTGTCAGTGGAAAAACAAAGGCATTCTGTCCACACATTAGAACTTGGCAACTAATATTTTTCCTTAGGAAATATCTGAGCTAAAATGATGGTATGAGTGAGGATTCAAAATAGAGATAAACTTAGGCTCTTTAATGACAACAGTTTCTGCAGCTCTCATTCAATTTTTTTTATCATTTTTTTAAAAAAAACAGTTGAATGTGTGGTGACTGATAGTGATCTGCAGCCAAGGGTGACATGGATGATAGGGATGTTTAATGGAAAAAAGTACGAGGAGAGTTGGTTTGACAGACAAGATGATATTCGAGGGCAAACAGCCTGGTTAAACTGATAAAGAGGTGAAATGTGCATGGAGTTGCAGGTTCAGACACTGTGATAACAGAAAGTGTCAGGGTGGCACTCCCTTGTAAAATGTGAAGATATTTTTTTTGGTACGGACCATCTATCCCATCAAAATTATTGGAGTGAAAATAAGGAAAATTATGAAAAAGCCTATAGTCTTGCTTCAAAATATTATACCAGTTTATATTTCTATGAGAATGCATTGTGTAGATATTGCTATGTTCTTTTAATCTTCCAGGTAGTAATTCAGAACTCCAATAATTTTCCTGTGGGCAAATACTTGGGCGAAGTCAGTAAATATTCCAAGTTTAGACCAAGTCCTGCTTAAATCATATGCTCTTTATTGTCAGCAAACATGTAAGTGAATTAGGAAGGTTGACATCCAATTAACACAGTCCTTTGCAGGTTTAATGAGCAGTGATAAATTTAAATCCTTTCTTTGGCACTTTTAAAGAAAGTGTAATTACATGTGGAATGAACTAGAGAGACTGTTGTTCCATTGATTCATAATAAATTTCCCCTAATTTATTTGCACAGAGTCAGAAGGCAGCTTCTTTGCAGTCAAAGGCATAGGTTATTTAAATAATTCCTTCTGTTGTAGTAATATGCAATAAAACATTAATTCCTACATCACGTGGGATAATAACAAACTGAGATGAGCTACAACATTATTAATTTTTATTTTTAGGCATTCAATTAGTATAATCTGTACTTCTCTATGTAGTCTTTTTGGTATCCTTTGTTAATAATGAGCAAAAACATTTTTGTTGTCTAGGCAACATAAACAGACCTTATAAAATGATATTAGGCTTTTCATAATGAAGCAAAGCCTTTATAAGCCAAATTGGTTTTGCTCCTTTTAAACACAAGTAAACAAGTCTACTGAGTCTTCTAAAAGTTTACTTTTCATTCATTTGAACAAATTGAATGCCGATCTTGTGTCATTCCATGAATTTGTGATATAGTAATTTTTTTCTGGAAGAGAAGTATCTCCACAAGAAGAATTTAGCTTTAGTATAAGGAATGCGTTCATCCTGAGGAGGCTCTGAAAAAAAAGTTCACTGTATTTATAGTATCTCAGGAACATGGAAGTGCAATTTCTTGGATGATAGCTCCCCATATCCTCCAGCCTATAGAGCCCCTAGCTTGCTGAATAACTCTTGGAGTTGTTACTACTAAGAAAGCATAAAAATCTTTCACGGCTTTGGCAACTACCAAGTGCCTTTTCACATTCTGAATATATGCAACAATGAACCTTTGGCTCTGCTCAAATTGACTGGGCATCAGTATCAGTTCAGTAAATAATAAGCTGTTTTCATCTAGTCCTATGTATATTAGGATTAGTACTCCTAATATATTATACAATTATAATTTTATTCCTCTCCTTCAAGATTGAAGTGCCATTATGCCCCCCGTGGCCACTGGCTACACTTTTATTTTGTGCTGTTGTGTTTTATAGTTTTGATGTATTAATTTGCTGTGATTGGTATGTATTTTATATTGTTGTATTTTATTGTATATTGTTGGGCTTGGTCCCCATGTAAGCCGCCTCGGGTTCCCTAGGGGAGATGGGGTGGGATACAAGAATAACACTATTATTATTATTATTATTATTATTATTATTATTATTATTATTATTATTATTATTATATTATGACACAACAAACAAGATAGATATGCTGGATTTCGTATCACAAGTCGAACACTTCCCAAGTGTCTAGGACTGTGTGATGTATTTTTGGATGATGCGTGCAGATCCCAGTAGGGTGGCCTTTTGCAGTTGGCAGATCGTAATTTTGTCAATGTCTATTGTTTCCAAATGCCGGCTGAGATCTTTTGGCACAGCACCCAGTGTACCAATCACCACTGGGACCACCTGCACTGGTTTCTGCCAGAGTCTTTGAAGTTCAATCTTGAGGTCTTGATAGCGGCTGAGTTTTTCCTGTTGTTTTTTGTTAATTCGACTGTCCCCTGGGATGGCAACATCAATGATCCAAACCTTTTTCTTTTCCACAACTGTGATGTCTGGTGTGTTATGTTCCAGAACTTTGTCAGTTCGGAAGTCCCACAGTATCTTTGCGTGCTCATTCTCCAATACTTTTGCAGGTTTGTGATCCCACCAGTTCTTTACTGCTAGGAGGTGGTACTTGAGGCATAAGTTCCAATGAATCATTTGGGCCACATAGTTGTGCCTCTGTTTGTAGTCTGTCTGTGCAATTTTCTTACAGCAGCTGAGAATATGATCAATGGTTTTGTCAGCTTCCTTGCACAGTCTGCATTTTGGGTCACCAGCTGATTTTTGGATCTTGGCCTTAATTGCATTTGTTCTGATGGCTTGCTCCTGGGCTGCAAGGATCAGGCTTTCTGTCTCCTTCTTCAGGGTCCCATTCGTGAGCCATAGCCAGGTCTTCTCCTTATCAGCTTTTCCTTCAATTTTGTCAAGGAACTTTCCATGCAGTGTTTTGTTGTGCCAGCTGCCAGCTCTAGTTTGTAGTGAGGTTTTCTTGTACTGATTATTTGTCTGCTGTGTTTTGTTTATTATTATTGTTATTGTTGTTATTATTATTATTATTTTATTATGACACAGCAAACAAGATAGATATGCTGGATTTCATATCACAAAATCACAAGTCGAAGACTTCCCAAGTGTCTAGGACTGTGTGATGTATTAATAATAATAATAATAATAATAATTAGTCCACAAGAGCCAAAATGACAATTACTTATAGCAACTCCTTTCTATGTGTGTTATGGATATTTAATGACATACTCTTGTTGCCCTCTGCTCCGCTCCAGCTCAAAGAGTGCCTTAAAAACTAGGAGTGTCATCTTCTGGCGCTATTTCTAGTTCAATGTTGGACTGTCTCATCATAGGGTTTTCCTGGTAAAAAATATGTTCAAAGGGGGTTTATTGTGCTTCCTTCTATAGAGTACTAACAAGTGTTATTCTCTACCAGATCCTCTGCCAGTGTCATTCCCACCTTGAACAATTGTTGCTGCCCAGCAGCTTTTGGCACATTTTCTCCAGCTTCTCAGCAAAATACTGTTTGAAAAAGGAGACCCTAGTTAAACCCGGCCATGCTTTGCTGTGGCTCAGTATGATATGTAATGAATGTGTAAGAAAATAATAGTATTGTTACGAACATAGATTCACTGAGAAAATACATCATTCAATTCAATCCCCTACCTTGCGTTGCTGTGTCTATGTGGAATGAAATGAAAGGAAGGGAAGTTAAGTTTTTTTTAACTAAAAATCATTTTTATTGTTGAGGGAGGAGGGAGCAAGCTTGTTTTCTGCTGCCCTGCAGACTAGGACGTGGAACAATGGCTTCAAACTCCAGGAAAGGAAATTCTACCTGAACATCAGGAAGAACTTCCAGACTGTGAGAGCTGTTCGGCAATGGAACTCTCTTCCCCGGACTGTGGTGGAGGCTCCTTCTTTGGAGGCTTTTAAGCAGAGGCTGGATGGCCATCTGTCAGGGTGCTTTGAATGTGATTTCCTACTTCTTGGCAGGGGATTGGACTAGATGGCCCATGAGGTCTCTTCCAACTCTACTGTTCTATGCTTCTATGATTCTATGAGCTAGTAGAATCATAGAAGTTGGAAGAGACATTGCGGGCCATCCAGTCCAAACCCCTGACAAGAAGCAGGAAATTACTGGATTGACTATATTTTTGGTTTGTCCATTTTCTGCATAAACATTTAGTTCAGATGGTTTACCGACTCTGGAGCATGCTACATATAACTGCTCATCAAAGAAGCCTATGCTTTCAAATTTCTAACTGCACACTTGCAAAGATTGCCCCTGCGCTTTATTGATAGTCATTGTGAATGCAAGGCGTATTTGTAATTTTAGTCGTTTGTAGTCAAACTCCAGTTGGTCAGAATGAGTGGGATTCCCAGGGCAATCATCCCCAACTCCTGTGTGTATGTAGAGTTGGCCATGTTGGGTCTGTGTGCCAAGTTTGGTCCAGATTTGTTGTTGGCTGGGTTCAGTGCACTCTGGATAAGGGTGAACTATAACTCCCATAATCAAGGTCAATTCCAACACACCACAGCAGTATGTTCAGTTGGTCATGGGGGTTCTCTGTGCCAAGTTTGGTCTCGATTCATTGTTGGTGGGGGTCACAATTTCTCTGTTTGCCGGTGAACTATAACTCCCATAAATCAAGGTCTGCTTCCTTCAAACTTTTCCAGTATTTTCTGTTGGTCATGGGGAGTCTGTAAGCCTAGTTTTGTCCTGGTCCATCATTTGTCTCCGTGGTCTGTTGAAGTTGGAGCTAATTCAGGTGAAGGTACTTCAAATCCCATCATCTGTGGTCTGTCCCTCTCCAACCACACCAGGATGTAAAGTGGTGCATGGGGAGGGTCTGTGTGCCGGGTTTCGTTCTGATCTGTCATTGGTGCAAGTCACAGTGGTCAGTGGGAGATGAAGTGATTGTACGTACTGCGTATCCCATCATCCATGGTTCTCCCTTCCTCGAATTATTTTACTCTAAAAAATGTGCATATTGGAATGCTACATTGTGTCAAAATTTCAAGTTAAATAGCTAACTAGTTCTGCATGCACAAACATACACAGGTTGCATTTTTATATATAAATATATCCCTATTGGGAGTTTATCTATTTCACTTATTGGGAATTCATTTTGCCATTTTTTCCATGAAAGATAATTGGACCCCCTTTAATTTCTTTTAAAACCTTATTATCTACCCTATTCTTCAGACACAAGCAGTGGTCTCAACCATTTATCGTTTACTCAATTCTGGCCCATCTTTTTGAATCATCAAGATCTAATTCTATCAATTATTTGACAGGCTTCAAAATAACTTTGTAAACTAGGGCCACCCCATCCTCCATTTCCTTCTGAGAAATAGAATACTGAGTTGTATCCCTACTTTTGTGTATCCCTACTATCCATGTTTTAATTGAATTGTCCCATTTCTTAATTATTTTGCTAGGGATACTACATGGAAATGCTTGAAACAAAAAATAAAATGTAGGTAAAATCATCATCCTAGCAACCTGAGTTTTGCTTTATATACCCCAATTCTGCTTTTTCCTATTGCAAATTTGCTTATTAACCTTTTTCCATAATTGATTATAATTAAATTTTATCAGGTTATTTATATTTGTGGAGATGTGTACCCCCAAATATTTTAACTCCTTATCTCCCAGTTTTATTCCAGGGTGGATTGTATTCCTTTTAACTCTTTCCAGATAAGATTTGTATGTAAGATTTCTGATTTTTGAATGTTTATGGCCAACACTGATAATTTTTAAATTTTTAAAATAATATTGGTTACTTCCTTTACAGAGTCCTCTGGTTCCCCAAGTAGAATCATTGCATCATCCACATATAAATTAATTTTAATTTGTTCCTGGCCAATTCTATATTCTTTGATTCTGTTATCATTTCTAATAAGGTTAGCTAATTTATTTATTTATTTATTTATTTACATTACTTTTACCCCGCCTTTCTCTCCTAGGAGACTCAAAGCGGCTTACAGTAAATAGGCAAAAATTCAATGCCTAAAACAATGTAAAAACAGCAATTCATATAAAACAATCTACAAAACAACAGTTCATATAAAACAGATACCATTACAAAATAAAAACACATTATATAAAATTTTAAGAATGACTCAATTGCCAGCGCAAAAAGAATGGGGCATTCTTGTTTAGTTCCTCTATTGATCCTTATTGTTCTTATCCTAGATCCATTGATAAATAATTTTACCTGATTGTCTTTGTATAATTCCTTGATTACTTTACAAAAATTCCCTCCTAAGCTGGACTCTTCACATACTTGGGACAAGTACTGATGGTTTACCATACTGCAAGCCTTATAAACATCCAATTTTATTATTAATATTTTCTCTTTTTCTATAATTGTGTGGTTTTATTACATTCAGTATATTCCTTTTTGGGTTGGCTAATCTCTTATTTTTAATGAAAACATATTGATCCTCCCCTAATATCATTGGGATTGTATCTTTATATCTGTTATCTAGGTTTTTTTGTGAAAATTTTGTAGTCTATGTTACATAATGTAATTGATCTGTAAGAGTTGGGGTTGGTGTCGTCTTTATTAGGTTTTAGGATTGTAACTATCTACGACCTTTTCCATTTCTCTCAGGTGATTCAGTTCTTCAATATTTCATTAAATAGAATTGCTAGATTTGAGCTGATTTCTTGTTGGAATAATTTGTAGAAATTAGCAGTAAAGCCATCTGAATCAGAGGAAGAATTTGATTTGAGATTCTCAATAACAATTTCAGTTTCAGTAATAGTAATATTTTTATTCAATATTAATTGTGTCTTTGAATCTAATTTCCTTGTAATTAGTCCCTCTAATCTTCCAGTGTCGATTTGTATACAGTTTTTCATGGTAGTTTGCCATTATCTCTATTAAATCTTTGTAATTATTTTTCAATTCCCCATGTTTGTCTCTTAATTTTGATATTTTGTTATTGTCTTTTTTTAGATAACTTGATAGTCTCTTAGTATTATTTATAGAATTAATCTGGAAGTCATTCTTTATTAACATATATTTTTACTAACATATATTTTTATTACTTCAATTTTCACCGGAGCCTCCATTGGCCTAGGGGATAAAAGCCTTGTGACTTGAAGGTTGGGTTGCTGACCTGAAGGCTGCCAGGTTCGAATTCCACCCAGGGAGAGCACAGGTGAGCTCCCTCTATCAGCTCCAGCTCCATGCGGGGACATGAGAGAAGCCTCCCACAAGGATGCTAAAACATCAAAAATATCCGGGCGTCCCCTGGGCAATATCCTTGTAGACGACCAATTCTAACACAAATGACCTTCTATATATACAATTGAAAATAAACCAGTTCAGTAAACAATATGTCTGGCAAATTAGTTATACTGTTTAAATTCACAATAATAACAGTCAACATCAAATGGATTGTCCAATATACATTGAAATGCAGTCGGCGTTAAATTCACAGTAATAACAAACAACCTCAAATGGATTGTCCAATATACATTGAAATGCAATCGGCGTTGTGTATTCTAATGCCGAGAAGAATAAGTCCGCCACGACCGGTTTCGGCCCTGCATCAAGCCTTCCTCTGGTGGTACAGTTCCAAATTTAACACTTGTTCTCCTTAGAGATACATGTTTTTACAGTGGAATGGGATACTCTGCTGTGTGTTGGGTTCTAATTGCGAGTAATTTTATTTGAATCTGGAGACGACCAATTCTCTCACTCCTGAAGCAACTCAGGTTGCTTCTGACACACAATTTTTTTTAAAATCTAAATTTGCTTTTTAGTTTTCTCAATCTTTCTTTATTTAATTCTGATGGGTCATTTTGGAGGGCCTGAAATAGTTTGTCTCTTTCCTGTTTTAATGTCTCACTTCTCTCCTTTAATTTTTTTGATATCGTGTTCCAATGAGATGCATCACAGGCATCCCAAATTATATTCTCCTTTACATCAGGCATTCTGTTGCTCCTGAAATACTGCTACAATCAATGTAACATCTTGCCTCACAGAAGCACACAATCTCACCACCATGGAAAGCTATTCTTTGGTGCTTAAAATACCATTCATGGGGTTGCAACTTGACCTTGGCTTTGTTGTATCCCTCATGCTTTTCTTCAGTGACTCCATTGGTTTCTGTGCAATCTTTTCAAGGAGCTGTGGGAGACAGACTTCAGCTAGCTTGACATATAAATTTATAGCTCACCTTTCACACAGTATGAAAGACAAGTCAGGTTATTCTGCTGGGATGATTATGTTTAACATTTAAATCACCCAGGACCTACAAATTGATGCAGATAATGACTGTTATTATTTTTATAAACTTTATCATTCACATTAGCAACATGTTTGTAATTAATACAGTTGCTGTTAGTTCGTATTTATATGTTGAAACTATAAATACCTCAATAATGGGATTAAGAACACTGGAATACTAAATGTCCTGCCCAACTTACCGGGCAGGAAATTTGCAATGAGAGTGCTCCTCCTCCCATCATTCCTTGGGCTTCCCCTTTCAATGAGTTTTTGCACCCCACATACTCCCTGTAGTGTGGGAGTCAGGCAGCCAATAAAATTGAACCTCTAGGTGCAAACTGATTGGCCAGCAAAGGTGGACAAGAGTGACTATGTTTTCACTCAGGACTGCCTCCTGTGTACTGACATAGGCCCCACAGGTCCTTCAGCATAGTTGCCTTCAAGCCCCCCCAACTCCTACCCTCTGTTATTGTGGCTGTTTTTCTATTGTGTTCTGCTTTGTCACAACGTGCAGGTGAATGGCATGGACCCAGTATCTGGTTGTTCTCTCTCATTTGAGGGACCTGCCCTTGGCATTTCAGGTGGGATCATGGCTACACAAGGGTGCCTGGTGCAGTATAGGATGGGGGCTGGCACCATGGCCCCTCCCAGCTTGTTCCACCTTGAATGGGTCAGGCCATCCAGTCCTTAATCAGAGCCCTCCCATCACCACTTTGCCAGATTAGCAGTTGGGCTGTCTGATCACATGCTCCAGGATCCATGTTTGTCTGCCAACCCTACTTCCAGCTGTAAGCAATAAACAAGTTGTGGCCTTTATTATCGCAACTTGTACATATTGTGTATTTTGTATCTTAAGCAGAGGGGAACTGTCTGGTGACCAGACAGTACATATATATTAATTTTCAAAACTCAAAAGATGTAATGAATTCAAATAAATACATCACAAAAGCACATGAAAATTGCATTAAATTAGTTAATAAATTACATTTGTTACTTTATTAATAATTGAAAAGTTTTTGCTTTGAAATAATATTTATAAAACATACAACACATATTCTATACACAACAAATGTTCAGTGTGGTTCTTGAACTTGATTTGAGAAAACAGTTTTTTTAAAAATCAGATTAAACATATGTAAGATTAAGTCCTAAATCTGGGACCGAATTCAATTTCCTATGGCATTTTTAAAATAAGGGTATAAGAAGAGAAAGCCCTTTCCACCAGTTCTGTATTTGTAAATAGCAACAGAAGCTTTACCTGTTTGTCAGAGAGCTGTTCGTATTCTCTGCTGATGTCTGCTCAAAATTCAATAAGGGATTTTTCTTTGAATTCAGCTTTGAAAGTAGTATCAATTGAAAGTCCGATCAACTTCACTTTTTTCTTGATTGATAATCTGGGGGCTTGGAAGCATTCTTTTTCAAAGTGATTTGCAACCCAGTTGTTTTATTTTCCAAGTTTGGAGAAATACTTCTCAAAAGATGATTTTAGCTCTTTCAAGTGTTTAGTTATTTTTTTCTCACATTTCCTGGGAGAGCTGTAACATGTTCTCAGATAGGAAATTGTGTAAAGTTTTAAATACCCGAGGTTGGCCTTTGTCAATATATAACCTCCCAAATTTTAATTTTTAATTATAAATTCATTTTTCTGAAACTTTGAAGAACATTACCAAATTATTCTGATAGTTATCAGACTATATACCACAACAATTAGATTAATTAATGTGTTTTCTTTGAAATCACAATCATCAGCATTAAATACAGTATATTCTCTCCTCTTGTGGGCTCTGACAGAACATGACAAAGCAAAAGGTTTCCTTCAACTTCATTGCCTTTCAGATGCTTCACAATAACAAGACAAACCATGACATAAGAAACATTCATCCTGTCATCGACTTGAATAGCAAAGAATTTACTACTTTTAATTTTTCCTTGTACTGTTGCCTCAACATTGTCAGAGATATTCTGAATTCTCTGAGATAATAGTATTGTATGAAAGAGGGATAGTGTTAATTTTTTCACACATTCTTTTCCAAGCATGCACAGAATTTCATATTTTGCATAAGGAAAAGTTAAATTCTCAGTTATAGTATAATCTTTACATCTAACAATACGATAACTGATAGGAAGCTTCAACCACATTTTTGTTATCTCTGTTATCAGAAGGCAATAACATTTTGCTACTCAGTGACTGGGAAGATTATGTCTCAGACTTCTGTTTTTCACCAGTGCATAATCTTAAAAGTGTATATGGCCAAAAGATTATTAAAATATATTTCCCCTAATTAACCTGCCTAATCTGGCATCAGTAAATTACCATTTTGCCATAGCTTGACTATAATAATACACACAAAGATTAAAATGTTAACTGATTTTTGTCAGTGAACAATGATAGTCCATAACATGGTGAGAAGGAGAAAGGAGCTTAAGAACATCCTATGAATGTAACAATCTGTCTGTGAATTAAATTTGCCTGCCCTGTTATATTATGCTAATGTGGTGTTAGACAACTTTATTAATAGCATTTAGACAGTTTTTCAAAACCGTGTTCATGAATATTGCCAAAATACCTACAAGACTGAAGAGTCCAGTTTTAAAACATTTGATATCTAGACCTTATACATGTTTTATCTTTGAAAGCAATATGAATACAGAACATTTATTTTGAGGAGTGTATAAAACATTTCTGAATAGTTCAAGGCTACAATCTTTTATTCACTTAATTGCAATTAAGTTTCATTAAACTAACCAGAATTTATGTCTGAGTTGATATGTACAGTATCACATAGTCTTTTTATTATTCAACAGAAACTGGGAAAGAGTATAGTTGAAGGCCTAATATGCCAGTTTCCTCTGTGGGCTGACATAGTATCCTGAATTTGATCTAAAGCCTGAAGATTGGACCCCCCTCTCCTGGCCTTCCATGCCATGCTGGACTTTTGTCCAGGTAACAATTTCTTCTTGCACAGGAATTTGGGTTAGAATCATAGTGTTGGATGGGACCGCATGGACCATCTAGTTCAACCCCCTGCCATATAGGAAAAGGATATTAAAAAATACCCCTGACAGATGGCCATCCAGCCTCTGTTTAAAAGCTTCCAAGGAAGGAGCCTCCACTACACTCCTGGGCTTAGTTTTAAATCTAGCAGACTTCAAATAAAGCCATTGTTATTCAAGAGTTGAGGCATTATCTAGAACAGTGGTTCTCAACCTGGGGTTCCCAGATGTTTTTGGCCTTCAACTCCCAGAAAATCCTAACAGCTGGTAAACTGGCTGGGATTTCTGGGAGTTGTAGGCCAAAAACATCTGGGGACCCCAGGTTGAGAACCACTGATCTAGAATGACACAAGATGAGGTCTTAGAGGTTGCCCTAGGCAGTTTTGCCAAATTCTCTCAAACAGAAGTGCTTTTCTACGACTGCAATAAATCTCTGAAATTGTTAATTCCTGTTAGCTCAGACCCATTGAATCAATGACATTTATATTCGTGTTGATTTTCCAAAATTCTCATTTATTCAATTGATTAACTTTAGTTGGGTTTAAGAGTTGGATTTATTCAAGTATCTATTTATGGTTATTCTAACATTCTTGTACCTATTAATGGCGTGAAGAACATTAAGAACTTGCCTAAAATCACATACTAAACAAAGGCATGATTGAAGTAATATAAATAGGAGTGACTTCCAATCAGATTTATATTGTCCCCATTATTCCTCTGGCTAAATTGGATTGGGAATCAGCATATCAGCCTCCCAGCAGCCTAGCCAACAGAGCCAAGGCTGATGAATATCAGGAGTTGCTCTCCTACAGCATTTGGAGGGCCACAACTAACTTTGAATAAGATGAATAGCCGAGAACTTTTCTTCTTATGTCCTCAATTTGGAACAATAATGGGCACCAGAAAGAAATCTTGAATTTTCTTGTCAATGTGGCTTTGCAGTTTATGCACACTTAACTTATGACTGTAGACAAGGAGGAAATGAATATTAATTTAGAGCCTATGATACCTTTATATGTACAATTTAAATACCGGTAGAGGACTGTGACCCCTTAAAGAAAATGTATTAACTGCGAAATGATTATGGAACACTAATAGCTGGAAAGTATTGAACTGTATGCAACAAATATTTACAAATGTATGTCTATTTGAATAGATAAAATAGGGAAAAAATTAAAATGCAACTTCTTTAAGGGCTGCTGGTGCTTTTTTGAAGTTATATTGGAAACAAAATGATTACCTCCTCTCATTTGCCATGACCTTAGTAATTATTGATTCCTCAAAGTTATTTGTATTGGTACTTTTCTCCAAATAACAAATAGCACCTTCAGGGAAGAAATGTTAATCAGAACATTGCAGAAATTCAATGCTTTTCTAGAGTTCCTTCTTGACAAAAATATTGTCCTGAAGCAGCACTGGAGTGACCTGTCACTGGTTCTTTGTCCTGTTAACAGTCACCACATTAAATAGTCACTCCCTTCTTCCCAGTTTTTGCATTCCTTTTATCTTCAGCCTTGAAGATAAATATATCAGCCTTATATCTTCCAGCTTATCTGAATTAAAAACACAATCCTTCCTTATTTTAATTATTCTTCAGTAAGCCCAACACTATAACAAGACAAACATAATTTGATTAGTAGATGCCTCCTTTGATCCCTGTGATTCAGTACAACTTAATATAATGATATGTTTTTTTAAAAACACACCATACTGCAGGTAGGAGGGGAAAGGTTGCAAAGATGTCTTTAGATGTGCGGATGGCTGGATGAGGGGAAGTTGTTTCATGAATACGTGATGTGCTAATTTATCCTCCCAATATATGTATATCTCACCTTTCTGTAAAATGTCATGGTAGCTTGAATCTTTAATCTTTTTGTGCCATGAAAAATCTTTATAGTTCAGATCATTTGAAGCAAACATCCTTGATCTTTTGGGTAGTGAATCAAAGAGGATCAGAATAGAAACTGGTGTGTGTGTGTGTGTGGGGGGGGGGGGGGGATAAAACACTTTAGCTTGACCAAGAAGTTGTTGATTAGAATGGGAAAAGCAGTGTCTTCATTGTAAGAAAACAATGCAAAAAACCCATGCTGTTTTCTATGATGTTGTATGGGCTTTTGGACTTGTTCTTTCAATTTTTCTCATTCTTCACTGGAGATAAACCCTGCTCGATTGCCTTATGCTCCTAGATCTTGGTCTTGCTGACTCCGTGTATTCTCCATAGCCTAGGAAGGAAATATTCAAAAACTCATTGGAGGCTGGTGCTTTACAAACCACTAGGGTGATATGTCCACTACAGCTTTTATTTCATAATATAAAGAAGTACCCAAAGAGCTGAATCCTATTATTAAATAAAAATACAAAGTGTAGGGGAGGGAAGGATGTGTCCTTCTAATTTGGGAGCCAGATGCACTTCTTGTATTTAAAAGTCCATGGCTGTCCAGATACTTTTTGAATTGCAGCTCCCATAAGCTCCATGGTCAAAGGCTTGGGAAGATGGGAATGATCATTCATCAGCAACTAGGAGGTGGAGTTAATCAGCCCTAGAATACAGTGAGCAGATTTTGCATTCTGTAGATGTATCTTGTACAATGAACCTCTTCTGAGATGGGAGAATTCAAAATGACTGTTTGTTTTCTGATGGGTCTGTGGACTGTAATAAACGTTGTTGTATTCTTTAGGTTGCTTTTCTTGGTAAGTCAGTAGAAGAAGAAAGTAAATGCATGCTTAAGTCTTGTAATGTAAAAAATCACACTTATTAACTGTTTAAGTGAACACAGTTGCCACTTGCTCCCATGGAAAATATATCATATTCCAATCAGTGTGGAAATAAGACCACTATCTATGCTATATTGTCCATTATTCTCTAAACTCAAAGAAAGGTGCAATGTTTACATGCCTCATGTTACAACTGGAATTTTGCCACATTTGAATGATGATGATGATGATGATGATGATGATGATGATGATGATGATGATAACAACAACTTTATTCTTGTATCCCATGCCATCTCCCTGAGGGGACTCAGGGTGGCTTACATGGGGACCAAGCCCGACAATATACAATAAAATACAACCACATAAAATGCATTCCAATTACAACAAATTAATACATCAGGACTATAAAATCACAACATCACACAATGAAAGCATAGCCAGTAACCAAGGACTACATACTGGCACTTTAATCTTGGGGCAAAGGAATAAGATTATAGTTGTGCAATATATTAGGCGTACTAATAACATAGATAAAGTGCAGAGGCTAGGATATAGGTGGGGGTAGGGGTTCAGTCAATTCTTCATCTTAATTGAAGGTGGCTTGAAAAAACCAGGTTTTCAAATCTTTTCGGAATGAGGCCAGGGTGGGAGCTAATCTGATATCTCTCAGAAGAGAATTCTAGAGCCGGGGGGCCACCAACTCATCCCCACCAACTGTGTTTGAGACAGTGGTAGGAGCGAGAGAAGGGCCTCCCTCATAGATCGTAAGGTTTGCGCAGGTTTGATGTGTTCCTCGTAGTGCTAAATCCTAAAATATTCTCAAACTCCATAAAGGTTCCAATCTTTTTGTTATACGTTCTTGTGCTCACATTGCACCTCTGTTCTTAAATTCATGGTGCACTCTTAAAGCAATTCAAATGTGTACCATTCTCATAAATATCATAGGAATTTGTCTCTTTCATCAAACACAACAAAGTAGTCTGTCATAGATTTCTGGCATGGATTTTTGCTTCTTACTTTGGTAGCACATGTATTAATAAACTTCTGTAGGAAAGAGCCTCCTGGTATCTTTGGAGATGTAAATGAAAGTACATGAAATGACGATGTACCCTGTTTCCCCAAAAATAAGACAGGGTCTTATATTAATTTCTGCTCCCAAAGATGCACTAGGTCTTATTTTCAGGGGATGTCTTATTTTTCCATGAAGAAGAGCTCACATTTATTGTTGAACAACAAAATGAACATTTATTATATACTGTAAAGTAGTTGTCATCACAAACCAGCATAACCAGACAAACTATGAATCCTATCAAGAATTTCTTGTTACTACCATTATTTACATGTACAACAATCTATGGTACCTCTTGCAATTTAGGTTTCACAAGGTTTCCACGCTGATTTCTCTCTATTATAGTTTCAATGTAGTCATGAATGATGAATAATATAATATACTATAATAATAATATGATAATATAATAATAATATAATGATATACAATATATTAATGAGATAATATAATATAGGATATAATAATAACAGAAAATGATAATAATATGGTATTAATAGGATAATATAATAATGGGATATAATAACAGAATAGCATAATAATATAATAATAATAGGATAATATAATACAATAATAGAATTGAATAGAATGATATAAAATATATTAATAGGATAATATAAAATGGAATATAATAATAATAACAGAATATGCTAATAATAATAAAATAATAATATGATAATATAATAGAATAATATTATAGAATATAATGATATAAAATATATTAATAGGGTAATATAAAATGGAATTTAATAATAACAGAATAATAATATAATAATATGAAAATATAATAGAATAATAATAGAATAATAATATAATGATATAATAATAATAATAGAAAAATATAATATGATTTAAAATATATTAATAGGATAATATAATAATAATAAAGTAACAGAATATGATGATAATAATATGGCAATAGAATAATAGTATAAAATAATCGGTTTCATGGCATAGGATAGGAAGATAAGAGGAGAATCCCAATGCGTCCTGTACCTTTAAGGAGCGAAGCCTTGGGGAGGAGCGGAAAGCCCTCTTCCTTCCCTCCCTCCCACCCTCCCTTGCCCTGGCTCCAGGAGCCAATCAGAAGCCTCTGGGAAGCAAGACAGCATGGCCAGGAGGGAGACGGAAGGAAGGAAGAAACGGCAGCAGCCACGGAAGGTTCTTCAAGCCTCGGCTGGGGGACAGGAAAGGAAAGGCAAGGCAGGCAGGGAGGGAGGGAGGCACAGAAAGCAAGCACTTTCCCTCCCTCCCTCCAGTGTGTGTATGAGGAGTGCTGCTTTAGCCCTGCAGCCATGCTTCCCAATGGAACTCTGCTGCAGCCTCAGTTGCTAGGTCTTACTTTTAGGGGAGGCCTTATATTTGGCAATCCCCCCAAACCCCTGCTAGGTCTTATTCTTTGGGGAGGTCTTATTTTTGGGGAAACACGGTAGACATTATCTAAAAGGCTGAATGAATTGTTCCGTATAACCTTTCCCCCCTTCTATTGCAGAAAGTAAAAGTGGTAAAGGAATGATGGGATGGATCCAGAAAGAATAAGTTATTCTTCAGTGCTTACGCCCATGAATGGAACTGAAATGGGGCTGGAGAACCTGCGGCCCTGCAGACACTATTTGACTAAACTCCCAGCCAGCCTAATCAATAATGAGGGATAACAAGAGCACTACATCATCAATACCAAGTTCTGTAGGCTATTTTTCATAGGACAGAAATGGCAAAACCACATCTGAGTATTCCTTGCCTAAGGATACCCTAGGACATTCATAGGTTTGCCATAAATGTCTAGGCAACTTGAAGGCACACACACAAATTTTCTTAAATTAGTTCATATACAATAAAGGGATATAGATAGATACAGAAAGTAGAAAAATCAGCACATTAGCTCAATATTTTTATTCATATGTAATTTGAATGTAAACATTACATAGAAGTTACCCTTAATGAAATACGCATTTTCGGGAATAACCCTGTTGATAAAGCAGCAAAATCCCCTTTTGCCTTCTTTGCCTGATGAAGAAGCCAGTGAAGCTTCAAGGCTGTCATGATGTCATTGGTGCTTTTAATTCATCCAATAACTGTTTCATTGTTTTGCGGATTTTGGATTTTATTGTATTTGAAGGATATGGAAGCCCAGGACTTTTGAATTTAACCTTTGTCTTTAACTTCCATCTTTTTTTTTGAACACTGTGAAATATAAATGGCCAGAGATCATAATATTTTAGATCCTTATCAACTTGCAGAGTAAAGGAGTTTTAAATGACCTTCTGAAGAACACAAAAGAAAATTGATGCTGTAGATATAGCACAGTAACACAAGGACAAACAGAATATAATTTTGTATTGGTTACTTCTTTTTCTTTTACTGTCTGGTAAAAATCCATTACCAGTAGTCTGTGGCTGAACAAATATCAGCTTGTTCCACAGAAAATACTCACTTCTAACTGATCCTTTGGCTTAATGTTATATCACACTATTCATCAGATAGACTTCTCCAAGTTAATTCAGATGAGTTGGATGTCTGTGAGGACAATCTGGTATGGTGTGAAATTTCTCTTTAAAAGAGAATCTATTAATGGTTTTCAAAAGAAAGGTGCATTTTCCACACCTTTATCTATTTTAATGCCATATTTTTCAATTCAGTTAGATCTATCAGTTTCAGTTATAAAAGCAGATTTTTTTTGTTTTATTCTTGCTTGACTAAAGCAAAGGATTGAAAGCAGTCCAGAATATATTGCTGTGAGTTTTCTGGGTTGTATGGCCATGTTCCAGAAGCATTCTTTCCTGACATTTCATCCACATCTATGGCAGGCATCCTCAGAGGTTGTGAGGGGTTGGAAACTAGGCAAGTGGGGTTTATATATCTTTAGAATGTTCAGGGTGGGCGAAAGAACTCTTGTCTGCCTGAGGCAAGTGTGAATGTTGCAATTGGCCAACTTGATTAGAATTAAATAGTCTGGCAGCTTGAAAGCCTGGCTGCTTTCTGCCTGGGGGAAACCTTTGTTGGGAGAGGTTAACTGGCCCTGATTGCTTCTTGTCTGGAATTCCCCTGTCTTCTGAGTGTTGTTCTTTATGTAGAGTTCTGATTTTAGAGTTTTTAAATACTAGTTCGTTTTCATGGTTTCTTCCTTTCTGTTGAAATTGTCCACATGCTTGTGGATTTCAGTGGCTTCTCTGTGTAGTCTGACATGATAGTTGTTGGAGTGGTCCAGCATTTCTGTGTTCTCAAATAATATACTGTGTCCAGGTTGGTTCACCAAGTGCTCTGCTATGGCTGACTTCTCTGATTGGTTAGTCTGCAGTCCCTTTCGTGTTTCTTGATTCATGTTTGACCAATGCTGTGTTTGGTGGTCCCTATTTAAACTTGTCCACAGCTGCATGGGATACAGTAGACTCCTGCAGAGGTGATTGGATCCCTCTTGTCCTTTGCTGAATGTAGCATTTGTTGAATTTTCTTAGTGGGTCTGTAGATTGTTTGTAGGTTGTATTTCTTCATCACCTTGCCTATACAGTCAGTGGTTCTCTTGCTGTATAATAACATTTTTCCTCTAGGCAGATCTTTGTCTTTACTCTCGTGGCTTGTTCTTGGTCTTGCAGCTCTTCTGATGTCTGAGTCCATAATGTTTTTATGTAGACTTCCAGAATTTTTGGGACTGCAAGTCTTCGTAGCTCTAGGTAGCACAATCAATAGGGAAGGAGTGCTAGGATTTGCAGTAGAAGACATCTATAGGGCTGAATGTTTTCCTCTCCTGAACTACAGTACTGATATATAATTTATAGGTCAATACTTACTGGTATCTGAAAAAGCATTCTGTCAAAGACGACTTCATTTGGAAAGCAGCTTAAAGATGCTTAAACACATAATCTTTAAGGACATAAATCATAACCAGTACAGATTATGTCATATGAAGAAATCTTTCAGTCCTCCATAAACAGTGTTGTCCAAGCCTGTTTTCATGTTGGAGAGAGTCAGCCATTATTTTCTTGAGCTGAATGTTAAAATTAATGTGATATTTTGACTACCACTGTGATTAGATTTGCTGTCAGAAGTTATAGAAATAAAGAAAAGGGGGAATCTAAAAAACTATCCTCTCTGTACATGAAATACCCATTTTTTGCTTTCAATTTCAACCTTTGAAGTAGTACAAGCTGTCACACAGGAGACAGTGATATCTCGTGTTATTGTATTCTGACTTCTGTTTGACCTAATGGTAATACAAAACTATCATGAAGTTGCAGCCTTATAGTGCCTAACCTTTTTTTTTTTTTTTAAAAAACAAAACTTTGAAATTGTTCATATTTTAATCCTTTGCGGAATTACAAAAGAGAGCTCATATGTGGAACCACACTACTCACTTTCTCTATTAGACTTCAAAGAAGTACAGGACTAATATGTAGCAGCTATAGTACTTAGTCTCCAGGATAAAAGTGTTCACTTTCATCAGTGTTTAAACTAATAGTTTTATACCTGAGCACCTTTATTGCTTTAAAAAAAATCACATCCGACTTAAATACTTCAAAGAAATAAAACTATTGAAACAGGCAAGAATAGTGGGATGGACCTTTAGGATTTCTTATTTGATGTCTTTTTAAATTAAAAGGTTTCTAATTATTTTTGATTCAATATCTGAAAATGTCTGCAAAAACTATGACCTTAGCCAACAGGCACACATACAGTGATATTTGATTTTATCCACTGTGTTAATAATTGTTACCTAATTTGTGACTTTTTTTCTGTTTTGTGCCATTCAGCACAGTAACTTTACATTACCATGGATTTTTCTGCCTTATCACATTCAAGTCTATTCTATATTCGAGACATAAAGATAAGCTAATCCATCATATATTATTTTAATGTAGTATAGAGGGATGGATGAAAATGTGGACCAATATAACTTTTTGATGCTGTTGGATTATTAGGCCTCACAAGCACAGTTACCTTTTGTGATGGCCTGGATGGTATATCCAATATTTCCTTATTGAAATACATTGAACAACAACAAAAACAACAAAACTTTATTTATATACCACTCTATCTCCTGTGTGGGACTCAAAGCGGTGTACACATGATGAAACATATACATCATACAAGATACAAAAACCTGTATAGTAACAATTAACAACCATGTTTAAAATTCCAAACATTTAAAACAATTAAACCAATAAATAAAAACAATCACCTTGGGTGATTCTAGAGCCAATGGATATAATATATAAAGTGAACAAGATGGCAATATAGGCCAGGGTAAAACTAACGTAATAAAAATAGGCATAAGCCAGGGGTGAAGTGTGGCTGATAGCAAAGCATGCCTGTTGATATAATCAAGTTGTTTTGCTGTAAAGCTTCATTTGCATTTAACAAGGTTTTACCAACAATTGCAGATTTCTTCCTATTATTAATGGAAATAACTTCAGACATAAAGAATGTGAAAGAAAAAAACTGACAAATTTAGCCACCTATGTTAGTTCACCAATCTATTCAACACAAGGAGGAGAACATGGCAGCAAAGGAGGCGGAAGAAGAGGAAGAGAAAAGAAAAATTTCCATCAAGAATATACATATGCAAATGATGCTCTATTCTTCACAAGCCACTTTCTACCAATGGAGAACACTGACATGCTCCTTTCCTTGAGTATTTATTCTAACTGGCTCACTGAATTCCCAAGTTCAGACCCAAGTTTGTGTTATGCCCACATTCATTATACTCACTTAACATGAAGCTGATTTCAGAATTTTCCCTTTTTAAAGCTACTTAAATAAGAGTGGTCATTGTTTTCATGCCACTAAAACAATAGTTAATTTTAATGCGTTGTCGAAGGCGTTCATGGTTGTTGTGTATTTTCCGGGCTGTATGGCCATGTTCCAGAAGTATTCTCACCTGATGTTTCACCCACATTATGGCAAGCATCCTCAGATGGAACATGGCCATACAGCCCGGAAAACACACAACAACCCAATAGTTAATTTTAGTCTATTTTAGCCTAAAAAGACAAAACAGGAATCCACTAAACTAAACTAGGCTATAGTCCATCAGATGCAAGTCAGTGGGGTCCTTTCTATCTTTCCATAATTAAACTGATTTTCTAATTTAACTCAGGTAAACATGAAGAAATATCTGCAAATCATGAGTGCACAGATCCTTTCAACGCACCATTCCAGGCATTGTCATAGTGCATGTGAGAACCGTCCATAGATTTGAGCCCATCTACGTCAAAGTTAGAACAAATTTTGTTTCTTGGCCCATGAATCATCTCGAAACAGATAGTTTTGGGACTGAGTAGATCTTTGTGTTGTCTGCAATTTTGTTTACTCCATGAGCTACCTCTGTGATTCCAAAAAGATCTCATTCGAAAAGAAATGAGGAAGTGAAATCAGGATTACTGTTTTGATTAATCATAAACTTAGGAAAAGTGCAATAGTAACCAAGAAATACCTGCACATATTTTGATCTATAAAAATGATTGTTGAATGCTTTTATTTTTAAAAATCAAATTTAAAACAGATTTTGCCTTGGTGCAGAAGAAGGGAAATTAAAATCAATACTATCTCTTTTTTGGTTGAACCTCCCACCTCTCAATTCCCAAATCAAATGAAAAGCTTACATGTTTATATTAATAATACATTTCAGAAATATGCTGCTTTGAATAAGAACACCATGATGACATTCCTGCGTATCTTGAATAATTAAACTAGAACAGAAACTGTATAGATAATTCTACATCAGATTTTTTGTGCTATGAAAAGGTGAAGAATAGGCCAATACAGCAATAACTAATGATAATACAAAGGGAGTGATGACAAGTGGAAATATGTTATATTACAAATAAACAGAAATGCACATACATATATGCACAGCATATAGTGGTCTGCCTTTCATATCAATGGATTTTGCATTCACAGATTTCCATAGTTGAAAATATTTCTTAAAAATTCCAACCCCCACCCCCTCCCCAAACTTTGATATTGCCACCATTTTACTAAGTCATTGTATATAACGGGGCTTGGTTTTCTGTGGATTTTGGTATCCATTGGGCATTCTGGAACCATATCTCAGAGGACACCATAGGTCTATTGTATTTATGTTTGTAACACTGTATGATATGATGAAAATGTAGGCTAAGTTTTCCTTTATTTTGATAATCATATTTTATTAAAAAAATACATAAGCAACAGAATATACTGCTTTTGTCTAGATTTGGAACTTGGAAATCTGTTTGGTACTTTGTAGATAGTTTTTTTATTGCATATGGTGTTAGATGTGATATTATGTATATCTGTTGGTATTTGCAATGGTAAATAAATATTAGAAAAAAGAAGTGAAACTCCTCATATTAATGAGAAAATAATCCTTCACTGATTTTGTCTCTTTTGTTGCCCCACTTAGTTGTGCTGCTCTCCTTTGTTGGAAATCTTATTCCAGTCTACATTCTACAACTATGCTGGGTGACTGGAATCTATGTGGATGACACAGTTATGTCAGTTTTACATTATCATCAGTGCAGACTAAGGAATCCTAGCATTTGTTGCTTGGGGAGTATTTGGAAATCTATGCTAGATGGATGTAGTCCATTCTCCTGAACAATAGTTCCCAAGATGATCTAAGTACCTGTGAATACTACAGAACATGATGGTTTATCATCCATTCCTCTCTATCATACTATATGAACTGTCATTCAAGGGAATGGATTACACTAGAGTTCTCTAGTAACAAATTCTAATATAGTTTTAATGGTTTAAATTCATATTTATATGTTATTGATTTAGTTATGTTATGTATTACTTTTATATGTATGTGCGGCATTGAATTTTTGTCATGTTGCACACCGCTCTGAGTCCCGTTGAATCATGTGCTGGGAGAAAGACAGGTTATAAATTATATAAATAAATAAACACACTGGCAACACATTTCTCACTTAACCTTTTGATATTTGTAGTATGATGGGCAGTAACATAATGGAGCCAAGAGTCAAGGGTCTGGAACTTCTTGATCTGCAGGGAGTACAGTATCCATCAGCATTTGCTGACAAAAATACCTGTTTTGCCTCTGTTTTGTATTTGAAAAAAGTTTCTTTTCTCATAAGCAGTACTGAGATCTAGATACCATCTTCAGAAGGTGTCTTCTGGGTAAAGATAGGTAATCATTAATGCCTCTTTACCTTAGGTCATACTCAGTGAGCTTAAGTGGTGAAAAACAAGATATGGGGGGACATCAGAGTTACAATAACCCACTTATGGAATGCCTTAGTAAGGAGAGCATTGTATTTGTAATGCATTTGTCCTATGTTAATTTTTGTTCTTTCTTTCTTGTTATTTCTTGTGTATTTTGTATTTATTCTTTTAGTATAATTAAAGCCACCCACAGAAGCATTTTATCTGTAGGTGAACTAAAAACATTTAATATCTAGTGTAATATAATCAGCTGTTTAGTGTGGTGTATCTTTTCCTATGCATCTACGAAAGACTCCAGGACTACATAGGCAAGAGAAGACTTAAAGCAGAACAGAGGGCATAATAGAAAGCATAATACATTGGCCAGCAGCAGATGCTTTTGATTCTAAGAAGCCAAGCAAAGTTAGCCTTGGTTAGTACTTGGACGGGACACTGCCAAGTGCTGTTGGCTATATTGCAGAAGAAGACAGTGGCAGTCCACCTCTGAGTATTCCTCTTTTAAGAAAACTCTATGAAAATTATGGGGTTACCATAAATTGATAGACAACCTCAAGGCGCATATGCACACATGCAGCAAGTGTAATGTATTTTATAGCTTCAAAGAAAAAAAAAATGTTTGGCTAAAATGATAACCTAAGACTCTAGTAATTCTGTCACATATATTTATCTATTTAAAATGGGAAGCACTGCAATGACATTTGTTATATTTAGCAAGAGAACTGTCTGTTTCTGCATTTTTTCATTGCGAGTGTAGTGCACATGCATAACTTATAAACTCATACATAACACCCATATTTCAGGAGCTTAGATATTTATTCCTCTAATATTTTTTCAACAAGATGTAAAATTTCCTCTGGGACTGAAAGAATAATATGATTGATTAGGATCTTCCACATTTTGTCCCACAATGAAGCCAGAGATGGTCCCTCGGAGAATAATTGCTATTTTACTACACATATCACTTTCCTCCCCTTTGGAGAGGATATTTGGATCTTGATATCACAATATTGATCTCCTGCATAATTTTAGGATCATATTGCTAACATCCATATTTTGTTTTGCATGTTATAGTGCTAGCTCAATAATCAAAGACATTGGCTCAAACTAAATGTTAGGTTTAGCATGCTTTCTACACAGATGTTCCTCTGTAATGAAAGACAAAACATCTCTATTATACATAGGATTCTACGCACTTATGTCTCTTGCATTTAGTATATTTTGTGTTGTGATTGAAAGGCAAATACTTCTCCAATATGCCTTGCTGGCTGTTAGGGAATATATCACTAAGAAAATCTTGTTGTGAGAGTGAAAAATTGTTAACTATAGGAACTTTGAATTCCACTTAACTTTTTGTCTGACCTGTTGGTCCTGGGAAGGCATTTTTGTTCTCGAGTATATTATTATAGATTCCAAGACAATCGAACCCTTTTAAACTGTTTTAAATGAATATTTAATTATGATTGCTTTTTAAATTGTGTTTTCTCTTTTGTATTATGGTTGTATTTTATTTGAACACATATTGTGATCCATCTTTAACATTATATTTGGAGAAAGCCAGGCTATTTTTTTTTTTTAAAAAACCCACACATTTTTTACCTGAATAGCTGTAAACTGTTCCCAAAAGTTCAACTCCTTGCTAGGCACAATTTCCCAAACATTCAGTCATGAGCTATGCACATATTTTTTTTTAGAAATTTTTAAAATAAAAAACAGGCAGGGGAAAGGGATTTCAATTAAACAGATGTCATTTTTCCCCATCTTGGCATCAACCAAAGTGAAGTACTGTAACAAAAGACACTGTCCAGGCATGATTCAAAAGACAGTTGGAGTCAAAATATTCAAGACATATACAAATTTCACTCTATGCAAGCGTTGCTGTTTGTGGTGGTGGTTATTTTTGATGCATTAAATGCTAGTAGTAAAGGTAAAGGTTTTCCCCTGACGTTAAGTCCAGTCGTGACTGACTCTGGGGGTTGGTGCTCATCTCCATTTCTAAGCTGAAGAGCTGGCATTGTCCGTAGACACCTCCAAGGTCATGTGGCCGGCATGACTGCATGGGTTAATGAAAACTGGAGAGATTATCTAGGTTTGTAATTCAACTTGCAAAAGATCAAACTTTTTCATATGTGGAATTCTAAAATACACAGGTGACAACCACTTCTTTGTTTTAGATGCCCCCTCTTGAAAACAGATCATAAATCTTTCACTTTTCTAGTAAAAAGTCCCACCCACTTGCAATTATTTCTGAGTAATTTCCCATTGATCCAATGCAGATGCATACATGGCAGAGGAGTTTAAAATGAGCAGCTGATTTTACTTGACAATAGGGAAGATTGGGACAAGAATCACATCATTGACTTAGCTATTTCTTTTCCTGTCCTTTGAGCATCTATTGTAAAGAATCTGTTGTTTAAATGAACATGCCTGGTGATTTAATACAATGAAAGCATTTTAATGCAGTGTGTCCAATTCATCCCTGAAGCAATTTGTCCGTAAAATTAACTAGGCAGAAATCTACAGCAATTTCCTATGCAAAAGAAAGAGTCTGTGGGCTGCTCTCCATGTTTGGCAAGGGAAACAGATTTTTTAAGAAGTTGCTGAATTGATCTTTAAAACTTGGGGGCCAAATGATTTCTTTGGTGAATATGTATATAAGATATGTGTGTTATGAGTTGGCTGTGTTACTATCCAGCAAACATGTGATTTCCCACAATGTCTATTAGTGGTAATTTTAGATAATTCTATTTAGATGGACATCATCTCCTCTATAGCAGTGAAGAAATGTTCAAGGACAATTTTTTTTAAAAAGTAGAGGTTTGAATTGTAAAGAAGTTGCTGAACTGCAGCTCCCAACATTCTTTAGCATTGGTTTTTGTTGCTAGGGCTGCTGGGTTGCAGTGCAAAATTTCCAGGAGAGCAAGAAAACTACCATTCTTGAATTATAACAACGAGCCCCCAGTGGTCTAGTGGGTTAAACCGCTGAGCTGCTGAACTTGCTGACTGAAAGGTCGGTAGTTTAAATCTGGGGAGCAGGATGAGCTCCAGCTGTTAGCCCCAGCTTCTGCCAACCTAGCAGTTCGAAAACATGCAAATGTGAGTAATCAATAGGTAGTTCTCTGGTGGGAAGGTAACGACGCTCCATGCAGTCATGCCAGCCACATGACCTTGGAGGTGTCTAGGGACAATGCCAGCTCTTCAGCTTATAAATAGAGATGAACACTAACTCCCAGAGTCAGACACGACAAGACTTCATGTCAGGGCAAAACCTTTACCTTTTTACTATATCACAGGCCATTATAATGTACACAATTTTTTAAAAAGGAAAATCATAATTCATTATTGGGAGTAGAAAAATAAAACTTCTGTGCACCAGTTGCTGTAGTATATCAAGAATAGCGAGCCTTTGGCTTTGCAGGTGTTTTGGACAAGAACACCTACTGTCTGTCACCATTGGTTATTTGTGATATGGCTGATGGGAACTGTAGACCATTTCCACTACCTTGGCAGCCACCTCTCCACAAAAGTCAACATTGACACTGAAATACAACACCGCCTGAGCTCTGCAAGTGTAGCATTTTTCAGAATGAAGCAGAGAGTGTTTGATTACCAGGACATCCGTAGAGAGACCAAGGTGCTTGTTTATAAAGCCATTGTCCTCCCAACCCTGCTCTACGCCTGCGAAACATGGACGGTCTACAGACATCACACCCAACTCCTGGAGCATTTCCATCAGCGTTGCCTCAGAAAAATCCTACAAATCTCTTGGGAAGACAGGCGGACAAATGTCAGCGTGCTGGAAGAAGTAAAGACTCCACTCGACTGGCCACGTTGTCCAAATGCCCAATCACTGTCTCCCAAAGCAGTTGCTCTACTCCGAACTCAAGAACGAGAAACGTAATGTTGGTGGGCAGGAAAAGAGATTTAAAGATGGGCTTAAAGCCAACCTTAAAAACTGTGGCATAGACACTGAGAACCGGGAAGCCCTGGCCCTTGTGCGCTCTAATTGGAGGTCAGCTGTGACCAGAAGTGCTGTGGAGTTCGAAGAGGCACGAATGGAGGGCTTAAGGGAGAAATGTGCCAAGAGGAAGGAGTGTCAAGCCAACCCTGACTGAGACCGCCTTCCACCTGGAAACCGATGTCATCACTGCGAGAGAACATGCAGATCAAGAATAGGTCTCTTCAGCCATCTACGGACACACCCCCAAGATGGACGACAATAGTCCTCGAACTACGAGGGATCGCCTAAGCAAATAAGTAAGTAAGTCTAAGATGAGGGATATAAAGTGAAGATCTCAAGGTAGCAGGACAACTCAGACAGGTGGAAAGGAATACATTTCATACTGATTTAATACAGTGGACGTATGGTGCCTATAGGGATAGAGAGTAGAGCAGCCAAAAGTAAGGCAAGTTGAGTTGGGTCTCCATCCTCTCCCCAGGCACTTCCTTACTTTTGCCCTGAATGCCCCATGAATTAGAAATACAAAGCCTCTCTTGTGGCAAGGCAACTTATACAACCACAAAGCAAATCAAAATCGGAGGCTACTGAACAATCATTTAGGGTAGGTAGTTGGTTAAGCCCCAATTCCAATTACTCTTCCTCTGCAATCTGAGAAATAAAGGGCCTCTGTTCTTTGCCTCTGTCTCTCTTACAAAACTTTGCCCTACTAACTTGACACTGGCAGGTGCTAATACATGTGAAGTGAACTCCAAAAGCAAACATTCTAGAGTAGCTAACTGACATTAGTGATATGGGTCAGTGCCCTCTAGTGCATTAGTGGAACAATGGGATTAATTAATGCATCTACTTTTCCAGACACTGTGTAAGGTGTTACCTGGTACATATAGTTGTTCTTCCACTTCTACAGGTAATATGTAGAAAAAATGCAAATATTTCATGGGAGGGATAGAAGGTCTCTGCTGCGGTCCTGGGTGGGACAAAAAGGCAGTCCGTGTGCCTTTCACTTTCCTTGAGGATCACAGTTCCTTTTCCTCTTCCTATGTGCCACAAGAGTTTATTTTAACTGAGCAAAGGAAAGACCAAAAAAAACAGCAAATGGGAAGAAGAGATATGGGCCCCGAGTGAACCGCTAGCATCACTTACTTTGCAAATCCAGTTCCTCCTCCTCCTCTTCCTGGCTGTTGCATGTTTCTTTTACTTCTGGTACATCTCTTCCTTTGTTCAGGTGAACCTAGACATTCACGTAATACAGAAAGAGGATGTGGAACTGGATCTGTAGGTAAGTGAAGTGTCACAAGGGGCCAGCTCTTATTCTTACTTGTGTGCTAGGTCTGTTTCACCCAGGCAAAGGATGGAGGTATTAGACAATCCAGAAACATGCGACACACCTGCCTCCTGACCAGCCCCCCTCTCCGCTTACCTCCTAAGGAAGAAGCTGCCATGTGAATGTTCAAACGATCATGATTCCTAAATTCCCCCTAAGGATGGAGCTGCTTTGTGAACATTCACACAGCAGCCCTAACTTTGGGTGGCAGTACAAACTCACAAATTTGCTTTCATCTTCTTATAATGAGAGGGAGTAGGGCATTTTGCTCCCCTACATTGAAGGGAGAGCTTAGAAAAATAGTTCCAGCTGGGACTTTTAAGGGGCAGGGACAGCATAAGGACATGTCCCCGCCCTGCTCTCCATTCCAGTTTGGATATTGACCTACTCACCCACCCTTTAACCGAGTACTTTAAGGGTTGCCAGTTGGGGCCAGCTAGGAATCCCCCCTCCAATGTTCTAGGGGCCTTTTTTTGCCTACCCTACACTGTTCGGTCAGAGCTAATTGGGTGAGTGGGCTTTAAATAGGCTATCATGTGAGAAAACAGGGATAGGTTTACATATCGTTATGCACCTGTGGTGTAGATTGTGAATGGGAACCTTAATCTGCGGTTAAAATAACAGAAGTGAGGGTGAATTGTAATAGCCTCAAGTAGGAGATATCAGGTCTCAATAACCTCTGGAATTGTGATGGAATTCTGCATCCGCTTTTCTGAGCGGTCACTCTGGAAGCAATAGTTGGTTACAATCGGGGACCCTGGTGTCTAGTCGGCATGTGCAATCCATGAAAAAATGGTTCAATACCCGCTTCTAAAGTACGGCCGCTGGCGCTTCATTTCTGAAACTACTTCCGAAATTTGGCCCAAAAAGTTTTGAAACTTAACGAATATTCGGAATATTCAAAATTAATTCGTTAATGGCAGACGCGCATGCACAGTGGCCAAAAACAGCACTGGGAATCTTTACCGGACTCTTCCGCCCTCATTGTTTGAGCTATCCTCTTCAAACATGGTACAGTGGTGGAACACATTTGGAACTTATGCTCTGATTTTTGGCAAATTTTCTTAGCTTTTATAATAATCAATTTTTTAATAATTGCAGAAATGTGTTCCTGGTTTGAAAGTCTTATTTCCTGTTTCATTGGGTTATCTTTACTTTGAAAGTCATTGTTCTACTACAGAAACTTTGTTTTTGTGGCTGAAATTTTGTTAAATTTGTGGACAGTGTCCCAGGAAACCATAATGTGCTATTATAGCACCATGTCCCTTGCGCAAAGACAAAGTTCAGGCAGTGTCATAAAATTTTGCCATGTTTCTATGACAGAACAAATAAGGAAATGACATTTATCACCCAGAAACATAAATCATAGTACACCATCAAATCACTCCTGACAGATGGCCATCAGCCTCTGAAATCTGTTCCTGGTTTGAAACTGTTTCATTGGGTTTTCTAAGGCTGAGAGTGTGTGACTTGCCCAAGAACACCCAGTGGGTTTCCATGGCTGAGTGGGGAATGAAGCCACAATTATCGTCCAACTCTCAAACCACTACACTACACCATGCTGTCCCAAAAGGGGGCTGCTGTTTCTTCCTATGAGTCTTAAAACCTCAGTCTTTTGTTTTTTTATGAATGCTCCCATGAGAAAATGTATTAAGGTTGTGGGTGAACTACAATTCCCAAAAGTCTTGGATCAACCCTCCCAAAACTCCTCCAGGATTCACAGCTGGCCATATTGGTTCTGTGTGCCAAGCTTGGTCCAGATCAATCATTTTTCTTCTTATCCAAGATTATATGGCAGGGGACTCATATGATCCAGTTTAAATCAGATAATCTGGGATCAGATCCTGGGAATTAGGGCAGTGTAGATTAACCTGTGTCCCCTTCCACACTGCTGTTATATCCCAAGTGTCCCCTTCCACACTGCTGTTATATCCCAAGATCTGATTCCAGATTATCTGCTCTGAACTGGATTATATGAGTCCACACTGCCAGATAATCTGGGATAAGAAAATAATGTGAGATCAGATCCTGGGAATTAGAGCCGTGTAGATTTACCTGAGGCCCTGTCCCTATATCCCAGGATCTTATCCCAGATTATATGGCAGTGGGGACATATATTATCCTCCTCCTCTTCCTCCTCTTCCTCCTCCTCTTCCTCCTTTCAGAGGAGAAGGTTTGCAAAGCTTTGGAGAACTTTTGTGCAAAAGAGGGAGAGAATGGGAAACCAAGGGAAACTTCTTCTCCTTTCCCCCCTGCTCCTTCCTTCCTTCCTTCCTTCCTTCCTTCCTTCCTTCCTTCCTTCCTTCCTTCCTTCCTTTTCTTCTTATCCCAGATTATATGGCAGTGGGGACTCATATAATCCAGTGTAAATCAGATAATCTGGAATCAGATCCTTGGATATAGGGCAGTGTAGATCTTCAACACTGCTCATCTATACCAGGATCTGATCCCAGATTATCTGCTTTGAACTGGATTATATGTCCACACTGCCAGATGACCTGGGATAAGAAGATAATCTAGGAGTGGATTTCTTCCGATGGGACTTAGCCTGCTTCGAACCAGGAAGGGAGGGAACGCGCTCAGGAGTGGGGCTTACACATGACACATACACACAAATATAGAGCAAATTTTAAAAGAAAAACTACTAAACCATAGATTTAAAATGCAACCTTTTCCCTTCCCAGAATGATACTATTAATATTATATATATTTTAGCTTTCTTCGCCCATTTCTAATTTTCTTATCCCCCTGAAGTGGAAAGTCAGTCACACACCAACCTGGGTGGAGAGTTCTAGTTTGGGGTTTTGCCAGCACAAAACCGGAGTGAAGTGATCTGGATCGTGGATTGGGATTGATCCCCCCCACTTTTACCCCTTTCCTCACTTAAAGCTTCTGGCAAAAGCAGGAGGGAAGGCTGCGAAGGGGAAGAGCAAGTGGTTTGTAAGGGAGAACCTGCAGAGTGAAGCAGCAGCCAGCCACCAATGCCCTTTGCAAACGAGACTCCCTCCTCTTGCAACCAGGTTTCAGAGGCCCATAGAAAGCAACCACTCCAGGACAGGGAAAGGGGAAAGTGGATTTCTCTCCTGAATAGCAACCACAGCCAGCCACCAATGCACTTTGCAAATGAGACTCCCTCCTCTTGCAACCCGGTTTAAGCAACCACTCCAGGACGAGGAAAGGAGAAAGGGAATTTCTCTCCTGAATAGCAACCGTAGACAGCCACCAATGCTCTTTGCAAATGAGACTCCCTCCCTTCTGTGATTGGCCACAGGGAGGCAAAACAAGCGGAGGGTAACTTGCACCTCCCTCAAACCAAGTTTGGATGCTTTAAAAATGCATGGCTTAAGTACTGAAAAACATATGCCATTAGAAAAATTGGCTATTCCAGTTTGATATCGCGGGATACACATGGAGGGATAACCCGCTTCGAAACTCAGTTCAAAAGTGACAAAAAAAACCCGAATTAGATCCGAGATACGAGGGATTCAACTTTTTTGCCCTACCCTAGTGTCTAGCCCTTGATAGATGAGGAGTAGGTCTTGGATGGCTACTACCTTGGAATATTTACACACCAAGTTCATGCCCTTAAAATTGGTTGGCAGGTCACATATAGATTGACTGGTAACATTTAATAAAAGTTGCCCATAGTGTAACCCACATTTTTGTGTTGTCTTGTTATTTTGGTGGTTTGGGAGCAAAATCAAAAGCATGAGTGTGAAAGTTGAGAGATAACTGTATTTAAACATCAGTTTTGCTTAGCACTATAACAGCTGCTTCATGATGCTCAGGTATAACTTTTCCTGAAACCCAGATGACCATTAATTGTCATGTATTGAAATGTATTGGAAAAGTTATCTCACAGCACCATTAGAATGTCTGCCTTTGTCCTCCCATTTCTGTGTCTGAAGTCTGTGTAAGTACACTGGGAGAACTTTATGATCTTTAAACAGGATCATACTCTCGGGCAGCATTTGGCCTGGAAAAGAGATGTTCTTCAGACCCAATACGAGGCATTGAGATTACACATTGCTTTTGAAATAAGTGTCATATAGTTATTAGTATCATATCATGAAACAGAATCACATTAGCAATTGAAATTCTGAACATCATAATCTGAGAGGTGAAAAAAATTCAAGTTGAAAGAGACAAAATGGCTCCCTTTTGCTCAATAAAGAGATTTCATCTAAAACATTTCTTCTCTTTATTAATGGGCCAGGAAATCATGTCACACACATATGTGGGCTGGCTTTAAAAAATGAACATTTGTGCAGGTTAAATCTGTAATAAGATCTATTGCATTGCGATATATCAAGGTTTTAATTTTTCAGTTATTTCTTTTTCTAAAAATATTCATCTATCCAGACTACATTTCAATGAGAATTACAAGGGATTAAAGTAACTGTGATATTAATAAATGCCATGGTATTTCAATTCATTTTATGAAATAAGAGAACATTCTATTCAAAGAAGGAGAATTTATGATTAATTTTTTAAAATGTTATTGCCTTTATCCATGGTAAAAATGAGAGATTAATATGATTAAAAGCAATTTCTTGGTCTACTTAAAACATGTCACATATTGTTTTTGAACACATGTTGTTTCTTTAGATAATATCGGTTATTCTAAAGAGAAAGAATTCTCTGATATCTGTGCTGAGTGCAATCCATTTCTGCTGCATGCATTTATTGTCAACTGATCAATAAAAGAATACAAATAAAAGTAATATATGAGAGCCAATGTGGTGTAGTGGTATGAGCACTTAACTACGTCTTTGCGGACCGAGGTTCAAAAACCTGCCTGGTTATAGAAATCCACTGGATAACCTTGGGCCCATCATACATTCTCAGCCTCAGAGGAAGATTAGAGGACATCCTCCCTGATCAAATCTGTGTTTTTATAGATTTTAACAGAATTATTTTTAAACCAATGATGTTTAATTCTGTTTTAATATTTGTATATTTTAAGCTGCATTGAAATGCTTTTAGTGCAAGCTGCTTTGAATCTCATTATGGAGAGAAAAAGAAGTATATAAAAATAAACACAATAAACATTAGATAGATAGATAGATAGATAGATAGATAGATAGTTCGCCTTAGGGCAGGCATGGGCAAACGTTTTTTTTTGCTTTGGGGTCGCATTGTGGGCCCAGCAGGGAGGGCCAGGCTGGGAGGGAGTGGGGCTGTTTGCACGGTGGGTGGGGTGGGCTCATGAGGGGTAGGGTCCAGGAAAGGGCAGGGCCAGCAGGGGGGAGGGCAGTCCTGGGTCATCTTCAGGTAGTCCTCACAGCATAAGGATGGAGCTGCATAAGAAAGACAGGATATGTGATGACTCCCCCAACCCTCCTCTCCCAATCATCCGGCTGTCCTCTTGACATGATGCCAGGAGGTAAAGGTAAAGGTTTCCCCTGACGTTAAGTCCAGGTATGTCTGACTCTGGAGGTTGGTGCTCATCTCCATTTCTAAGCTGAAGAGCTGGCGTTGTCCGTAGACACCTCCAAGGTCATGTGGCTGGCATGACTGCATGGAGCGCTGTTAACTTCCCGCCAGAGCGGTACCTATTGATCTACTCACATTGGCATGTTTTCGAACTGCTAGGTTGGCAGGAGCTGGAGCTAACAGCGGCCGCTCGCGCCGCTCCCGGGGTTTGAACCTGGGACCTTTTTGTCTGCAAGTTCAGCAGCTCAGCGCTTTAACACACTTCGCCACCGGAAGGCAAGACAGATTGTGGCTGTGGCTGAAAGTGCTCTGGAGGGCTCTCAGCCAACACGTACCTTGAGCTGTCCTCCTGGCATAAGGATGAGACCACTTGCACTGTTCTTCTGCCAAGAGGAGGGTGAGATACATGATGACTGAAAGAGCTCCAGAGAGATCTCAGCTGCTGTGGGCCGCCGTGTCCTTATGCTAAAGAACAGGGTAAATGAGGAGGGCCTGAGGTAAGTGTCCTGGGGGCTGCATTTGGCCCTCGGACCTTAGTAGTAGTAGTAGTAATAATAATAATAATAATAATAATAATAATAATAATACTTTATACCCCGCCACCATCTCCCCGGGGCGGCTTACATGGGGCAGAGGCCCAAACAACATAGAACAAAACATAGGCAACATAATACAAATCACACTATAAAAAGATAAAATAGTAATACAATATATCAATTAAAACAAAAATACAGGATAAAAAATTGCATTTAAAACACATAAATGGTAGTTTGCCCATGCCTGCCGTAAGGTGACCACGAATTTGACTTGAAGACACAAACCAACAAAAATGAATAAATATTTCATTTGCTGATTCAGTTACAACTGACTTCTCATTTTAAGCGATATTAAGAAATTCAAATGGTTAATTCATATTTTAAATGTTCTTAGAAGTTTGGAAGAATTTGGACAATCCAGGGGAAAGAATGTGCTTGCCTTAGTGCTTCAGCCAAGGAAATAATTTTCCAAGCTGCAGTGCATTGTATAAAAAAGGTTGTAATAGCTTCAAAGTGATCTTAGTCTTGAATAGAAAGTGTACTAATGTGTCATTTTATAGTGTTATTAAAGTTATTAAAACTAACTGCAGAAAGGAAAGGCTATCTTTTATACTTTCCTTTTCATTCCATATTGCAGTGAGATACTCAAAGCAAAAGAGTGTAAAATATCAGCCCTACTAATTCAAATAGGACCTTAATGATGAATAATCTAAAGCTTTAGTTGAGTCATCTACCCATTTTACCAATGACATTTTATAACCCTAATTCCAAGTATGAATGCATTTAAATATATAATTAGTTTTCAATATGTCAATTTGCAATACAAAAGTATAGTGTGTTCTTCATATTATTGGGGAAAATGTATTTGCACATCAATTATTCTAGATTAGGTTGCAGTTCTAAGCATTTACCAAGGACTTTATCACATAAGGCTCTAAAAATGGGTCTGGTATTGTTAATCCATCTTGTGATTCAGCTGGAGCATGCCAAGATAGCCACTCTTGAAGAAAATAGCAAGTTCGTTTAACTTGCCACAACTGCAGGGATTTGTCACCTCTCAATTGGTGCATGCTGTTCATCCATGTTCCCCCTTCTTATTTTCTCCTGGAGGAATTGCGCTAAAATCCCAAAAGACTGGAGTTTCACAGTTAAATACTTGTGTAAGTTCACAAGCACTGCTCTTTCAAACATTTACAATAATAACAATAAAAGGAAATATAACATTCACATTTACTATCCTTTTACTGTTTTGAGTATTTTGACAGGAGTAACTTCTCACTGAAAAACCCACAAAAGCTGCTGCTCTGTGGTATCTTCTTGTATTGCAAAGCAGAAGATTTTGACCAAGGTCACCTTGCCATACTGGAGTACAATACTGTGTTGGAAGAGACCCATGGTGCTGAAAATGCAATGTGGCTTTTTAAAAGATTGCAATATTGTCTAAAGCACAACCACAACTTTCCTGAAGCAGTTCTAAAGCTTGCAAGGCAATGTGTCTTGCAAATTCTGAGGTACAAGACTTGGTCTTTGCAAGTCATTGAGTTCTCTTTGACTACCCATGTCATATTAAAAGAGTCAAAAGGATTTTGGTGGCCAAGGGTTTAATTACAACATCTGTCAGTCTTTCTGTAATTCATTTATTGGTCTATCATTGTGTAGCAATATTCATCAAGAATTGGATTGTTCACTTATTGTTTGAAAACAATTCGACTGTTTGAATTGTTTCAAAAGGATTCAACTGTCCCAAAATAGGTATTTTACCCTTTTGCCTGATGTATTGCTATGGTAATAATCATGTTCAGTACGAGAGGAACTGCAGGTTCAGAAATCTAGCGTATGTGCTTTGCTGAGCTGCCATTGGGGTTAATCTACTATCTGTAGTATTATTTTATCTGAAAAAAAGAATTTCAATCCTCAAACAACCCCATTTAATTGAAGTTTATTTTTCCATAGACTGAGGGGAGGAAGAGAAGAAAGAAGAAGCAATTACAAATTTGAATGCTATGATATTGTCTGTTTTATTATAGAATATTCACCAATAAAAACACATTTTGGTTGTTTTTCAAAAACATGGAAAAACTTTCCTGTGGCTGTAATCTGTCCTTCAGAGGAAAGTGCGGTCTAGTGGGATTTGATACAACCTTGTTCTTTATTTTATTCTACATTGTAAATGCTCGTGCTGCAGATAAAGTAGCCTGAAAGGTAACAACATCCAGAGGGAATAGTTATGAAAGAAAAGTTATACATTCCCAACCAGACATCTCTCTCTAGCAAGGTCAGGATTGTGTTAGTGAGTGATGAAAATGCCAGCAATCGTAATTTGAATTTTATCTTTAATAATGTTGAAGGGAAAAATATATCATTGGAAAAATAAATTATAATGAGGAACTTTAGAAGGGTGAATAGTAATGACTGAAGCTGTGCATTCATTAATTTGAAAGAGCCGATAACAATTAGCATGTTCCAAGGGCTTGGAAAAGATAGAAATAGTTTGACTAACATAGAAGTAGTCCATGGCTCCCAAAATATATATTTCATTTCTGGAAGCTAGTTAATTACTCACTCTTACTTATCATTCCCAATGATGAACTCAAAATGTGTCACATTTACAATATTGTTTTGTCCAGTCTTTAAGCTATGCCAGAGTAGAAGTTAGCGGGGTGGCTGAGCAATTGAATGAGACGCACAATTCAAAACATACAACTTTACTTTGGCTGGAATCTTCAACCAGTGAAATGAAGCAAAGGAAGTCCAATCACTGGCTTGTCTTGATGTACAAATAAGAAGCATATCATTAAATGGGCCTCTATGTAATACAAATGTTTCATTCATGTGTTGTGACAAGGTCAGATGTTTTGTCTCAGTACTTTTATCACTACAGCTCTATAGCAAGACCTGTCTTCCAAATGGCTACATGCTTTCAAGTGCTTTTAAATTATTCATTGTATAGAGCTACAATAAGAAGGATAACTGGTACTGTATGATCTATGGATGCATCTCAGGAGCATGAGCTGTAAATTTTTTTCAGCATAAAACATCAAAACCTTCTTCCACTTCTCCGCTCTGAAAGTGCAACAACAATAGAATACATTTAGTATTTAAGCATATGATTTATGTATAAAGTGTGGAAAGGAGGAGATTCTTTAGAATGTTTCAAGAATATTTGATACTAAAAGCAATTAGTTATAAATGAAAATGTATGGTATTATAATGGCTGAAATTGTTTTAAAGCTGTTTCAATGGATTTTAAACAGATCTTTTGATATAGGACAAAATAAACACATATAAATAAATAAATAAATAAATTGACATTCAAAACATTGAATATTCTTTAATATAATTTAATGGGTGCATTATGGCGGTGTGGGAAGCCCCCGGTGGCGCAGTGGATTAAACTGCTGAGCTCCTGAACTTGCTGATCGAAAGATTGGTGGATCGAATCCAGGGAGCGGGTGAGCTCCTGCTGTAATAATAATAATAATAATAATAATAATAATAATAATAATAATAATAATAAACTTTATTTATACCCCGCCACCATCTCCCCAATGGGGACTCGGGGCGGCTTACATGGGGCCATGCCCAGAACAATACAATATAACAAAATATAATAGAACAACAAATCATAGCACATTAAACAACACAATAAAAGAAAATATACACTACATTAAACAAGGTCAAAGAACAATAAAACCAAGGGCGGGCCACATGAACACTAGATTAAAACTCGAGGTGAGAAAGGAAGTAGGAGTAAAAACCAGAGAGGACAGGATCATAAAGTGGCGGTGCGATCTGGAGGACAAATATTGAAGGAGAGCAGCAAAAGGAATGTATGAAGTGATTCCTCTCCAAAGGCACAACGGAAGAGCCATGTTTTCAGGTCTTTCTTAAAGGCTGCTAGTGTGGGGGCTTGCCTAATCTCACCGGGCAGTGAGTTCCACAATCGGGGGGCCACAGCAGAGAAGACCAGCTTCCCCAGCTTCTGCCAACCTAGCAGCTCAAAAACATGTAAATGTGAGTAGATCAATAGGCACTGCTCTGGTGAGAAGGTAATGGTGCTCCATGCAGTCATGCCAACCTCATGACCTTGGAGGTGTCTCCGTACAACATTGGTTCTTCAGCTTAGAAATGGAGATAAGCACCAATCCCCAGAGTCAGACACGACTAGACTTAATGTCAGGGGAAAACCTTTACCTTTACTTATGGGGGGTGTTGGACCATTTTGTACCTGCTCGCCATATGGGTTGCCAGTTAATAATAATGATTTATAATATTACTTTATTTGTATTCCGCCCTTTATCCCTGAGGGGACAGTTAAGTCTGAGGTAAGGCTCCGAGGCTTCTGAAACAAAAACTGAGATCTAGGGACAGTTCTTGCTTATGTCATTAATTCCTATACATTAAATACTAGCCACAATTATTAACAGTTTATCATTCAAACACAATGGTCCCCCTCCCTCCTCCCAATACACACATTTTTCTTTGTTTGAAAATTAAGACCTCGGGTAAAGGGCCTGTTCCCATACTGATATGAGGGGATTATATTTTCTCACTTTCTTAGCCAGACAGGATAAGGAATCTAGGCCATTTCTTCTAGCCAGAACATGGATGCAGAGCAGAAGGGAGGCTGAGTCCTTGAACCATGACATATAGACCTGGACAAAACAAATCAGTTCAGCTTTGTAAATTTTACCAAATTGCTGTTCTACTAGCTGAGCTGGAGATTTGCATACAGCTCTTTATTTCTACCTGGAGTGGAACATCCTGAAACAAGAGAATTTATACCAGCAGGAGAGGATCCATAAACACTGGAGACTCAGGGCCAGGACCTGATATTTGACAATCTTATATACAGGTGTTAAAGATGAGGAGCAGAAGAAAAATGATGGCGATGCTAAATCATCCTCTTGACCATGGCTGACTCCATGTGGATTCAAACACTGACATTTTAGAGATAAATGTGCAAAGCCTAGAGCACAGACAGATAAATCCGTAAATCTACTTTTTCACACATTCAGATTTTTAAAACCTCATTGTTTTCTAGCTGAACATGGAAACATGTGCATAGTTTTTTTAACCAGAACCAAACTGGAAAAAAAAGACCCTGATATGAAAGAGGTGTCAATTTCCCCACATTATGCTACTAAGTATAAAGCAAAAGTTTGTCCTATTAGGACAGGATCTTCAGGACAGGTGTTGATGAATTTTAAAAGAAAGCCATCATTACAACATTGATAAAAGAACACGGATAATAATTAATTCAGCACAGTCTATTTCTTTTTTGGTAAATCATTTCACTTCCCATTATAATTTACTCCTTGGTTTTATGTTGATAAGACCAAATTTGAAGGTTTATTAGTGGCAATAGAAAAAAAAAGAGTTTAATTTAGTACCCTTCAGGAGATTGAATTGGATGCTTCTATTCATTTACATTTTGTTAGAGAGAACACGAGCACTGATTTTGACATTGAAATTAGTTTTGGAACACATTTACAAGCACTTTTTAAAATGTCTTATTATCATCTCAGTAATTGCTCAACTCCACTCCTTCAATGAAATGTCAAATAAGGTTTTATTACATGCATTTGTTGCTTCATGCATATGCTGTAGTAAATCTCTGTTGATTAGTTTACTTGTTCATTTGATGGCCAAACCATTCTGTAAAGAAAAACGGATGCTGGTCTATTACAGTGAAAGATAATTTCATTCCTTTATTACACAACTGTGGGATAGATTAATCGACCACATGGTTGCCAAAAGGTTAATGTGATGGTTGGTCTGTTTTGAACTCGCACTAATCAGAACATCCAGTGCATCTGATATGTCTACCTATAATACATGCATCGCTGTGGTACCCAAACTGCATATTATTAATCAAATGAAACCTGGATAAGAATCTTTAAATTCTGATTATACTTTGTTGTGTTTGTGCATTTATGTTCTTATCTCAATAATGCAACTCTACACACTCAACTCTCTTTCATCTATTTTGTGATATCTTTCTGTTCAGCATGTTATGAATATTCTATCCTTTCCAAAACTTATTCTTGCCAAGACCTTAAGAGAGAGTACACTTATGACTTGACTGTCTATCACAGCAGATGGTGAATCTTTCGGTGGCATGCGGCAACATGGGAGGAGTCCAGTGTTTAATGGCGATCAATGGGGAGAAGCTGGGCAGCTAATGCTTCCCCCTGTGGGATGGGGCAACAAGTGAGTTGGGAGATGTGGAACATGGGGCAATGGGTTCCTCATGCCTCATGCCGCACACTGTCAGATTTACCACAATGAGTGACGATTCCAGTGGCCCATCTGAAAAGGTCCTGTATCACATAGATGGGGAATCTCTTCTCTAATAGTTTTCTGACTCCGGTTTCCCTCAGCTCCATGCAATATTGACAGAGTAGGCTTGATGAAAATTGTCATTCAAAAACATTTGGAGGGCCCAGTCAACTAAAGCTAGTTGTCTAGGTGAAGGGTTGCACTCTGACTTTTTCATTGTCATGCTCATGTGGTAACAATCCACATGAGACACAATCCAAACTTTGGCTTAATATATTAATCGTATGATACTGGTTGATTTTTCTAAATTGTTGTACTTCTGATTGATTAGGAAAACCTGAAAGGAAGGTATCTTTAGTTTGCCAAGAAGTTTTGGCTGTGGTATTGCAGTCGTTCTCACTGGGGGATTCTCTAGCTGTCACTCATAACCCAGTAGTTATTTAGCACATTTAATCTGGTTCCTCAGCAAAGATCTGTCTAACATGAGATATCCTAGCAGAAGCACAGGTGCCTTCAGGAACATGCATTCCCACCACTCTAGAAAGCTAGAGCCATGGTACCAATATGTTGCATTCTCTGTGGTTGTTCAGCAATTCTGTCATGATCTTCTGTATCTGCCAAACCCTATTCTTCTTACTTTCCCCTTTTATATTTCCTTCCTTGTTCTTCTTAATCGCTTCTCAAATTTTCTTTCCCCAAAGACCATTCTATGTTCAGCTTTTAACTCTCACAGAACAAATTCTTCAGGGGAAAAACACATAATCTAATCTGTCCCACAGGATATGTTCATTTATAGTAAATGATGCTTGCTATTTTAAAAGAAATCAGTTGTAGAAAGGAAAACACATTCATATACATATCATAAAAGGTGTACTGCTTTACTAGGAAAAGTTTGTTTTATTTTTAAAAGTCTTACTATGTTTTAAATAATAACCACATTTATTGTGTTTTAAAGTATTGAAATATACTTTGTACACAAATATTTTTTAATCTGTCCTCCCTTTTCTACTTAATTAGGAGTATAGTGTCTAGATGCAGGGGAGTCATGCTACCGCTCTATTCTTCCTTGGTCATACCACACCTGGAATACTGTGTCCAATTCTATGCACCACAATTGAAGGGAGATGTTGACAAGCAGGAATGTGTCCAGAGGAGGGTGACTAAAATGATCAAGAATCTGGAGAACAAGCCCTATGAGGAGTGGCTTAAAGAGCTGGGCATGTTTAGCTGAGAAGAGACATGATGGCCATGTATAAATGAGGGGAAGTCATAGGGAGGAGGGAGCAAGCTTGTTTCCTGCTGCCCTGGAGACTAGGACGTGGAACAGTGGCTTTAAACTACAGGAAAGGAGATTCCACCTGAACATCAGGAAGGACTTCCTGACTGTGAGAGCTGTTCAGGAGTGAATCTCTCTGCCCCAGACTGTGGTGGACGCTCCTTCCTTGGAAGCTTTTGAGCAGAGGCTGGATAGCCATCTGTTGGGGGTGCTTTGAATACGATTTTTCTGCTTCTTGGCAGGAGGTTGGACTAGATGGCCCATGAGGTTTCTTCCAACTCTATGATTCTGTGATTCTATTATTCTAAATCTTTGAGGAACAGACGTATTACTCTTGAAGAACGGATGGAAGACAGAGAAAAATTGTATGTACAGTAGAGACTCACTTATGCAAACCTCGCTTATCCAAGCTTCTGGATTATCCAAGCCATTTTTGTAGTCAATGTTTTCAATATATCATGATATTTTGATAATATTTTGATATATCATGATAACCCCATGAAGTGAAATTCATGGGGTTATCATGATATAACCCCATGAATTTCACTGTTGATAGTCTTTCACCCATGTACTAATCAGGGATGACCTGCCTTGCTTCCAAGATCAGATGGAATCTAGTGTCTTTAGGGTATTTAGGTCAGCTCTCTAACTGTATAGTATATTTTAAGAGCTTGGAAATCCATTCAACTTATGATGAGGAGTCAAGCTTTCTAATACGCACATGCTATATTACAATACAGCAGGAAAAATGCAAAATGTCATAGCTGAAGGAGACATTGTAGGCCTTCAACATACTGCTTGACACAGGAAATCAAAAAGTAGCACATCCCCAGAAAGCTATACCTGAAGACCTATAAAAAGGGAAAGTTGTACCTCCCAACATAACCACTTATATACTTGAATTGCTCTCACTATACTGAAAAACTTGCTGCAACTTAGATATAGGTCTTTCTAGGGCTGCAGAGCATGGACATTGTTTTTCAAGAAAATGTAAAGGCTTTCTTTTAAGAATGCAGAGGTTTTTTTTAAAGTACACAGGACCATCTGCCAATCTCTAAAGTCTCAATTAAAATTTGCCATCAATGAATATTAATTAATCTAGAGAGCTTTGACATATTAGGTACATCTATACACTAGCATAAGGAATTCTTGGCAGTTCAATAAATATTAATCATAGAATCCTCCATAGACAAACCCACAGCTATCCCACATAGGACTCCCACTACAAATTAGCACAAATAATTCAGGCAGAAAGGTCAGGAAGCAGATTGCAGAATCAAGCAAGAAGCTTCTATTCCAAGTGCTTGCATAAATCAACAGTTAGCTTTAATAAAACATTTGTTAAGTTTCTGGGTCTAGAAAAGGACCGCTATACAGAATCATATCAATGTGTTTTAAAACTTGTATTCTGTCTTTGATTGTGGGTGGATCATTAAGTATACATCTGAACTCAGGCTTTCTAGGAATTGAATGTTTAAGCCACTGGATTATCATTAAAGATCATAGATTTCTAGGGACAAGGTAGTTTGCCTATCTCTTCGCTTGCTAAACAAGCCATTCCTTGATGTATTTCTCATAACTCCTTCTAGGTATAATACTCCTTCTTCCTGAAGTCCTATGAAATCAACTCTCTGCAGTACAGAAATATGAATTCCTGCTCTATTCCTGCCAGTTCTTGCTTTGATGCCAGCTTTTCCATGGCTCTGTGGCTCTGCCAGTACTGTTAACTGCTTTCTTTTTCTTTCAACACATGCTAGGATAATAATACCAAAAAATAAGTTTATTAACTGCTTCTCTCTGCTGCTCAAGGTGGGATACAACATCATTAAAACAAAAGAAAAAATTAAAAGACATAAAACAAGCTTCACAGTTAAAATGCAAGTTAAAAGCCACTGATAAAATGTAGATTAAAATTAAATTGACCAAGGATTACCTCAAAACGAAGTTAACTTGGTCTTTTGATTTGATTTTTGCCATACTCAGTATTTTCAAAGTAACTGTATGCCTTACAATAAGCTTCTAAGGAAATATGTTTAAATGATCACCTTCAATCTAAAACTGCCAAATTATACATTCTTTTAAAAATTAGGGAGAAAAATTAGTTGAAAAAACAGTGTACTGTGTAATGTCAAATATCAGATTGAAAGATTCAATGTCATTACAAAGCCTTCAACCCAGATGCACTCTTTTATGGGCTACATTAGAATGTCTCCATATCTTGAATCAATGTTAATGTAAATATAAATAGGAATAGTGTTTTGATAAACTCTCTGGTATCTTTCTAATATATGCCCAAGCCAAGAGTTGTTAGGATTCCTCTATATAGCAATACTATAGCATAGGCATAGGTAACTATAGGACTATGGACAATCATGCCTCATATCATTAAATGGAATTGATATGGATGTGTATGGTTCAGTGTGCATGTATCCATATCACCACTATTTAATAATATTGGACCTGACAATCTGCGGTCAAAATTGTGGATATGGTGTCCACAAATCTGGAGGGAGAGCCTGCTCTAGAAAAAAAAAACCTCTTCTTCCTTTGTCCCTGGGTGTCAGGACCCAGGCTGCAGAGCACCAATAACCATGCACAGAGACCAGAATCTATCTAATATCTTTATTAAAGAAATATATAAAGTCAATAAAAACAAGTGAAGAATATAGTTCAGAAGCAGACCTTTCAGATGAGGTCAAATATAGTCCAGAAATATATTGTCCAATATAAGATATTAAAGTCCAAAGTTATAATCCACTTGACCGAAACACACACCTTGCCAAGCAATGGTGTGGGGAATGACAGGGTCTTTAAAGTCCAAGGAAGCTTGACAACAAGGCTGGAAAATAGGCTTGAATCTTGGCTAGATCAAACTTGAAACAAGGCAAACATGAAACAAGAACTGAGTCCATAGAAATCCGTGAAACAAGGCAAGGCTGGAATCTTGATCCATGAAACAGGGAACTGGGGTACGAAGTCTACACACGATCTCTCTCCTCAAGCTGAACAAATTGACTCCGCAAGGTTCCCCTTGCGGCAAAACCCCTATATAGAGTCTTGTTTTCCCGCCAATAGAACACTTTCCCTGGAGAACAAGAAGTGAAACCCAAACTGTGTCCAGATGCATGACTCCTTAGAATTTCCCAAGGGAAGCAGACCTAATCAGCTAATTGTCTGGCAGCGATTCTGAGGCTCCGGCGATTAGCCTCCCTCGCCCCTCTATCTCTATTATAATTGTCCTTTCGGGAAAACGGGGGAGAATTCTGCCCAAGGCCTGTTTGGTTAACTTCCTGAGGACAAACATCCTCCAGGTGGCGAGGCTCCGATTCAAGCTGAACCGGTGGAAATCCCAAATTTTCCTCCTCATCTGCCACAATAGCACTAGGAACGGGACTACAAGGCCCATGAGACATCACACTGGGTTTGTTCAATAATAGCCCAGTCAATGTCATCACATCACCTAACCTTTGTTGCTGTTTTGGAATAAACGTCCACCCCCATCCCAAAGAGCACCACTGTATTTAAGGCAAGAGTGGACAAGTTATAGATGTTCAGGAATTTCCAGGGTTTTTTCTATAATATGTGCTGTGTAATTTGCAAAGTCTGTGCAATTTCAGACTTTCATTTCATCTCTAAGCACATCACCAACTTAACATCCTTTCAACTTGACTCCAGTTGGGTCTTACCACTTCATCACACAGTCGAGGGGAAGTGTCCATCAGAGGACATCAGGCAACTTCTGGCAGAGCTCTGTAATGGAAGCATCCTGGCAGCGTGCTAGCATACTTCCTTGAGAACATGGGAGGCTTTCCGTGTTCTCAATAAGAACAGGGAGAAGCCAGGCAGTGACATTTTCTCCCATTTGATAGAGAAAGCTGTGCAGTGGGTGATGTGGGGTACAGGGCAAAGCTTCCCTCCTCTGCCTGTTGGATTCACCATGTTGCATGGCAAATCCCCCAACGGCCACTCGGCTTGAGGACCTCCATTTGATGAGGTCCTCAGTCACAACACTACTTTTTGCCCTCTACTCTTCCCCAGTAGCTGTTTGAGCACCACCTGACCTGGGAGTCTCATCCTTCATTACCTCTTGTTTCATTTTCGATTTTATCATCATAAGATTTTGGTGGTAAAAGACATTGTGCACTTTGCTAATCTACTATTACAACCTCACTGTTTTTAAATTCTATATTTTTAATAAGTGTGTTTTTATACTTTTTGGTTAATATGCAAATATTACAATTGGTGCATGTTATTGTTTATTGATGTATTGTATATTGTTATTGTTTTGTATTTGATATTTCTGTGAGCTGCCCCGAGTCCCCTCTGGAGGAGATGGTGGCGGGATACAAATAAACCTATTTATTTATTTATTTATTTATTTATTTATTATTATGAAATTCCAAAAGTGTTATCATGCTTCGTTCCGTGAAATATTAAGAAGTGATGGGGCCACTGATATTGTGTCTGGGAGATCCTCCACCACTGTTATTCCCCACTAAAACTGCTGCTCAGTAGCTGTTTGGCACATCTAGTTTGGCTCCTTGGCAAAAATTTATCTGATATGGGAGATCCTACTACTAGTACTAGCACCATTGGCATGGTGTGCAGATCCATTATAGTTCTCTTCTTAAGAGAAATAAATTGGGATAGAAATGATGATGATGATGATGATGATGATGACGACGACTACATAGGAAATCCCTGAACCTGTTTGAGACCTGGATGGTGATTACACCAACCACAGAGCACTGATGTGCATTAAGAGCTTTCTTTTGTGCACTTTTGTGGGAATTTGTTGCCTAGCCATCTCAATCTGAAGCTAGCTTTGAACTGAATTTAATGGTCAGGGTAGATGGGACTCCAGGCTTCTGACTCACAGGAAAACCAAATCTCACTATCCTGGAAAGGTGATGCCATTTAGCCAAAATTCACAAATATGATTCCAATTGTAGTGAAATGAGAAACAATGGTAATGAAAACTGTTACAAATATGCCATTATGAGAGAGAGGTGGGAAGTCACCTGCTAATAGTGAGGAAAACTTAGCACCTAGTTAAATTGAAATAGGTTAGGACTTCAGCTTCCTTGGATAAAAGGTCCTTCCATTCCTCTTGGGGTCTTCCAGCTAGTGACTACACCACAAAAGAGAAACACCGTTTTATCTCCCCATCCTTGTCAGTGGGCCCATTCATACTATGCAACTGTAGTGTGATTATTTCATTTTAATTGCCATGGGCTCATCCTCTGGAATTTTGAGGTTTGTCTTTTGATGAGGTGAAGGGCTCTTTCTAAACTACAAATGGCAGGAATTCATACGGAAGAACCATGGGAGATAAAGTGGAATAGCAGTGCGATAACTGGGTATTGTGAACAGGCCTAACGTTCAAATGTTTGCAAAGGATGAATGAACAGGCAATTAGAAGAAAGAGGATGAGCAACAGAATCAGAAATATCCCAGAATTATAATTACATATTCCTTTAGGATTGTTCAATTTAAAAACATATTAACCTGAGGTGGTATTTCTTACTTTTGGAAAACTTTGAACTATGTATAGACAGAAGCACTTTTTAAATTGTAAATGTAAAAGCTAATATTAGTGAATTAGCTAATAATACAACATGGTGGGTGGTAAATGAGGTAGTAAAATATGCTATATGCTTCTATGTGGGAGTCCAAATCAAATGTTAACTTTTTTACCATTGCATTTTAAACTACTTGGCAGGAGGTAAGTGCATTGGACTACTGCAGAAATGATAATAACAACAATCTCAACATCAATGAAGGAAATTCAAAAACTTGTTCTGTAAAGCCTATTTTATGGGGAACATCAAAAATATAGCATTTGGCAATAGATGTTTTGCAGAAATATGGGATGGATGGGTGGTGAGAGGTTCTAAGAGCCCCGTTGCCCATCTATTAGCAGCACACTGGCTGACTGAAGATTTGACCAACAAAAAGCCTATTTTATCAGAAAATTGCATATGTGTGTGTGTGTGTGTACACACACACATACACACACATTAGAAATTTATGCTGATGTGCAAAACATCCCAAAGCACACAGCATTAAATGGGAATGCTCAGATGCCATAAAGCAAATACTCCCCATGTCATACATACACAGATCTGCTTCCGACACATAAATCCCAATGCTGGATGTGGAAGGTAGATGCAGAGATTAGGGATCAAATGAGCCATAATTTTGTTAGACTGTGATGTTATACAGAGAGGAAAGGACAAAGCATGGGCATTTGAAGAGCATGGAGAAGGTCTTATTTGGACTGCTAATATTAGCATTAACTTCCCCCCTAATCAACACACCTACAATTGCATATTTTCTGATTTTCATTGATGTTTGAAAGGGTGATCTGAAGTTTGCTTTCAAATGCAAAGCTAGGGGTGGGAGCAATGCTGAAAAATATTGAAAAACTGGTGATACAATTCGTTTCTTTATTATTAGGAAATTGTGATGAGTACAATTCCAGATGAGTGTGCATCTTTTACAATTTGAAATTTATTCTACAGAAATTTTAAAAATAACATTTCTGTACAGGAAAACAAATTTCCTGCAAAGAGAATAGTGTTTCAAAAACTGCCTTTATATATTTTACAGAATACTTTTCAAATGGCAAGTAGTTTTTGAGAACTGCACAAACAACATTCCCACAGCAAGGAGAAAAATGGTAAAATTATTCGTTTTTGCCTGCAAGAATGAAATTTATATCTATAGAGAGCACCATTTATGGCATTCGTTAAATATGATTGTGGCCTACAGACAATGTAGGCAAATACATTTAATATACAGTTAAGAGCTCCAAAGTTAAATGCCCGAGTCAGTATCTTTCTCCCCACAAGCCATAGCTTGCCAATACAGCTCAGGTTCCTATAAATGATGGCTGTTCTTGCCCCTCTCTTCTGAACCTTAAGGCCAACAATCACAAGGTCTACCTGGCATGAATACCTTTGCTATTCCCCCAGGACTTTTCAGCATTCAGCTAAAAGCTGGGCTCTCTGCCAACACAAGGGCTTGCTGCAAAGAGCTCGAGATGTGTATGGCTCAGAGAGTGAAAAGAAATAAGCCAGCAAAGGTGATACCTTTCCTTGAACCAATTTCTCTTGTTGAAAGAATTAGTACATTTATACACTGGAAAGCCTTGAATGGAAATTTCTGGCTTCCTGGCTCATTACAACAGTTGGCATTCCCTGCTAGTTAAGGTATTGTGCATATATAGAGATTGAACAAAAAGAGATGGTTCTTCACACAACACATAATTAACCTATAGAATTCATTACAACTTAAGGCCATTTACCATTTGTGCCATAAGCGTAAATTGGTTTAAAAAGGAATATATCTCTTGAGGAAGGATAAATTGGCTGGAGATGGTTTGCTGCTGGAGCCAGGGATACTCTCGTGATAACCTGAGGAACACAATGTTCCATCTAATTCAGCATTATTACCACCATCTGGCAATTACTATGCAGCCTTTCCGGCAGGAGTTTTTCCAGTTCTCTCTGGATCAAACCTCCGAATATTTGGGTGAAAAGCATGTGCTCCCCTACCAGGTTACTTCCCTAGCATGTGTCTATCTGTTAGAGACAGAAAACTAGTCAGAGTGATTGCAACTCATAAATCCTTATGTGATTATGAAAGTGATTAAAGTATTATCTGAATGCATTTATTTGATGCTGAGTAAGGGCTGTAGTTTCCTAGCAGAACATGTGCTTTGCAAGCAAAGGATTCTAGGTTCAACACTTGGAACGCCGCATCTAAAACTGCTGCTCACACCATTAGTCAGGGCAAGGCAGGTGTCCTATAGAGTAGAATTTGGATTTCAAGCCAAAGAAGGTGCTTTTAAAGTTTTATACATTGTGATGTTGTATTTTTGTGTTTGATATAAAGATATGATTGTATGATTCCTTGCTGCATCTGTCAAAATTATTGGGAATCTGTAGTCTGGGAGTCTCACCTACTGAAAACCTATTACATCAATGAGATTTTCCTAAGTGTTGACTCATCATTCAAGAATAGATTCAATTTACTCCAGTTAGAGCAATCTTTGGGATTTTGTCCAATGCATCTTAATTTAAGGTTTCTTTCTGCTCCAAGCAACAAGGTCATGTCTACACATGACGGGCCGGGCTGTGGCGCAGCTGTTGAGCAGCTGTCTTAAATCACTCTGACCATGAGGTCATGAGTTTGAGGCCAGCCCGTGGCGGGGTGAGCACCCGTCAATTAAAAATAAAAAATAGTCCCTGCTCGTTGCTGACCTAGCAACCCGAAAGATAGTTGCATCTATCAAGTAGGAGATAAGGTACCACTTATAAAGTGGGGAGGCAAGATTAACTAATTTATGACCTGGAATGAGGAAGTGCCGTCAGTGTGGATGATGAAGCAGCTGCTCCCCCCGTGGCCAGAATCGAACATCCCCTCAGAAGAAGGTTAACTTGCCTCTACGTGTGTCTCTCAGTCTCTGTTTGATGTGTTTATGGGCATTGAATGTTTGCCCTATGTGTGTTATAATGTGATCCGCCCTGAGTCCCCTTCAGGGTGAGAAGGGCGGAATATAAATACTGTAAATAAATAAATAAATAAATAAATAAATACACAGGCCAAATAAAATATATTGAAATTAAACCCACCACGAGCAGTCTACATGACGTATGGGCAGTTCTGCAGCAGAAGTGATGTTTCCAGCACAAAAAGAACCAAGAACAAGAAGACTTTGAGGAAACTCCCTATGAGTTACTCCCTATGTTTTCGATGTGTGAACAGATGCATCAGGCTGGATCTGGGACTATCAATAGTCCACATGGCAAAAAGACCCCCACTGCTTTGCAGAAGCTACCCCCAAACAGAGTCTTGCTTGTGATCACCTGACTAGGCCACTGTTATGACCTCACTGAAATGATGTCACCACTAAGGCTTTGCCAGGGAGCTGCTTTTGGCCAGCAAAACAGTGGCACTAACCTTTAGGAGGACTGGTATCTGTGCATACACTGCTTGCTTGGCTGAATATCTGGATTACAAAATGACTTTGGGATGCTCCTGTTGTATATCCAGGGCAGCTCTGGTGAAGACCATGGATGAATGGTAGGAAGAAAAGGGAAAGTGCTATTGCTGACTGCACCACCAATCACCAAAGGCATTTTGGGCTTGGGCTGTGGCGCAGGCTGGAGAGCAGCTGCAATCAATCACTGCAATGAATCACTCTGACCAGGAGGTCATGAGTTCGAGGCCCGGCTCAGAGCCTATGTTTGTTTGTCTTTGTTCTATGTTAAAAGGCATTGAATGTTTGCCTATATGTGTAATGTGGTCCACCCTGAGTCCCCTTCGGAGTGAGAAGGGCGGAATATAAATGCTGTAAATAAATTTTGCCTTTACCCAAATGCCTTCAAGGAAAACTAGCATTTTACAGAAAATGAACTGTCATACATGGCATAAAGTATTCTGTCCCTATCTAGACATACCACCAAAAAAAAAAAAACCAAAAAAAAAAAAAAACCCCTGAGGAAAGCACTTGGAATACACTTGGTGGTATTTTCCCTCTATTGGCTGCACAGACATAAGAAAACCCAATAGGTACAGTTGATATATAATTGTTTAAGGCTGAAGTTAAAAGTAGATCTTTCTTTCTGACTGCAACAGAGTTAGGCTTGTGATGAATGGACTAAAAAATACCCTGTAGTGACAAAGAAAGATTAGGGCATTAGGAAACTGCTTTCCTGTGACTGAAACAGCTAGATCAACATTTGATTAGTTCCCAAATTGTAATTGAATCAAAGCTTTGAAGTGAAATGCAAAGAGGTATCGATTTTTCTTGTTGACTAATCAAGAAGCAACAATTGAAATGCTGAGAGAGGAGGAGAGAGTGTGCCAGAAAACATAATTGCCATTAAAGCATAACATATGACAAAAATCAATAGAGAACTAATATTATGCATGTCAGGATATTTCTCATTACGTGAAATTAAACAGGTTATATTCAGCACTAACTTACACTCTAGCTAACCTTATTGATTACTGTGTAAAATGTCACCAAATATCTGCACATCCATCTTCTTAAAGGACAAATACCTTGTCATATAACTAGGTATCTGTGATGACTCATGGGCCTTGTAGTCCTGTTCCCAGTACTATTGTGGCAGACGAAGAGGAAAACATGGGATTTCCGTTTCAGTCAGAATCGGAGCCTCTCCACCTGGAGAATGTTTGTCCTCAAGAATGTAGCCAAACAGGCCTTGGGCAGAATTCCCCCCCGTTTTCCCGGAGGGACAATTATAATAGAGATAGAGGAGCCAGGGAGGCAAATCGCCGGAGCCTGAGAATCGCTGCCAAACAATTAGCTGATTAGGTCTGCTTCCCTTGGGAAATTCTAAGGAGTCATGCATCTGGACAGAGTTGGGTTTCGCTTCTCGTTCTCTAGGGAAAGTGTTCTGTCGGCGGGAAAACGAGACCCAATATAGGTGCTGCTCGCAAGGGGAACTTTGCGGAGTCAATTGTTCAGCTTGAGGAGAGAGATCGTGTGTGGACTTCGTAACCCCAATTCCTTGTTTCCCGGATCAAGTTTCCAGCCTTGCCTTGTTTTCACGGACTTCCTTGGACTCTATTCATGTTTCGTGTTTGCCTCGTTCCAAGCCTTTGATCTAGCCAAGAATCAAGTTATTTTCTAGCCAAGTTGTCAAGCTACATTGGACCTTAAAGACTCTGTCATTCCCCACACTATTGCTCGGCAAAGTGTGTGTTTCGGACGAGTGGATTATAACTTTGGACTCTAATAACTTATATTGGACAATACATTTTTGGACTATATCTGACCTCATCTGGAAGGTCTGCTTCCGAACTTTATTCTTCACTTGTTTTTATTGACTTTATATATTTCTATAATAAAGATAATAGATAGATTCTGGCCTCTGTGTATGGTTATTGGTGCTCTGCAGCCTGGGTCCTGACAGCATCTGTATCTGCCTACATCAGAGTATATGGCAAATATTTTCCTTGGTTGCACATATTTTATGATCAGGCACTTGATGTTACAACATCAGGTAATTCCTTGCATGAAAACACATTTGATGGACACTTTGGTTGGGCCCACAAGTGGCTGGTAGATCTTTAGTTTCAGGGGAAGAGAATTCACTTACAATTTTACATTTTCTCCTTGAATCTGCTGTTCAGGAGCTCTTCTGATGCTGGATCCTTTCTCTTTAGGATCTCTCTTTGGCAGAATGGTCAAATTATTGCCTCTGTGGCAATGGCTCCAATGGACCCTGAATCTCATCTGGATCTAGTTTAATTTTTTTTTATCCATGTTACCTAGTTAAAGTGCGTTGCTTTCATCTTAAATATATGTTGCTATAAAAGATTCAACTAGTGAACAATTGTGAATATAGCTCTTTGCCAACAACATTCCCCCAAATCTATCACCACAACCACCATACTTTTCAGCTGGGCAAAGCCAGTCTGTCTTTCCACTTGATGTCAATTGGTTTTATTTTTAACACTATGTCTTGGGTGAAAAAACAACCATCTTCAGTGCTGAGTTTCATTTGCAAATTTATTCTGCCCTAGATCTACGCTTCTGCGATAGTTGTGGATCAGCTCTGTCTGAGACTCCAAATTTAGCAGTTTTGCCTTTTTTCCTGTACTCAGTTTTTCCACACAAACTTCATATTTTGTGATACACCTTCCACCTCATCAGATGGGCCAATTTGCCCATCATATGCTGCTTCACCTCCTTTCTCGGCATAGAGCCCTTCACACGATGTAAAGGGACTTCCAGCTGGACTCCATGCCGAAAAGGGAGGTGAAGCAGTACATGCCGCCACCACTACAACATGGGAGCTTTCCCGTGTTGCCTTCCCTTTAATGGGGGGAAGTGGGTGGTGACACTTCCTCTCATGGGATGAAGGGCAAGGTAAGGTGGGCAATATGGGGCATGTAGTGGCAGCTTCTCCATACCCCTAGTCAGGAGTCTGATGTGGGACGAATCCATGGACCTTTCTGATAAGGTCCCTAATAAATGAATATTGCTGCTCAGTGTCAGTTGCCTTCCAATATTTCACAGACGAAAACAAGGTTGAACATCAGATTGTGGCTCAAAGGACATGGCCAGATAAAAAGAGAGCATAAGTTCATGTATCACACTACATGTCTCAACCACCATCATCTATGTCACAGGGGCCTCCAACTGTGACATGGTATCTACTTTTACCCCTTTGCTTGCTATGATGTCAGCCAGAGTGACAAGGCACTTGGTGGGGGGGGGGCAGGAAATTCCCCTTCCTTTTCTACCTTGTTTCCCAGCTCCTTAATCATCGTGGCTAGTATCATAGCAAGTGAATGAGAAAAGGCAGGGTCTGTATTGTGGCCAGAGATCACTGTGACATTGTGGATAGGAAGAAGACAGCGGAATACAATCCTATGTTCCTGAGGCCAAATCAACCTTACATATTTCTTTTATATGCATACGATTTGAATCATTTTTAATTCTTGAAACAACTGCATAAAGAGGTAATGTGTTATCATTTTACCTGAATATTGTTCTGTTCATCTTTTAAGATCATTTCAGTTAATGCAAAATGGAATTTTATGCCAATATCCTTCCCACTTAAGATGGACTAGGTGTATTTTTCCTGCTAAAAGGCCACAGAATCAAACACATTGTTTATGACATGGCCAGCCCTACTATGTGTCAAAGCTGGGCTGTTGATCCCAAGTATTAGACACTGAAAATGGCACTAAGGTATCTGAAGCAAGAATTCTGTGCCTTACGGTGCTTCTTGCAGAAATCAATTTTGCATTAACCCAAAAGTAACTGAAGTTTACTTCAATTAAAGGTATGAACTATATTCTGAAAAGTCAAATGAGTTGTTTCAATCTCAACTATCAGATCTTAACATTAACTTTAGCTTCATTTTTCCCTAAATGAAGTCGTGCGGTTGATTTGTGCTTATCTCTTTTTAGAGCCAGTGCAGCATCCAGCAATGTGGAAGGGTTCTCATTAAGCAAAATATATAATATCATCTCCCTGGAGTTATACTGTATGTCTTTAGTATTCATTACAGTCTCTCATTTATTATTATTATTTTTCTTCAGCTTAGCAACCTAATGGGTTAGAGGATTTAAGGATTTGTCTATAATTGCTCCCAGATCTCTTTTTAGGTCAATACATTGCTGTTCATTTTCTGTTTAACTGTGAAACACTCTCTTTATTTTTGGTTCCAAAACTCATTAGTTCACATTTATCTGCATTTGTCATACACCAGCCAGGTGCATTAATTACTTTCCTCATTAAGTATTATATTACTCTGTTACTTCTATTCAAATAAGAGTGGGGCATCTATACAAAGAACACCTCACTTATTTGTGAATATTTAAGTAAATAAGTAGCGCTGCTTTCCTTACAGAATGATGGCATTGCCAAAGCTGTCACTGGAGATGATCAAAGGCTATTTCAAATAAAGTTGGCCTGGAGTCTTAAATCTCTCTGATGCTATTAGTTTCTTGGCCAAAAATTGGGGATAGGAAAAATTGTCAGGCTTCTCTTGCGGTTTTTACTTTATCACGATCAAGCTAATTCTTTCCTAGTTTTTGCTTTCCACTTCGCCATGTATTTTGTGTGTTTATATGTGTGTGTGTGTATTTTTTTAAAAAAAATACATAATATTCTATGTTTATATTCATGAATTCAAGTTGTTTGTTACATTAGGAATTGTATGCAGTTTCCTTTGTATATTTTTCAAACATGCTTGTCTTCTTGGGTACATTTTTTCTGTTCTTTTGCAGAATAGACTATAAGCTAAGAAATGCATGAATCTCTGACTGCAAATTCCATTCTATTCTTCACAAAGATCCAGGGAAATGTGGAAAATCTTGATAGAGTGGATTTCAGTTTGTACCAGTGCATACATTCTGTTTTGATTATTATGTTTTACACATAGTATTATGTAATTCTGTAAGGTTATAGTTATAACCTATTTGCCAGATAATACCATAATCTCATCCTCATTGTGACTAGTTAAGAAGTCTATAAATTGCCACATGATTTGGGTTGGAGACGTAGGGAATGCTATAATTCCCTCCTCCATACAGTCCAATCATTGCCATTTATTTGCCTGGCTTCAAATCCAGTTGCATTGTCAAAGGATATGAGAATGTAGTAACTAACTTTTATTCTAATGATCTGTGGATATTTTCCAATTGGTGTTCACATACCCTTCAAAAATTCACAGTTGAAAAATGGAACATATGTGGCAAAGAGACATCAGAATGTGGTCTGAGATGGCAAAAATTATTAATGAGGAAGAATAAGCTAGGAGGGACTATAGCAGTTTGTTTCTGGCTGATCCTATAAGGAAGCGCTCTAATTGGAGGTCAGCTGTGACCAGCAGTGCTGCGGAGTTCCAAGAGGCACGAATGGAGGGCTTAAGGGAGAAACGTGCCAAGAGGAAGGAGCATCAAGCTAACCCCGACCGGGACCGCCTTCCACCTGGAAACCAATGTCCTCACTGCGGGAGAATATGCAGGTCAAGAATCGGTCTCTTCAGCCACCTAAGAACACACACCCACGATGGAAGACAATCGTCCTCGAGCTATGAGGGATCGCCTAAGTAAGTAAGTAAGTAAAGTAAGGAAGGGCAAGAGTCTGCTCATTCCTCTTCTTTCTAAGTTAAATAAGCACAAAGAGTTATGGGTCAGGTATATTTAGTTACCAACTTTTCAGTCTGCTCATATATTTTGAAAGGACAAAAAACAACTTTGTATCACATATAGAACAGAATATAATGTTAGATAAAATTTAACATTATGGTATAATTTATTTTGATTGGACAGGTGACAAGCATTGTTGGAACAAGAGATGATAAAAGGAATTCAGATGGAGCTCAAAAAGCAGACTGCCCACAGCCTCTAATGAGGATGGCTGATGAGCTCGTGCTATTGCACTAACAGAGTGGTAACCACCGCTTATTTCTGCTGGAAAGGCTATACTAATGACTTCATCCCATGCAGTAAAATCAGCATTTTTATGCATTTAAGAAATGGCAACCCATAGTGCCCTTCACACTATGCAAGCTTTAACTGTGGGGCTGAGGTATTTTGCCATTTCTATAGTATTGGTTTCCCCAATGATTCCTAAGGCGGTTGGCAATCAATTTATTTTTTAAATTCCCTACATAGAGACGGGAAAAATGTCCAATTTTCCCATGTGAAGTTAATCCCTGTTGCCTGCTTGTAAATAAAGTGATGATGCCATGTGTGGGAGGAAACAAAATGCCTATTTTCCCAACAATCCTAATGCAGAGGCTTTGAGAAAGATCTGGGTTAATTGAAAACCACTTCCTATGATTCCAACGCGGATTTAACATATTAAACTATGTATTTACTCAGACTTATTTTCTCCAAGATAAACATACCCAGCTCCCTAATCCATCTCTCATAGAGCTTGGTTTGAAATAGAACAAAAGAGCATGCTCATTGACCATAAAAATGTTCTGAAATTCCAGTACTAAAGAATGCTTGAATGGAATGTTTATGGTAATCCAGCTAGTCTGGTTTAATACTATCATATGTTTGGCACGGTCAGAGGCTGATAAAGGGGATTCCAGACAATAAAGGGCAGAAAATATAAGAATTTTGGTGTATACTTTGACATCCCCTTGGTTTAGGGTGGGGACCTGGAACTACACTTCAGGGTCCTGGGACCTGGGAGTGGGAAAAGAGCCCTCTCCCTTGGGGCGGACCTGGGCCTTTGCTCCACCCAGAGTCCTGGGACCCAGGTATTTCACCCAAGGGGGTGGTCAAGAGAGACATGTGGTCTCAGCTCAACAAACATCAGGTTGCTCCCTGGCTTTTGTTCTTTCTAGACTTACCAGTGGCTAAACAGATTTAAGGTCGATAAAGCTCTTATTTAACCCAATTCTCTGTGTCCTTGGTTGGTCATCAATTGTATTAATAAGAATTGCCATCACTTGGATTATAATGATGTGTGAGTCTGTGAACAACATTTTCCACAATACTCAATAATGGCAACAAGTAAGTAAAGTAAGTAAAAGGGACTCAGGGCGGTTTCCAATATAAAATCAGCATAAAACATTGTACAATAAAACACTGAAAACACTATAAAATGCTATAAGAATTAAAAACAAAAACAAAACATAACAATTGACTAAAACAATCACATAAACAGAAGGAATATAATCACTCAAATAACAAATGAATCTGAAAAGAAAAAAGAAAAAAGACCACTGGGATGGAGGAGAGGATGGCCTGGAGGGACCAATAGAATTAAAATACAATGTTATATTCTAAAATGCTTTGGGGCAGAGGAATATAGTGCAATGTTTCAAGTCAAAGAGATGGCCTGTGCAACTACTAAAATATCAGGGGGGCACAAAAATATTGGGGGGCACAAGGAGCTTTAATCAGTCATTTATCAAGTATGGTTTAATGTCATTATTTTCATGTCATTCTTTCTTTTTAACATTTTCTACTTTATGACTCCCACAGCAATGTCCATTGTATCTTTTAAATCCTGGCCTGTGTGTGTAGAGCATTCTGATGTGTTTAAGCTTCATCGTTCCTTGGTACACATCAGGACCCCTCTGCTATGCATAATTATTATTATATTTTTCCCTTGCAAAGCATAATTACATCAATATTTTCCTTAGGAATAAAGTGAAATTATAAATTTGTAATCATTTCTCTGTATGCAATGATTTTAATATGTGCAATACATTTCAGGTTGAAGGCAATTAAAACCCAGAATATCTGCTAACATCTACTATGGAGTGATATTGATTTGTTCAACTGCTCTAAGCTGAATGGATAAGACCCATTTTCTCATGCTGTTGATTAGAAAAAGCAAGGGCTCGGGCAGGTGTAAATGCTTGACAAAATGTTTATGGGATGAGACAATGGAAAATCTAAAGGGAAATGGGATGTTAATTTAAAATGTTTCCCATTTACTTTGGTGCTACAAGCTGAGCAACTGTGAAGTGCTCATGTTTCTTAAAACAAATGTGCTGAGAATGTGCTCCCTAAAGTTGCAATATAAAAACTCACCTGTGGTATTATTTATTCTAATGTAAAAGCACTAATGTGAAGGCTATATAGATATCACAAATAGGACTTCCTTAGGAAATAAGCAAAAAGGTTTCCAATCATGAGGTTTTGTTTTTGTTTTGTTTTTTAAAAAAAGACACAAAACCACCCCAGCAACAGTCATAGTAAGTTTCAAACTTACTTTCCAATTATACAAGTGTCATTCACCATCTGTCAGCTCATATATCCGGCCATTTATCTGTATGATGAGTCACTGCAGGGAGCTATCCGTGTTGCCATTACTTTATTTAATGAGGGCCTTGTCTAGTTGCACCCCATTTGACAGCTTGTGTCCGTATCATTCATCCATTGCCAGACAACCATCAGCATAGCGGGGGATGCAATGTATGCAACCATTATAGCCTGCTGATATTCATTCTGTTAACATTGTTCCTGAGTAAATGTCCTCCTCAAGTCCATCCATCCTTTGAATGCTGACAGCCCGATCCAAACATGTTAAGTCTGAAGCAGGTTTTTCTGAGTTCAATGGGACTTGCTTCCTTGTTTAGAATGATAGTGTGAGTCTTTTATTTTATTTTTTTAAAAAAACCTTAAAATCCTTTGACTTCCATTTAAATATAATTCTAAGACCTGTATGAAAACACACTCAAATGAGAAGAAAGATAAAATAAATGCCAGAAAACTGGACCCAATGCTTTCTGGGTTTGGGTCTCTAATGGCTCTTGCTGATCCTGGGTAAATCAAAAACACACAAAATGCCCTTTCACATGATATAGTTATATCATAATTCTATAATGCAATTCCATGTTAACTGCTACAGTTCTCTCATGGAATCCTGAGATTTGCATTTTAGGGAGTGGTATTTACAACTCTTAGCAGAGAGCACCAATGTTTCAGTAAACAATAACCTGGGATTCCCTTGGATATTGCCATGACAGTTAAATCAGCTCATCGTAATTTTGTAATATGAAGAAGCCCATGGTCAGCTCTTCCATTATGCATGGTAAGCCCTCACCTTGTTAGCAAAGCAAAAGGGCAGTAAATGGTGCCTTCCTTCCAACAGGATTGCAGTCAACGCTACTTAGACCCTCTCCTTAGAGTGGTCCATTATCTGTCTCTGTAAAGCTATGCTACTTAGTTTTTTCTTGTCCCAAGGCAGCAGGAGGGATAACCGTCAGCAAACATATCTTTAGAGCCTCCAAAGTCCCAAATGCCTATCTCTGAGAAGTTCTCATATTAAGGCGCTATGGACCTTTAGGCTATGAAACTGCTTGTGCTTTGTAGCCCAGGTGGTCTTATCTGTGGTGTTTGTCTTTGAGGAGGAACATCTAAATGCAGCATTTAGAACAAGAAGGAATAGAAGGTGGAGGTTGGACAGCTGAAAGTAGTGGTAGGTGGGATAGGTGTGTGAGAGAGGGGGGATTCTATAACAACAGAGGTGGCATCTTTTTTTCTCATGTAAAATTATACTTGGCACTCTAAATGCGCCTGCATGCACAGCCATAGAAGAAGCTTTCTATAGGCTTATTATTTTTAACAGCTTCCAAGTTGTCTGTTCCAAAGGAGCAGATTTTTATGTGTCAATCCAAAATGAACTTGTCTTCTACTAAGACTGGTTAGTCAGTCTATTTCTGTTCCGTATCAACTTCTTATATATTTGTTCATAAGTCTGTTCTGTCCCATTTCTTGCAATAATCTTGTAATGTTTCAAAACAAAGACAATCAGGTTTTTCAATATTAAAATCAAGACAAAAACAGCTGCACCAAATTTGGTGAATAAATATGTATTTAGATATAAGATTTTATCACAAAAGTAAATATTTATAAAGTATCCTTTCTTAAAAGACAGATTTTTCAAGCCTATTTTATCCATATTCACATTTGCATGCATTTTGGTAATTCTTTTGAGCCAATAGCAATGTAATCAAATTCAGAGAAGTGTGAAATGTGAAGGAAAATCACATTCCAGTTTCCACATGAGAGGCTATGTCAATTTGCATCAGTATTCAAATAGAGCTATTTCCACAAACAGGTGATTGACACAAGACATTTTTGCTGCCTGAGGAAAAGCAGCATATAGTGTTCCTCCGATTTGGACAAGTAGCCAAAGCCAGCTAAGTTATTGTGACTGACACATGAATCACATGACCTCTGAATTGCTTCTCCACTTCCTTGGCACTAAAATATAGCAATACCATAGCTAACAACTAGCTGTTATTTCAGAATACCCATAATTTACCACCTGAGATGGCAATGATAGTGTTAATTTCAAATATAGCTATCTAACATAGCAAATTCTGAGATCAAATGTCAATGATGTATTCCATAGCCAATATTTACAGTTGATATATAGCATCTAGCATCTGATGGCATTTGATGTTTAATGATATTTGAACATTAATGGGCTACAGTATTTAATATCTAACACTAGTTGTTTGGAATCAGCATTTCACAGCTAATTGCATTTAAGAAATGATGTTATTTGATATTTGTCAGGCAACCTAGAAATGTAAGAGCAAAGAATTAAATGAATCCAAAATTGTATACAGTTTTCTCTGGACCCTAATCATGGAACTATTTTTTGGTGGGTTTTTCCCCCAACTGAGCCCTTGTTCATTTAGTCCAGACTTTAAAGAAGGTATCCAAAATCCTGAGCTTCAATCTTTAAATAAGTTCAGCATCTTGTACATTTTACAAATCAAACACAAAGTGGATTTTCATCCTACTAACATGAGAATTAGTAAGTATCACTGAATGAAGCTGAAAAAAAACCCGAGACGTATGTGAAGCTTTTTAAAAAAATTCTTCCAGGGAATTCCAGCAAGAACAGGCTTATCCATAATGAAAAAGCTATATTCATTTAAATTCCCATTCATTCAAATGAATCTTATATTCATTTCCAGATAATATATCTTGTACTTGTTGCTATGCAAAATGGTAGTAAGAGAGTTTTGTGGAATTATCAATAGTGATCTACAAGTACAATGATGTGCAGAGGAAATCTATTGATCTGAATGGTAAAGTTCAGGTCATGTTTAGGAATGAGTGAGAAATTTGGTTTGGATCAGCATTTGCTACGCTTGGCCCTCGTGGCAGAATGTAAGCCGCTCTGAGTCCCCTCGGGGAGAAGGGCGGGATATAAATGCATGTAATAAATAAAATAAATAAATACAAAAAATTCCAATGTGCAAAAAAGCAAAACTGGCAGATTTTTTCAACAGAAAATCAGGATTTTTTCTTTTTAATTTAATAGAGTAGTTTGTTAGATATGGTAATTTTTCACTGCTTTGCACAATTCATTTCTTACCCCTGCAAGCGAACTTGGTTTGTTCACCTTCACATGTTATGCCACCAAAGGGAAGGAGCGTGGGTGGCTCCTAGCATCCCGTGTGATCTCCCTCCTCCAATCATAACATGTTAGGGGTGAGACAGGCTGCATTGGTACCCTTTCCCTCCTCCCATCAGATGGCAGAAAGGGTGGCAACACAGAGCAACATGTGTTGCCCTGCTGCCCTTTCTGACATCACATGGCCAGTGCTACCCAAACAACACTTTCCTCCCCATATTGGCGGAGGAAGCACCTTTTGACCCCATTCAGGCCAAACATAAAATTGGCAAAGCGGGGCAAAAATGCCCCATGTGAAGAGGTTCCTAGAGATGAATAATAGAATACCAACAATGTTCTAGGCATTTGGATTATGTGTGTGTGAGATATTGATCAAGGAAGTAACTGAAGTCTTATTTGGAATGATGATTATATAAACATTGCATAAACACACACATCACATTTCATGAACATAGTCTGGCTGTTTGTTTATAATTGGTTGCTATCTCATGTTAATGGAACAGTGAATCTGCTCTGATTTTCAGCCTGATCCCTAAAGGAACTACTCAAAATTCTGAACCTGTCTTAGGGATAAGGTGCAGCACTTTCAATAGATGCATTAAAGTTCAAATTAAAACCTTGATGAGATTCACTGTCCCTCTGACATGGAAACCATCAGCAACCACTGTTGTGTGGCTAAGAAATCTTTTGTATCAAGTAACCATAGCTTTTAGTTTGTGTTAAACGGATTATCACTGAATATGAATTACATGGTTAAATATTCAAGTTTTCATTTTATGAAATTAAATTTTAACAAAATTGAACTAGCCTGAAACCAAGAAAGATTAGTTACTTCTGGCATTCTACAATTATATCATAAAATATATCATAAAATACCACTGGCTAGATAGTGATAAAGTTATGTCACAGTCAGCTTTATGTGTAAAAGAACAAGATTTTAGCTACCCAGAGAGTACAATGGCCATCAAACAAAGTTCTATGGCATTTAGAAAATAAATAACAACTCAATGACATTTAAAAAATCCCAATTATCTGTGTGCCTATTTAGATTCCAGTCCCACTGAATTCAGTGTGATTTATTCTAACATATAGAATTAAAGCCTTAACCACAACTGCCAAATAAAGCCAAAACTACAATAACATTATACACGGTATAAAATAAGTCTAACTATTTGGTTTTCTGGACTGTTTAAATAATTGATTCATAGTGCACTCCTTGTCATGATTACACAAACGTAAATCCCTCTGTTCATTGGTGTATACTAGAGTAGGGCCCAGTATTTGTTTCATATGTTCCATCTGTGCTTTTGTACCGTGTTGTTCATTTGTATGGCACAGTATGGCAGACCCCTCCCCACATGGATGAAGTAGTGAAACGAAAGTGAAAGTAGCACAAAACCATTTGCTTTGCTGCTGTTTGTTCCACATGGCACTCCCTGGAAGGCCCCTGGGAGCATTTATTTATTTATTTACAGTATTTATATTCCGCCCTTCTCACCCCGAAGGGGACTCAGGGCAGATCACATTACACATATAAGGCAAACATTCAATGCCTTAACATAGAACAGAGACAAAGACAAACACAGGCTCTGAGCTGGCCTAGAACTCATGACCTCTTGGTCAGAGTGATTTGTTGCAGCTGGCAGCTGGCTGCTCATCAGCCTGTGCCACAGCCCGGCCTATTTCCTGGTTTTCTGAGCCAGTTTTGGCCTGTCAGAGGAACTGAACATTTTCACGTCACCAAGCAAGGCTCTGACTATTTAATGGGGTGAATGCTCCCAAAGAACTTATTGTAGTCACGTCCTTCTTAGCTGCTGGGTGGTGGTGCTGCTGCTGCTCTGCCTGCCACGCTTGTTGCCTCTTGCCTGCCTCAGTGCCTGCCTTGCAGCTTGCTTATTCTTTAACCCCAGGTTTCCTTTGCATATTGAGAGGAAACCCTCTCAGAATCAGTGGTACCTTAAGCCTTGTCTTTAACTTCAGTTCTCCTCTGCATATCGAGAGGGAGACCTCTCAAAATCAGTGGTACCTTAAGCCCTGCCTTCAACCACAATTCTCCTCTGCAGATAGAGAGTAAAATGTCTCAGAATCATTGATATATTAAGCCCCTAGGTTACAGGGTGGGACCCGCGGGATAAGAGGGAAAGTTTTTAAGGAGATTTTATTTAAAGAAAGAAAAAAAATCCCTAAAATTCAGGGGATGACTCAAACCTTGTAAGAGTTGGAGGCCTAAAAGTGGTAGATATGCTCTCTATGTGTGGGCGATTTTCACCCCTCTAGCCTTAAAACTGAGCGGAAGGGGATCCTGGGGCGCTGGCCTAATGCCCCCAATAGGACAAATGCATTTGTATATTCGGATGGTGAAATGAAAGAGCTCATTAGGATGGGTGCTAGTTTTGGAAGCAGGGGACGGACATGGACATGGGGCCATATGAATGGAACAAGCAGAAACAGGTAGATATTTTATATAAATGCATAAAACTAGTGTTTATTCTCAGGGAATTCTGCATAGTATTGATGCCTTAATATCATTATATTATATTTCTCAAAAGTTTAAAGAAGGAAATATATCTGAAAACATAACCCCCCCCCCCCAAAGGGAAAAGTGATAAGCTAATTCATAGCACAATTGCCACAAATGAAAACTAAGCTACATGTATTTAAATTAGATTTCAGTGCTCATGACTGTGGACTGGATTATGGCCAAAAGTAAAAGTTTGTATGATTCTGTAGAAATAACAGTATTATTCAGTCAATAAATTTTGATTGTTTTGCCTATGGCTAAGACAATAATCTTAGAAGTCTTTGACAGTTTAGAAACAGTTCTACGGCTACATTTGTGAATCTCAAATAACACTGGTTTTAGCAAACAAGAATAAGTAATGTATATATGTTTCTGTCATCTTAGAAACATCATCTTGGATACAGGCAGAATTTTGTAACAAAGGAGGACAAAATTCATCATGGAAAAATAGTATGTCATTCTGTAAAGGAAATCATATACTTATGAGAGCGATGCGTGAGTTAGGGCCTTTTACCCTAGCACTCAAGACCTGGCTCTTTACTAGAGCTTTTAATCTATGTTAATTTTATCAATATTTGTATGTATGTATTTTTATCCTTTACAATTTTATCTTGTAAATCGCCTAGAGCATCTTGGATGGAGGGCGATTAATAAGTAATTAAATGATGATGATGATGATGTACCTATTAGTGAAATGTCTTCACTGAAGACATGGTTGGCTCAAATCATTCTGTTGCCTGAGACAGAGTAGTAATTGTATCATCTGACATCAAAGCCAAGAGTGATGGTCTTGCAGGACAGTCAGGCAGAAAATCTCTCATACATATCTCCCCTTACTTACAGTAAAAAAAATTTTTTTGCATTTTCTGTTTTTTCCCCTTAATATCCCCCAACTCTTTCTTCAGCTATCTATCTCTCTTTTTATCTATAGATGATATTTTCCATATACCATACTATTTGTATCTCATAACTGTGTTAGTAACTATTTGCAGATTGCATTTTAAATAATTAGCATCATTTGATACATAATGTTCAGGTATTATTTTTTCACTTCCCTGTTTGACCACAACAAACTTTTCATCTAAGCAACCAGCTGTGCAGGGATTTGTGTAGATGAAAAGTCCCCCTTGATACAAATGGCACTTTTAGTAAAGTGTTCTAGTTGGGCAGGATATTTGTGTTGACTCTACTGGCAGACATAAGCTTCCCCTTCCTACACACTGTGTTCTATGTAAGTTTTGACCTCCTGACGATAGTAAATTGAGTGAAAAGAAAAGCTACATGGTACATATGAAGTTTCTCTCTGAGCAACCTATTATTTATAAACAAAAAATAACATCTCATACTATCTATTAGACAATTATGACATCTCATGCTATCTATTATACAATTTTCCAATCCATATTTTTAAAGTTCCATAGATGGTATCTCTGATAGCCAGACCTCTAGCATAAAAGGAATGTTCAAAGTGGAAATGATTATTTCACTTTGGAGAACATTACATTTTATCCACTCTTGGTATAGTCTGTCATGAAGACACAAAATGTAATCAGTGCTTTGAGAAGCTCCATCCCTAGGACCATAAACACCACATAGAAACAGAAATATAGAAACTGTACAGTCATTTCAGATTACAGCTAGAGCGGAAATATGTTTGCTTTCAAATATTGCACCATGTAAATGTTAACCTTGAATAATCTCTGGTTTTCTAGGACAATGCAAATATTTTCAAGGCATATTATTTGACCCCTGATGCTATTTTATTTAAGTATCTTATAACTAACACTTTCTGTTTTGTCCAGTATTTTATGGATGACATGCAATGATATTTGGACTTGACAAGGTTAGTAGCATTTGTATGCCACAGTGATTTTCAAAGATCCTGTGGCAAAAAACCTCCCACATCACTATCTGCCAAGTGATGCTGCTCTATGTCTCACATGCGCACATGCAAATATCTCAATGTAAAAACATAAAGATTCCCATGTGTTCATACAAACATCAGCACATAATGGTGGGAATTTTTAAATTACTCACCATCTATTTAATATTATAAAGTTTTAAATAAATACTTTCAGAGACCTCTAATGGATCTCCACCTCTCTTTAAACCAGCTAGAAATCAGCTATGTCTCCCTGGGAGCATGAACAGGTGATCGGCTGTTTGGGGCTTTTTAAAACCAGCATGTGGGTGAGAAACAGTCTCCACAGGGGATAAAGAGGGAAATCCTAAACTTTACATGACTGTAGGGTTACATAGTCATGGGAAAATCCACTTTTTTCACCTAGAACCAGGATAAAGGAGGACCTTTTTGAAACTGGATTTCTCTCCATTGCTGCAATTGAGCATACATTTAGCATGAACATCATCTGACCAGCCCTTTTTAACCTATTGTCTCCCAGATTATAGCAACTGTGTGGAAGGGCCCACAGAGTTTAGTATGGGATCCCACAGAGTTTAATATGGGGTAAGGTATGAGTTAGACCTATTTTAATAGCAATTCTCAAGCAACCAGAAACAACATTTATATGGTATCTACCAATCCCCATGGAGTCAAATGGATAATATATAAAGGGAAAGTGGGAGTCTTCTACTATTATTTGGAATATATTGTGCACTGGTTATTAGAACATTCTAGTGAGCTGGCAATTTATACGGGAAACATATTAAAACAATGGAACTGTATCAACGTATTTCAAATACTGAACTGAATGTTTCACACTAGAGTGAAAAATGCAAATTTTACTTTTAAACAGTTTTAAAATATTGAAATGTGCAACTGGAAGAACCATATGTGAGTCCTTGTTTCAATGGTGCACTTTATTTTGCATACTTGGCTTAATGCTATTGAATATATGACAGCCCTAACCTCCCTGAGGTTAAATATTGTAAATAACGGTGGTCTCTCAGCTGAATTTGCTAGCTGTTCTTCTGAATCAAGAATGAATATATTTAGCACCACTGCTTTTATTAAGCAGACTTCAAGAATGCCCCAACTAACCTTTGCCAGTGAAGAAAAATGACCATTTATTTCAGCTTTTAGTGCTTTGACCCTTATACAGTTTTTTAATCCTTGGTGGAAAATGTTTCTCAGGATTTTCTTTTTAAAAGAATGTCTGCTATATTAGAAAACCCAGTAAAGTGGCTTCTTCCTTTCCTCTAGCACTTTCCATTTATTTTCAAGTAAGTGCCTCTGAGATGTACAAGTCACACAATTTAACACAGCCTTTTCAACCAATTTTGGGCATCAGCTCCCATAATTCCTCTTCTTTGGTCATGTATGTTGAAACTGATGGAAGTTCAGAACAACTCAAAGGATCCTGGTTGAAAATGTTTGGCTTAGAATATCAGTTGTGCAAACAGAAAACTCCATAGCCCCTTAGTTTTAATTTTCTTTTAGGGGAAATTTGATTTTTTTTTTTAGTTGGTGTTAAAGCCTATATAATTTACATTTCCATCTGCCACCAGAGTGCATTGTGTGAAACTGGATAAATGGATTTTCACAAAAATAAATGGATTTTTGGGACGTCTGACTTGGAATACAAATTCCAAGTCATATTTGGTATGAGATACCCATTTTTTGTTCATCTTGTAGATTAATAAATTTTAACATCAGCAGTAACATACAGGTGTACTTTTAGAGCATCTGAACATCAATCTCTAAGAATTAACCACTGGAAGGAAAATTGGGAAGAATTGGTTTTTTCCCCCTAGAACAGTGATCCTAAACATCAGTGAAAAAAACTCACTTGGTTATTTATGGTGATAAAGATACATCAGCTAATTTAAAAAAAAATGGTTCAGTAAATATTGGCATCATTGGCTCAATAGTTATTACCCTGTGATAGATACTTACCAAAATCTGCATTTTTCATGTTCAGTAAAAACGTGACATTTAAATGTGAATATGGTGGTGGTGAGCAAGTATGAAGAAAAAAATGATCACCCACCCTTAATATTGTTATGGAATTAGAGTAGTGATTTGAGTGTTGGGATAGAACTCTGAAAGACCAGAGTTTGAATCCATGTTCAGTCATGGAAATCTACTGGGTGTCCTTGGGCAAACATTTTCACTCAGCCTTATAGAAGAGCAAAGGCAAATCCCCTCTGAAAAAAATATGCCAAGAAACCCCCGTGATAACTTGATTTAGTGTTACCATAAGTTGGAAATAACTTGAAGGCACATGACAACAAAATATTGGTATATTCTCAAGGGTCAAGTGCAGTTAGTGTGAATGTGATGACCATAGAATCTGGTACCTTCTGTGATTCTTTCCCTAATTCATTTTCTTCAATGTCTAAGCTGTTATTTAATATTTTAAATAGAAATTAACAGATCTGCCTAATCTACTGTTAAAACACATTCCTTATCCCCATGGCCTTTTTATACTTTGGAAATCCAGCATTTCATAGATGAAAACTAGGACACATGTGGCCAAGCAATATCAGAGTGTGGTAAAAATGGCAAAAGTTATTAATCAAGAAGTACACAAGCTGAACCTTTTTGCAAGGCAAGATTTCCCCTTCTCCTGTCAGCTTTGTTGAGTTAATCAAATGCAAACGGTGTAATTTACAGTAGTAATTTAAAGACAAAGAAAAGTGTGAGGACTGGGACATTTTGAAGGAAACTGAAAAATGGGATTGCATAGAACTAATTGGGGTTGTTTCCTTTGAAATGGGGGAGATGGTATATTTATTCTTAAGAGCCAAAGATACATTAGGTTTATACACTCACGCCATATATTGTAAATCACTAACTCATCACCTATGTTGCTCAGGGATTTTTGACCTTCTTTGGCAATTCTCCTCTTGGGTATATTTCTTTCTGAAATTATACCACTATAACTTTAGCTTTTAGTTCTATTTTTTTATTATTCTTAGGTTCATTTTATCTGACAAACTAAAGAAGATTGTAGAGGAGACTGGAGAAACTAAAAGAGGGATGAGGGGAGTAAGATAAGAGAATGAGAGTGAAGAGTGAGAGATATCTGAGCAGAATAATAACCTTCTGCATAGTATTGTTTCAATATCACTGATACTTCTCACGACATGCAGGAGGAGGAATTGACAGTTGAGAAAATTGCAGTGATTAATACTATTTCAAAATCTATTTTTATGTTGCATTTATTTGTTTCTCTTCCCTTGAGCAAGTTAAATAGAATTTTAATCTCATGAAAATCTTATATAGTAGTTTAGGGAGCCCTAAATCTTACATACCTGAATGGGCAGAGATTTGAGTGATGTTGCTATTTAAACCTTCATATTTTCGAATAAGAAGATATTTGCAAAATTTGATAAACTAAAAAATTAGCTCAAATAAAATTTCCTCTATTTGCATCCAAAATAACCTATTCACATTATTCAAGTCAAATTTTATTCTCACCATGCCAATGGAAATTTAACAAGTAGATTACATGACACATTAATGACCACTGGTGTTGATAGGTTTTAAACATAGCAATAACGGATTGTCAAAATTCATGATATGTAGGACTGAGAATAAGAGGTAGCTAGTAGCAAGTTTGAGTACCGATTCCAATTAACTGAGCTGTGTGTTTTGGTATAAAATTAACATATTGTCCAAATCCCATAATTTCCATGATGAACACATTTTTGTCTTTATAAAGGGCTTATACCTCAAATTACACTATTGGAGGTGAGGGGGTTTATATAGTTCATATGTGTAGTTCAGTCTTTATAAAATAAAAAGCTTCCCATTCTTTAGGTAAGAGACATCCTTGACAATAAGGGACACCAGAAACGCCAATGTCCAAAATACTGATGACATTATAATACTGATTTTATAAGAGTAAATACCAAAAAAAAACCCTACCAAAAATCAAAATGTGTGGTAAAGTACACAAAATCATTTAATTATAGTTGCCTCTCGGAGCCCCTGGTGGCTCAATGGGTTAAACCCTTGTGCCAGCAGGACTGTTGACTGAAAGGTTGGCAGTTTGAATCCAGGGAGCAGGATGAGCTCCCATCTATTGGCTCCAGCCCCTCATGTGGGGACATGAGAAAAGCCTCCCACAGGATGGTAAAACATCAAAAATTCAGGTGTCCCCTGGGCAACGTCCTTGCAGACAGCCTATTCTCTTACACCAAAAGCGACTTGCAGTTCCTCAAGTCACTCCTGACACAAAAGTTGCCTGCCCATTTTTGCGGGGGTTGGAGCATAGGTCAAGAAGGTGGGGAAATACTGTTTTGTTATGAGAGAGAATACTTTAGTAATTTAGTTCCTAGGGAAGTTCTACATCCAATGGACATTTACTATAGAATCATGCTGGAACATGTAGAGATTTGTAGAGAAATGTTCTCCGTAGGAATATCTAGGGCAACTCTATGATCAATTTCTGCTGGAGTAGCCCTGGAGTACCTAGAGATTTCTAGAAAAGAACATATTAATCAAACCTGTAAATTTGGAGGACTACCTGTAATTTAAAAACAAAATGGCAAATTTAGAGAACACAACTTGGTTTTAACTTGTATTTTAATTAGAGTTGTTATTACTAAGTAAGTAGTACTGAATTTGAACGTGACCATGCCAAGAGTACCTATTAAGGTTGTGCAAAATTATTGTTAGTTATAAGTTGGATCAAATTTGTTAAATGTGTACTTGCTATGCGATATCCAACATGTAGGTGTGGCCTGTACCAAAAACTTAAGAATCGAAATTTACCGAATACTTTTTCATTTGAATTTTGTAAACCTTAGAAGCCTTCCAAAGTCAGTTTCATTTTCAGCACAAGCAAGCAAAGCAAAGCCAAAACGGCTGCCTTTCCTCTTTAAATTAATGGCCTCTCACCATTAGGAGAGAGAAGCAGCAGGGAGAAAGCAGAGTTCGCTGGGAAAGAGAATGAGAAAGCACAGAATTCTGGGGAATGTAGTTTGGGAAAGTGAGGGGCCCTGTTCTGTCACGCGCTGGGCCTGTGACTGACTGACTGTTATGTAGGACATATGCTTTACGCCCAGCGGGAAGCCAGGGGCCTAAAGAAGGGTAGTTGAGGAATTTTCCTGAAAAGATGGCCTTGAAGTCTTTAAAGAAATAACAAAGTCTTTATTGACGAACAAATAATAAATCTTCAAGGAGTCTTGTCCCACAGGACAGGCGATAGGCTTTGAATAACTGTGAAAACCCTCTTATAACCCCTCCCAAGCTATCTGTTATCTGGGCCTAGCTAGTCTGGGACCCACTGCCAACTCCAAGTGCGTCTGGTTGTTGAGTGGACCTACCAGCCAATGGCTTGCAGATGTTTCTGTGCTGTTGTCGTATCCCTGGACAGTCAATATCCCTGGGGTTCTTTAACCTTGGTGCTCTTTATCCCCGGTGGTCTTTAACCCTGGTGGTCTTTATCCCTGGAGGTCTTTAGCCCTGGTATTCTTTATCCCTGGTATACTTTATCCCTGGAGGTCTTTATCCCTGGTATTCTTTATCCCTGGTATTCTTGAAATAGGAAGCCTTTTACGGGACGAGCTGGTCTATGTCCTACAGCTGAACTTCCCAAGAGAGACTAACTTAAAAATGGCTCCTTCCCTCTCAGAGCCCTGAACAGGGGGCGGAACCAAACTTAATGGTGATTGACAGGTGGCCTGTCCTATGGCTGCAAACATTTGCAGCAAGAAAGTAAAATAGAAGGTTCTGGTACAGCTGTACCAGCACACTCCTGGCCTAGATTTCTTAATGATGAGAAATCTACACTAAAACATTAACAAACAAATTTGGTAATGAACTGATTATACATTCAACAACAACACAATATCACAAATTGGTCTGTGTCAAACAGAAACATTGCCATTTTGGCACACTCTTAGTTTTACCTTCCTTACCAATCCATCCGGACTTGGCAAGGTCTCTACAACTCTGGCCAAAGGCCACTTGAAACGAGGTAAGGATTTGTCTTTGAGCAATACAATGTCTCCAACTTGGATGTTGGGTTTAGAGTCTTTCCACTTCCTGCGACTCTGGAGTTGAGCCAGGTACTCTGCCTTCCAGCGTCTCCAGAACTGATTGGCAAGAGTTTGAGTTTGTTTCCAGAGTACTTTGTAAGATCCTTCGGGGACAGGATACATAATCTCCTGCCATTCAGATGCCTTTTGAGTTCGAATGGATGCAGGAGTGAGAAGCTGTGGGTTGTCCGAATCTGTGGTGATGGGCACCAATGGACGGCTATTTACAATGGCTGTCACTTCTGCGATCAAGGTGACCAAAACATCGTGGGTCAAATATTTACAGTTCAAAAACATAGCGTCCAGTATCTTTCTACACAAATCAATCATACGTTCCCACACCCTCCCCATGTGAAACGCGTGTGGTACATTAAATAACTGTGTAACCTTTTCTGAACTCAAATAGCTGTTGACACTGGGGTCCTTGGCAAACTTAAAAACACAGTCTAACTCTTTGGTCGCCCCAACAAAATTTGTGCCGCAGTTGGACCTAATTGTCTTAACAGGTCCCCTGATTGAAATACTAGTTTCTCTCCTAATTATCTGAGCTATTTGGATGGCTAGCACGGCTGCACACAGTTCTAATCTACGGATAGTGGCATTAGATGGAGCAATTTTGACCTTGGCCATAACAAAACCTAAATCGCAAGAACTAGAGTCTCTTTGCCTTGCATAAGCCACAGCTGCAGTGGCTTTCTCTGAAGTGTCACAGAAAATATGGAGTTCGGTGTGCAAGCTCTGTAAAGGGCTCCTGGCCATGAATTGACGCGGGATGCTCAACTGGTGTAGATCTTGCGCCTGGGCGTCTTCAAACCATAAAAACTTAAAAAACTTTCTATGCTCCGGTGTGACCAGGAACACATAAAACATTTTAAAGATGTCAGCGATGACTGCATACTTTGATTCCCTGAATCTTAGTATGACTCCAATAAGGCTGTCCAGAAGATCTGGTCCCTTCAAGAGCACATCGTTCAATGAGATGTCCTTGCATTTGGCGCTGGCATCAAACACAATGCGCACCTTTTCCGGCTTCTGAGGGTGGGTGACTTTATGGAATGGAAGGAACCAAGTCTCTTCTCTGTCTGAGCCAGGGCTGGATGGCTCAGCATACCTTGCTGTGAACATGTTGTCCATAAACGGAACGATTTGCTGCTTGGTCTTGGGATCACGCTGCATCTTGCGTCTCAAAGACTGCAGTCTCTTCTTTGCCACCTGTCTGTTGGAAGGTAGCGTAGGCTGGTCTGCTTTGAAGGGTAAAGGGGCTATCCAATTCTCTTCCTCACTAAGGGTGACCTCGGAGTTCATGGTGTTAAGAAACGCTTGCTCGTCTCGGGAGAGCGCTGTGTTCTCGTCATCCCGGGATACGTCGCTGATGGATGAGAACTCAAATGAAACTCCTTGGCAGCAGACAGAGATGTGACTGAGGCAACTCTGCATGAGGGTGACTCTGCCACAGCTGAGAGTGTTTGGCTGATCTGGACACAAAGAAGATGGAGGATGCATTCTGTCAACACATACAGGTCCCTGTATGGTCCATCCTAAAGGAGTCTTCTGTGCCAAGGGTGCACCAGGAGGACCTCTCTTTTCAGCCCGGACGCTCATCAGGCTTGGGCAGTTGGATCCGATGAGCAAGACTATGTCGATGCCCGGCTCAAAGGGAGGAATGAGGTCCTGTAGTCCTTTCAGGTGAGGATGCGCTTGCAACACTTCTCTGGTAGCAATCTGGTCCTTATTTCGTGGGATGGACGCACACTCAATAAGGTCAGGTAACTCAAAATGAATGTCTTTGCCACATGGCGAAATGATAAATCCAGAAGCAACACGGCCCTGTCTTCTTTGTTTGCCCGTACAAGTAGAAACACAATAGTCAATAGTCTTTGATTGCCCTTTGAAGAAGCTGAAGTCGTCAGGGGTGGCCAGTGAACCGTCACTTTGGTTGTCAAGGGCCACGTACATTCTCTTCTTCATCCATGGCTTGCTGGCGGGATAGACATCTGCCAAACAGATGGGATGGCAAATCCTAACTTTCTTTGGGCTGCCGCACAGCTGAGTGCAGGCCACAGAGGGTGCCTCAGTGCCCGATGAAGGTTCAGCTGAATCTTCTGGATGCACTTCTGGGGGGCATTGACTGGTTGCTCCGCTCTTGACCTTGAAGGGCACGAAGTCCTTGTCGTGCATCGCTGAGCAATGTCTGACGGATTGGCACACCTCGCATTTTACCTTTTCTTTGCATGACTTTGATTGGTGGGGAGTTGTACCGCAGCACCTGAAGCAGATCCTGGATTTCTTGAGGATCTTGACTTTGTCTGGGTGAGGCTTTTTGGCAAACTCTCTGCAGTCGGCCAAACTGTGGGGCTTTGCGTGCAGTGGGCACAAAACTTCTTTTGGTGTCATCTTGGCATCAGGTAGAGACGGGATGGTCTCCGTAGTCTTGACGGCGATGTTTCTTTTGGTGCCACTGTCCTTTGCAGGTTCCTTGGGCTCTTTGATGGGCCTATCTGTCCTTGGAGCCCCATAAAGAGTTGGAAATCCTGTCTGTGGGTCGTTTAGTTGCATGGCAGCATTTGTAACAAAATCCACAAGATGGGTGAATGGTGGGTAGACCTGATGATTGGCCTGCTTGTATCTGAAGACCTCCCTGCCCCATTCTTCTTGCAAGAAAAAGGGCAGCCTTTGAGTGATGGCAGTTTGGGACAAGTTCTGGTCCAGGCAGGCAAACCCTGGAAGCTGTGGGTTTCCCTTAGCTGACTGGAGCTCAACCAATAAGTCTGATAGGTCCCAAAGCTGTTCAAAGTCCTTAGGTTTGAGCACCGGGAACTTATGAAGTCTGTCCATCAGCGAGGCTTCAATTTGGGTGCTGGACCCGTAACGCTGGTTAAGCCTTGTCCATGCAGTGTCCAGTGCTCTTTCTGGTTGGTTGATGAGGGCTGAGAAGATTCTTCTCACCTGGTGGGCTGATGTTGGACCAAGCCAGGCAACCATAAGAGTTAGTTCCTCCTCAGAGGTGAGTCTTAAATTCTGTATGGCACGCTGAAAGGTCTTCTTCCAAATTAGGAAATCTTCTGGCCGGTCAGAGAATTTCTCCACACCTTTGTCCCTCAAATCCTTCTTCGGGTTTCTAAACAGAGACTCAAGCTGTGACTGAGGAGTCTGAAGAAACGGAAGGGGTGTTTGGTCAGGGGTAAAGGTGAAGTTCTTCTCAAAACTAGAAGGTCCCTTCAGAGGAACATCTGTGATCTCAGGTATGGGCGAAACCCTGGTTTCTATTGGCCTCGCAACCTGAGTTGGTGGCTCTGGGCTCTTGGCCCTGGATTCTTCAACCTGCCTGCGTGGCACGATGACGCTGTCCACCTGCACCAGCTTGTTGTCTTGGAAGCCAACATGGGCTGACAGAAGAGGAGTGGTTGGTGGTGTTGGTAAACGGTTGACGTTTTCCTGAGACAACTCTCCTTGCAGCGCCTTCGCCAGGATGTTGGCACGAACCCTCTTCTGAGCTGCATCTTGTTGGACGCGTGTGAGCTTTAACTTTGCTTCTAATTCAGTTTGAGCCTGCTCGAAGTTGAGGCTTAGCTCTGCTGCTGCTGCCTCAGCTTCCGCCTCAAGGATCCTTTCCTGCAGCTCCATGCGCTTGGCTTCCTTGTTGTAGAAGGCCGCCATCGATGAGGAGCTTCTCCTTGAAACAGAAGACCCTGGCGTGGAGTCATGTCTGCTGTTTGACTTCCTGCTGAGGTAGCTGTGCATGCTATGGGCAGAAGCACTTCCCTGACCGCTCTTAGCACTCAAGGCCTTCAGGGAATGCCTAAGGAGCTCAGAACTCACACTATGAGTGGGAGAAGCTTGATCATCCCTTTCTCTTCTGGGGGAGGGGCTAAAGTCAGCTACATGAAACAGGTGTGCATAACTTAGCTCCCTATTTTTAACACTATTTAGAAACTGTAGAGCTCTAAGATCTGCTTCCTGGTTGTTTATTTTGCTAAGCACCTGTGTGATGCCATCCACTAGGGCTCTCCATTTGTTAATCAGAACCTTGAGATTAGCCCTGATACATTGAGACTCCCTAGTGTCTTTAGAACCTTCTAGTTGACCATCAAGGTTAACAATAGAAAGCCAGACGCTTTCAGCCTTATTTGTCAGCTGAGCCTCTTCTAGCAAAAGCAGGTCTAAAGCCTTTTGGGTAGGATGAATTGAATCCTGAGATCTCAAACTATAAGCTTTTCCCTCTGATTTTGCAGAGCCTAGAGTATGAGCCATAATCACAAATTAAGCAAACAAAATGGCAATGCAGTTACAAAAGCACACTCAAAACTTATTACTTTAAAGCAAGAAATAAGAACACAGCAATAAATCAGTTGCAAACAAACTCCTGCAAGCACCAAGGAGTTTGCAAAACCCCTTTTGCAGGCACCTGGTAGATGAAGTAGCAAGCACTGTGCAGACTTAGTCCTGATGCTACTGGAACAAAATGTTGCAATTTGCTGTGGAAAGCTTGCTTCTGCAGAGCGAATGTAGCAAATGCTGTGCAGGACTTGCTTCAAAAAGGGCGGGAAAGGCTTGCTTCTGTTGCTGGATCAAAATGTTGCAAACTGTTGTGGAAGGCTTGCTTTTGCAGAGGCTGCTGCAAATGTAGCAAACTTGGAAGAAAGGAGGAATGCACCGGCCCCTCCCTTCTGGTCACATGGGCTGTCTTCCAAGATGGCCGAAAATGCAGGAACACATTCACATGGATAGCAGGTAATGGAGGCTTGGAATGGTCCTGAACTGGCTCCCTTATGCACTGTCTTTTAGCTTTTTCAAGTCCTTTACTTTACTCCCGGGTGGCAGAAGCCACCAGCTCCCTATTTCAATGTTCTGTCACGCGCTGGGCCTGTGACTGACTGTCTGTTATGTAGGACATATGCTTTACGCCCAGCGGGAAGCCAGGGGCCTAAAGAAGGGTAGTTGAGGAATTTTCCTGAAAAGATGGCCTTGAAGTCTTTAAAGAAATAACAAAGTCTTTATTGACGAACAAATAATAAATCTTCAAGGAGTCTTGTCCCACAGGACAGGCGATAGGCTTTGAATAACTGTGAAAACCCTCTTATAACCCCTCCCAAGCTATCTGTTATCTGGGCCTAGCTAGTCTGGGACCCACTGCCAACTCCAAGTGCGTCTGGTTGTTGAGTGGACCTACCAGCCAATGGCTTGCAGATGTTTATGTGCTGTTGTCGCATCCCTGGACAGTCAATATCCCTGGGGTTCTTTAACCTTGGTGCTCTTTATCCCCGGTGGTCTTTAACCCTGGTGGTCTTTATCCCTGGAGGTCTTTAGCCCTGGTATTCTTTATCCCTGGTATACTTTATCCCTGGAGGTCTTTATCCCTGGTATTCTTCATCCCTGGTATTCTTGAAATAGGAAGCCTTTTACGGGATGAGCTGGTCTATGTCCTACAGCTGAACTTCCCAAGAGAGACTAACTTAAAAATGGCTCCTTCCCTCTCAGAGCCCTGAACAGGGGGCGGAACCAAACTTAATGGTGATTGACAGGTGGCCTGTCCTATGGCTGCAAACATTTGCAGCAAGAAAGTAAAATAGAAGGTTCTGGTACAGCTGTACCAGCACAGGCCCTATGCCAGAGAATTCAAAAGACCCTGCCTTAAACTACATTTTCCAGAATTCTATTCAGCATCAGGAGCCCCAATAAGGTTGGGTGAGAGATTTGTCCCTCCGAAGCAGCAGCCACTAATAAATTGTTGAATCTACAAAGAGGAGGACTGACTGATACTTCTAGTAAATAAAACTCTGCTGGTCTGGGAAGAAATCCCTAAATGGAAGTTCTATTGGTTAATATGAGAGATGTTCAATGAGATAGCTGTTGTGGCTTTTTTTTTTTAACTTTTGTCAAAACTTTTTAAAAATCCCTAAAATTAGTAGATGTATGAATATTTCTGAAAGTTGAGGGAATGATCTTCTGTTATCTTCTGTCATTGTACAGAAAATTCAAGGAGATGGCTCTTGTAGTTTTTTAAAAATTGTTTATAAAATTTGTGGATAAGTGAGATGTTCGGAAACCTGATGGGCTAACAGTGGTAACTGCGTTCTACCATTTGTAGAAAGTTTCACCCCCCAGCCGTAAGAGGGAGAAAGGAGCCCTGAGGTTTCCCCACTTGAGCAATTACTATAATGAAAAAGTAATGAAATCTTGTTACTCTCAATATTGTAACAAAATTTTCACTAACAACACTTCAGAAACACTTTAGAAATAAAACGCTGGCACCCCCTAATTTTGTAATGAGTTTTGAAACATTTTTTATCTATCACACATTCCTAGTATTTATTCCTATTGATTGCCATGGTTTAAAAGATGAAGTTCTCAGAAGAAAAAGAGGTTGTTACCATATCAGCATCATAGACATGGTTGAATACACAAGAATACAAAATACAAACATCAAGAAGTATATATGCCCTTAAAACCTTGTGTCTGGATGATTCAGTCACAGTTTTAGTTTCTCCCACACTCAAGATTTTTCTTAAACTCAAGTTAGTTCCATCCTTGAAGAAATTTGTTGTATTATAAGGCATTATAAAAAACACACAATGAAAAATATTCCCACTCATCCCTGCATGCCAGCCTTACTCTCTGTTGTTCATGCTTTGGGCATGATAGCCACTTTTGGCCCTCCAGGAGCTATTTTCCACTATACTGTTCCAACATTATGATTCTGCTTGCCATTTCAAGATTTTATAGAATCCTGGATTTTACTTTCATAAGATATTAGAGTATCTTTGCGTTGTTGATACCCAACCTTATATCCAAAGATCTTCGAGTGTCATTGAATAATATCAAAACTTAAAATGATTTACAATTTTCAAGATAATATACAGTCATTCGGAACACAAATTTACACTAAATAACAACTTAATCAACTTATATGATCACTCAACTCCAGTGAGCAGCCGGGCATTATTTCCTGGATGATGGACTGGTTGGATCTTCTTGCGGTACAAAGGCACTCTCAGAATTTTCCTCCAGCACCAGAGTTCAAAAGCGTCTATCTTCCTTCGCTCAGCCTTCCTTATGGTCCAGCTCTCGCAACCATAGGTTACTATGGGGAATACTAAATTAACTTCCCAAAATTAGGGTGTACATTAGATTTGTATAATATGATAATCTTAGTGCTGAGTCAAAGCAAAAGGGGAAGCTACTTTGGGAGCACTTGGAGCTCCTATTAAAGTTAAAGTGCATTAATTCTACAGCATAGATGCACCCCTAGGTTTTCTTTTCAATTGCTGAAAGCTTTGGTGTTTTAACACTTACGTTTTTAAAGAAGGAGTTATAAGCATGCAGCCCCTATAATTCACATTTTTTGGTCCAAATTACAAAGATTGTGCCTTACATTCACCATAAAATACTTTTTGGGTTCAAAGTTTTGAAAATTGGGGTGCGCATTAGATTTGATGGAGCATTAGACTCAGTATTATCCAATAAGTGACTTTTCCAAACTTAGGAATTAACAATCTCTTTCCATTTTTTATTGAAAGACAGTTGCTATGAGTGTGTCCTTTGTTATAAATGGGTAAGCCATTTTGCAGCACAAGGAAGTGCTTTCAAGTTATATCTGTGAAGCTATTATTATTCCTGCCAGTAGCCTTACTTAACAGGACATCAATGAACAGCAAGGATGGGAAGGAAGATTTCAGTGACAAGGATAAATGCTAGCTGTTTTTTATGCAAAAAATAATATAACACCTATCCTGTTTGACAGTAACGTATTAGTCAGCATAGGGTTTCTTTCACCTTTCAATGTCAATAAATAATTTATAAAATAAGTTGACTGATAATGGTATCTATCAGCATATAAGTCTGTATATGCTGTATATTGCTTTAGAAAAAGTTTAATAAATATTTAGAGAGTCAGTATGTTGTTGAGCATTTGACAGAAACCCTGGTGACTAGTGTCCAAATCCCCACTCCACCATGCAACTGGGTGACCTTGGGTGATCTACAGTCTCTCAACTTCAAAGGCAAACTCCTTGTGAACAAATCTGACCAGAAAAATCCCATGATAGATTTATGTTAGGCTCACCATAAGTCGGAAATGAAATAGTGCTGCCCAGTTTTGAAAAATACTTCTGTACGTATTACATGAAGGCTACGAAGTAGTTATGGCTAGTCGTTCTCATATTGTTGGAGTGGCCCATCTCTTTCTTTCATTTCATGTGGGAGCACGAAATATGAACACATCCCTCCTGGACAAAAATTAGCTTGAAATGAAAGAAAGCAGGAATGGGTACTTTTTCCTTGCCTGCTTTTTGTGAGCAAAGTTTAATCTTTTTTATTAATCCCCCAGCAAACAAAAAGTAAACCCTCATTTACTCTCCTCTTCCAGGAGGTCATCACTCCTCCTTATCTGCAAGTGGAAAGCCTCCTTAAAATGCCTTGGAGGGTGTCTGGTTCCTTCTCCATCCTTCTCGGCTCTTGGAGTTGCCATGGCGCCGCTTTGGGTCATTGCTTGCTGTCACTGCCTCCATCTCTCATGCAAAGAAGGTAGATCCAGGCCATTTCCTCTTCCTCCTTCATGCCTCTTACTCTAAAGTAAGCCAGGCAGCAGCATGTGTGGTGATTTTCACCCTCTAGCCCTAAAATGGAGGGGAAGGAGAGCCTGGGGAAGCCCGCCCATTGCCGCCAATGGACTGAAATTTTTTGTATTTTCAGATGCAGAATAAAAATACTCATTTGGAAAGGCGTCCCTATTCGGAAGGTGCTTAAAAATGAAAATGGGGGTCTTACGAATGGAACAAACAGAAACGGATAGTGATGCTATACAAATGCACAAGCCTAGTAGCCAATATAAAATAATACAAAGGTTGTATATACTTCAACTAGATCCTAGAAGGTCACATCTCTTAAGTATTTGCAAAATGTTGAATATTATAGGCTTTCCTTACAAATGGGTTCCCTGTGTTCTCCCACTGAAAAATAGTCTAAGATTACATTTAATGTGATAGCAAACAACTAGCTCAATTTTGCTTTGGACACCAAAGAATTACCCCTTCAGCTTACTCATCATCTTACTCATAAAGTTCTTGAGAAGTTATAATTCCTTCATACTGTGATAACTAGATAGCAGATGGTGGAAAACCTGGCTTCAATGGGACAAGATATGTTATAGAGGACATCTCCATTCCTACTGGGTGGCAATTCATACAATATATGTTGCATCTGTGAATTAATGATCAGCAGAGCTATTCAAAGTGGTGAGAGGTCTAACCCAGGTATCCTCCCTTTTGAACCCATTGCTAAAACCTTCAGAAGCTCACTGTGATGCCTTTAATGAACGTTTTGCAAACCATAAGCACTATATTTACTATAATTACAAGAGGCAACAACACAGTATTCAACTTAGGAGCAGTCCAGAGTTTGAAAGTAGTCATAATTGACAGCAATATTGCAAGGTTTATAAGCAATGCCAAACATAGGTGTGCAAGGTGGAGTGTACAGGCATTTGTTTAGATCTACGGTACATGAAGTATGTCCCCATTTTGTATACCTAATTTGATTCACACTTTCCTCTGTTTTCCAAATATGATGGTAGAAAGCCAGATTGGATTATTTTGCAGGTTTTTTTTCTTAAGGGTTGAGTAGTGCTCCATTCTACATTAGAGATAATAGTGAGAGAACTGAGTTCACTATTGGGTATTTAGAAGGATGCAAAATAACAGTATTTTGCTTAGTTTTGTTTTTTTGGTGCAGCTCTATCAAAGCAGCTTATAAAATATTTAAATGAAATAAACACACTGAAACAAAACCACGCTGAATAATGAACCAGAAAAACTTAAAAACAGTCAACATGCATAATAAAGCTAATTGTGAACAATATGCACATTATGCAGTATTTTAGTTCTTCATCTAAACTAAAGAATTACTGCACTTTGACACCACTTTAACTGCCATGGCTTCTCTGCCAAAGAGTGCTGATGCCTCACCTATAAATCCCATGATTCTATAGCATTGAGCCATGACAGTTAAAGTGGTGTCAAACTGCATTCTATATTCATTCTATAGTGTAGATGCACATTTAGATACCACTTTAACAACCCTGGTTGTATTTGATGGAATAATGAGTTTGTGGTTTGCAATTCTCTACCAGGTATCTCTAATGCTTGGTTCAGGGTAGGAGTAGGGCATGACAAGAGAATTGTAAATACTTCACAAAACTACAAAATCCACAGTTCCATTGATTTAGCTGTAATCATTAATATGATATCAAATTGCTCTAATCATGCAGTTTAGACACTCCATAAAGAAGGCTTCCTGAATGGAAATGCACTCGCAAGGCTTTTTAAAAAATGCATATGAAAATTGGCATGCCGGATTCACCCAGAGAAGGAATCTAAGCACTGCTAGACCAAATGACCTGGCTGTGACATTTATCAAATACTCAGGATTAAATGGGAACAGAGACTGAATGATGTTTAAAAACCGGATATGTTAATATAGGTGATCAGTCCTTTAGGTAACTGGAACAACTGTAATCGTGAAGCTTTTAATGCATGTGTGGCTATAGCAAATAAAACACACTACTACTATCATCCAGACCTTTTCTTGTAAATGACACTCTGAGAAGAGCTGCAGAGCCACAGCAGACTGAGGTCACCCCAGAATGAGGCCAGCTGGAGATGATTTCATGCTATGTTATTCACTAACCATGCAGCAAATATGTGCCAAAGAAAATGTCTGGGATTATCTATCTTGCCCAAGAACATTTTTCCCCACAGATTTCTCATTTCAACTTGAAAGTCATTGTGTAGTCTTTCCCAACTTTGTTAAAGTTTCAACTGTTGCTGCACTGTGAAGACATTGCATCCTCAAAAAAGATCTATGCTTCTGATTTTCCAAGATCTTTTTCTTTCTGTCTTGGCTGATTCTGATGTACACAACTACCTTTCAAAAATCAAACAATCATTGTTCAAGCACCAGAAATGGATGGCATTATTTGAGAGGCACATCCCACGATCTCTTGCAAGGTCATGGATCAAGCTGGGATAAAGCATTTTTACTGCAATTGGACAAAAATAGTGCTCTAAGTAACTACTTGGCTAGCTTTCCTCAGTATATACCTATTTCAGAAAGCGTTCTGTGTAATTTCTTCCTTTGAAAATAAAAATGGAACAACCTGTGAATTTTAATAAAAGCTAAAATGTATAAAACTACCTTTGGCTGGTCTTAGTATACAACATTTTGTTTTCTTACAATGTCATCCACCAACAATGCCCAGTCAACCTGATCCATTCTCTATTGCAAATTCATCAGCATGAAGGCCGGTATCTTAATTTAGTTTGTGAAACTACATCGATTAATTAAGTAGCAATCAAGGGAAAGATGGATGGGAGCAATCATTACCTGGACCCTGGGGGTGGGGATTCTTTGTCAGCTGTATACATTCATAGAATAATTTATTGCCCAAACAACTAAGCCATAGATACAAGACGCCACCGGTAGACAAATTACAATATACCTTGTAACTGTAAGCAGTGGTAGATTCTTACCAATAGTTATTAGAGTTGTGCAAAGCAGCTGAAATCTGATTAGGAATTCGTTTAGGAGATTTGGATGGCCCCCACTTCATTTTGTAAAGATTCAGAAGGGTCCTGGTCTGATTAGTAATCCGAATCTCTGAAGCTTCGTAATTGTTCCACTAAGATTTGTTCCATTAGTGTCAATGGGGAAAATTTAGAAGCTTATTTTATAGCTATCAGAATGAAATTTGGCACACCTGTAGGCAACGTTACAACTTTATGCCTGCCAAGTTTCAGAACGTTTTGGTCATCCACTGATTTTTAGAAAATCTTTAAAGATTTTATATATATATATATATATATATATATATATATATATATATATATATACACACACATACATACATACATACACACACACACACACACACACACACACACACACACAAGAGGCATCCCCTTAAATTATGGCACAGTGAGAAAACATGAGCAGTCTGCCAAGTTTCAGAGCAGTCAGTCTATCCACTGATTTCTAAGAATTTTTTCAATTCAAACACATGTAATTAACCTACACTGGGGCTTTTAGCCTCCTGCCGGAAGGACAGCAGTGAAGGAGTTATTCTGGCTTTTCTGGGCAAGAAGTTCCAGAGTTGAGAGGCAGCCACTGAGAAATCCTGCTCTCTCATTCCCACAAACCAAGCTTGAAATGAAGATCTCAGGGCCCAGACAGGCTCATACAGGGAGATGCAATTAGCCAAATAGCCTGGTCGTGAGCTGTATAGGGCTTAAAAGGTAATAACCAGCACTTTGAATTGTGCTTGGAAATAAATTGGCAGCCAGTGGAACTTCTGCAACAGGGCAGTTGTCAGCTCCCTGTAACCAACCCTGGTTAGCAACCTGGCTGCAGCTCTTTGAAGCAACTGAAATTTCCAAATACTCTTTGAAGGCAGCCCTACATAGAGCGTGGTACAGTAATCCAGTCGGATATAATTAAGGCATGTCCCACTATAGTCAGATCTGAATCTCAAAGAACACAAGTTTTAATTGTGCGAAGACTCTCCTGGCCACCACAGATACCTGGGCCTCCAGGTTCATTGCTGATTCCAGTCCAAAACTGCAGACCTGTGTCTCCAGGGGAATATAGCCCCATCAAGCACAGGCTGGATCCCTATTCTCTGATCTATCTTCTGACTGACCAGGAGTGCCGCTATCTTGTCTGGATTGTTTTAGTTTATTTGCCCACATCCAGTCCATTACTGATGACAGACACTGGTTTAGGATCAGGACAGCTTCCTTGGCTTTAGCTGGAAAAAAAGTAATAGAGTTGGGTGTCTTCTGCATAAGATGGCACTGCATTCCAAAACTCCAGAATTCCTCTCCCAACAATTTCATGTATAAATTAAAAAGCAAGGAGGACAAAATGGAACCTTGAGGGAGCCCACAGGTCAATGGCCAGGGGTTCAAACAGAAGTCCCACAGCACCTCCAAGTCCCATCCCAGTGAGATGGCCAAGGAGGATACCATGATCAATTGTTTCAAAAGCCACTGACAGATCCAAGAAAACCAACAGGAACATGCTTTCCCTGTCCATTTCTTTGTGTAGGTCATCCATCAATGTGACCAAAGCTATCTCTGTTCCATAACCAGGCCTGAAACCCGATTAAAATGGATCTAGATAATCTGTTTCAGCCAGAAACCCCTTTCATGGAGCCTATCCCCTTTGAATTGAGAATTCTCAACTTAAGACTGAGCATTGTAGCTTGGACAGCCACCAAAAAGGCATAAAGCAAAATGTTCTGATAAGCTATAGAGTGCCAAAGACAGGCATGTAAATGTTCTTTTCTGTTACTATAGAGGGCGATTGCAGGATATAATCATGGCATCAAAACAGGTTCTAGGGACCTTTAACTTGCCCCCCCCCCCCCCCCACTATTTACCACACTTTTATCTACTATTATTATATGGTGGATTCAAAACACTGTTTATGGGGGATCCTAGATAGTTCTTCATCAAGGTTCTGATCACAATATTTGTTTCTCTTCAACAAAGAAAGTTGTCATCTGTCATGCTTGGATAACCTATAGTTCATTTCACAGATTACACACATGGTTAATTTATCATTACTAACAAAGTATTTCTGGAATGATTGTGCTGGTTGATGTCTATACATCACTGCTGTAGCAATTAAGATGAAAATGCCTTTAATCCAAACTCGGTGAATCAGGATCTCTCTCTAAAAACAGGAAGTTAAAGCATCCAAATTAATTAAGCTATTAAAAAACAGATTGCTCTGAGTAGTTAATTAATGGAAATGTACCTTAATTGATTCAAAATGCTTTAGACATCAATGTAAATGCGCTGAATGAGCTCCTCCCCACTTTCAAGCCGATTTCAGAAGGCTGTATGAACCAATTTGATATGCAGGGGCTTGCTAAAATGAAACACTTAAGTAGCGATAATGCTCCGGCTCAATGAGCATTTCTCAAATCAAGCACAAATGTCTCATAAATAGCCCTTTCAAATAGATCTAGTGTTGGATATCAGGCCATCATGTTGTCATTCACTCAGATGTACACTACTCTGGGTTATAATTGTATCTTTTATTCAGCAGAGTTGCAGTGCACTGTAATTTGAAAATGCACACTGCATTTTAATTTTTTTAAAAACTGAATGCTTCTCAAAAATTGGGGCCATAAATACTCAACAATATTTTGTAATAAGCAATATAAATCATACCATTAATGGATTCTACATGTACCCAGGAGGAAAAAGCACCCTTGATGTGTCATTTTGACTTCAAAATGTGACAATTTGAACCTTTAAAAGCCAGAATTGGATTTTCAGAATGGCTTCAGATCACCTTATTTCTCATCAGTTGAAGTTAATGAGCACTTTCGTCATGAATCTTTAAAATAAAGTTATTGGAATGCTTTTCTTGTCAATCTCTGATGACTAACTTGCTTAGGGATATAATTATATTATTTCCATTATTTCAGACTTTTGCTTCCATTTACGAGGACAATGTTTTAACAGGCAATATATTTGTTCTGTGTGACAATTAACCTCTATTCAATAGCACCAGAGGTCTGCGTGATTATGGTCTTTTTCATGCCACACAATTATATTACTATCATTCCACTTTAACTGAAATGGCTTCATTCTGTGAAATCCTGGGATGTGCAGTTTCAAAGCATATTAACAATTTCTATCAGAGAGTTCTAGTGTCTTCCTGAATCCAAACCCATAAGATGCAACCATGGCAGCTAAAGTGGAATCAGGTGATATAATCAGTAGTATGGAAAAAACCCTTATCGCCATGGCGGACAACTATCCATCTATATAAAAATCAAAATATATATTGGTTTGTACACAAATGCTCCCTCATGGCTTGATGGCTCTGAATCACACTTGGCACACATACCCTGAATTGTCCATCTTAAACATATTGAGGGGTTTGAACAAAAAAAACCCCACTCCTCTTTAGTTCAGATTAAAAGTTGAAGAAACTGAACAAAGTGAATTGACTGTGGCTAAGTGTAGTGGCCCTTTGCTATGTGAACTAGGAGATGAAAGAAGGGAAGCAGATTGACTCTTGCTAAGTCAGATGTGTATGGAAGGAGGAGAAAAAGAAGGAAAAGAAAGGAAGGAAAGAAGGAAGGACAGAAGGAAGGAAGAAAACAGATTGAAAAAATGAAGGAAGACACGGGAAAGGGGAAAAAGCATAAGGGGGGAAAAAAAGAAAGAAGGGAAAAAAAGAGAAGAGAAGAAAAGAAAGACACCTCCAAGGTCATGTGGCCGGCATGACTGCATGGGGCGCCATTACCTTCCCACATTGTGTAGATCAATGTGAGTATTGATCTACTCACATTTGCATGTTTTAGAACTGCTAGGTTGGCAGAAGCTGAGTCTAACAGCGGAAGCTCACCCCGCTTCCCGGATTTGAACTGCTGACCTTTTAGTCAGCAAATTCAGCAGCTTGGCTGTTTAACCTGCTGCACCAGGGTTAGTCGGGATAGTTGTAGTTTATCCCATCTTTGTAGGTCTTGCTTGATTTCTCCCCAAATTGTATTGTAATTGTTGGGAATAAAACCAAATTTTTATCTGAGATTGTGACTCCCAGATATTTCACTTTCTCCTTTATTGAAAATCCCAATATTTGTGTCCGTTTTACTATTTCCTCTTTCTTCATGTTTTTAGTTAGTATCTTTGGTGTTTTTGTTGTTGTTTATCTCAAATCATGCTGCTTCTCCCTATTCTTGGAGTGTTTCAATACTGGTTCTATAAGGGATCATCCAAAACTATAATAAAAATCATTTGGAATTGCTTTGGTCTTATTACTTTGCTTGTATGTGTAGTCCTTTAAAGTCTTCGCTTTGCCTCATCAAGATTTCCATTGAGATAATGAACGCTAATGGGGAAAGTGGGCAACTTGTCTCATTCCTTTTTGGATTTTGCATGAGTTTTTAAAATCTCAGTTTACTTGGATTGTTTCATGCTGAGTGTTGTAGACTGATTTCAGGGTATGCCTTGTAGGTAGGGTATAAAAATGCCCTATGTCTAAAAGTCAGATTCTTCAATGTGAGCAGTAAAACTCAGAAAATAATAAAAGAAAATAAAGCATACCCTCTGATAGCTGTATAAGATTATGCTCATCCTGAAGACATAGGTTAGTAGCAGTAGTGAGTTTTTATTGTCAGGTGGGAAGGAAATATTGTCACCACTTAAAATTGTTCTGTGATGCAGCCAGATGTGATTTGTCACATTGGAATACAACATTATGACTTGTTAACAGCATATAGCCAAATAATGTGTAATGATTTAATCTAAGTCAACACATGATATTTCATAGGCTGGACTATGACTGTAATTAATTCAGGAGGAACAAGCAGTTTTAATTAGAATATGAACTGGAATAAATTGCCATTGATGAAAAAACAATGACAGCAAACCAGACAGAAAAACAGGTTAAGTATTTTATTTTCACTACTAAAAACTCTCTCTCGTAATAAAGTAATTAGCCCATTTACCAGAAAGAAAACACTAGACAATAATATGAGATAACAAAGGTCACAATCTCATTGAGATCAAGGTTATCTAAAAAGAAGAAAGTCTAATTTAATTTATAATCAGATTTAATCCTGGGAGACCTGTTAACCAATAAAGCCTTTCTTTGGATGTTCCTACCCTGGCAGTTTCAAGGGAAGACAAATATAGCCCTCCGCTGAACAAATATTGCCAAGAAAGCAAATGATAGGATCACCATAAGCTGGAAATGATTTGAGGGCATCCAACAGCAACAACATCCATTCATCATCATCATCATCATCATCATCATTATAATATATTTATTTCATCCCACTTTTATAATAATAATAAATTTTATTTGTATCCCACTTTTCTCCTTAAAATGGGACCCAAAGTGGCTCACAACATTGTGTAAAAGACAATGTAAAACAATATACATATGTAAAACACAACTTATAAAACAATTTTACAATCAGAGATAAGTGTACATATTTAAAAACATTCATCTAATACAATTATTACAAGCTACTTGATAAGACAGATGATAAGGTTAACATGACTCAATAAAAGTTAGCCTTCTTGCCATTACAGTTAAGTGTTTTCATAAAAAGTTTGTGCAAACAGGGAGGTCTTTAGCTGCTTTCAAAAAGATGTCAGGGACGGGGCTGTTTTAACTTCCTTGGGGAGGCAGTTCAAAAGAGTTAGAGCAGGGTGGGACTCAAAGGGTGTACAAAGTTAAAACAGCAAAAATAAACAACATGAAATACTACAAAAATATCATAAACCAAATAAACAAATAACATATCATATAAATCATATTTAAATCCAATTAATAATATACTTTTATTTATATTCCACTCTAGATCCCCAGGGGGACTCAGAGCGGATTGAAGAAACATACATGACAAACATTCATTGCCGTAACACAATTAACAACTAAGACAGACAGTACATAGACAGAGTAAAAGCTTCCTACTTTTTTCATTTCTGCCATTTGGAGGCTGTGCTTGACTCGGCCATGGGGAGGTGCTGTTGTTCCATTTTCCACACCGAGGAGCCTGTTTTCATTGGACGCCTTCCTGATCAAATTGCTGGTATGTTTTTCAGGGGTGCCTTTTACCTCCCCGCTGAAGTGGCACTTATTTATCTATTCACACTGCTGTTTTCGAACTGCTAGGTAAACAGAAGCTCCGGCTGATGGTGGGAGCTCACCCCAACTCACGGCTCAAACTGCTGACCTTCTGGTCAACAAGATTTTCTGTATCTGGTGGTTTAACCCACTGTGCTAAACACAGCCCCTTAATAAATTAAGATGTAAATCATTGAAAATCCCTAAACCTCAGGCCACTGAGGTTGTCCATAAAGCATTTATGTTACGCTCTAGAGAACTCCATTTTCTTTAAGCCGTAAAGCATTGCCAGATTTAAAATGGCATCTAAGACTGTGTAATTTCCAGCACTATCTGGTCACTGTTGATTTGTGGTTGTCAGGAAAGATCTGGTTTTAATTTGTGACTGAAAGGCCATTAGGGAGGGGGCTGATCAGACCTCTCTAAGAAGGGAGTTCCAGAGCCATGGGGCCATCATCGTAAAGGCCCTTTCTCTCGTTCCCATCAACCACACCTGTGACAGCTGTGGAACCAAGAGGAGGGCTTCTCCTGATTATCTCAGGGCTCGTGTGCATTGATAGGAGGAGATGCGGTCTGAACTGTTTAGGTATAGGCATATTGAAGCTAAAAGTCAGCTACCCATGAAGGGGCAGGCTGAAAAGCCGATGCCCAGTGCATCCAGCTACTTTACCAGCCAGATAGAAACATTGATATCAGGTTGAAGGCAAGATGAACAGAGATGTATTATTTCTATGCCCAAAAGGATGTTAGATGCAGAGTGTCCATGCAATGACCATGCAATGCAGTGCAAGATCTTCTTGGACAGTCATTCAAAATCTTCATGCCCTTGCCTGATTGGTCAGAAACTGGCCCAGTTTCAAACCTTGCTCCCGTTGTTTGAGGAATCCTTGTGATGTCAGGAGTGGATGGAATCTCCTCCATGGCAGGCAAAGTAAACAGCTGGTTGGAGGACGTGGAGCCTGAGTCATTTGGAAAAGGTCCACCCAGAAAGGGGCTGGAGAGGCAAACATATGTTGAATCAATCTGTAAAACAGTTTATGATGGGATTATTGAACAAGTCCGGTTTGTACAAAGGATGAGCCTCAGAACACAATGGGGCTGGTATGTAGATATGATCAGTTCAATGAAAAACACAAAGCAGCAGCTCAACTCTGAATTTCCTTAGAAGACTGAAGTTATAAATCTAATATGTTCTAATGTTAATTTCCTTTGATAAATGACTCTAACTAACTGCACAATTCCCAAGGACCTCAGATATTCCTCAGTTGGTAATTTCAGTAACCGTACAACTACAATAAAAGTGAAATAGTGTGATTATGATGTTGTATATAGGATGGTCACCTTAACTGTCAACTTCATGTAGATTGACCACACATTATGCAGAGAATGTAACAGGAAATTATATACATTGATTGGCCATTAGCCATGTCATGCTTACTGGTCACCACTATGACAAGATTATACCTACTCGATATACTGCTTTTTGAGGGCAACAAAAGATCACCACACTCCATCCATTATATGACAGTGTCCTTGTGAAATGTATAGCATCTGGTGAAAAAAGTTATTCCAGAAAAACCTTTTGGGTGTTTATGAATAAAATTGTTGCAATTACTACAAATGGAAGTGTTAGACCTGACACCCGATGTTCAAGACCCCCTCCTACCTCTGCTGCAGTCAGGCAAGCAGTAGTCAAAACCATCCTGGGGCCAATTTGGAATTCAATGCTCCAGATGCATCCAGGTAGGCACACCTAGAGTTGTGTCATTGAAATAAACATGTCCATAATAAATTTTAACTCATTCCGTTGACTTTGGTGGGTGTATGCAAAATATTGTATTCATTGGTGCTTACTTCCTGTAAGAGTGTGTAGAAGGCACTTCACCTTTGGAGTAAAAAAAGCACGCTCCCTTAATCAAATGTGAAGATATGCAAGCTGTGGCTCAAAACATGATAATGAACATCATCTGAGTGATAGTGAGGGTGGTGTATATGAAGGGGCATTATAAAAAGTAACGACACAATGAAGGAGAGAGAGGAGAAAGACCCGGAAGAATGTGAGGAGATACTTTTGAATTGTTCTGTGAGAGACTGCAGTAAAAAGACTATTGTGACCACCTGTGTTTTATAACCCATGAAAGCTTATCCCATTCCTACTCCAATGGAAAAGGGGGAAAAAACTCCCACAAAATTATATTTAGGATTACAGCATCATACAATTAAGTTTGTCCATCAGAGGTTACTGTACATAAACCTTTCACTAATCACTATTACAGATTTATGCATATAGATTTACCAGGTAAAAACATACAGTGCAATATACTTAGAAGAATAAAACACTGCTTTTAAACTTACAACTGGCTGTCAGATGAATTGTGCAATGAGAGAGATTTCTGACATCACATATATTGTGGAAAGATACATGATGAAGAGAAAGGATGACCTGTCTGTCATTGTTGAATGTACCAATTAATTTCTCCCCCCTGAAAATTGAATGAACTTGTCTATGGCAACAACATTCTACCTAAAAACCCCTTTTAAAGTTTTAGTAAGGTTACCAGAATAGATCATCTAAGCATGACTTTGTTAAAAGGTAGAAGTAAAGAAACAAATTATTTCTATTGTGTACAAAATTGAGGTCACTTCAGGTTAACTGAATCTGATTCCTCCAAGACATGAAGACTTTTCACTTCATGGAGAATCATTCGTAGAATTCTAATTGCAACAGGGAAGACATTGCATTCACCCCCTGAAAAAACTATACTTAGATTAATACAAATGTGCAAAAGAATTGCAACAGATGTCACAGACTACTGCCTTTGTGACCTACAGAAAAGAACAACTGTCCATTGAAAACAAAAATAAAACTATTAAGATGTCAACTCTTCATCTTCTTCTGGAAAGATAGCAAAAAGGGTGCTAGTCTAACTTCTCTAGAAAGGTAGAAGCCCTGAAAAGGACCTTTTGCTTGTTACCGCTAGTGCGGGTGATTATTATTGGGAAATATAGTCCTTCAGAAAACTTGTACCTGAGCTGTATATGTCATATATCATAATAAGCAATATCATAGGGAAGTGATATGCATCAAGTGTGCCAAGGAGTTAACAACACATCATACAAATTCATGAATTGCAAAGCAGATATGGTCACAATACTATAGCACAAATTCCACATGCTTGTAGGACAGTACTTACATTGCTAGAGGGCATGTTTTACTACTTTGGGCAAAATGTGCATGCCATACCAGTATTTGCCACAACAGTGATTATCTGGACATATTGGACAAATAGGATCCTTGTTCCATCTTCCTCAGTATTCCACTTAAAATGGGCCCCAAAATGTGTTCTCTCCTCCTGTCCTAGACAAAACAAGACAAAGCTTAGGAAGAAGAGATAGTTTTACCATGGAATCTTTTGACCAACACCACCCATTCTGTTGCCAGTTGACATTTCTCTCTATTTTGAAGAGTAAGCAATTATCATAACACATTGCCTCAGAAAAATAGATTTAGCTATGACATTTACTTAGGGCCAAATTACATATGATGATAACAGTGCTCTGAACATCAGCATTTTTCCTTCATAGGGAGAAACCTGCTGGAGGAGCAACACTTTTGATTGAGAAATGACACAGGGAGAAAGGTAACACCCACACACATATATTATGCTTTGACTGAAGTTGGATGTCACATACATGCATATTTTTTAAAAGTTAAGAAACACTAATATTCTTCTTTGTGATTGGGAGCCCAGTTTGTATTCGTATTGTATGTTAGGGTTGTGCAATGAGGTCATATTCAGACCAGTTTGCACCAGATCCAGATTGGATCAGGTTGGTCTACTTTGATTCCATAGTGCATTGCATGGTCTGTAATGATTTGGATTGATCCAGAGATTAAAGGTGTGCCTACGCTAAAGAATGAATGCAGTTTGACACTACTTTAATTGCCATGACTCAATGCTATGGAATTCTGAGATTTGTAGTTGGATGATATACTATCACACTTTGGTGGAGAAGGCTACAACTACAACTCCCATCATTCCATGCCATTGAACCATGGCAGTTAAAGTGGTGTAAAACTGCATTAATTCTACAGTGTAGGTCAAGGGTTCTTTTGGGGCTTCACTAGTGATTGTGAGAGGCTCTGCATCAGGTGCACCATGCTGCTTCCCTCTTCCTGTTCTTCACGCTGGCACAAGGGCATGCAGATGCAGGGCCATGATGCTTCCCTCCTCTTCCTCCTCCTCCTCCAAGTGTTAATAGAAGTGTGGCTTAAGATGGGTTCCGTAAGACCTGAGAGTCATCAACCATGAACCACTACTCAGTCAAAGGGGGATAATAACAAATGTAAGCTTACAAATTCCTTGGGCTTGAGATCGGAAAATGCTGCATATAGTCCTGCTTCAGAGTCTACGATGCCTAGTGAAGAAAATAAAAGAAAATAAAAAATGAAAATATTGTGATTTATATCTAGACATGGGACTCACTGAGTTTGCTAATGAATGTCCACTGTGTGTGATACGTAACAAAGTTTTGCCCAATAGCTCTATGTTCCCTGCCAAGCTTAGATGGCATTTTGAAACTCATCCTGACTTCACAAATACTGCTGAGTATTTCAAAAGAAAATGTGGCAAACTCCATGCAGTCCAGACAAAATATGTATTTTCTGCAAAGGCAAATAATGAGAAAGCACTGAAAGCATTGTATTTGGTAAGTCATTACCTGGTTCTTACTGGTAAACCTCACATCCTTGCTGAAATCCTTATAAAACCATTATTAGTGAAGGTAGTGAAGTGCATGGTGGACAAAAAACCCTTGCAAACTTGATCTCCAATGTGCCCTTATCAATTAACACTGTGTACAATCAGATCCAGGACCTATCAAACAATGTTAAAGATACCATAATTTTGCATATTAGTCAAATGAAATTTTTATTACAACTGGACATATCCATGGACGTTGCCAAATTAGCTGTGTTAATGATGTTCATGTGCTACGAATTTTCAGCTTTTTTTCATGAAGATATTCTGTCATGCAAGCCACTTTCATCCTCTATAAGCAATAGTGAAATTCTTCCCCTGTTTTGATGCTTTCTTCATTGAAAACTCGATACCATTAGACAATTGCAAAAACAACTCTCTCTTATCCTGATTGGGGCTTCCTGATATTGAGCAGATTTCTGGGAAATGTAGTTTAGGGCAGGGCTTTTTGAATTCTCTGGCATAGGTCTCCTTGCCTTCCCAAACTACATTTCCCAGAATTCTGTGCTTTCTCAGTCTCTTCCCCAGCGAGCTCTGCTTTCTCCCTATTGCTCCCCTCTCCTAATGGCAAGAGGCCATTAATTTAAAGAGGAATGGCAGCCTTTTTGTTTTTCTTACTTGTGCTGAAAATGAAACTGACTCTGGGAGGCTTCCAAGGTTTACAAAATTCAAATGAAAAAGTATTGGGTAAGTTTTGATTCTTAAGTTTTTGGCATGGGCCATGCCTATGTTTCAGATATGGCATTGTAAGTATGATTTTAACAAATTTGATCCAGATAGCAAGGACTAACGATAATTTAACACAGCCTTATTGTCCACCTTAACTTCGGGTATACATTGCAACATTTTTCAAATATCTTAACTAGTTGTTATATCATTTTGTAAATTGAAATCATGAATAATATTGTCTCCGGTTCTTTCTTTTTTTTTTACTATTCTTTCCTTTATTAATCTATATACCTTAATATTCATTCTCCCGTATACGTATCATGTGTAATATCTCATAGAACATAAACAGATAGAACTAAACAGTAAACATTTATTGCGGTTCCACAAGAAACTTTTGCTTCGAAAAGGGCTCTGTTGCTGAAAATGTTTGGGAACTCCTGGTGTAGGTGGACCCTCAGAAAGTTTAAAAAATGGTATACAAGAATAAAAAAGTAGACAGTGTGTCTTGAGCATGACAGTATGACATGATACAGCGGGATGGAGGTAACTGATAGTTCTCATCAGCAGCATTAGGGAAAATTTCTTGAGTACTTCTCAGGCACAATGCCTTTGGGGGAGACTTCTTTCTGATCACTGTAATTTCATACTCATTCTCCTGCATCACTTTCTTCAATTGCTTGAATTTGCTGTTGGTAGCAAATCACTGATAAAGATATTGGAAATGTTTTCTTGGTTGTTGATGGGCATCTGAGCTCGGCCTTTTTATTTCTCAACCTTGTTTTGGCAATTTGTGTTATCTGGCTCAATCCTCAATTGGCCTTTCTTGTTTAATAATAGTATATCTTTGTCTGAATCTGAGTTTGTCTTAGGAAATAAAACCTATCTCATAGCACAACATAGTATTTCTCAGAATATTTATCTTTGTTTTGACCACCTCTTAGTAAACAGGGATAGATTGCCATACATAGCATTGTTGAATGCCAGGTTTTGGGAATCCAAGTTATTAGAGATCATTGCCATTGTGATAATGAGATTACATTTCATTCCCTTTCCATTAGCTCATTTCTGCTAGGAATAGGCAAATTTGTGCGTCATCTGGAGCTATTAAATCTGGGATCATCTTCATTTTAATATTGGCATACTATCGTAGGAATGGTATGTAGGTAGATAGATGTCCTGCTTTCTGGGCAGGAGATTGAACAGATGGCTTTCTTCTAGCCTTTCCAAATCTCTGATTCTGTCAAATGAGGGCATGGCACAATTTGTATTATGTTTCCCTATGACGTACTAGAACTACTACTGCCTTTGTCTTATTGTTTAATTTTAAAACATGATAAATATGAGAGGATCCCTGTATGTTCACTGAAACGCCCTTGGTTGCATGAGAATAGCTGTTAGCATAGGGCTGCTGGTGGCAGATGAGTAATTTAGTTTCCTTCAATTGGAAAATATGGCACCATGGTCCACCTGATCGCCAAATTCAGTTGCTGTAGCAACACTGTGTAACACTTTCAATCTATCGAGTGTGTTGTCATTTTTTCTTTTCTTTTGCACGACACCCAAACAACTATTTCTATCAAACTCATTATAACTTTTCTGCTTCTTTACTAAAATAACAAATAATTTAAGTTCTGGGTTGTTGTATGTCTTTCAGGCTGTGTGGCCATGTTCCAGAAGTATTCTCTCCTGACGTTTTGCCCACATCTATGGCAAGCATCCTCAGAGGCTGTGAGGCATGGATAAACTAGGCAAGGAAAGGAAAAAATATATATCTGTGGAGAGTTCAGAGTGTGGAAACAGCCCTTTGTCACTGGGAAGCCAGCATTAATGTTTCAGTTAATCACCCTAATTAGCATTGGAAAGGTTTTGTCTCTTGCCTGGGGGGCATCCTTTGTTCAGTCATTAGCCATCTTTGGGGCTCCTCTGCCCTCAGATTGTTGGTTCCCATCTACTGTTTTGATTTTAGAGTTTTTTAATACTGGTAGCCAGATTTTGTTCATTTTCATGGTTTCCTCCTTTCTGCTGAAGTTGTCCACATGCTTGTGTATTTCAATGGCTTCTCTGTGTAGTCTAACATGATAGTTGTTGGAGTGGTCCAGCATTTCTGTGTTCTCAAATAATATACTGTGTCCAGGTTGGTTCACCAAGTACTCTGCTATGGCTGATTTCTCTGGTTGAGTTAGTCTGCAGTGCCTTTCATGTTCTTTGACTCTTGTTTGGGCGCTGTGTTTGGTGGTCCCTATGTATACTTGTCCACAGCTGCAAGATATCCGGTAGACTCCTGCAGCAGAGAGAGGATTCCTCTTGTCTTTCGCTGACCATAGCATTTGTTGGATTTTCTTTGTGGATCTGTAGATAGTTTGTAGGTTGTGCTTCTTCATCGGTTTGCCTATGCGGTCAGTGGTTCCCTTTATGTATGGTAAGAACACCTTTCCTCTGGGTGGATCTTTGTTCTGACTCTCATGGCTTGTTCTTGGCCTTGCAGCTCTTCTGATGTCTGTGGTGGAGTATCCATTGGCCTGTAGGGCCCAGTTTAGGTGGTTTAGTTCATCTTGGAGGAGGTAAGGTTCGCAGATTCTTTCTGCATGGTCTGTCAGGGCTTTGATTGTGCTTCTTTTTTGACCTGGGTGATGGTTGGAGTTTTAATAAAGGTATCTATCTGTGTGTGTAGGTTTTCTGTAAACTGTGTGGCCCAATTGTTGATTGGGTTTGCGGATGACCAGAACATCTAGAAATGGCAGTTTTCCTTCCTTTTCTTTTTCCATGGTGAATTGGATGTTTGGATGGATGCTGTTAAGGTGGTCCAGGAACTTGCTAAATTTAAGTTCTGGCCTGTGGTACAAAAAGGCACTCTCTTGTCCTCTTTGTTGTTGTTTGAATTTCCCCAGCAGATTATGAGGTAGCAGCATGGGACACAACACATGAATTACATGCTATTTGTTCATCATAATTTAGTGGTGAAAAGATTACTGTAGAAATAAATAAGAAGTTACAATTACAAAAGTGTAAAATAATTGAATTGCCTTTCCTTAAATTTCAGTCAACAACAACATGATAGGTTTTAGAGATAAATAAGGTGATGGGATTAGAAGAATGTATAAAATAATCATATTTAAAAATTGACATTTGTAACAACTAACTAGTGTGATAATTTTAAGTGCAGAAGCTTTTGTTAAAATTTCATCCTGCTAACAGTCAATAATTGGTTCTGTCACTCAGCATACTATATTGATAGAAGTGTGGGTCTGCTTATACTTTCTAAAGCCTCTGCATTGCTACATTTACTGCCTTTTTATCCTAACATGACTCAAAGTACTGATGTTCTACAGGGAAATATTAGTTAAAACAACATCCCACAGTTCAAAATATTGTATGTGAATTCAACACTAATGTGTCCTCTTTTAATCATCTTATTCACTGGAGGAAAAGAAAAGTTTCATTTTGACATTCATTTGGTTTCAGACTTTCCTGATAAATACATCCTAGCCTAGAGAATTACAGATGCTAATTGTCTAGTATTATATTGCTTCCCTATATCTCTGAGTTTCCATTGATCATTTATACTAAATTACAGTTCTGTTTTAGGTAAAGGTTTTCCCCTGACGTTAAGTCCAGTCGTGACCGACTCTGGGGGTTGGTGCTCATCTCCATTTCTAAGCCGAAGAGCCGGCATTGTCCATAGACACCTCCAAGGTCATGTGGCCGGCATGACTGCATGGAACGCCGTTACCTTCCCGCCAGAGCGGTACTTATTGATCTACTCACATTTGCATGTTTTCGAACTGCTAGGTTGGCAGGAGCTGAGGCTAACAGCAGGTGCCCATTCCGCTCCTGGGATTTGAACCTGGCACCTTTTGGTCTGCAAGTTCAGCAGTTCAGCACTTTAACACACTGTGCCACCAGTTCTGTTTTAAACAATACTAAATGGCATGCTGCCCATCTCTTTTATTTCTAAAACTATAAATGGTACAGGTGGAATGTATTATAATCAAAATGTGAATGTGGGGGTTTGCTAATTATCGACTGTGGGGTTTTCCATTTGGGCAATTCCACCACTGTGGCAAAATATGGGATTTTTGCTTTTAATCAACCAAATGTGAAATCTTCCATGGTGTTCACTGCAATTACCAAGAGTGAGGGCTTTCCCTGATCCTCACCTCTGGCACTATTCTACTTCTGTGGCACCACCTGTGCAGACAACCTAAATGCCCTCAATCTACCTTAGAAACAGAATCACAGACTGGAAGAGACAACAAGGGCCATCCAGTCTGACTCGCTGCCAAGCAGGAATACAGTCAAGACATTTGTGACAGATGGTCATCCAGCCTCTGTTTGAAAACATCCAAAGTGGGACACTTAACCGCACTCCAAGGCAATATATTCCACTGTTGAACAACTCACACCATCAGGACATTTTATCTAATGCAATTCCTTTTCATCTGGTTTCCATAAAAAAAAACCAAGACATATCAATTTTATAGTGAAAATATTATTATAGAGTAGAATCACTCTGTGGAGAATCTCATCTCTATATAGGACACTAGCTGTGCCCGGCCACGCGTTGCTGTGGCGAAGTCTGGTGGTATGGGAAATAAAGTATTGAGGAATTGGTGGTAGTTAAGGTCAAGGGTAAAGGTTTTCCCCAGACATTAAGTCCAGTCGTGTCTTACTCTGGAGGTTGGTGCTCATCTCCATTTCTAAGCCGAAGAGCCGGCGTTGTCCGTAGACTCCTCCAAGGTCATGTGGGATGACTACATGGAGCGGCGTTACCTTCCTGCCGGAGCAGTACCTATTGATGCACTCACATTTGCATGTTTTCGAACTTCTGGGTTGGCAGAAGCTGGAGCTAACAGTGGGGGCTCTCTCCGCTCCCCCAATTCAAACCTGTGGCCTTTCAGTCCAGAAGTTCAGCAGCTCAGCGCTTTAACACGCTGCGCCATCAGGGGATATTATTTCCTAAAGGTTATGAATATACAATATTTCTGATTGGTTTTTTTTGTTTGTTGGAGGCAAGTATGAATGCTGCAATTAGGAAAAATGATTAGGATGTAATGGCCTTGCAGCTTTAAAGCCTGGCTTTTTCCTCCCTGAGTGATTTTTTTGTTGGGAGGTGTTAGCTGGCCCTGATTGTTTCCTGTCTGGAATTCCCTTGTTTTCAGAGTGGTGTTGTTTGCGATATTTTATGTGCTTCTACTGTCTGTGGCCCTGAGAAAACAGAGGATTTTCCAGACTTTGATGATGGGAATACTTTGTTAGGAGGTGTTAGCTGGCCCTGATTGTTTCCTGTCTGGAATACCCTTGTTTTCAGAGTGATGTTGTTTGCGATATTTTATGTGCTTCTACTGTCTGTGGCCCTGAGAAAACAGAGGATTTTCCAGACTTTGATGATGGGAATACTTTGTTAGGAGGTGTTAGCTGGCCCTGATTGTTTCCTGTCTGGAATACCCTTGTTTTCAGAGTGATGTTGTTTGCGATATTTTATATGCTTCTACTGTCTGTGGCCCTGAGAAAACAGGATTTGCCAGACTTTGATGATGGGAATACTTTGTTGGGAGGTGTTAGCTGGCCCTGATTGTTTCCTGTGTGGAATTCCCCTGTTTATTTACTGTCCTGGTTTTAGAGATTATATTGTTCTGCATTATTCTATCCCAGTAATTATTTCATATTAAAGAAGAATCTCACTTATCCAACATTCGCTTATACAATGTTCTGGATTATCCAACGCAGTCTGCCTTTTCATAATCAATGTTTTTGTAGTCAGTGTTTTAAATTCATTGTGATATTTTAGTGGTAAATTTGTAAATACAGTACAGTAGAGTCTCACTTATCCAACATAAACGGGCCGGCAGAACGTTGGATAAGCGAATATGTTGGATAATGAGGAATTAAGGATAACCCTATTAAACATCAAATTAAGTTATGATTTTACAAATTAAGCACCAAAACATCATGTTAGACAACAAATTTGTCAGAAAAAGTAGTTCAGTACACAGTAATGCTATATAGTAATTACTGTATTTATGAATTTAGCACCAAAATATCATGATATATTGAAAGCATTGACTACAAAAATGCGTTGGATAATCCAGAACGTTGGATAAGTGAGACTCTACTGTAAATACTACATAGCATTACTGAGCATGGAACTACTTTTTCTGTCAAATTTGTTGTATAATATGATGTTTTAGTGCTTAATTTGTATAACGATTACCTAATTTGATGTTTAATTGGCTTTTCCTGAATCCCTTCTTATTATCCAACATATTCACTTATCCTGCCGGCCTGTTTACGTTGGATAAGTGAGACTCTACTGTATATTTCTAATCTTATATTATCTGCTCAGAACTAGATTATCTGAGGCCCCTTCTTCACAGCTGTATAAAATGCACACTGAAGTGGATTATATGGTAGTGCGGAGTCAAGATAATCCAGTGCAAAGCAGATAATATAAGATTATAAATTAGTTATATAGCTGTGTGGAAGGGCCTTGAGTCTACACTGCCATATAATCCAGTGCAAATTAGATAATCTGTGGAAGAAGCCTAAGTAAGGCCTAAATCTGCCTGTCCCCTAACTGAAACCTGGCTGTCCCTTGGTTGCTAGGCAACCAAGTGGGCAGAGATTAGCCCTCTAAACCGGCAGCAATTGGCTAAAAAAAATTATTGCTCTCCTTCTAATTAGGACTTTATTTTTCTTTTCTTTTTGTTGTATCAACCTTGAGGCGTGGATGATGGGTTGTGTTGTCAAATTTTGAGGTTGGGGGGCCTGTACTTTTGTTGTTTTGTGAATTGCCGTGATGCCACCACTCTTTTATATATATAGAAGAACAGGGAATACATGAGCAAAAGGTATCAGGCATGAAGTGACAGATATTTTACAATTCCTATCCCATCCAGCTTAGCTGTCAGGTTGCAATAGCTTTTCCTGATATCATCAAGGTGATGTCATCAAGACCTGCTGTGTCTTTGACTTACAAGTTGGCCCAGTACTACAAAGACATGGCAGGTCTGAGCTTGGCTTTTTTATGACATCACCTTGATTATATCAGGAAAGGCTACTGAAACCAGACAGCCTAGCTGGGTGGGAGAGAAATTGTAAACCATCTGTCACTTTATCCCTGGTATCTATTGGAATCTCACAACCTTCTCATCATCTTCCTGTGGCCTACTTTGAACCTTAGCTGCACACTATGGAACTAGCCACATTCTTTGTTTTGAACTATGTTGCCTAAAGAATATTCACATGTTTTCTTTTCTCTTTAGGGGGGGAAAGTGCTTCATAATAATGCTCGGCAATGTTGGACTTGACTTGTACATGTTCTGGACCAGACTGTGTCTGAAGCTAGTGGATCCTATTAGTGGCTCCTGGATCTATGTTGCACAGAACACTGCAAGGGAGGGACCTTGTTTTGATGGCCTTCACTGCGTCGAGACTAGCAGCCTTTGTGACTGACAGGATACGCTGTGCTGTCATATGTGAGTGGGAGGCAGAGGTAATATAAGGCAGGACCACTCCCTCAAGTGTCTAGCAAGCAACTGCATGGCCTAGGTAGAGGGACTGAGCTACAAGACCAGAGGGAGTCAGGATTGGATTAGCACCGAGAAGGGTCAACAGGGAAATGTGTAATGCCGTGAATAAGGGGCTGGGCCACTTTCTTTCTCATATGGCAATAATGTTCCACTGCTGAGAACTCTACAGAGCAGATGGAGTTTATCTTTTTGAGATGGGAAATAGTTTGCTCCTGGAAGACCTAAAGTAGTGAGTGAGGGTCCTGACCTAGTGGTGGAAAGAGTCTAGGCAGATGTTTGACTGTCATCCATGGCAGTTAGTGGAGAAGAATGGAAGAGTTTTGGTGTGCAACTTGGGACTCTTTTGGTGTGGATCTCTAGAATGCCTCTCTAGGAAGCTGAGATAAGACCTGGATTTAGGGAAGGACTTTGTCCTTGAGACATATCTGGGATTTTTCACTCACTTGTAAAGTCCTTTGTTGTGACCTCACCTCTGGGGCTTCCAGGACTATCACATCTAAATAATGAGATGAACAAAGTGGCCCTTGTTTCACCCAACTGTCTATATCTTGTCTCATTGCTCCATGATAAGTTATCAATTGCTGTATCTGCATGTCCAGCCTATCTGTAAAATCTGTAACTTCAGCTAAGATGCATATTCTGTTCTGCCAAGTTTCAGGCAATGAGCAACAAGCAAAACAAAATATTTTCAGAAGATCAAATTGTGATGGCTTGATGGGCCATCACAATTTATGCAAACTTTCTGTATGACATTCTGTATGGGAAAAGGGAAGAAACTCAATATCCCTGGAAGTAGAAGTGATCCTTTCTTGTACACATGAGCAATGACAGGCTTTAGGAAACACAGAAAATCCAATTTGGACCAGAAAACTTGTAGATGTTTGGAAGGTGTTTTATATTTCTTTGCCATCCCAGTCTGTTTCGTTCCTGTCTCCCATTTACATTGGAAGAAAAGCTCTATTCAGGCCAGTGGTACTTTTCCTATCAATGAAAAGAGTAGGGAAAGGGGACTGTTGGTGGGCAAAGGATTCAAGATTTCCTATCATTTTGCCTGGGCCTCAAAGTGGATTAGCTTCTAATATCTTCTTAGAAAACACACATGCAGTTATTAATTCTGTTAACAATCTCATATTTACTCTGGCTTACAAATATATAAATGTTCTTTGGCTCTCTTTGAAGTCTATTTTACAGTTGAATTAGAAACTTCTGATTTTCAACTTCTGGAAAAAGGTCATGTTTCTAACACTTAGTCAAGAGCTGCCAGATTGGGCCAGATTGGGGACTGCTGAGCTAATGTGTAGCTCTGTGTGGTCATTGTAAACATCATACTGTACTGTTTGTTTAGAGTTTTTAGTATTGTGGACTAGCTCTCCTCACCAACCAGGACATCCATTGGATCCTCATGAATAGGATGTGCTACAAGAGATATACTGCTCTAGATAAACCTTGCTAAAGCAGTAAAGTCACCCTGTGCCCTTCTATGTTTCTGTATCGTTTGAATGGCTTTTAGTTTTGGCCTTTGGCTTATTCTTCAATCAAAGTTCTTGGCTGATCTGTCTCCCAACCAAGGTTAGCCTGTCTGAGTGGATGTTTAGCCTGTCTGAGTGGATGGTGGGATATATGTTCCATCCTTCCAACATGGGTTGAAGTGCTGTCTGCACTCAGCTCAGACCATAGGAAACTGGTACTGTATCTAAGTTCAAAGATGAGAGCCAAGATGCAGGAGTTTAAGAAGAAGTAGCTGTCTAAGCAATAGCCAACTTTTTAACTATTCTACTATTAATGAATCATATTGCTTCTTTCACCCTTGTTTATAACCTAACCATCTCCAAATACATAACCATTAGACTGACACTGCAAAGAAAGCCGTGGGTACTGATTAGCAGAGGTATGTCTGCTAATAACATTTATTTTCCAGTGCTGGTGAACTTGAGTTGAGGATGTTGTCCTAAAGCCTTGGGTTTCAGAGAAATAAATACAGAGTGAGTTGCTTCCTTCATGTTTGTTCTGTGCTGCCAAGAAAAGATATTGGTTCAGTTGTGCAGTTTCCCAAATTGGCAATGGAGGGGTGGGATTCTCACTACATGTAAACTGATGATCATTTCATAGAAGTTTGTAGGCATAGAAACACAATAAATTCTAACTTCTGACTTAGTAATTCTTTAAAAAAGTAAAACCTCTATCTGTCTTAATTCCCCAGTTCTAAATTTTGACAATTGATTAAAAATAGCTGGCTAAGCGACCCATCTATAAAGGGGTATCCTCCTGAAATGAGTTCATTCTCTACCCATTTTCTACTTCTGTCACTTCATTTTTTGACAAGTCCTTCATGCACCTGGTAAAAGGGTTCTCACACATTTATAGCTGAAAAACTATATAAGCTCTGAAAATGACAGGTTCTGTCTAAATATTAGAAATTGGCTAAAGCCTGAATGATTGACCTTAATCCTTTAGTGAAATTTCAGGCTTTGATAAATGGGACAGATTTGATTTGGCACCATCGATTGGTAGGCTGCGGTGTCAAAAGAAACCTCAAGGTGGCATCAGCTGTCTTTCATTGAATTTTTTTTTAAAAAAAAACCCTCAGTCTACCATTTCATTATATCAGTTAAACTTACCTTTATTCAGTAGGGAATACGGAAAGCATCCTGTCCAATAATCCAGAAATGTATCCATGTAACTTTTCTGACTATTCCCTCTACATACATTTTAAACCCAGAACAAAACCTTATTTTGTTAAGAACAGGTGCACACTTCCAACCTGATAATGCTTAGTCAAAGAAGATTCATGATACAATGAATCTGAAAACAACAATGAGTGAAGCCCATCACTAAGCAAGGTAATTTGGAGGAGGGTAAAAAATCTCTTTGATCTTTTGGTGGCTATTCCATCCTTCTTAGGATGACGCACTACAGTGTGATTTCAGGGGGATTGTGGGACACCTTCCCATCCTGAAATGTGCAAAATGGGGATCCTTTTCCTCCCACACATTGCCCCTAAAATGATCTTGCACAAAGTTCTATGACCATCTCTGAAGCATCTGATTTTATTTTACATCAGTATAGGTGTACTAGCCGATGTCATAAATGGATGCAAATAAAACTGAAAACTGCAGAATATTCTCAGCTGGTCAGTGAGTCCTCCCTGTGGGATGACAGTGTGGAATAACCTTCACCTAGGCTGGTAATTAAATGGCCTTTCCAAAGTCCTAAATGCTAGTAATTCGCTTACCTATATAAAACATTAATAGCATACCATATAATGTCAGAGAACCCAATATGCCCAACTCCTCTGATATACATGGTCTTACAAAGGCATGGTGAAAAGGGGAAAAATGACAACTCATTTTTTGAAGGGAAATATAAGTGCACCCTGCATCCTGCCCAAAATATATTGCAGAGCAATTCTATGGGTTTGGAAAGAGAAGTAGTTAATGAACAGTAATCAGTTTTGATAAAGAACCATGACATCCAAATATGCATGATGTTAAGACAGGCATTAGACATCCTTACATTTAGCATTTGAATGGAAAAGGACTATCTACTATATGTCCAAGCCAACTTATCTTATGAAATTGAACAGAAAAAAACTAGGCTAGAATGGAAAAGAAAAAATTTCTCATGACAGGTAATGTGCTTCATATAAATGAAGCATTCATTTAAGTTATTCTGAAATGAAGGGGTTTTAAAGGAATTTAAAGGAATTGGTGCCATTATATTTGCTAGAATGTGCACTCCTAATAATTCAGATGCTGGTATAAATTTAGCATGTCATCAGATAACTACTGTAGCACTTTTGCCAACTTTTGAATGTATAATAATCAACTGTGTGTGTGTGTGTGGGGGGGAGTATACCTTCTCCCTTTTCCTCAGCTCTAAGACCCTGTCAATTAGTTACCTGAAACACAGGTGATCAAAGCCTAGACTTCAAGTGAAAGAACAGAACCTAGATCACAGCTGCATGAATTGGAGTCCCTGGTGGTACAGTGGGTTAAACTCTTCTGCCCATAGGGCTGATGAATTGAAGGTTGGGTTGCTGATCTGAAGATTGCCGGTTCAAATACAATCCAGGGAGAGAGCGGATGAGCTCCCTCTATTAGCTCCAGCTCCATGCGGGGACATCAGAGAAGCCTCCTACATGGATGGTAAAAACATCAAAAACCTCCGGACGTCCCCTGGCAACATCCTTGCAGACAGCCAATTCTCTCACATCAGAAGCGACTTGCAGTTTCTCAAGTTGCTCCTGACATGAAAAAAAGCTGCATGAACTGAATTGTACCTGGAAACAGTATGTTAGTTGGCAGAAGTGTTGTGACAAAGATATATTATTTATTATTTATATATTAGCAACATTTATATCCCGCCCTTCTCACCCCGAAGGGGACTCAGGGTGGTTTACAAGTATATATACATAGGTAAAAGGTAAAAGTTTTTCCCTGACATTAAGTCCAGTCAAGACCGACTCTGGGGTATATTATATTACACAACTATATTGCAATATTATTAGTAATATTGCATGTAATATAAATATACAGTTATTGTCAAGGACAGAACGCCACAAGAACGCCCCCACACAAATGGCTGTTTCTTACGCAGGAGCTGCGTCAAAGGCACCGTGAGCTTTGCAAAATTCGGAATAAACTCCCGGTAGTAATTAGCGAATCCTAAGAACCTTTGCACATCCTTCTTAGTCTTAAGCTCCTGCCATGAGTTGACGGCGTCAACCTTATGTGGGTCCATTTTAAGTTCCCTACCTGACACTACATGACCTAGGAACTCCACTTCAGGCACATGAAAGACGCACTTGGAAGCCTTGGCGAAGAGCCCATTAGCCCGCAGACGGTGCAGAACCTGCTTGACATGTTGACAATGTTCTTTCTCGTCCTTAGAAAAAATCAAGATATCATCCAAATAAATCACTAAAAATTGGTCAATTAGGTCCCTAAACACATCGTTCATGAACCTCTGGAAGACCGCAGGCGCATTGCAAAGTCCGAAAGGCATGACTCGGAACTCGTGGCATCCGAAGCACGTGTTAAATGCCGTCTTCCATTCATCACCTTCCCGTATTCGGATTAAGTTATACGCCCCCCGCAGGTCAAGCTTGGTAAAGACCTTAGCCCCTTGCACCCTTGATAACAGTTCCGAGATTAAAGGCAGCGGGTACCTATCCCGAATGGTGTATTTGTTTAGGATCCGATAATCGCAGACCAACCTAAGTTCCCCAGTCTTTTTGGCTACAAAGAATACCGGTGCCGCAGTTGGAGAGCTAGATGGGCGAATAAACCCCTTGACTAAATTTTCATCTAGGAACTCTCGCACAGCTTGCCTTTCCGGTACAGTCAAGGCATACAGCCTTCCTGCTGGCAATTTCGCACCTTCTGCTAGCTTAATGGCGCAATCATACGGCCTGTGCGGCGGTAACTTGTCCGCTTCTTTTTTACAAAATACATCAGAGAACTCCCCATACTCAGCAGGCACTCCCTCCATATCAGATTGAGAAACGTTCAGAGTGCAACAATCCTGCCTCTTTAAGGTCAACTTACGCGTCACCCAATCTACTTGTGGATTTACTACAGCTAACCAATCCATCCCCAGGATCACATCGTATCTGGGCAAGCTTGTAATATCCCACACAAACGTTCCCGTTACTCCCTGCACCTCCCACATTACTGCTGAGGTCTCATGGTTAACCACCCCAGTCTCCAGCAGTCTCCCATCCGCTCCTTCCACCCACACGTCGCATGCCTTGCGCACTCTAGGAATGCCATGCTTCCTAGCAAACTCAATATCCACGTAAGAGACCGTAGCCCCTGAGTCCAGCAGTGCCAAAGTAGAAACAAGTTCCTTTCCCCCAACAGATAATGTAATGGGTACGAAAACATGCTTCCTCCCCTCAGTTGACTGCTTTAGTAGCCCTAATGCGTTGGACTCACGTCGCACTAGGGCTGGCCTTTTCCCGAAAGCTGGGAAGGTTTCACATTACAGTTTTTGGCAAAATGCCCAGCATTCCCACAGTACAAACACAACCCCAGCTGCCTCCTGCGGTTCTTTTCTTCTGTAGACAGCTTTTTAAAAACCCCAAGCTCCATAGGCTCTTCCCCCATCACCACAGGTGCCCTGGTTACATGCATAGGTGGCGCACACATTGCTTTCGAGTGTTTACGGGACTCGAACCTGGCGTCCAAACGCAGCACCTTAGCTACTAAGGCATCCCAATTCTCAGCCGGCTCCAAGCGTGCTAATTCATCCTGGAGATAATCACTTAACCCAGCAGTAAACAAAAGCATGAATGCATTTTCCCCCCAGTCCAGCTGGTGGCGATACAAATTAAACTTATTTAAGTAATCCAAAACAGTCCCCTTTCCCTGTTTCAACCGATACAGAGCCCACCCAGCATTCTCCGTGCGGAGAGGGTCCCCAAAAGTGTCAGTTAGTAACTTCTTGAAATTATTCAAATTGTCCTTGACTGGGTCACTTCCCAAAATTAAATTAGTGGCCCATTGTCCTGCGGGACCAGTCAACAAACTCAAAATAAATGCCACCTTGCTAGTGTCTGTAGGGTAAGCATGAGCACTGAGCTGGGAAAAATAAAGCTCAACTTGTGCCAAAAAAGTTGGCAACTTGCACCTGGTTCCGTCAAAGCGTTCAGGAGTCAAAACATGTCCTTTAACAGCATTAGCTGTTTGACTGACAGTAAAGGCCGTTTGTAATTGATCGAACTTAGCCCTTAACTCATCCATCGTCTTCCTGACGGGATTTATTACTGCAATAAACCTTTTTTATGGCGTTGGGCAATCTGTCAAGGACAGAACGCCACAAGATCAAAGATAACAGAGTTTATTGGATTACAGAACTCAAAATGCCCGTAAAATACAAGGGCCAGGCAGTATTAGCCTTTAAAAGCAAAAAGGGGCAAGGAAAAACGTTCAAAAGATAAACCGGATTAAACCGGAGTTTAATCCGGGTAAAAACAAACAGCTTGCTTCAGCCTGGAGATAAACAAAACAAAAGCCGGGGAACAAAGTGTTCAAAAGAATGCAGCTAATTGGCAGCAGATTCCTCTCTGCTGCCAGCACTGTGCTTTGAGTAACTTGAGTCACTCCTCCACACAGCAGGCAAGATTTCCAATACACACAGATCAGCCGAGGATTGAAGCAGTAGAGTAGACCCAGTTCCTTTCCGTAGTTCAAGCCAGAAGCAGACGTTTGTAGTTTCACCAAGTCCGAGTAGGGGGAAGTCAAGCCGTGGTCAGTTCAGTCCGAAATCCAAAGCAGGAGATGGCGTCCGTCAAGAAGACGACGGAAGGTCAAAGCTAATGAGATTAAGCACAAGTTTGCACAAACAAAAGCCCACACAATTCCTCCCGCCATCTGACCCCAAATTCCAAAACAACTTACGTATCAGCACACGAAAACACACCAGTCTTCAGGAAAGCGTCCCACACAGATCCCAAGCGTTCGTCCAGATTACCTTGCCCAACGCAATTTGCAATTGCTCCCAAGCCTCATTTTATGCCAGTTACAAATCCTCATCACTATCAGCTGCCCTCCTTAACCCGGGCGTTTCCTCATCACTTTCCTCATCAGAGCTGGAACACCTCTGACTACGCCCCACAGCATCCCCAGCTGTGGATCCCGTCCCATCCCTCCAGCTTGTCCATGGGTCTAATCCTGAAGGTCCCCATTCATCTTCCATCCCATCATTGCCAGTGGCACCCAATTCCTCCCTCACCCGAGTCCAATCCATCTCATCCTCCTCCGAGCTAACCAGCCCCTCCTCCATTCTCTCCGTAAACCCCTCAAAAGACTCTTCGTCAGATGGTGCTGCAAAGATATCTCGCAGTCTCTTTCTTTCTCGCTCCTCGAGAGTATCTGACTCTCGAGGAGTCTTACGCCCACGTCTGCCAGTAACAGAGCCATGAGGCTCAATCATAACAGTTATAAAATGAATTATAATTATTATTACATTGTATTACATCATAATATTATTATTAATATTACATGTATATACAATATATTATAATATGAGTATAGTATAATATTATTAGGTAAAGGTAAAGGTTTCTCCTGATGTTAAGTCCAGTCGTGACCGACTCTGGGAGTTGGTGCTCATCTCCATTTCTAAGCCAAAGAGCCGGCGTTGTCCGTAGACCCCTGCAAGGTCATGTGGCCGGCATGACTGCATGGAGTGTCGTTACCTTCCCTTCGGAGCGGTACCTATTGATCTACTCACATTGGCATGTTTTCGAACTGCTAGGTTGGCAGGAGCTGGAGCTAACAGCAGCCGCTCCTGCCGCTCCCGGGGTTTGAACCTGGGACCTTTCGGTCTCCAGCTCAATGCTTTAACGCACTGCGAAATTGTTAAATTGATACAGGAGACATGGTGGAAATATGTCTTCCTGGCCTTCTTTATTCTGGTCCAGAATGGCTGTTAGACCTTTGGGGGGGGGAGTGCTCCCATCCAGGCTTGTAGCCAGGGGGGGCTTAGGGGTTCAAACCACCCCCAAAATTTTTCAGGTTAAAAAAATACCTGATTTACCCATGAATTTTAACTGGTTAACCAAATCCCCATGCTAAGTCTATAAGACGCAAAAAATTAAGAGTCCCTCCAGGCACTATCTCAAGCAGATATTGACAGGTCTGTAGCCAGGGGGGGGGGGGGGGTTCAGGGGTTCAACCCCCCCCCCCACCCCCGAAATGTTCAAAATCCCTTCCGAAATTTTTTTTCTGCCTGCGGCCCTGCTCCCATCTGATGGTAAAGGAGATATGGTGGAAAGATGTTTTCCTGGCGCTGCCTTCTTCATTCTGGTCTAGAATGGCAGTTAGACGTGGTTGGGGGGGGGGAGTGCTCCCATCTGATGGTAAAGGAGACATGGTGGAAATATATAATGTGCTCCATGTAACTAACTCCCCATCAGCTGATTGGATCAGTAGTTCCTTAAGCCCACTACAGTTTCTGAGCAGTTTGCAAAGCTAATCTCACACAGAGCACATTATAATAATACACACAGGATATAACTAAGACATGTGTCATTGTGGCCAACTCATACATTTCTGGGAATAGCTGAAGCCGCTGTGCTAACTATAAGTGTTATGGTTGAGCCTTCGGGCTCCGGTAATAGAAGAAGGGGTCATAAGACTCCTCGAGAGTCAGACTCTTTCGAGGAGCGTGAAAGAAAGCGGCTCCGGGATTTGTTTACAGACCCGACAGATGAGGACTCATTTGAGGGTTTTTCTGAGGGTTTGGAGGAAGAGATGGCCAGCTCGGAGGAGGACAACATGGAATGGACTCGTGTGAGGGAGGATTTGGGTGTTGGGGAAACAGGCAATGAAAGCATGGGAGGTGATTGGTGGGTTGCAGGATCAGACCCATGGACTGGCTGGAGGGATGGAGCGGGATCCACAGCTGGGGATGCTGTGGGGCGTAGTCAAAGGTGCTTAAGCTCTGATGAGGATGATGATGTTGGGGCACCTGGAATTGGGATGGCAGCTGACAGCGATGATGAGCTTGAACTGGGATAAATTGGGGTTTGGGAACAATGTCTAATTGCGTTGGGCAAGGTAATCTGGACGGACGCTTGGGCTTTTGTTGGGGAACTTCCTGAAGACGGCTGTGATTCGTTACTGGACACCTTGGACCTCCGTTGTCTTTTTGACGGGCAATATCTACTCGCACTGGATTGACGCTGGACTGACTGACTTCGATTCCGGATTATCCCTTCTGCTGGCTATCGGTGAGACCTTTGGATTTCCTAGACGACTACGCTTGGCTATTGACCTCTGGACCAGATTGGGACCCTGCTGACTGCCGTTACCCTGACTGCTGTGCCTGGACCTGGATATCGTTGGCCGCTGAACCTCAAACTGAATCCTGACTACGACCACGCTTTTCGTTCGCTGCAGGAAGGAATAAACAAGCCTGGTTTATTCTCCTGCTGTTTCTGAGTAGCAGAGAGGAATCTGCTACCAGTCTGTTATTTACATTCTGACTCCTGTTGATCCACTTTTGTTTGCATTGTTTGCCAGGCTGAAGTAAGCACTTTTGATTTAATCCGGATTATACTTCTGTTTAACCCGGTTTATCCCTTTGAACCGTTTAAGCTCAAACTGAGCTGTTTTTTGTTACTTATCACACTGAAGTCAAGTGTTTGCCCTGTTCTTTGTTTCCTACGTGCGTTTTTAGTTCTGTAACCTCAATAAACTGAGTTTTGTTTTACTCGCTGGCGTTCTGTCTGTGACAGATTGCCCAACGCCATAAAAATTTCAGTGAGGTACCAACGTCAAGACGATGGAGGAACTCAAGGCTCGTTTTGATCAGCTGCAGGCTGCATTTTATGCTGCACAAGCAGCACAGCCAGCTAAGGGACATGTAATGACTCCTGAACGTTTTGATGGATCCCGGGACAAATTGCCTACTTTTTTGGCTCAAGTTGAACTTTATTTTTCTCAGATTAGCCCACAAGCTTTTCCTACGGACACCAGCAAGGTGGCATTTATTTTGAGTTTACTGACCGGTTCAGCGGGACAGTGGGCACTAATTTGATTTTGGGTAATGACCCAGTCAAGGATAATTTGGTTAACTTCAAGAAATTATTGTCGGACACTTTTGGGGATCCCCTCCATATGGAGAATGCTAGCTGGGCTCTTTACCGGTTAAAACAGGGAAAAGGGTCTGTTTTGGACTATTTGAATAAGTTTAATTCTCTTCGCCATCAATTGGACTGGGGGGAGAACGCATTTATGCTTTTGTTTATAGCTGGTTTAAGTGACCATCTTCAAGATGAACTGGTGCGGTTAGAGCCAGCAGAAAACTGGGACGCTTTGGTGGCTAAGGTTTTGCGTTTGGACGCCCGGTTTGAATCTCATAAACAATCTCGGGCTATGTATGCGCCATCTGTATCTGTATCTAGGGCACCTGTGGCTAAGGGGGAGGAGCCTATGGAACTCGGGGTGTTTAGAAAGTTGTCGACGGCAGAAAAAGATCGTAGAAGGCAATTAGGATTATGTTTGTATTGTGGGACTGCTGGGCACTTTGCTAGGAACTGTAACATCAAGCCTCCTCAGTTTTCGGGAAAAGGCCAGCCCTAGTGCGATGTGAGTCCAACGCACTAGGGCTTACAAGGCAGTCACTAGAGGGAAAGAAACATGTTTTTGTACCCATTTCTCTATCTGTTGGGGGAAAGGAACTTGCTTCAACTCTGGCACTGCTGGACTCAGGGGCTACGGTCTCGTACGTGGATGTTGGGTTTGCAAGAAAACATAGGCTCCCTACAATACGTAAAGCATGCGATATATGGGTGGAAGGGGCGGATGGGAGACTGCTGGAATCTGGGGTGGTTAATTGAGAAACCTCTGGAATAACATGGGAGGTGCAAGGGGTAACTGGAGAATTTGTATGGGACATCACACGGTTACCAAGATACAATGTAATTCTGGGAATGGATTGGTTAACTTTGGTGAACCCTCAAGTGGATTGGGTGAAGCGTACTATAGCTTTTAAAAGGCAGGGATGTTTTGCTTTAAATTCTTCCCAGATTGATATGGAGGGTGTGCCTACTGAATACAGGGAATTCCAAGATGTTTTCTGTAAGAGAAAAGCAGATAAGTTACCGCCTCATAGACCATACGATTGTACGATTAGACTGGTGGAAGGCGCTAAGTTACCAGCAGGAAGGTTGTACGCTCTAACGGTACCTGAAAGACAAGCCTTGAGAGAATTCCTTGATGAGAATCTAGCCAAAGGGTTTATTCGTCCATCTAGCTCTCCAACTGCTGCACCTGTGTTTTTTGTGGCTAAAAAGACAGGGGAGCTTAGGCTAGTATGTGACTATCGGGTTCTTAATAAGCATACCATTCGTGATAGGTATCCGCTACCTTTGATTTCGGAGCTTCTCTCAAGGGTTCAAGGGGCTAAGATCTTTTCTAAACTTGACCTACGGGGGGCGTATAATTTGATTAGGATACGGGAAGGTGACGAATGGAAGATGGCATTCAATACATGCTTCGGATGTCACGAATTTCGTGTGATGCCCTTCGGGTTATGTAATGCGCCCGCCGTCTTCCAAAGGTTCATAAATGACGTGTTTAGAGATTTGATTGATCAGTTTGTGGTTGTTTATTTGGACGATATATTGGTTTTCTCAAAAGATAAGAAGGAACATCAGCAACATGTGAGGCAGGTGTTGCAACGTTTACGGGATAATGGGCTTTTTGCTAAGGCCTCCAAATGTGTGTTTAACGTGTCAGAGGTGGAATTCTTGGGACATGTAGTTTCAGGAAAAGAACTAAAAATGGACCCGCACAAGGTTGACGCTGTCAACTCCTGGCAGGAACTCAAGTCTAAAAAAGATGTACAGCGTTTTTTGGGGTTTGCTAATTACTATCGAGAGTTTATTCCAAACTTTGCTAAACTTACTGTACCTTTAACACAGCTATTACGTAAGAAGCAACCGTTTGTGTGGGGAAGGGAGGCTCGAGATGCGTTTGAACAGTTGAAATCTAGTTTCCAAGATGATAATGTACTAATACATCCAGACATTGATAAACCATTCATAGTAGAAGCAGATGCTTCTAGCTATGCGTTGGGGGCTGTGTTATCTCAAAGGGATTCATCAGGGACCTTGCGTCCCTGTGGATTCTATTCCAGACAACTAACACCTTTTGAACAAAATTACACCATCTGGGAAAAGGAATTGTTGGCTATAAAGGTGGCTTTTGAGGTGTGGCGGCACTGGTTAGAAGGCGCACGTCATCAAATCGTGGTCAGATCTGACCACAAGAACTTAGAACATTTACAGACTGCCAAGAAATTGAATCAACGCCAGATTCGATGGGCCTTGTTTTTCTCTAGGTTCAACTTTAAGGTTCAGTTTGTGGAGGGGAAGGTTAATTTAAGGGCGGATGCTTTGTCTCGTAAACCAGAGTTTAAAACTTGCGAGCAAACAGTGCAATATTACCAACTGCTTCTTTATGTGTGGTAGAAAACGAGTCTGGGCTACACACTCAAATTCTAGAGGCTCAAAAGAATGATAACTGGACTCAAGAACAACTCATATTGCTTTCGGTAGGGACTCGTACTGTGCTACCTCATTTACAGGAACAGGAGGGGGTATTGGTGCGTAATGGGCAAGTTTATGTACCGGCGGGTTCACTCAGGTTGGAAGTAATTAGGGCACATCATGATGAGCCGATGGCTGGGCATTTTGGTAGGTTTAAGACTGTACAACTTATTACCAGAAATTATTGGTGGCCTAAAATGCGACAGGACATTCTTCGTTACTGTGATAGTTGTGCAGTATGTCAACAGAGCAAGATGCCTGTCGGGCGCCCTAGGGGATTATTGTCTTCACTGCCTGTTCCTGAAAGACCCTGGCAAATTATTTCTATGGATTTCATTTCTGATTTACCTAGGTCTGGGGGTTACACGTGTATCTGGGTGGTGGTAGATTTGTTTTCTAAAATGGCTCATTTTATACCTTGTTCAACGATTCCGGCGGCTCCTACATTGGCTTTACTTTTTACTAAGCATGTTTTCCGTTTGCATGGGGCTCCTGAGATTATTGTGTCTGACAGGGCTCCTCAGTTCGTATCTCGTTTTTGGAAGCATTTCCATGAGTGTTTGGGAACCAAGTTGAATGTGTCCTCTGCTTTCCATCCGCAAACGGATGGACAATCTGAGAGAGTTAATGGACTGTTGGAGCAGTATTTGCGCTGCTTTTGCCTGGAACAACCTGGTGATTGGGTGAAGTGGTTGTCGGTAGCCGAGTTTGCTTATAATAACGCTACGCATACGTCCAGTCGACACACACCATTTGAGTTGACTTATGGTTTCCATCCGCGGGGGGAAGTGGCACCGTCAACCAATGTGGTTTCTTCTGATCCTGTATATCGCTCATCTGAAATGGCTGCCTTACATGATATCGTTCGTAAGTTGTTGTTAGAAGCCAAGGCAGCTCAGAAAACTCAAGCAGATCGACATAGGCAAGCAGGGGAGGAGTTAGAAGAGGGGGGATCTGGTTTGGTTATCCTCTAAGTATATAAAACATTCTGGGGAAAGTTTGGACCACGGTATTTAGGGCCATTCCCTATTGTTAAGAAGATCTCTTCTGTGGCGTTTAGATTACGTTTGCCATCCTCTCTTAAGGTCCATCCTGTATTCCATCGCTCTTTATTAAAGTTGGACACTTCTGGGCAACGGGATACTGTAGCCGCGGAGGTCTCTGCTGTGTCTCCACCTTTGGAGGGTGAGGCCTTTGTGAGGGGGGATAGTGTTATGGTTGAGCCTTCGGGCTCCGGTAATAGAAGAAGGGGTCATAAGACTCCTCGAGAGTCAGACTCTTTCGAGGAGCGTGAAAGAAAACGGCTCCGGGATTTGTTTACAGACCCGACAGATGAGGACTCATTTGAGGGTTTTTCTGAGGGTTTGGAGGAAGAGATGGCCAGCTCGGAGGAGGACGACATGGAATGGACTCGTGTGAGGGAGGATTTGGGTGTTGGGGAAACAGGCAATGAAAGCATGGGAGGTGATTGGCGGGTTGCAGGATCAGACCCATGGACTGGCTGGAGGGATGGAGCGGGATCCACAGCTGGGGATGCTGTGGGGCGTAGTCAAAGGTGCTTAAGCTCTGATGAGGATGATGATGTTGGGGCACCTGGAATTGGGATGGCAGCTGACAGCGATGATGAGCTTGAACTGGGATAAATTGGGGTTTGGGACCAATGTCTAATTGCGTTGGGCAAGGTAATCTGGACGGACGCTTGGGCTTTTGTTGGGGAACTTCCTGAAGACGGCTGTGATTCGTTACTGGACACCTTGGACCTCCGTTGTCTTTTTGACGGGCAATATCTACTCGCACTGGATTGACGCTGGACTGACTGACTTCGATTCCGGATTATCCCTTCTGCTGGCTATCGGTGAGACCTTTGGATTTCCTAGACGACTACGCTTGGCTATTGACCTCTGGACCGGATTGGAACCCTGCTGACTGCCGTTACCCTGACTGCTGTGCCTGGACCTGGATATCGTTGGCCGCTGAACCTTAAACTGAATCCTGACTACGACCACGCTTTTCGTTCGCTGCAGGAAGGAATAAACAAGCCTGGTTTATTCTCCTGCTGTTTCTGAGTAGCAGAGAGGAATCTGCTACCAGTCTGTTGTTTACATTCTGACTCCTGTTGATCCTCTTTTGTTTGCATTGTTTGCCAGGCTGAAGTAAGCACTTTTGATTTAATCCGGATTATACTTCTGTTTAACCCGGTTTATCCCTTTGAACCGTTTAAGCTCAAACTGAGCTTTTTTTGTTACTTATCACACTGAAGTCAAGTGTTTGCCCTGTTCTTTGTTTCCTATGTGCGTTTTTAGTTCTGTAACCTCAATAAACTGAGTTTTGTTTTACTCGCTGGCGTTCTGTCTGTGACAATAATTGTGCGAGTGTACTTCTGACTATCACAGAAGCCTGAGCATCCAGGCTTAGTGCAGTGTCCAAGAGTACATCAGCATTGGCTGATTTTCTTTTTCCTAATCTTGTTTTTAAGTGACAAGAAGCATATTTTTTCTTGTCTGTGATAAGTTTCAATATATTTTGTCCTCAATTTGTCCTAAATCAATCTATTACTGATGACTGATGGTGATTCAGAATGAAGTCAGTTTCTGATTCATGCTAAAAGGAGAATTTGAGTTAGATCTTAGTATCATGCTGGTTTCACTGGATCTCCAGACTCTAAACATTTTTTTCCAGTGGCTTCATGTAGATGTCAAATCATAAAGGGAATGGACTAGAACCATAAGGGACAGAACAGGTCCAAATGTGTTGATTAGAAATCCTCCAGTACTACCTTCCTGAATTGCCTTCTGAGTAAGAAACAATTCCACTTTGAATAATTGGGTGCCCTGCATGACGGGGTTAGACTGGATGGTCTCTTCAATTTCTATGATTCCAAGCCGCATCCAAGAGACTATTTATCTTGATATTGGTTTTGAAAAGCTGGTAGAATCAACAGGAATATACAGTATCTGCCAGGTTCCCTGTGTAAGTCATGTATCAAGGCAACCAAACTCATCTCCATTCACTAACCATGCCTTAAACTCAAATGGATCATACAATTAATGGATCTATACAATTATAAGTATGATGGAACCCTTATTTCTGGTAAAGAAACATTGGTCATTTGGCTAGTATCCTTGTGTGCTTAATGGCGAATCTTCTTTCCTGAGGGATACTTTCCACAACCTTTATGACAGACAAATGGAAAAATACTTAATAATATTTTTCAAATATTCATTAACAAGGTGTTATATTTCAGAATTTGCATGGATACTTATAATTTCAATGAGTGTTTCAGTTTTTTTCATGTCAAGAGCAACTTGAGAAACTGCAATTCACTTCTGGTGTGAGAGAATTGGCCATCTGCAAGGACGTTGCTCAGGAGACATCCAGATGTTTTTGATGTTTTTACTATCCTTGTGGGAAGCTTCTCTCATGTCCCCGCATGGAGCTGGGGCTGATAGAGGGAGCTCATCCACTCTCTTTCCGGGTTGGATTCGAACCAGCAACCTTCAGGTCAGCAACCCAACCTTCAAGTCATCAGTCCTGCTGGCACAAGGGTTTAACCCACTGCGCAATTGAGGGCTCCTTAGTATTGCAGTTATTAGGTATAATATCTTTGACATGGTTGGTTATTAATCTGGATGGCAATCATTTAAATAGCTGAAGTTGTATCAATCTGTTCTCGATTTACATGCAGTTACTTCCCTTTCCCATTTCTCAGTTGCACATCTGCAAAGTGCCTGGTGAGTAACTTAACTACTTTAGAAACTGGGGAAGATTCTAATTTTAGCTAGCTTTGATATTTGCACATTTTTCATTCTACTCCCCATTGCTTTCAGAAAATTTCACATGAAAATAGACAAATGGTGCATAGTTTTTTTTTCTTTTCTTTTAAAAATGAAGACCACGAAATCAGACCTGTAAGTTATGAGTGTAAATTAGTTACATGGGATGGTAGCAGAACTAAGCTTAAAGCAGACATGTTTGCAGCCATTAACTCTCTTCAGCAACAAACCAAATTATCTTTAGTACATCACCACCAAATCTCCATCATCACTCAAAAACAACACCCACTGAGAGAAATGTTAGCAGGAAGGTCACTTTGGAAAATATTGACATGTAGTATAAATAGTAAAAGAACATTTAGAAGCAAGGGTCTTTCGTAGCACTGCTTCTTCTTTGATTTTGGAAAACATAGATGTCAAACACTGCATATTTTAGCACCCAGAGAAACACATAGTCTTCAGCAAGAGAGGTGTTTAAATTGAGAATTCCTGTTTTCACTTTCACTCTGTCTCTCTTTTTTTCATCTTCACACTACAGACTAAGAAATAAAGCTGGAACTCTTGAAGATACTGGGCATGTTTTATGACAAGTGCAAATAGTAAATATTCAAACATTTTAAAAAATTAAGAGCTACATCTAATTACTAGTCACACTTAAACTATACCAATTGAATCAATCACTAAAAGATACATATACATTTATGGACATCCTATTGAATTAATGGATCGATTCCAATGCTATGATTCTATTATTCTTTTTGGAACTAGTAGCTGTTTTTGTACAGGTACACTAATATTTTAAATATTAAGGAAATAGTCCAGAGAAAGCTTGGACATGAGGGAAAGGAACATGTAACTCAACCTGAAATTTCCCATAATGTGATGTAATAGAGATAGCACATTCAATCAGAAACAATAAACAAATTTCAGCAGATATTTATATTTAATAATAATAATAATAATAATAATAATAATAATAATAATAATAGAGAATGTATATACTATGCTTTTTTCTGTATGTTTATTACCAAAATACATTATGGGATTTATTGGCCAAGATGCTCTGGGTCAATAATATAAAAGAAATTGTTTTTTAATTGTGTATTGTAGTATTTGTTATTTATTTATCATTTACATGTGTTCCCACCTTTCTTCCAAAGAATGCAAGGTGGCATACATGGTTCTCCTTATGTTCTCAACAAAGCTTGTGAATGCAGGGTTGTCGTATGTTTTCCGGGCTGTATGGCCATGTTCCAGGAGTATTCTCTCCTGATGTTTCACCCACATCTATGGCAGGCATCCTCAGAGGTTATGAGGTATGGAGAAACTAAGCAAGGAAGGTTTATATATCTGTGGAAAGTCCAGGGTGAGAGAAGAACTCTTGTCAGTTGGAGGCCAGTGTTAATGTTGTAACTAATCACCTTAATTAGCATTGAATAGCTTCATCTCCTGGCTTCTTCCTGCCTGGGGGAATCCTTTGTTCAGAGTCGTTAGCTGCACCTGATTGATTCATGTCTAGAACTCCTCTGTTTTCAGAGTGTTGCTTCTTATTTACTGTTCTGATTTTTGAGTTTTTTAATACTGGTAGCCAGATTTTGTTCATTTTCATGATTTCCTCCTTTCTGTTGAAGTTGTCCACATGTTTGTGGATTTCAATGGCTTCTCTGTGTAGTCTGACATGATAGTTGTTGGAGTGGTCAAGCATTTCTGTGTTCTCAAATAATATACTATGTCCAGTATACATATGACAACCCTGTGATCCTGGCCATGAAAGCCTTTGACAACACTTGTGAATGCAATTAGGTTGAGATAATGTGCTCGACCCAAGCTTACCCAGTGGGTTTCATGGCTTAGTCTTGCCCTCCCCAAGGAGATTAGACAGGACCTCCATGCTATCCATTTCCCAGAAGGAACTGAAAACCTGGCTATTAAAACAGGCATTTGAAAATGGGTAAACTGAGTGTCATCCAACTGTTGGAGAAATGAGATGAATCTAAAATTAGATCCTACTGTTCCTTTTCACTTGAACATTGGATGGGATTTTTAATGAATGATGTTTTATGTAATTTTAAAATTAAAAATTTCCATCTCTCATCCTTAGTACTAGGGCCCATATTCCAGATAATATTTCCTAAAATCACCCATAACATGTAAGGGACTTTTCCAGACTCTGCACCCCTCCTGTACTTTATGACAATAAGGGTTTATACAAGGATATGAGTCCATGGTTACTGTGCTCTGCTCTGCTTACTTGACTTGCCCTGATTGGCATGTTGTATACAATTGTATGTGTCTGATATCACAGTCCATCCCTGTTGCTCCTGGCTTACCCCTATAAAAGCACTGCACAAGTTGTAGATACATTAAAACACTTTCAGATTTTATAAATATGTCCAGATGCCAGTAAAGAAGTGTCAAGAAATAAGGGTCCAAGTTACATAATAAAAAATGAAACTTTTTTCATAGGTAGCACCATTCATTTTGATAATTATCCCCGTGTGACCTAGACAACTAAAGATCATTTGACAATATAATTTGTTATGCTTAAGTCCATTCTTCTTTAGACTTGGTAAATGTTGTCTGTAGTTTATTCTTAGTAAGTTAGTTGTTCGAAGCTTTGTGAGCTACAGATCGTTTTATCACTCCTTGCTCGACCTTTTCCCTTGCTGCCATGGCTTAAAAATGAAGTAAACCCCATCTGGTGTCATCTAACATATACTGAATTCATCCCTGACTGCCTAATTGCTCTTAGTTGCAATGGCATGTTTAGGATCCATCTGGAGTGAATTTATATTAACATTAAGAGTACAGTTGCAAGGGTTTTTCCATGGATACTACTCCATTCTGGTAAATACTTCATTGCACTAAACCTTCATTAGCTCTTTTTTTCTCTCCAGTTGCCTAGGAATTAATGTACATTTGGGGCTGGACTGACAGACTAAGCTACAGCTTATTTCCAGTGAGAGCACTCCACTGCCCTGAAGAATTGTGCCATGACAGTAAAGGGAACAATTTGTTCCCTGGAGGCTGTTCCCCTTGCAGAAGCTCATAGAGACATTAGTATATATTATCAACAGCATTTTGGTACTTTAAAGGCCATTGGTCAAGCCCAACATGACAGAAAAAAGGCACCAAATCCATTGTTCCCTCTTCTGGTGACACAGCGGTTTCAAAATACAGCTACCTCAATAATTTTGAACTTTTAATACAAATGCAAAGTAAACAGTATCTTGGCTTTGTACATGTATTGTCCCTTTCCAGCTCTTTAAATTGGCTTCCTTGCTGTTTTCTGAAGAAGCCTTCACCTTCGTCTGTGATGACACCTGAATTATTGAAAGATTGCCTCTTGACTGCAAGACTCATAGAATGTCTGAAAGAGACTAAATCTACTCCACACAGTATAAATAATGCATATCCAATTCTTCTTTCTGTTAGAGCAACACCACTAGTTATTTACAGCATATTTTGAGGGTGGGGAATACCTAACTTTATTAAAACTTTTTTACCATCCAGTAGACATGGTCACAGATTCTTTCACTAGCTACTCAATAGAGTAACATGAATGGAAAAAGGACATATTTTTTCAGCAGGTTTACAGGGCACTTGACCTATCTATTAGCATACACATGAGAATATATTTCAGTAGACAAATTTAGTTGAAAATGTATTGATCATTCACCAGTGATTGTGTGGATTGGTTCTTATAAGTGAGTATGATAAAATTATTCCCAACATGAATTAAAACCAATGCCAGTGGGAAATATTTATATTGAAAATGATTATAGTTATTTTGTTTTTAGCTTTTTTTGTTTTTAAAAAATCAAACTCATTATCATGGGAACAAAATAAGAATATGATCATTACTCCATAAATAAAGCCATCTGGGTTTTCTCCCTCAGAACATATGCACAGTTGTTTGTTTATACAGCCATTCTATCTGTGAGAATGCATTTTAGGTGTAATATTTTATTAGAGGTAGCACAAGAATGGAAAGAGAGGAGAGCTAACAATGTAAACTCTTATGTGTCTAGTCACCTTTGCCATTTGAAACAGACTGCTTTCATTTCATGTTCAGTGATTTCATTTGACCCTGCTTGAACTAAGCCTGCACCATTGTTTGCATCTTGGCAAGTCTACAGCAATTCCTCCATATTATCTGGAGTTAGGGGGCACATAATCCCTATGAAAGTAAAAAAAATATATGAATAATTAAACTGCTGTCTTTTTTCCTGATATGATGTTTTTTCTAGGAATGCATAGGTCTTCCATCATGACTCTTTGGTGAACTTCTACTGGAAGCTGAAAACAGAATTGTATTGGAAGACATAGAGGTTCCTAGAGAGATGTTCTCCCTACAAATCTTTATTTGTTTTGTTTTCTTTCGAACATTTATATCCCATCCTTCTCACCTCCGAGGGGGGACTCAGGGAGGCCTTACAATTTGCAATCATTAGATGCTGAACTACATAGTATTTAATAGGCTTGATCGATCCATGAAAAATTTGATTCTAAACTCGTTTCAAAACTAGAGGGGGCAGTTTTTCGTTTTTGTTGCTAATAACGAATTTGGCCCCCAAAATTTTTCGAAATTAACGAAAATTCGTTATTTTCGAAATTAATTCGTTAATGGCGGACGCGCATGCGCGGTGGCCCAAAAACAGCCCGAAGGGGGGGGACTTAGGGGGCTCTCCCGCCCTCATTTTTTGAGTGATCTTCTTCAAACTTGGTACAGTGGTAGAACACATTTAACACTGATAGCTCACCAAAATGTGGAACGTTTCCCTTATCCTCTGATTTTTGGCAAATTTTCATAGCTTTTATAATAAACCATTTTTTAATAATTGCAGAAATCTGTTCCTGGTTTGAAAGTCTTATTTCCTGTTAAATTGGGTTGTCTTTACTGTGAAAGTCATTGCTCTACTTCAGAAACTTTGTTTTTGTGGCTGAAACTTTGTTAAATTGGTGTAGTCCCCGGCTGAGACACAAGCAGCCCCGCTTGTGTTTGAGAGCGGTGAAGGGACAAAGGCACCCCCCCTTCTTTCCCCAAAAGGAGTTGTATTTTGTACAGGGAAGTATGGGATATGCAACTCTTTCCCAAACTTGGCTTAGGATTATCAGAAAGCGTCCCTGGCTGAGACACAAGCAGCCCCGCTTGTGTTTGAGAGCGGTGAAGGGACAAAGGCACCCCCTCTTCTTTCCCCAAAAGGAGTTGTATTTTGTACAGGAATGTATGGGATATGCAACTCTTTCCCAAACTTGGCTTAGGATTATCAGGAAGCGTCCCCGGCTGAGACACAAGCAGCCCCGCTTGTGTTTGAGACTGGGGAAGGGACAAAGGCACCCCCTTCTTTCCCCAAAAGGAGTTGTATTTTGTACAGGGAAGTATGGGATATGCAACTCTTTCCCAAACTTGGCTTAGGATTATCAGGAAGCGTCCCCGGCTGAGACACAAGCAGCCCCGCTTGTGTTTGAGAGCGGTGAAGGGACAAAGGCACCCCCTCTTCTTTCCCCAAAAGGAGTTGTATTTTGTACAGGAATGTATGGGATATGCAACTCTTTCCCAAACTTGGCTTAGGATTATCAGGAAGCGTCCCCGGCTGAGACACAAGCAGCCCCGCTTGTGTTTGAGACTGGGGAAGGGACAAAGGCACCCCCTTCTTTCCCCAAAAGGAGTTGTATTTTGTACAGGGAAGTATGGGATATGCAACTCTTTCCCAAACTTGGCTTAGGATTATCAGGAAGCGTCCCCGGCTGAGACACAAGCAGCCCCGCTTGTGTTTGAGAGCGGTGAAGGGACAAAGGCACCCCCTTCTTTCCCCAAAAGGAGTTGTATTTTGTACAGGGAAGTATGGGATATGCAACTCTTTCCCAAACTTGGCTTAGGATTATCAGGAAGCGTCCCCGGCTGAGACACAAGCAGCCCCGCTTGTGTTTGAGAGCGGTGAAGGGACAAAGGCACCCCCTCTTCTTTCCCCAAAAGGAGTTGTATTTTGTACAGGGATGTATGGGATATGCAACTCTTTCCCAAACTTGGCTTAGGATTATCAGGAAGCGTCCCCGGCTGAGACACAAGCAGCCCCTCTTGTGTTTGAGACTGGGGAAGGGACAAAGGCACCCCCTTCTTTCCCCAAAAGGAGTTGTATTTTGTACAGGGAAGTATGGGATATGCAACTCTTTCCCAAACTTGGCTTAGGATTATCAGGAAGCGTCCCCGGCTGAGACACAAGCAGCCCCGCTTGTGTTTGAGAGCAGTGAAGGGACAAAGGCACCCACCCTTCTTTCCCCAAAAGGAGTTGTATTTTGTACAGGGAAGTATGGGATATGCAACTCTTTCCCAAATTTGGTTTAGGATTATCAGAAAGCGTCCCTGGCTCGGATCCCTTGTTTCCAAAAACACTTTTGTGTGGAAAAAAGAAAGGAGAAAGCCCACCCCGCCCGCAAGAGGAAAAATGGCGCAGCACCAGGAAAAAAACACCCACAGGACAGCCCTTTGCAAAAACAAAAGAAAAAGAAAGACCCAACTAACACACACCACCCAAACTCAGCCAGCCACCCCACCTTTTCTCCCGGTCTTCACACAGCCATGCTGTGACGCAGCAATCTTTCCTGCCTGCCAGTGCCTGCACCAAAATCTCCCTTCCACCCTCTCCAAAATTCCCAGTGCGACTGAGCCACGAGGCGTGTGCAGTCCTACCAGCCCCTCCCCCTGGTTAAACGTGCTCTCTGATTGGCTACAAGGTGCAAACAACACGCTAGATTGCCCCAGTGGACTTAAACAAGTTTGGATGATTTGCCAAAGCATTTTTTAAAAACGAAAAAAAAGGCGCCATAACGGAAAACGGCCAATCGCGGTTCGAAACCGCGATATCCAGGCGTGTGGACAACCAAGGTTCGATATTGCTTCAAAACAAACGAAAATAACGAATCAATAACGGTAAACGGGGAAAACGAATTATTTGAGCAAGCCTAGTATTTAAAACAAATTACAGTTAAAACAATTGAACATTAATTTGAAAACATTCATGTAAACATACATTTAGAAGGTGCATTTTGAGTTGTGATCCAGGTCTATACGTTATCAGTCATCAAATTGTTTTTACAATGAATGCTGCATCTGCTGCTCAAATGCCTGGTCTCATAACCACGTTTCAAGTTTTTTACAGAAGGACAAGAATGAGGGAGCTAGCCTGATCTCATTGGGGAGGGAATTCCACAGACGGGGGAACACCACTGAGAAGGCCCTGTCTCTCGTCTCCACCATCCGTGCTTGGTAAGGTGGTGGGATTGAGAGCAGGGCCTCCCCTGATGATCTTAAACTGTGAGGTGGCTCATAGCAGGAGATATGATCAGACAAGAAATCTGGGCTGGAACCATTTAGAGCTTTATAGGCTAAAGCCAGCACTTTGAATTGTGCTCGGTAGCAGATTAGCAGCCAGTGGAGCTGACACAGCAGGGGGTGATATGCTCCCTGTACCCCACTCCGGTGAGCAGTTTGGCTGCCACCCGTTAGACTTCTTGGAGCTTCCGCATGGTCTTCAAAGGCAGCCCTATGTAGAGTGTGTTGCAGTAGTCTATTCGGGATGTAAAAAGAGCATGGACCACTGTGGCCAAGGTGGTCCACTCAGTCTTCCCAAGGTATGGGCGCAACTGGCGCAGAAATCTTTAGATCCTCAACCATGACCGGAGGAAGTTGGGCATAGAATAACACTCAAGAACCTAGAGATTCCTAGAAAGAACATTTAAAAACAAATCGGTGAATAATTAAAACCACAAAAATCAAAGCCACCAATATGGAGCCATGACTTTATTAAGCTGAGAACATTTACACACCACCAACTTTCCACAAGCACAAGATGGGACAAATGGTAAGAGTGCTTACTTCCATAGGAAAAGCACTACAAGCCCCTCTTTAGCTAGAAATCATGTGTATAGTGCAATTTTTTTTACTGAAATACCCTCTATAGCCACAGCCCGGGCTGTGGCGCAGGCTGTTGAGCAACCAGCTGCGGCCAGCTGCAACAAATCACTCTGACCAAGAGGTCATGAGTTCGAGGCCAGCTCGGAGACCTGCGTTTGTCTTTATCTTTGTTCTATGTTAAGACATTGAATGTTTGCCTTATATGTGTAATGTGATCCGCCCTGAGTCCCCTTCGGGTGAGAAGGGCAGAATATAAATACTGTAAATAAATAAATAAATAAATAAATAAATAAATAATCTCTGAGATAGACAGAAGAATAAAATTCCAGTCTATTGCAGCTACCACAGTTAATATCATAGAATGTTATATATATAGAGCTGGAAGAGATCACACAATCTAAATCAATTCTGACATATAGAAAAACACAATCAAAGCACTTGTGACAGATGGCCATCCAACCTCTGTTTAAAAATCTCCAGGAAAGGAGATTCCATCACATCCCGAGGCAACACATTCCACTGTCAAACAACTCTTACTGCCAAAGCCTTTCTTAATTTTATTTAGTTTTTGTTTATTTTTACAGCTAGTGTGGTTTTGTGATTTGAGTGGTGGTCTGGAAACCAGGGTATGAACTCCCATTTGTCCATTGAAACCCAGTTGTTGACAGTGGTCAATTCACATCCTTTCAGCTGCAGAGGAAGGCTATGGCAAAGCCCCTCTGAACAAATCTTGCTAAGAAAACTGAGACAGGTTTACCTTACACTTGCCATAGATTGGAAAATGCTAAAAGAAAACCCAACAGCAGTGATTTAAATTCCATAGAAAGGCCTGTTGCCATATTCTCTTTATGTTAATCATCAAGTTACATTTTAAATTGGCAGTAGAATCTATTGATTTTCCCAAGCCTTTCATTTTTTAAACTGTAAATTTATTTTTCTAATTGCTGTAGTCATCATTTCTCTGTGTTAGGGTCATTTTATGCCTGGATATCTAGTGTTAGTTTTGACTGCTCTTTTTTTTAAAAAAAAAAATGTTAAATTTATTTTCTTTTAAAAATAGGTTTTACACTCCAAAAATAATAATCACAAAAATCTACCGTTGTATCATAGCACATAATAGTGGGTTTGAGGCAGTATAAATATTATCTTTATTTTTTAAATCCTCAATCCATGGTGGATTTAATTGTCGGGTGGTGGTGGTGGTGGTGGTGGTGGTGGTGAGAGAAACAATAGAAAGTAGAAATCTAAATACGATTTGCTACCCATGAATAAATAAATAAATAAATAAAGTGCTTATTCATTTCTTTAAAATAATAGATTATCTAATCCTGTATTAATTTTTCTTTGCATTTTTCCTCAAATTTCAATTTTTATGAAGAAATATTTAATTAACAATGAGGAAAAGAAAAGGAAAAGATGTAACTTTGGACTATATCATACCATAATGATTTTAAAAGACTGAATAACTATTTTATAAAGAGTTTTAATATCTTGTAATAGTTCTGCTGCCAACACTCCCACACCACTATCAAAGATAGGCATGCAACCCTTGTAGCACACAAAGATAGACTTGATCAGCCTTGCAGATTCTGAATAGGTTTTTTTTTTCCAGTATCATCATCAATGCAATACACTGGATTGTCTCATACTTGTGGAAAGATAGGATGAATGTACTCGTGATCATTTTTACACAATCTTGAGGAATAATCCTCTCTCCTTGGAGTGAGTTTGTGAAATGATACTAAACTGTTGACCATAAGGGAGAAATTCAGTGAGAAGAACTTCAGGGCATTCTTTCCATAGAGAAAAGCGTAATCACACTTCAGCCCATTCTACATTGCCATATAATCCAGTTTGGAACTCATGTGCTGAGAGAAATCATGTTGTGAGGAAGGCCCCTACCTAGTTTTGGTCCTCAAGGGCCACACCAGTATACTGTGGTGGCTGTATAGACATAAAATGTCCGGATTTTCATTTGAGACACAATAAAAGAATCCTGGTAACACAGAGCAAACAGATGATATTTACATGACCACATCTCCCGTTATGAACCTGTTTGGGCCTTACAATCGGCTGGAGAAACTCTCCTCTCGATCCCACCTCCATTGCAAGGGAGGTTGGTGGGGATGGAGGAGAGGGCCTTCTCAGTAGTGGCCTCATGACTCTGGAACGCTCTCCCCAGGGAGATTACACAACCATCCACCCTTACAACATTTAGGAGGGAATTGAAGATGTGGCTTTTTAAACAGGCTTTTAACAATGGTTAGTCCATTTCTGTGATATGGATACATCTCTTTGGGGTAGCAGGCCCCTTTAGCTCATAGGAACTATTGTGTTTTTAATCTATTGTTTTATAATTTTTATTGTTAATTTTGTTTGCTTGTTCATATTGTATCTTGTTATTTTATATTGATTGGTTGTGTTATTAATTTGATTATCCTACTCTATGTAATGTATTGCATTGTATTGCATTGTATTATATTGTATTATTTATATTGTGAGATGTCCCAAGTTCCTTTGGGAGATGGGGCAGGGTATAAATAAAGATTATTATCATCATTATTATTATTTTATTATGACACAGCAAACAAGATAGATATGCTGGATTTCATATCACAAAATCACAAGTCGAACACTTCCCAGGTGTCTAGGACTGTGTGATGTATTTTCGGATGATGCGCGCAGATCCCAGCAGGGTGGCCTTTTGCAGTTGGCAGATCGTGATTTTGTCAATGTCTATGGTTTCCAAATGCCGGCTGAGATCTTTTGGCACAGCACCCAATGTGCCCATCACCACCGGGACCACCTGCACTGGTTTCTGCCAGAGTCTTTGAAATTCAATCTTGAGGTCCTGATAGCGGCTGACTTTTCCTGTTGTTTTTCGTCAATGCGACTGTCACCTGGGATGGCGACATCAATGATCCAAACCTTTTTCTTTTCCACAACTGTGATGTCTGGTGTGTTGTGTTCCAGAACTTTGTCAGTCTGGATTCGGAAATCCCACAGTATCTTTGCGTGCTCATTCTCCAATACTTTTGCAGGTTTGTGACCCCACCAGTTCTTTGCTGCTGGGAGGTGGTACTTGAGGCATAAGTTCCAATGAATCATTTGGGCCACATAGTTGTGCCTCTGTTTGTAGTCTGTCTGTGCAATTTTCTTACAGCAGCTGAGGATATGATCAATGGTTTCAAGATTATTATTATTATTATTATTATTATTATTATTATTATTATTATTATTATTATGTGGCTGTTCATTCTATTTCTGACACATATTTGAATGTGATTGATGTAAAGCTAAATTGTACTTCTTTCAATAGGATATAAATTCAAATGTGTATTCTCATTTTACAATTTGCTTCATGAAGTCATCTCTAAGTATCTGTCAGGGCGATAGTTTTGCCAGGTAGGATCAATGTACAATAACACTGCTAGTGTAGTATGACAAAACAGTTAAACTTCAGTTGGCAGATCAATAGGGATGGCTTCTCTCTTTCTATCACTATACTCAGAATGAGGCTAAGGAAGGGATGGAAGGGAAGAGATGGAATTGTCCTCAGTAACATTGTCTCATCACCAGACAATATTGGCTATATAGCATCGTGAACAAATCATATTTCAATATGTGATCCTTGATTGTTTGGGAAGAAATTCTTTCAGAGTTTTTCTTGAAAGAGCATCTAAACAGCACTGAAATAGGTAACAGTGGCTATGAAAATACATGAAAATTTGTGTAAAAGGATGGAAGGGTATAGGAGAAAACTTTCCAAATACATACATTTCACAAAGCTCTGAAAACGTAGTAGAGCACTAACTTACCAATTTGCCTATCTCTCAGCGCTGGCACAAGAGGATGATGTTGCTCCATAATTTCTCTCTGGAATTTCAGTTCCTTATTCTCTGCACAAAATATTCCAACAGTCATTCATAAAATTCTATTTAAATGCTCATAACATTAATTCCATTGTTTTTCAAAAACACTAGATCCCTTGTAGGTTTTTAAATTCAACATTGATATTAAAATCTAATTAAGATCCTACTGGTAAGTACACATCACTGGAATATTATTTGAAAAGGAACTTTTAATAAGATCTTAGTTGCTTAAATTAAAAAAGGAGTTTTGTGAAAGCAATTTAAGTTAATTAAATAATGCTTTATTGGAAACATAGCACAGAGCTGCTTTCTTCAATTGCTTCATCAGCCTCTTTGTAATAAAATCTAAAGGGCAGGCTGAAACTGAAGGGATTTTCCCCATCAATTCGTCATTGTACTGTAGTAAGTGTATCTGTTGCATTGCTTCTTGTCATACAGGTGTTCAAGATACAACTTGGAAATCAAAGACATTTGCATAAACCCCTCCCTAATTTTCATGTATTCATCTCTCCAATTGTAGTTCTCCATGTCATATTTTTTTCAGACTGACTGTTGACTCATAGAATTTTTATTTATTCCACCAAGAAGGGCAAAAGAGGCTGCTGCAGAAAACATAATATAAAACCACCTATGCAAATCAAGTTTTGTCTATGGTACTCTTGATTACAATGTTTAACTCAAGAAAATAATAATAATAACACAATTTAAAAGACTATATCAAATTCAATAGTTGGATCTAGATATGAAACCTATTCTCTGGGAAACCTATGATGTTTTCCTTACTCCTGTGCCTGATGGTAATACAGTGAACCACATCTGTTCGTGAACCAGGTGCTACATCAATATGAAGGGATGGGGAAATCATTTTGTGCCTTCTTGAAATGCCAATTAGTCAGGCATAAGGTGAAAGTATTGAGCTTAAAATAGGGAAGATGGAGCAGAGGGAAGGCTTTCTTAGCATACTGTCTTTCCCATCAGATTGACATCTCTGACAGTCTTCCAAACAACTGTTTTGAGGATTATCAGGAGCACGACTGTTCTGAGGAAGACAGCATATGGGGGGAGAGATCCCTTTGTACCATCTTCTGCATTTAAACTGCACTCCTGACATCCCATCTCAGAGCTGTTTGACAAGTTGACGTGATTGTGATTATGTAGAGGAAGACGCAGCCATCACTGTGCACAGTCACTCCCCCACTGGAACTATGCTCCTAGCAGTTCTCCATTGAAATCTTCAATAGAAATCTTCCATAGACTGTAGGTGGTCAATGAGTGTGAAATAATTGTTGTTGTGTATGTTCAAGTCATTTCTGACTTATAATGACCCTTTCATAGGGTTTTATCAGGTTGAAAGTGTGTGACTCACCCTCAGTCCCCTACTGAGTTTTCATGATAGAATAAGGAAACAATCCCTAGTCTCTAGAGTTGTTGTCCAACATTTAGACCTTCACTACATCTCATCAATTAGTTGTCTAGTAAAATGGTTATCTTTGTATATGTAGGAAACAAAGAAACAATATTCCTGTTTTTATGGGATAACAAAGAGATGTACTCTGTTTACACAGACACAGCAGAACTAAATAAAATAATCATTTCCCATTACATTTTCTTGGCCATGCAATAGAGGCAAGGGAATATTAATAGCAATAGGGATTTTTTTGATATTGTGCAGAAGCTTCTCATAATTGCCTTTCATTTGAGAAGATCATCACTCAATCTCCGCATGTTATTTCAGGGCTGAACTTTCATTAGTTGCTCTACTTTGTAAATAAATAATGACTGTTCCACCTCCCTGCATCCCTGGAACACATACAGTCATTCTACATGGATCCTTGCCATCTATTTCTTGGAATACTGAAAGTTAAAAACAACAACAAAAAACAGTGAGGTCAGGCTGAAAACCAAAGTTGGTACTGTTACTAATCAGTATTCAGTACAGAGATGTGGACTTTGAAAAGGGGTACAGAAATCAACCTGAAGCCATATTGCTGATTAGAGGCCACCATGGCTCCTTGACAAGTACAAAGGACTGGTTGTGTCATGTGAAATCTCTTTAGAGACAGGCTTCTAAAGCACGGGATTTGAGAAAAACCAGGGGAATTCCGATTCAAAGAACATTGCAAGGATGAATTATTCATTCTCCCTGCTTGTTAAAATCTTGCTTATTATCAATCATAGGTACATGTTCTTGCATCCTTGATGGCTTTTGTGAATGTGAATATGTCACATTTTTAGGCTGCAGCATTTTTCTGTCTCCTTCAGTTACAATGCATGTTTATTCAAAGGTCAGTCCCACTGGGCTTGACAGGGCTTACTCTCAGGTAAGCATGGATGGCACCTCAGTTTGAAATATACAGCATTTCCTCTCCCAGTCCTAGGAAAAGAGGTATGGCCAAGAGCGAAATGCCCAGCTTATATGCCTTACTGGTGAAACAAAAATCCAGCAAAAAGAACAGAGAAAATATAGATATAAGTGTGTATGCATGTATATGTGCATGCTCCATCTTACCTCAGGAGAATAATAATAAGATTATAATTATTTATTCTTTTATATCCCACTTTTCTTCAATAATTGGTCTCAAGACAGCTTAGGGTAAAGGTAGGTAAAGGTTTTCTTCTGACATTAAGTCTAGTCATGTTTGATTCTGGGTGTTGGTGCTCATCTCCATTTCTAAGCCAAAGAGCCAGTGTTGTCTGTAGACACCTCCAAGGTCATGTGTCTGGCATGACTGCATGGAGCGCCGTTACCTTCCCGCTGGAGCATTACCTATTGATCTACTCACATTTGCATGTTTTCAAAATGCTAGGTTGGCAGAAACTGGGGCTAATAGCAGGAGGTCACCCCGCTCCTCAGATTCGAACTGCTGACCTTTCAGTCAGCAAATTCAGCAGCTCAGCGGTTTATTTACATAATAAATAAAACAAACAAACAAATAAATAAATAAATAACCTACTAAGTCACCAGGGGCTTCCAAGACAGCTTACCAATGATTAAAACTAGTTGATTTTTGAAAAATTCAAAACATTGGGGAGGGTGTGTGTGCACTGGATAATATAATAGATATGTATAATAAAGTATTGCAACATGTAAATACTTTAAGCAGACTGTCACTTTTAAGAGCACAGTGATTTGCATGGCCAACTATATTAAACCAACTATATTAAACCTACTGGTACTACCATCTTATTTATGCAATTGAATTCAGACCTATATTTGTGTACATGCTTCAGGAACTGTAAATCTGCAATTATAACCAGGAAGATAGAACACACAGTGGCAAAGCATTTTGGTTCTGAACATTACAGCCTATCTGATTTATTCTTGGTTGGTACTGAGGTGCCTTCTTTGGCAGACATTTTGGACAAATTTTTGGTTCTATATGTGTCATTAAATACAATTCAACAACTGACAGCATAAAAACCATATAATATCATTAAGTGTCAATAGAAAGAGCCACCATAGTCCATTAACATTTCCACTTGTTGGTAGAGGAAAAGCAAGGAGGGATCCATTTTAGCCTCCCCAAGGAGAGAGTTCAAAAATCTTGGAGCGGTTAACAAGAAGACTGTCTCTTTTTTACCTACCAAATGAGCTGGGGAAGGTAGTGGAGCAGAGAGGTGTGCCTCTCCTGAACATCTTAGAGCTCAAATAGGCTCATACAGTAAGATACAGTCCTTCAAATAGCCTGGACCTGAGCCATATAGGGATGTATAGATCAGAAGCAGATTATAACAGCTACAGTAGAGTCTCACTTATCCAACGTTCTGGATTATCCAATGCATTTTTGTAGTCAATGTTTTCAATACATCATGATATTTGGTGCTAAATTCGTAAATACAGTAATTACAACATAACATTCCTGCGTATTGAACTACTTTTTCTGTCAAATTTGTTGTATAACATGATGTTTTGGTGCTTAATTTGTAAAATCATAACCTAATTTGATGTTTAATAGGCTTTTCCTTAATCCCTCCTTATTATCCAACATATTCACTTATCCAATGTTCTGCCGGCCCATTTATGTTGGATTTTTTTTTCATGTCAGGAGCAACCGGAGTTGCTTCTGGAGTGAGAGAATTGGCCGTCTGCAAGGATGTTACCCAGGGGATGCCTGGATGTTTTGATGTTTTACCATCCTTGTGGGAGGCTTCTCTCATGTCCCCGCATGGAGCTGGAGCTGATAGAGGGAGCTCATCCGCGCTCTCCCCGGGTGGGATTCGAACCTGGCAGCTTTCAGGTCAGCAACCCAACCTTCAAGTCACGAGGCTTTTATCCCCTAGGCCACCAGAGGCTCATTTATGTTGGATAAGTGAGACTCTATTGTATTTTGCAAAACTGTGCATTTACTGTATAACACGCAAGTGCCTCTGTATTCCTCTGCAAATGCAAACATTAGAATTACAGCACATTTTGCTTGTTGACATTTGATTGGGAAAGAGAGACAGTTGAAAATAAAGTATCTGTGAATTTTAAAGGCTATTTTAAGTGTATTTATTATATTTTAATCTGTTTTTTCCACACTGTACTATTTAGTTGTTTTTTTAACTTTTGTATTGCACTTTTTAAACTATAACTAAAGTGTGGGATTGTTAGACGCCTTGAGTTGTCATGGGGAGAAAGGCTAGGTATACATAAAGATAATAATAATAATAATAATAATAATAATAATAATAATAATAATAATAATAATAATTCCACTAGCCAGCTAAAAAAACCTAGCCATTGGTATTCTGCTAGTACAGGTATGTATAGTTGATAAATATACCAAAGTCTATTCACCTGACATAGTTTGATAACGCTTGGACTGAAGAGAACTGGAGCCATTGAATTCCCAATGTAATAACTGTCATAGTTCTCCTATGAAGACTGAGTACCAAGAATGGGGTTTATGTATATCTACATGCTTATTCATTCTTAGAGGTTGTATTTTATTAGTAGCAGTTGATTAATTCATATACGTTACTACTTTGTTTTTGGGCTTTGTTGCAGCATCTTTTTGTTTCACCCATGACTGGACCCAAGTATACATATATTTAAAGATCCTTAATTTTTTTCCAGACATTCATGCTCAGACTGTAATGTAATTGCTAGCCTTTAGAGTTTGACAAGACATTGTTTTTCACATTTACTCTTTCTTTTGGTAAGTTCGGCTCGCTGGAAAGGAATTGTGTGAGATGTAACATTTTAATCCCTTTGGACTAAATAGAAAATATTGTTAAGGACATAGAATAGTTTTTGTGTTGAGCCATAATGATAAAATATATCTGAGAGTGTGACATGCTGACAAACAAACAGCATTCCCTTCCATTTTTGTCCACTTTCCTAACTTGTACTGATGAGGCAAGACTTCAGAGATGTTCCTCATAGATCTGAGGCAAATACCTTCTATATCAGTGGATAGACCTCTGAATTCATTGGTTTTCTTATTGCAGTCTATTATGAGAGGATTCATATATGACACCTAGAGGTTCTGAAGCATGAGCCCACAGAGTCATGAGCCTTAGAAAATCCAGGGAAGTAAATAAACTAATGTATGTTTTTCAAAATAAGGGTGCTTCAGGGATGATGATGATGATGATGATGATAATGCAAAATCCAGCATATCTATCTTGTTTGCTGTGTCATAAAATAATAATAATAATAATAATAATAATAATAATAATAATAATAATATTTTTACTCACCTATCCTCATGGTTAGAGGTGGATTACAGAATAATTAAAACACATAAACATTGTAAGAATACCTGAAAAACACATATTAAAATGTATTTCTATAAAATATATCTCAAAATACACAAAACAGAGATCAAACAAAGACACTTGCTTAAAATTCATGCTTAAAAACTAGCTGGGTACGCCTGCCAGAAGAAATAGGTTTTAAATGTTTTTTTTAAATCTGACAGCTCATTTAGCTGTTGGAGCTCTTCCAGCAGGTTGTTCCACAGTCTTGGGACAGTCAATGAAAATGTCCTCTGGTGGCCAGTCAGGTTCTGGCTGGTTGGAGTAACCGCAGAGGAGCTAGGTGTTTGGAGTTGTATGGGAGAAGGTAATCCTTTAGGTAACCTGGACCCAAACCATGTAGGACTTTAAAGGTCAAACCAACACCTTGTACTTTGCCTGGAAACTAATTGGCAGCCAGTGGAGTGACTTTAGGACAGGTGTAGTATGTTCACTCTTAGATGTTCCTGTAACCAATCTGGCTGTTGCATTTTGAACCAACTGGAGTTTCTGAACTTGGTACAAAGGTAGCCCAATGTGAAGCATATTGCAGAAGTCCAACCCTGAGGTTACCAGCTCATGCACTATCATCTTCAGGTCCTCCAAATCTGGCAAATCAGCAGAAATTGGTAGTAAGCACTCCTGACCATCACATCTATCTGGGCTGACATTTGGAGAGATGGTTCAAGGAGTACTCCCAAGCTGTGAATATAAACTTTCAGGGGGAGTGTAACCCATCCTGAACTGGTTGACACACATCTATCCTCAGATTAGAACCCTTGATGGCAAGCACATTCATTTTGCCTGGATTCAGTTTCAATACTGAGATAAGACATTGCTGTAGCTGGACAACATGAATCAAGAATGGGGAAAATATGATAAAGGTTTGAACATATCCCAATGGCTCAGGCCTAAGTATGATTAGCTGGGGTTCATTAAGAAAAGCTGGAGTTTTTTTTCTTGAGAAAGCAAAAAAGAACATTTACTTTTGTGATTGCCCTTACTGAACTTTTTTTTTACATATCTGAGACGTGTCTGCTTTAAAAGGTACTCTGATTTACATGATAAAACAAATGTGGTAGCACTGCTAACTTTTTCATCTTCTTCTAGGCTTATTATGTGTCACTCATGTTTTTATAATATATATATTTTCCTGTAGTATTGCACTGTCTGTCCTGATTAACTTTGTTCCAAGTAAGGTGGGTTACTTCAGTGTTTGTCAGGCTGCTATGGTGTTTAGATGAGACTAGACCTTGAGTAGAGACAGAGGCTGCACAATTGGAATAATCTGAGCTCTAGTTTTACAAGATCTTTATTTTTTTCCACCACAGACTACTGGTGCCTCACTAAACTACAAATCTCAGTATTCCATAGCATTGAGTCATGACAGTTAAAGTGGTGTCAAACTGCACTGATTATGCAGTGTAGATGTACCCAGAGAACCTGATTCTCTAGCTATGATTCAGGACATTGGCCAGCAGTCCTGGAGCAATTTTTCTTAAAAGTATTTAGTAGTAAAGGATTATCATCAACATTATTGTTTATTTGTATAGTGCCCCTCATTACATCATCAACTTGTCATGGTGAGTGGACCTGTGTGTCCTAATGAACCTGTGAGTGAAGCCATTGGGAGTCATGAACTTCCAGCAGGGTCACCCATGCAACAAAGTCACAGGGCAGAAACCAGACAGAGGATGATCCAGGAAAGCCCTCAATGGAAGAATAGGCAGATGATAATATGGTACATGTTATAACAGCTGTGAAGGAGGACAAAGACTGCAACAGATGAGAGGCTACCAGTCATTGTAGCATCCATGCCATTGGATTAGAACCTTTTTCTGTGAAGATTGTGTGGCCTCTGCTTCTGTAGGGACTGCTTAAATTTACCAGATGAACTTTTAGCATATAATCTCCCATGTTATGGATAATATGATTTTTAATAAGAAATACTACAACTATAGAGGTCTGAAACTTTAACCATAATTAATTAAACATATTTTATATTAATGATCCCTTTCCAGGCTAGAAATAGTGAATGTAGCCTGACCCAATTAAAGTAATTGGCAAAATTCCCATTGGCAGAGGTGAAAATCTTGTTCTGTTCAATAACCTGAAAAACTAACTCCAAATTCAAGTGGCAGTATTGAAAGTACTCTGAGGTGACCCTTCCCTTCAGTCATACTTGGCAAATGACATACTTGGTGTTCGTATAATGGAATTTAATTAGAACTTCAAGGGACTTTCAGTAATGAATACTATACATTTTTGTTTCACCAATCCCAAAGGCAATTTATGATAAAAAGAGAAGATTTTGTTTTTAATCAAATATGAGATCATATGCATAGAATGGACATAAAATTATTCAGCTCACTACTAGGGATGAAAGGAATTAAGAATGTCAGCCAATTCATATTTTATTTTTTCTGAACCACCTTTGGACAAAAGGTGTAGTCCTATGAGAAGCAGAGAAAGATGACTATCTCTGGCATCTTGCATCTTCCTGAAGTGATAGTTCTTGAGATTTAAATTTTGCAGTAATAATGGTTAAGGTGTGTTACTGTTAGTAATATAAAAAAATTCAATAATATTTTCCTTTAGTATTAGTTGAAAATCTACAGCCAAATGTACAGTCAATAACATGACCACCAAGAGCACTAGTGCCTCTTTCTGAAATACAATCCAAAAATGTAAAAAGCTACTGAGGCATTCTGGCAGGTATTGTTAAGGCAGGCATCTTGCTAGAGGCTCGAACCTCTTGGCAGAGGGCTTTGTGTTCTTAGCCTGGGACCAAAGCCTGATGCAAAACAGAGTCTTGCTTTCTCTACGGAATCCAGTTGGAATGGACAACAGAACAAGACAAGACTTTATGCATTGGCATTTGAAAGCATTTGTTAGAACAGCACTTTTCCTTTCGAAGTAAGTAAATGGAGCACCTGTAGCACCCCATTAATCCATGTTTGGCTAAATATTGGGAGTTATCCAGGCTAAACTGACCTTTGTGTTTGTTTATTATAGTTTTCTTGTTCTGTATTTTTGGACAGCCTAATATGTATTCAGAAAATATAAGGGGTGCTGCCATTTCAGTCTTATGTTGCAGGAAGTGATACGGTGGTAAAGACAGAACAAGTCATTGGAGGAGAAGCAGAGAGAAAAATGTTATGGCTGTTACTTATTCTGATTCAGCATCCAAACAGCAAATTCTTGTCACCTCTAGTAGAATACAATTAGACCACAAAATACTGCTGCCTAATGTCATGTCAGTGACTGGGGACTTCATCACATACAAGAAAATCAACGTCTCTACACATTTAAGAAATAGCAACCCACTGTGCCCTTCACATGACACAAGCTTCAACTGTGGGGGTGAGATATTTTGCAGTTTCTGAAATGTTGATTTTTCCAATTCCTAAGCTGGTTGGCAATCGATGTATTTTAAAATTCCCCACACAGAGACAGGCACAATAGCCAATTTCCCAATGTGATGTTAATCCCTGTTGCCCACTTTTGTTGCCCACTTGTAAATAAAACAATGATGCTGCATATGGGAGGAGTCAAAATGTCAATTTCCCCAGATCACCAATTCAGAGGCTTAGGGAAAGGGTTAATTTAAAACCACTTCCTATGATTGCCAATGCAAAGTCTCTGGGAAAGATGAAGATTAATTTAAAACCACTTCCTATGATCCAGGCTGATTTTTTTTTATTTTTTTATAAAGATGAATAAAATCCTGGAGGGACAATAGGAGAAAATCTCCATGCAAACAGCCAAGGGAAAGTGCCACCTTATGAAAGGTGCTTCTGTTTCAGTGGAAAGAGTTTGAGTGCAAATGACACCAGGGAAAGTGTCACCTTAAGAAGGGTGCTTCTGTTTCAATTGACTTCGCTGGACTGGCCATCTTGTCTAAATGCCCAATCACCATCTCCCAAAGCAGCTATTTTATTCTCAGGTCAAGAATGGAATATGAAATGTCAGAGGACAGCAAAAGAGATTTAAAAATGGGCCTAAGCTAACTTACAAAACCTACATGTGGAATAAATACTGTGAACGGGAAGCCCTGACACTCAAGAGTTGTAACCCTAGGTCAGCAGTTACCAAATGGTGCTGGGTTTGAAGAGGCACAGATACAGGGTGAAGGGGGGAAACATGCCAAGAAGAAGGCCTGTCAAGCAAATCTTTGTTGTGACCATCTTCCACCTGGAAGTCTATGTCCTCAATGTAAAATACCATGTGGATCCAGAATAGGTCTTCACAGTCATTTACAGACCCACTGCCAAGACTTTACCTTTGGAAGACAATCATACTTATCACGAGCAATCACCTATGGTGCCTCTAATTCATTTCTACAGGGACCTATGATGCCTCTAAGTAATTTCTGAACCATAGATGAAACTATCACAAGGTTTTCTATGTCTGACAGCATGTGACTATCCCATGACTGAGCAAAGATTCAAACCTTGATCTCCAGACTCATAATCCATCACTCAAGCCATGGCCTATTCATAGGGTACCCCAAAATCAAGGTGGACTTGATGACAGTTAACAACAACAGCAAATTAGACATATTCCATTGCACTTTGCTTTTTTTTTGTTGTTGTTTGAATGAGTTTGGGAATATGTTTTGATCATGCAATGTCAACCCCCCCACCCCCCACCCCAACTCCAAAACTCAATTTGTAAACAGTGAAATCCCCTCACTTCTCCCAACATGAATATTTCTGGATTGTAGGACAGCAGGGGGAATTGTGAGAACATGTCCAGCTATTTTTCTGTAGGTGGATGTCCCTGAGTTGTATTAATCATCCCCATGAGGTCCCTAGAGTTGGGTGGCACTTTTGTCAGCAAGTAACATTTATTTATTTATTTATTTGCGACATTTATATACCGCCCTTCTCACCCCGAAGGGGACTCAGGGCGGTTTACAAGTATATATACATACAATATATTATATTATACAACTATATCGCAATATTATTAGTAATATTGCATGTAATATAAATATACAATTATAATAGTCAATTATAATTATTATTACATTGTATTACATCATAGTATTATTATTAATATTACATGTATATACAATGTATTATAATATTAGTATAGTATAATATTATAACAGTGATTTTTTTACCACTTCAGAGGTATGTGGATAGAAAAGAGTGGCTTTTCTCAGTGGCTACTCACTAGTTCTGGAAATTTCTACAAAGGGAAATGACTTTGGTTCCCTCTCTGATATCCTTCCACCAGGTACCAAAGACATTTTATTCATATATTTCAAGGGAAAATATCAAAAATGCTTTTTTGTTGAAGGAGCTGTTGTTTTTCTATTAAATGTGCTTTCAATTGTTATTAACCTATTTTTGATTGTTTGATCATCTTTCTTTTTATTTGTACCAATAACTATGATATCTGTGATTTTTCTTGTCAGAATGGAGGATTTAAGTTTAATTAAGTAATAGTATAGAACAGGGGTCCTCAAACTTTTAAAACAGAGGGCCGGTCCACAATCCTTCAGACTGTTGAGGGGCCGAATTATAATTTGAAAAAAAAAACGAACAAATTCCTATGCACACTGCATATGTCTTATTTGTAGTGCAAAACAACAACAACAATGAAAGAACAATACAATATTTAAAAAATGAAAACAATTTTAACTAACATAAACCTATCAGGATTTCAATGGAAAGTGTGGGCCTGCTATTGGCTAATGAGATAGTCGTTAATTAGGATTGTTGTTGTTGTGTGCCTTGAAGTCATTTCAGACTTTGGGTGAGCCTAAGTCTAAAATTATTTATTTATTTATTTACTACATTTATATCCCACCCTACATTTCCTACATTTATACCCCAAAGGGGACTCACAGCAGCTGTATGTACATCTATATATATAAAAGAGTGATGGCATCACGGCGACCCACAAAACAACAAAACTACAGGCCCCCCAACCTCGAAATTTGACAACACAACCCATCATCCACACCTCTAGGTTGATACAACAAAAAGAAAAGAAAAATAAAGTCCTAATTAGAGAGAGAGGAATAATTGCTTTTATCCAATTGCTGCCAGTTAGAAGGCTAAGCTCCTCCAACTTGGTCTCCTAGCAACCCAATAAAAAATAATAAAAAACACTAAAAAATGATACAATAAAATACTATAACAGAAAATAACTAAAATAATACAGTAGAGTCTCACTTATCCAAGCCTTGCTTATCCAAGCTTCTGGATTATCCAAGCCATTTTTGTAGTCAATGTTTTCAATATATCATGATATTTTGGTGCTAAATTCGTAAATACCGTATTTACAATATAACTTTATTGCGTATTGAACTACTTTTTCTGTCAAATTTGTTGTATAACATGATGTTTTGGTGCTTAATTTGTAAAATCATAACCTAATTTGATGTTTAATAGGCTTTTCCTTAATCCCTCCTTATTATCCAACATATTTGCTTATCCAAGCTTCTGCCGGCCCGTTTAGCTTGGATAAGTGAGACTCCACTGTACAAGAAAATAATAAAATATAATAAATAAAAATATAACTTTACAATAAAATTAATAAAAAATGCAAATAACGTCAAATAAAAATTACACAACAATTTTTAACCAATACCACCACCACTTTGCCACAACAACGCATGGCTGGGCACAGCTAGTACAATATATTATATTATTCGCATAGCACAATATTAGCATTATATATTACTATATTGAACTATACCACTATACTGTAATATTATATGTAATATATAACATATAATTAATAATATTATATGGTATTATTATTAGTATTATATTGCATAACATTATAATATTTTTATCAATATTATATGTATATACAATATATTAAAAAGGAGCCCCGGTGGCGAAGTGTGTTAAAGCACTGAGTTGCTGAACTTGCAGACCGAAAGGTCCCAGGTTCAAACCCCGGGAGCGGTGTGAGCGGCCGCTGTTAGCTCCAGCTTCTGCCAACCTAGCAGTTCGAAAACATGCCAATGTGAGTAGATCAATAGGTACCACTCTGGCGGGAAGGTAACGGTGTTCCATGTAGTCATGCCAGCCACATGACCTTGGAGGTGTCTACAGACAATGCCGGCTCTTCGGCTTAAAAATGAAGATGAGCACCGACCCACAGAGTCAGACATGACTGGACTTAACTCAGGGGAAAAAACCTTTACCTTTACCCTATACAATATATTATATTGTTAAAACAGATATAAAAATATTATATTATAAAACTGAGGGCGGGGGCCAGGTAAATGACCTTGGAGGGCCGCATCTGGCCCCCGGGCCTTAGTTTGGGGACGCCTGGTATAGAAGATATTCTTACATGTGAAAGTCTTGGTTTTTCAGGTGAATGCCATAGTCTTTTATGTTGAAAAATATCACATTTATGTTCATCTTTATATTCAGATATGGGAAATCATAAAACTTAAATTGTGCAACTTGTACAGTAAGATGTATTGTGCATGTGAAAAATGGAATGCTATGGCTGAATTAGAACACAAAATACCCTATATATTCTCCACCATAATTCTTTAGGGGCTATACTAAGTATTTCACATTTATGAATGGACTGTGTTTAAAAGCCTAATAAAACTTGAAGTTGCATTGGATTTCATCTGTTCTGGGTGCCAGAATTTATTTTAAAAAACATTTAAACTGTGCTTGTCAGGTAAATTACACAGTTAAGAAATACAACTGGAATTTTAACTGGTAGAAGTACAAAACCAACTCCTTTGAATGTGAAGCATTCTCATTTACAGTCTCTGTGAAAGCTCTTAATGGAAAACCTCAACTCCTTTTTGTGAAAGGTCTACATGTTTTGAAGCCACAATTCTTTACTTATTTTGTCCTTTCTGTCAGTTATTTGATGAGACTGTAAAAGTCTGCTTCTTGTTTGGTTTTACCTTCATTATTGCGATGGGCTGTTCTTTTTCTCTGCTATGTTGCTTTCTTTTTTGTGAAACTTGGAAAAAATAGCATTTCACAGGAAAAGCAAAGCAAGATATTTATTGACTTTATTCTTGCTTGAAGTATATTCATAAAGATGTTTAGCTATAGTTTTTTTGGGGTTTTTTTGCTAAATAGAAATATAGCTTCTTTGGTCTCATTGACTAATAAACATATGGTCTTATCCACTCTTTGAAGTCTCAAAATGATTGAAGTATTACAGTGTTTTGTTGTGGTTATGTTCCTTCAACCATTGTTGACTTATAGTAACCCTACAGTGAAACTATCACAGGGTTTTTGTGGTAAGATTTACTGAGGGGAGGTTTGCTCCTGGCTTCTTCTTTAGCTGAAAATGTGACTTGCCAAAGTTCATCCAGAGGAAGAATTTATTTCTGCCAGATAGAAGAAGAAGAATGGTATGGTTTTATATGTACATCCGCTTTTAGATGGATGAACAAGACAAGTATGGGGGCTGGGGCATCAAACTGAAGCATGAGGGATAAAGACCCTGGTAGTGACGTATGTGTTGTGAATGTTGAACAGGGAACATCTTATGCAGAGCTTGTGGACAAAATTTTAGATTTGATGTCTTACAGACAATTAGAATGAGGTAGTATCTCCTCTAAAAGACATCAGGGAAAAATACAGTGGACTCTCAGTATTCATTTAGGTGTGGTTCTAGGATACCTGTGGATACCAAACGTGGATGCTTAATTACTTTACAGTATATAAAGCTTAAATGCAACTCAGTATTTTCTACCCTATCACCCTGCACAGACCGCAAAGAAAGGTAGTACCATTCATTAACCCCAGCCTTCACTCTCCAGCTCACCCTGATATTCACATCCTTTTCAACTCTGTCCCTCATCCAAACCCTGAAGGTTTGCTATGTATGCAGGACCCAGTATACCCATACCACCTTGACACTCCCTTTCTTCTCTTCCTCTCTTGCTTTCTGGCCCATGAATATACTGAGAGCATATAACTTTGAGGGTTTTTTTTTCAAAAATGTTGGCTACTAGTGTAAAAATGATATGTTACCTAAATATCTTTTCAGCTCATAAACCAGTAACCTTAGTTCTTAAGAGAGCAAGGGAAATTTTAGATGGAGATTGGAATGAGACCAATTTACAGAATAAAAAGACAGTAAGGAACTGCAAAAAGAAAATAGATTTTTTAAGAAGCTACTTGGATAAAGATTAGAATTGTGTAAGATCCAAGTAAAATATTTATAACAGAATGTTTTATCCAATGTAGGAATGGACTTAAAAAGAGACAAGAGAAGAGATACCTGATTTTGTAAGACATAAACAAAGAGGAGAATGAGGTTTAAAGTCTCCTTCAAAGACTATCCTTGACTTGCATTTTCTTTTGTAATTTTCATTGCTGTTTCATTTTAAATCTTTCTTCTTTCAGGTGTGCTATATGCTATATTTAATTTTTGCTATATGTATTTAAAACTTTAATAAAATTACTCTGCATACATATTTACAATATGTCACTTTGCTCTCATCTAGAGGCCTCTCTGAAAGATTCCAACAAAGACAGGATATTTAGCAGTGCTTAAGAGTTTGGCTTTGGCGTCATTATTTTGAGGATTTGATAGTTAATGTGGAACAATGTATGGTGGACACAGGGAACTATTATAATAGTAATTTTTTTAGAAAAAATAACAAAAAGGAAGAAGAAGAGAATACTTTTTGTAAGATCTGATCAATCAAAGAGAGATTTCAAGCAATGAGAAATGCTGAATGATCAATAAGGGAACACACTGTATTACCAGGATGAAATAGAAGATGATGGAAGCTATACACCGTAGAAATCCATGAGATATAAAAGAATGACAGATTCCTTCAATGAAGAAGCTTTTCACATTGAACCCACAATTATAAAAGTGAAGTGGAAGAGGTCCTCAAATAAATAACCATTGATGAATGACATACTAATAGAGCTGTTTCAGGCTATAGTGACAGAATCAACTTTTATTCTAACAAAATATGTCACCAAATGTGGAAAACAAACAGTGGTTCACAGAGTGGACATCCTCAAAAAGCATTATACTTTTCCAAAAGGGAACATTGGCGTAGTAACAACTGTCAGATCCCTTCACTAATTGCCTATGCAAGGAAAGTGGTGTTTTAACCCATGTATAAAATACTGGACAACCTCACTGAGTTCAGTAAAAGAAAGGGTGTTAGGGATCATGATGCAAATATATATTTGGAGGAGGAGGAGGAGGAGGAGGAGGAGGAGGAGGAGGTTGCAGCCTGTGGCACGGAATTGCATTGTTCTTGTCCAAAAGGCTAAACATACTGTGCAGGAGTAAAATGAAGGTATATCTCAGTTAATGTAGTAGATGTGTTGCTACACATTATTGTCTTAGTAGCAGAGGCAGAAATAATGTGGAAAGAACAGTGATAAAAAAGAAGAGCAGTTCATCATGTTTCTGTACACATGAAAAGAAACAGGTAAGGTTTGCATAATTAAAACAGAAACATTTTAAGCTTCCACAGAGAACAAAAAGGTTTCTTCTGAAATTTATCCAAGGATCACCTTTTCTTTCCCCAACCTTTACTTTTCTTATTTTATCATTCCACTTTTCTTATGACTTCCATTTTGATGGCCACACTTGGCTAAACACAATTGGCTAAAGCAGAATCTTGCTCTTTCCCAATTCAAACTTTATTTATTGCATTCTTTATTGCAGAAATGCTACAATTGTGTTTCTTATGCTCTTCATCACTACTCTCCCAATGCCAATGATGCTTAAGAACTTTTTAAATAGAGAGTAAGCTAGAAAACAAGGAGCTGGTAAATATATAAAGACTCTGAAAAAAGAAACTTTACTGTTGTTAATTGAGGTATGCCTGTATTGTCACATTTCATCTTTCCTGACAAGCAAAGAGTATGGCATGAGAGGAAAGCCTGGCTATGCCCAACAATATGGCCATTGATAGAATAGAACTGGTGGCTGTGATAGTTTTCATCAGCTACTTCTTGAACAAGAATGTGCACGACGTATTGAATATTATAATTTACATATGTTTTAAATGTTATAATGTATTTTAATGATGTATTTTTATAGTTTTAATTGATGATATGTACTGTTTTTGTTTTATTATTATTTTCTTGGCATTAAATGTTGCCAACTGTTGTAAGTTGCTTTGAGTCCCCCCGGGTGAGAAAGGCGGGGTATAAATGCTGGAAATAAATAAAGAATAAATATTCTAAAACATAAAGTAAGATACTAAGTGTGGAAAGAACAGGAAAAGTAAAACTGGATTTTCATCATGTGTGGTTTGTCAAATAAAAGAACAGCGATTGTTCAGAAGAGAACCGTAATTAACTTCTTGCAAGTAGTATTTGGATAACCATGATGACTCGAAGGTGCTTGAATCAGAAAGCCAGATATATTTGAAAAAACCTCTTCCCTCCTTGGTCTGATGCCAGAATTGCTGAGATAGGAAGTGAAAGTATTCCTCCTTGTGAAGGTTAAGTTCAAATTGTAAGAGAGAGAAAATTATAAGTGAGCAAAATGCATCATGAACTCAACATTCTTCTGACATCCATAGTTATCAGAGTAAATGGGAATTTATTATTCTTGTCAGGGAACTAGATCTTAATATTACTTTCAAGAGCTAGTACTCTCACTGAGATAAACATGAAGATAAATGGGGTGTCCTTAGTCATATCTTTAATTGGATGAAAAGATGGTGAGTGATTTGTTCTTTTCTCTTGCTGCTTCATATAATGAGAAAAATAATACCGCTATTGACAACCTAAATGACACGGCACCATACTTCTGTGCTTGTGATACCATTCAGAGCTTAATGAAGGCAGTGGGAGCTTCAGCTGGTGTTGTTTCACAAAATTCTATTGTTGTTTAGCATAATTGCATCTTTAATCATGTTTTGGAACATTGGGCTCATTGAATAGTATTATCAGCACCTACCTGCTGCTTTCAAGAAAGACTTAATTAGGAAGACATGGGAATGGCCTTTCTCAAGGCTTAGGCCTTGTGACTGACAATAAGTGTACTTGAGCATTCCTATAATTGTACTTGAATGACAACTTGGCTGAAGCTTCCGCACAGATTAGATCAAATCATTTTCTGAGTTCTTTCTTTCAAGATTTTTATTAGCATATCTGTAAAACATGCACTGTATTTATAGTAATATTTCACATGTATGATAAAACTACTATAAACTGACTGAGTTATATGATCCAAATAGCGTATTAGAATAAAATGGGTATTGTCAAATATTGAGCTACATTTTTATTTTAAAACTTCTGAGATTAAGAGGGGAAGAAGGATATGGCGACAGAAGGAGACGTCTAACATGGACTATGATATGAAGGAAGAAGACTGTGATGAGGACTAACTAATTATATGTATAATGTAACAAAATTCTAATAGTTAAAGTACTATATGTATAAGTACCCTAGGAGATATCGAAATGGGTGCACTCAGAGGGAAGATGGGTCCCTTCTCCCCACCACACAAAGAGGTTTGGAGTAAACCAGGTTTGAGACAAAAGGGTCTTTGAACATAGTGGGGGGAAGGAAACAGGGGGAGAAGAGCACTTCACAAGGGAAGAGGGTGAAGAGAGGAAAAGGGACCAGGAGAGGGCACGGACCAGAGACCAGCCAAGTAGGAGAAAAAGTAGAATTATAAAGAAATGGGGGAATATTTAAGGGTTGTATCTTTGAACTGTAAAGGTCTGGGTTCAGTCTTTAAAAGGAAAACCATTGCGGATTTGATTTCTAAAGCTAAAGCAAATTTTATATTATTTCAAGAGACTCGTCAATCAAGACCAGGGGTGAATGAGCTTAAGATGAGGGGATCTGTAACATATATAAAATCATATGGAACATCTAAATCGAAGGGTGTAGCAATTATAATTCAAAATCAATGTGGTTTCAATATAGAGGAAACAAAGATAGATGAACTAGGAAGATATATTATTATACAAGAGAAAATGAGTGGTGAGGATTTTACTTTAGCCAATGTATACGCTCCAAATACCAATCAAGCAGAATTTTATGAAACAATTTTTAAGAAAATAGAGGAAATACAAAAATGGTATTTGATTTTAGGGGGGAGATTTTAATGGAATAATGGATGAGGAAATGGATAAATCCCACCACGCAAAGAAGGGGAAAGGAAAAACGCAAATCAAAACAATTCTAAGTAAAATAATAGGGATAAAAGGTTGGTTGATGTTTGGAGAATGCTAAATGGAAATGAGAAAAGATTTACGTTCCATTTTATGACCCATCAATTTTTTTCTAGGATTGACTACTTCTTTGTTTCACAAAAGGTGCAACCCAAGATACTAGTTGCCAGAATAGGAGTAATAAAATGTTCAGACCCCTCATTAATAAGCTTGGATTTCCAAATAAAGAAAGATTACAAAACATATAAGAACTGGAAAGTAGGAAATGTGATATTAGAGAATAATAAGATAAATGGAAAAAATAGCCAAAGAACTCAGAGAAATTTGGGAAATTAATGACAATAATCAGTCCCCTTTTGGAATTGTGTGGGACACGATGAAAGCAGTATCGAAAGGCCTTTGCATAAAAGAAGCATGTAATCTTAGAAGAAGGCAAGATGCAGAGAGAAGGACATTAGAATTAGCAATCCAGGAACTAGAAAGGAGATATATAAAAGACAAGGATAAACAAAGTTATTGTAAAGCAATGGCTAAAAGGAAAGAACTAAATAAATATTTGTAAAAAACACAGAGGGATCTATTATATATGAAAAGGGAATACTTTGAGTATAGCAATCGGAACTCTAAGATGCTGGCTAAAGCAACACAAAACAAGAGAAGTAAGAACATAATTGGAACTATTAGAGATAAATGAGGTAGAGAAACTATATCAATGAAAGAAAAGTTGGCTGTCTTCCAAGATTTTTACCAAAAACACAGCAGTGAATAATCAAAATAACAAGATAGAGGAGGCTATAGATAAAACTTCTCAGATTATCTTGAAAATTTGTGAAATTATTTTCTTTTTCCACGTCTCTAATTTCCTTTTAAATAATTTCTTTATTTTCCAGATCATAGAAGCATATCTAATGCAATCATTCTGATTTTCTATCAAGCAGCAATTATACTTTAACTAGGATACATACCCTGTTTCCCCTAAAATAAGACATCCTCAGAAAATAAGACCTAGTAGAGGTTTTGCTGAATTGCTAAATATAAGGCCTCCCCCGAAAGTAAGACCTAGCAAAGTTTTTGTTTGGAAGCATGCCCAACGAACAGAACACCAGAGCATGCAGGATCGGTAAATGTACGTACCATAGATTGCTGTACATGGAAATGATGCTAGTAACAAGAAATTCTTGATAGGATTCACAGTTTGTCTGGTTATGCTGGTCTGTGATGACAACTACTGTACAGTATATAATAAATGTTCATTTTTTTGTTCAACAATAAATGTGAATTCTTCTTCATGGAAAAATAAGACATCCCCTGAAAATAAGACCTAGCGCATCTTTGGGAGCAAAAATTAATATAAGACACTGTCTTATTTTCAGGGAAACACGGTAGGAAACAAACACATTGCAACAACAGCCACATTAGCAGCAGCAGCAGCAGCAGCAGCAGCAGCAGCAGCAACAACAACAACAACACGACAGCGGCAAAAGGACCTAGGTTGTGGATGCTTCGGAGTGTATGGCAGTGTAACTACCGTGTTTCCCTGAAAATAAGATATCCCCATAAATTAAGACCTAGTAGAGATTTGTGGGGGGGGGGATTGCCTGATATAAGACACCCCCCGAAAGTAAGACCTAGGAAGAGGGAGCCGAAAAAGAAGGGAAGGCGTGCTTTCCCCGGCAGCGATGGGAAGGCAAAGGAGGAGCCCTCCTTCGCCTTCCCCAGCGGCGGTGACCCCATTTCCCTCCCGGGAAGACAAAGGAGAAGCCCTCCTTTGCCTTCCTCGGCGGTGATGGCACTTTTTCCCACCCGGGAGGGAGAAGGAGGAGCCCTTCTTTTCCTTCCCGGGAGGTGTCAGTGGTGGCAGCCTTGTTCGGCGCCTGTGAAGGAGAAGGAAGAGCCCTTCTTCTCCTTCCCGGGCAGCTGCGGTGGCCTCGTTTGGTGCCCATGAAGGAGAAGGAGGAGCCCTTCTTTTCCTTCTCGGACGGTGGCGGTAGCCCCCTTCGCCGCCTGTGAAGGAGAAAGAGGAGCCCTTCTTCTCATTCCCAGGAAGCGATGGCTCTCTCTTTCGCCGAGAAAGGCGAAGGAGCAGAGGGAAAGGCACGCGCCTTTCGCTCCTTCTCCTTCACGCTGCAGGCATGGTGGAGGAGAATAGAGCGAAATAAGACCTCCCCTGAAAGTAAGACCTAGCATGTCTTTAGGATCAAAAAATAATATAAGACAGTGTCTTATTTTAGGGGAAACAGGGTAGGATAGCCATGGGAAATCACAAGTTGCAATAGAGGCAGTGGTTGTTTGTCTAGATTCAGATTATTATTTTTCTTTTTTAAAAAATTAAACTTTATTCACTTATCTTAAAGCATTTAACACATTACAATTACCTTGTTAAATTGTTTGTTCCCAAATCTATACATGCCCCCAATATCATTCATATAGTGTTATAAAAATGCAGCTCTATCAGTTGTATCAGTACTTTTTCTTATTCTAATTTCATCAATCGCTTACAATTAATATAATATATTTTCTAATTGTTTGTCCACAATCTTTCTTGGTTATTTGGTTGTTTAATTTCACAATTACTTTTACACATGCAACTGATAAATTGTTTCCATATATTATCAAACAGATCCCTCCCTCCTGACCTTCAGGAAAAAGCTATAAACATGGCTGTGGGTACAAGCTTTCGGCTAGTAATTTACCAGTGCAATAAATAAATGTCGAATAGTGCAATGACAACTGGAACGGTATTGGACTATGATATTGGATTTAAATAAGTGTTTATTGTTTGATATGTTTTAGTGGTTGTTTTAATGTATATGTTTATTTTGTTGGATGTACGTCCATGTGGCATCAAATTGTTGCCTATATATGTGAGCCGCTCTGAGTCCCCTACGAGGTGAGAAGGGTGGGGTATAAATATGGTAAATAATAATAATTAATCTTGCTTTATTTCTCCTTGATTTGTCTTATTCTTAACATTAATTCAGAACTAAAGGTTTTTTAAGTGAGGTTCCTATGAACAATTCTATGCATAATTCAGGGATTTAGCAGTTATTGAAGGGAAGATCATTCCTGGTAATCATTATAGTGTTTTAAAACCTTTATGGTGTTATCTGTTGTGTTCCCTGTTGTTTTCCTATTAGTTTGTTTTACTTAAAAAAAAACCCACTTTGGCATAAAACATTCCAGTCAATTGATCTTTAAAATGATATTTAGAGGAATACAAGGGGGAACATTTACAGGAAAAACATAATTAGCAGAAATGAAATTATTTCATCAATCCATTTAGTAAGAAATTTCTTTTACTAATTACTTTCTAAGAACTTTTAAATATAACTAGAAAACTATTTTCTGAGCATATTGCTTAATAAACATCATTTTCGCATGTTATGTTACTCTTGCAAATTTAATTTTATTTCCTCCAATTTGGCCCCAGAAAGGTAATCTTATGTCAATAACTATGTGAAGTGTAATGTATTACTTACACATTCAGACAATGTTATACACAAATCTCAAAAACATTTGTAGACTGCAGTATGGGGTAAATTGGGGAGTAAGTATGAAATCCAATCTATAGTCCACTACCACAGCCATAAGAAGTTTGAATTGTTCAGGTTGAAGCTGAGTTGTTTCCCAGTTTAATTTGAGTCAATTCATTTCAAGCCTGGGAGAACATGGGTATCGCTACAGGCCATTAAAAGAAAGCAAAGCTATTAGGCATTACTGGTGGCACTGACATTAAGAAGCTGAAGGCTCAAAAATAAGCTTCACTTTAGGAATCCCAGAGCCCATTATAAGCCAAATCCATATCTTCTCCAAATTGTTATGGCCTAGGCTCCAGCACAAGGTATTCTTGATGCAATTATGATACATCCAGGCTGCTGTACCTGCAAACAGGCAGCTCTGCTTGGAGACGGAAAGACTCATGGCAGGTTACCTCTTAGACCATTGGCCATATACAATTGCTTCTCAGACACAAAGAACCATGGTAGATGTAACTTTCATCAATTTCTATGTCTGAGTAGGTTTATTGGAATAGCGAACAGTAGTTCTTGTTAAAACCTGCCTAGGATGATGGCATTTGTTTTTTTGGATCACAACTCTGTGTTATAATCCCCAAAAGTCATTTTTCTAAAGCTCAGGTCCCCATCATCTTTGGGAGTGTGATGAGGTCTTCATTTAGAAATTAAATCAAGTCAAACTTAAATTGTTTGACATGAGTCCATTTGAACTGAGCCCAAGAGAACATGTCTGTCACTGAGTTTTCAGCCCTATTTTAGATATATTTAGGGCTCTTGCGGTGTATTTAAGGCTCTTGATTCACTGAAGTTGGTTTGACCTGTGATGTTAATCCTATTGAGACGTTAAGAAGAACTTAAAAGAAGTACCACTCATCTATAGGGATTGTACACTCCCTTTAGGTTTTTTGATGATTGAAAATAGTTCCTAATTTTTAAGAGTGTCTAATGTTTGGGAAAGAGTTGATCTCAAGGTTAGAGCACATGGTTCCATGCAAAGGTTGTCAGTGTAATTCATGTGCATCTCCATATTGGACTGGGAAAGATCTTGATACCCTGAAAGATAAATAATAGCTAAATTTCTATCATTACATCAATTTCCATGAAATATTCCTAATTTTCAAAGGTGCCATTTCCCCCAACTGCATAAGCAACATGCTTTAGAAAACATGTTTTGTGCTATCATCCTAAGAATCTTGACAAAAATGTAATAAACTATCTCTTTACAAAGGTACTGTCATTACATTATTGTCTTATTTTTAACTTTTTTAACTTTAAATAGAAGAGAGGCGAGTGCTATCTCTTCACAAATGTATTGAAGTATACTGCTAAACCAATATTTTATATAAGAACGGTTAGGAATGGACATGAAATTCAGTTTATTCATTATAATAATCTACCAAAATCCAGGCTAGGAAGAACTTTGGATTTTTTAAATGTATGGGGAAAATACTGAATTTCTGATCAGAACTTAAATGTTCAGTTTTGAAGTCTGCCACACCGCTAAAATACTGTTACTGTTTCATTTTTTTTTTTCATTTCTAGCCAGACACATAAAAGAGCCTTTCCATTTTTAATTTATAGTATAAATTAGGTAATATTTAATTTCAGCTCATTTTCTGAAGAATTTACCAACATTCATAAATTTCTTCTTTGGGTGTATAGAATCTGTAATTTAAAAATTAAGTGATGAGTAAAGAAAACTCAGATTTTTCACATCCCTAGACCTATTATCTTAGCTATTCATCCATGCTAATAGAAACAAAATGTACAGGGAGCCCCAAGATAGGTTCTATATAGGCTTGTTCCCAAGTTTAATTTGTTTGTAAGTTGGAATGGGTACATTTTCAAAGAGTAACTCCTGCCAAAAAAATAAACAAATAAATAGTTTTGGATAGCTTAGGGAATGGTTAACACAGCTGTGGTGTTTGTTTTGCTGTCTGTGCCCCAACAAAGATTGGTGAGAAAACTTCAGTGGATACACTTTTTTCCCCATGATAACTCAGTGAATTTCCCTTTTGAGGGATAGATTAGATTTCTCTCATTTCCTGTTGTCTCACCCCATTCTTAACTATGAGCCATTTGTAAGTTTGATGTTTGTAACTTGGGGGCGGCTTGTACATTCAGACCAGAATGGAGAAATCTAGATATAATAAATTAGAGCTTTTAAAAAAAATAACAATGTGTCCTTTGTGTACACTATGTTTTTTTACAAGTTTGATTGGTGCCCTAAGAAAAATGGAACTCAGATGTTTGCAGATTTTATTTAGTAACTAGTGATCATTATTATATTACTGGCTCTAAAACCAGCCAAGATACTGCAACTGTTTCATAATTATAATTAAACTTTCTTTAATGGTGCAGTGCAGATAATATTGGGAAAACACATCATTAAACATTTACCTAGTTAGACCATTGTCTGCAAATTGGGAAGAGTCTTTTTTGTTTGGAGGTCTAGTAAAGCTTCTCAAAGTCTTTCTTGGCTTCTTGCCCGATTTCTTCACCGGAGACTCCTCAAACTGCTGTCTAAAAGAGGAGGGCTCAAAATTACAGCTGTGTTGGTGCAATGATCATGATCTCTATTTATAAATTCTGCTTTTATTTTGTGTTCTTTTTGTATAGCTTGGTGTGGGATGTACATGAAGACAGTTCAGCCCACAGTTTCCAATAATGAATGCATTAATATCATTAGACAATAGCAGGTGCTTACGCTGTTCTACTGGCCCCAAGGGATTTGCTTTCCAGAATGATTTTACTTAGTGTTAATTAAATTACTATGTGAGAAAGTGTATGTTGTGCAGTAGCGGTGTGCCCTAGCTGGTTTTAGCTTGTTAGAGTAACACTTTAACATAAATCTTGTGATGTAAGACAAGGTATGAGGGGTTTGTGTAAGCAATCAGGGAGATATTTTCCACTGTTTATGATTATTTGCTGAAATCGCTTTTATTTTCTACAGAAAAAAACTGAAAGAGGAAGCACAAAAAATGAAAATGAATTCCATAATAAACAGGTAATGATGCATGGGTACAGGAAAATCTGGAAAGAAATGACAGAACACATAATTGAAAATATTAATTTGATCAATTAAAAAATAAAATATTACTGGATTTGGTTTGGATCACACTTCAGAAAGAAGATTGCTTTGCCTGGGAACCACTGACAACTGACTGTTCCATCTCCAAAGGGAAATGGAACCTCTTTTCAGAATCCAAGGACAATAACATGGGGAGATTGTCAGTTAGTTGTCCTTCTAACTAATAAATGAATGAATGTGTCAACACAATGGATGTTACAGATGTCCAAATGCTGTACATTTGAACTGAGATTGTACAAGTGCTAAATGTATTTTGTGAAGATCTTTGCAGAAGCAGCCACTAAATGTTACAACTTCCTCAAATGGTACACAGTCTGTGTCTTTAAACATTTATGTCTTTAAACATTTATGCTTTTGTTGAAGATAGCAATCAGAAACAGAACAATCAAAAACAGGTTCAGCATACCTTGTCTGGAAAACCAAACTCCGAAATACTCCAAGATATGAAATTTTCCACATGTCCACCTGAAATGATGACACCTTTGCTTTCTAATGGTACAGAAACTTTGTTTCATGAACTAAATTATTTAAAATATTGTATAAAATTACCTTCAGGTTAAGTGCATAAGGTTATAAGAGCCATAAATGACTTTCACTTTTAGACTTGGAGCCCATCTCCAAGATATTTCATGATGCAAAATCTGAGAATTCCAAAACACTTTTAGTTCAGATAAGGATAATCAATGTGTAATAATTCCACAAAAACACTAGAATCTAAGAGTCTTGATAAAACATGAATTATGTTTTTCAGATGCATAGTCGCAAAATGACATGACTTTCCTACCATCTCCTTGTCTTGTAATTTTTCATGTTTCTTCTGTGGAGACTTTAGGAAAGAAATATATCCCTTCTTTCAGATACACAGATATACTATTACATGTCTCATGGACCTCTTCAGAGTTTAGTAATAACTATTTAATTAATTCATTGAGGCCTTGGCTTGTTTGATATGTTGTGGTTAATCTTGCACTTTAAAAAGTTGATTGGTTTAAGAATGTTAAACATTTTTGAGTGGATAGCTCATCTTTTGGCAGCTTCAGGAAGAGAAGACCTAAGTATAAAAAGGATTAAAACTGGAGGAAATACATCAAGTGTATTGCTAAGAAGAAGAACCCAGCAGGAAAAAAAATAGTCACAAAGCAATTTAAGAACTGGGAATGAGGAGCAATTGAACAAAAATGAAAAGAAAAATAATAATGCAAAATTGAATAGTTTAGGGAAACTGATTTGTTTGCTTACTCCTCAAGAAATAACTATTGCAAAATGTCAAGCCTCTTTAGGCTGAAAGGATGCTGTGTACCACTACTGGATTGTGTGTGTTTCCAGAAGGAACAATGTATTGTGGCTATATTCAATTTCCTCTTCCATTGATTTATTTTGTTCTCTCTTTTATAGTTTTTTTTAATAATATATGATATTTCATCTTATTAGGATTTAGGTAAATTGAAAATAATGCTTTTGTAATACTTTAGTGTGTTTATTGGCCACAAATGGACACTTGAATAATTAAGTTAAAATGTTTTCCTTATCTCCACATTCCATTTCCCTTTTTTCTGTTCTGCATGCCCCCTTGTTCATTGGATTACATACTTTGAAGACCTTATTGAGACTGGAGCTATTAGTTTAGAACCATAAGTTTAGTTTAGCAAAATCTAAACATTTTCTATTTCTTCTCAGAAGAAAATGAACTCCTTTATAATGCATTGATATATTTATATATGCAGAGCTGGGCATTAGATTATACAGTGGAATGTTTTACTCTCATGCATACCCATTACCTGTTCTCATAGAAATGGAAAAGACCACAAGGGCCATTGGTCCAACTCCATGCCATACAGGAAAATACAGTCAAAACACTCTTGATAGATGGCCATTCAGTTTCTGCTTGAAAACCTCCAAAAAAAGAAAGAAAAAGAGACTCAACAATATTCCAAGGCAGCATATTCCACTGCCAAACAGCTCTGACTGTTTTTCCTAATGTTTAGGTGGAATTTTTTTTCTTGCAATTTGAATCCATTCCTCCATGCCTAGTCTCAAGAGTGGTGGGAAACAAGCTTTCCCTCTCTTCAACGGACAACATTTCAAACATTTAAACATGGCTCTTATGCCCCCTCTCAGCCTATTCTTGTACAAGCTAAACATTTCCAGCTCCCTCAGTCTTTCCTTATAGGGCTTGGTTTCCAAACATTTGATCATTTTAGTCACTCTTCTCTGGACATGTTCCAGCTTGTCAATCTCCTTGAACTGGTGTGCCCAGAACTGGACACAGTATTCCAGGTGAGGTCTGACCAAAGAATAGAGCAAGACAATTGACTTCCCTAAGTTTGAACACTATATTCTTATTGGTACAGTCAAGAAACACACTGGCTTTTTAAGCTACTGCGATACAATGTTGACTCATGTCCAGCTTGTGGTCTACCTAATACTCCTAAATCTTTCACATGTAATGTCTTCAAGTCAGGTGTCACTCTTCCAATGTATATTAGCTCTTCCCATGTATCTCATTGTTTTCTTTCCTCCACTTTATTCAGGGAACCTGAAGCCATTTCAAAAGTAACAAAAAGATCATTCTCTCCTACCATAGGTTTTTCTTTTTTAAAAGAAAAGAACAACAGTAACAATTACTGAGTTAAATTAACAAAACCTATCATGTACTACTCATCTTTACAGATCATGCAGTAAGTTCCACTAGGACTGCAGTCAAGAGATTCATGCCTAGTGAGTGTCAGTTAAAACAAATCAGCCAGGACAGAGAAACAAATCGCCTGGGTTGAAGGCAATACCACAGAGTATTACCCCTGATTGGCCAGGGGTTCCCCTGACATCACAGCCTGTAGGAGGAGATTCCTGTGGTGGGAAGAATGACAGCTGGTAGTTGGTCAGTTCAAAAAACCAATTTGTTGCAGACACACCCTGGGAGGACACAGTCCATGAGGAAATGATGGTGTCTGGTTCCATGTGAGACAAAGGTGTAAGACCCAGGCAATGATGGTGATTGTAAACAATCAAAGGCTTGGCTGCTGACATAGATAATTAATGAATTCATATTTACTAAGCCCCCTCTTACATGGAAGTGGCAGACTTTTAGCCTAATGTTAAATGGACAAGAACCCTGAGCATATTTTGTTGGCAAAGAGGATCATCTTTCTAATAGTTACTTGGCTTGGGAAATAGCTGGACAGATCCTGGCCATCATTTCCTTTCCCAAGGGATTATGTAAATTGGAGGTACGGAGATGTAGCTACCTTCACAAGGTATTTTGATACATGCATTTGATACAGTTTATACTTTTAAGCATGTACATAAAAGATACAAGTTATAATGAAATCATCAAATTGATACATTTTATTAAAGGGTTAGATATGATAGAATTTGTAGGGTACAGCTGTTGCTAAGTTTATTCCGCAACCTTTAGCGCTTTGGCATTTTGCAACTCCGTATCTGCAGAAAATGTTTTAACAAAAGGAAAAAGGGAAAAAAAATCATATTTTCTTGAAGTCTCTTAATGAACTATAATTTTTTTTTGGAGGGAGTATCGTGGCTTGGGAACATTCATGTGACTTGATAGAAATTGGGGAAGCAGAATGCATTCCATTACTTTCTTTTGAAATGATTCTACATATGCTCATCAGACACAGAACATTTCTGATTTAAAAAGTATATTCTTTATTCACTGGTTTATATCTTTGGACAGCCATGTATTGCTGTGCTTGCAATGAATCAGCATAAACCCAAACATAATTTTTTATTAACCTTTAACATAACTCCTTAATAATGTTTAACAATTTGTAGGCAAGTGAACATTGTAGCTGTAGTCAAGCGACATTTGTAGACAAGTGAGCATTTTGCATGTTTGTACAAGTGGTATAGGGTATAAAAATGAAGAGACAATATATTGGAAAACATAATTGAACAGGTTGATGATGAGATCCCATAATTTCCCAGCCTGAAAGTCTTAAGATGTTAAATTTTCCTCATACCCAGGCAATGGTTTTATCATCTGGGGAGGCCCTGCTCTCGGTCCTGCCTTCTCCGCAGGTGCAATTTGGGGGGGGGGGGGGGATGAGAGATAGGGCTTTTTCAGTGGTGGCCCCTCGGCTATGGAACTCCATCCCCAGGGATATTAGATCAGCCCTCCTCTCCTGATCTTCCATAAGAGAGTAAAAACGTGGCTCTGTGACCAAGCCTTTGGAGAACCTGTGCAATAAACAGATATGGAATGAAATGTTATGACTATAGGAACAGCCCAGTGATGCTTGTGGATTATGTTATCAATTGTGATTGTATTGGTTTTAAAATGTCTCTAATTGTTTTAATTGTATTTTATTATTCTATTTTAAATGTCCATTTTAGTTTTGTATTGCTGTTAAGGCATCAAATAGCTGCCTCTATGTAAAGCTGCCTTGAGTCCCCTTCAGAATAGAGAAAGGTGGGATAGAAATATCATAAATAAATAAATACCTAGGGAAAAAATCATTTTGTTGGAAGACAAATTTAAAATGATGAAAGAGCAATTTTGAAAGAGTCAGTTAAGTTCCATCATTATTTTAAATGAATGCAGCTTGACCACCATTTAACTGCCATGGTCAATCATATAGAATCTTAGGAATTGTAATTTTACAAGGCTTTGTCTTGTCTCTCAAAATTCCATAACATTGAGCCATGACAGTTAATTCGACAGTATTTAGTCATCCTAAGAAAATCTCCCCAAATGGCAAACTGACATTTTAAATTGAATGTCAATGATATTCAAATGAAACAATTTCATTTATTGATGTCATTGCTTTTGTAAATTAATTAATTGCTCATTTTAACATTATCAAATTAATTTCTAAAACTAAAGTTAAAAGCTGTAGAACAGTGGTTCTCAACCTGTGGGTAACCAGATGTTTTGGACTTCAGCTCCCAGAAATTCTAATGGCTGGTAAACTGTCTGGGATTTCTGGGAGTTGTAGGCCAAAACACCTGGGGACCCACAGATTGAGAGCCACTGCTCTAGAACCTTTGAAACAAAACTGCTAAGACCAAAGCGAAAACCTTTAGATTCAGATCTGGTTCACTTCAGAAAAGCTATGCTTTGTTTGACACATCCCTTGAATCTTTTCATATCATACTAAATTCATTTCTGTAATTGTCGGTATTTGAAGCATAACATTGATCTTTGATCAGTATGAAACAAATCACTTCATGATCAATTTCTGCATTTGGTTACCATAAGTAGATGTAAATGTTGAGATAAAATCTTATTTATGCTTTTTCAGAAACAAAAGCAAACAGTGCTTCATATATTTTTCCTCTTAAATGATTATATACTTTTTAAAAATTTCAGGTATTTTTCCATGATAACTACTTTAGTTGTTTATCAACTTTCATATCATTAGGTTTTTAACTGTGTCTTGTTTTAGCTTTGTATCCTACATTGGATCCTTTGTTGGGAGAAAGGTGGATTTTAAATCAAATAAATACACAAATAAAGTGCAGAATACGTTCTCTTTTGCCAGAGCAGTAGATTTGTAAAACTTGGTATTTAGGCTTCAAATTATGAGCATGAAACATGCACACATGTGTAATTATGGCTTTTGATCTTTGCTTTCAGTGCAGATAAACTTCTTGTAATAATGAGGTTAACAGTAACCATATAAGCAAGCACTATATTATTATGTTCATTTGGTAGAAGTGAACCAGCAATCTCTTTGTCAGTTTTGTGCAATAATATATGGCTCATTCTGTGTTTCAGCCAATGTGTGCTAGGCTTAGCGTATCATCTCTGTTGAATCCAAAGAGTAGAATATTACTTCTAAAAAAAGAACTACTAATAAAATGCCATTAGACTGTGATTTATGTGTATCTTGCAGAGAAACCACAAGCTTTGTAAATGGAGAGGAGGAAAAGCTGCACTCCTGACGGATAAGAAGTTGTTAAGACAAGAAAAATAGATTCTAACTGGGAAGAATCAGCATAATCTTTTATCTGCAGTTGAAGAATCTATTGTGTCTAATCATATTGCTGTTTCCCCACTCTTTCTCACTATTTCTTACTTGCACTAAGATGAATTCAGCTATCAGCATCTTCCAATAGGCACTGGTTTTGTATTTTGAAGTAAGTGGAACACTTTGTTCCAGTTGTTGACATTTTAATTATTTTAAGATACAGAAGTCTGTAGCACCTCTGATTTATCTCAGAAGCATGTTGCAGAAAGGAAAAGGAAAAGATTTAAGATGAGAGCGAGCTTAAGAGATTCCAATTTCAATTCAAACTGGAACATGGGGAAATTGTGATAACTTTTACTAGTAAGGATGATTACATATGTCATGTTTGTTTTCTCTTGCATTTTAATTTTTTAAAATATCAAGCTCTTTTATTCTGCATGTTAAGCAATGTGTAAATTTTGGTAAATTGTATTCTCACCTATGGAACAGCAAACATAAATGGTACTTTTTTAGTTATAGGTAAGATGTCAACTCTCTATAATAATTGGATATAATAAAATAGGAAATTGTAGGTATTAATGAAAGTTTCTAATGATGGAAATACCTGTAAACTGGTTACTTATACATCACACATTAGTATCCAGACCATAGTGACTAGCTTTATAATTAGAGTAAAGATTAAGATATTCAGACATACTACAACGTTCAAGATAGGATTTTCCAAAGGTAGGATTTTACACTGACCACATAGGTAAAAGTAAAGGTTTCCCCTGACATTAAGTCCAGTCATGTCTGACTCTGGAGGTTGGTGCTCATCTCCATACACTGACCACATAGGTTGGTGTTTATTTGGATCAGCCCCACAGCAGCTAAATGCTGCCTGAGGCGAATCCAACTTAACCGTGCCCTGTGTTGAGCTAAGTAAGGGGAAAGCCTAAATCCTGAATTCTTTCCCCTGATTTTAGGGCTGTCAAAAAAATGGATTGGTTCTTAACAGGAATTGGCTGTAGCTGTCTTATTTATTTATTTATTTATTTATTTACAGTTTTTATATTCCGCCCATCTCACCCCGAAGGGGACTCAGGGCGGATCACATCTATATATATAAAAGAGTGATGGCATCAGGGCAGCGGACAAAATAACAAAACTACAGGGCCCCCCAACCTCAAAATTTGACAACACAACCCATCATCCACGCCTCTAGGTTGATACAACAAAAAGAAAAGAAAAATAAAGTCCTAATTAGAGGGAGAGCAATAATTTTTTTTATCCAATTGCTGCCAGTTTAGAGGGCTAATCTCTGCCCACTTGGTTGCCTAGCAACCAAGGGACAGCCAGGTTTCAGTTAGGGGACAGGCAGATTTAGGCCTCACTTAGGCTTCTTCCACAGATTATCTAATTTGCACTGGATTATATGGCAGTGTAGACTCAAGGCCCTTCTACACAGCTATATAACCCATTTATAATCTAATATTATCTGCTTTGCACTGGATTATCTTGACTCCACACTGCCATATAATCCACTTCAGTGTGCATTTTATACAGCTGTGAAGAAGGAGCCTCATATAATCCAGTTCTAAGCAGATAATATAAGATTATAAATATACAGTAGAGTCTCACTTATCCAACGTAAACAGGCCAGCAAGATAAGTGAATATGTTGGATAATAAGAAGGGATTCAGGAAAAGCCAATTAAACATCAAATTAGGTAATCGTTATACAAATTAAGCACCAAAACATCATATTATACAACAAATTTGACAGAAAAAGTAGTTTCATGCGCAGTAATGCTATGTAGTAATTACAGTAGAGTCTCACTTATCCAACACTCGCTTATCCAACGTTCTGGATTATCCAACGCATTTTTGTAGTCAATGCTTTCAAAATATGATATTTTGGTGCTAAATTCATAAATACAGTAATTACTATATAGCATTACTGTGTATTGAACTACTTTTTCTGACAAATTTGTTGTCTAACATGATGTTTTGGTGCTTCATTTATAAAATCATAACCTAATTTGATGTTTAATAAGCTTTTCCTTAATGCCTCCTTATTATCCAACATATTTGCTTATCCAACGTTCTGCCGGCCCATTTATGTTGGATAAGTGAGACTCTACTGTACTGTATTTACAAATTTACCACTAAAATATCACAATGAATTTAAAACACTGACTACAAAAACATTGATTATGAAAAGGCAGACTGCGTTGGATAATCCAGAACATTGTATAAGTGAATGTTGGATAAGTGAGATTCTTCTTTAATATGAAATAATTACTGGGATAGAATAATGCAGAACGATATAATCTCTAAAACCAGGACAGTAAATAAACAGGGGAATTCCACACAGGAAGCAATCAGGGCCAGCTAACACCTCCAAACAAAGTATTCCCATCATCAAAGTCTGGAAAATCCTCTGTTTTCTCAGGGCCACAGACAGTAGAAGCACATAAAATATCGCAAAGAACACCACTCTGAAAACAAGGGAATTCCAGACAGGAAACAATCAGGGCCAGCTAACACCTCCCAACAAAAAATTCACTCAGGGAGGAAACAGCCAGGCTTTAAAGCTGCAAGGCCATTACATCCTAATCATTTTTCCTAATTGCAGCATTCATACTTGCCTCCAACAGACAAAAAAAAACAATCAGAAATATTGTATATTCACAACCTTTAGGAAATAATATCCCCTGATGGCTCAGCGTGTTAAAGCGCTGAGCTGCTGAACTTCTGGACCGAAAGGCCACAGGTTTGAATTGGGGGAGCGGAGAGAGCCCCCACTGTTAGCCCCAGCTTCTGCCAACCCAATTCCTCAATACTTTATTTCCCATACCACCAGACTTCGCCACAGCAACGCGTGGCCGGGCACAGCTAGTTACACATATAAGGCAAACATTCAATGCCTTAACATAGAACAAAGACAAGACAAACGCGGGGCTCCGAGCTGGCCTCGAACCCATGACCTCTTGATCAGAGTGATTTGTTGCAGCTGTCTTGACTGTCATCCCATATTCCCCAGGCTCAGGAGAGAAGGCAGTCCTCTGTCATTCCTTTAACTGTGTCTCAGCTGTCCCCAGTGGTAACATGGCACCTATTTTCTTTTGGGGACGCCAGCAAAGCACCCATGTGCTGATGGAGGAGGGACGGGAGTGAGGGGGGGTCTTTTCCTTTTCCAGCTTCCTTAGTGAGGCAGATCTCTGGCTGATATCAGCCAGAGCACCAAAGGCCAGGTAGGTGTCATGTTGTGGCTGGAGACAGCCATGACACGGGGTGGGGAACCCTTAGGGTGGCTGCTTAGTGGTGTTGAACCATGTTCAATATGGCTGGGCCATTGGGATTCCCTCTTACTTCTGAGGCAGGTAAAAGAGTCTCTATCTTGATGTAATGCAGGCTCAATCTGGCACCCAGGAAATCGGACAGCTAGAATTTTGCCTCACTAAGGGAGCTGGGAGGGGAACTAATCTCTCAGAGTTTGTGCTGAGGATCTCAGATTAGCTTTATGGTAGCTTCATTGTGGTTTGTTACTAGCAAATCCCAAAATCAGTGTTACAGAAGTTAGCCAGCAGTTTTTTACTAGTGATCAATCCCCTAGTAAACAACAGATTCCAGATTTCCATGGGTGAAAGGAATGCTCTCAAACTCTTTTAATTTGGTACATGTGACAGCCTAAAGCTAATTGCTAATGCCAATACCACTGAGTAGACCGATGATTCAATTGCTGAATTGTAGACTAATCTTTAGGGAAATCCTAATTGTCTAATATGGCTATTCTACTCTAAATTTGATGTATCAAAGTTTTATATAATTTTTAATCTGTATTGTTTTTTAAATATGTTGTTAGCCATCTTGTCTTATTATTGGGTTAAAGGCAAGAGATATATGAATCATCACCACAATCTATTTTAGATTAATAATGGATTTAGGATAGTGTGTTCCTTATCATTTAATCCAACCTTCTAGCATGGGATAAGTGTTGAAAGATAAACTTTATAAAGCTTTATTAAAAATAAACCTGAATGAAGTTTTTTTACACATTCTATCAAACGGACTGATACTTGTATGTAAAATAACTGAAAGGTGTGTGTGTGTGTGTGTATGTAGACATTCTGCCAAGCTAAAGAAGATAAGATCTAGGAAATGATAAAAGTTGTACCACTACATTGTATGTAAAAAACTTAAAGATGTGTGTGTGTGTGTGTGTGTGTATGTATGTATGTAGGTATTCTGCCAAGCTAAAGAAGATAAGGTCTAGGAAATGATAAAAGTTGTAACATGCATTAATGACAACAGAGATTTCCATCTCATAAAGCAGATAAAGCAGTTTACAAAAAGCCTATTACAACTGTGTGTTAACAGAAATGGTAAATAAAAAGTCCACATTCTTTCTTGTTGCTATGGCAAATGTATAAGAGGCACAAATTTAAAAGATAATAGTTTTAAAGCTCAAGTAGTCACTTCTGAATAAAACTAAAAAAAAATGTTTCTAGTAAACCTAACAGAGAAAACCTATATTGAATATAAATAGACTGGTAAGCATCCATACCTGGCTTGGAAAACAGACTTCAAATACAAAGTAATACATCTAGGCTGTATCAAACCCTTTCTGCTACAATAATTTCAGTCTTGGATTCTGTGCATTGTCAGCATTGTGGCTAGGTCTCTTAAATTTTGACAAGGAAAAGTGGGAAAGACAACATGTTGAACAGACAGAGACCATCCTTCTGAAAACACAGTGTGAGGATGTAAATATGTGACATTTTGAAAATTCCCCTCTTCATTTCCAAAGAGGATAGCTTAGTAAATCATCTTTATAGGCTAGTCATTTCATGAAATGAAAACTAATTAACATGGCAATGGGGTATTTGTAAAAATAATATGGTTCAATAGAATAGGAGAATAATAATGCTGGGTCAAGTCTATGCAGTCCAACCTTCTGTTCAGTCTGTTGCCACAGGAACATACCAGCATAAATATGGATGCAATAACTCCTTATATGTTGGCATGCCGGCACAGAAGCCAAACAGCCTTATTACCAAAGGAAAGTGGTGGGAACATTGTGGAACTGGCAGCTACTAATGCATTTCACCTGTCATTAGTGGTTGATGGGTTAATCACAAAAAGGAAGGAAAACACACCAGTATGCACATGGCGCTTCAATGCTGGTTTGCTTTCCTTATATGATAAAGTTCTTCTGTATCATGCTTAATAACATCACTGATACCTGTGATGTTCTTGTGATTCCAGCATATCTGGATCTGGGAAGTTCCTGACCTGGTATCTCTATCCTGGTAAAGGGTCTGGTGATGACAGCTACTCTTAGACTCCATCTCCATTATGTGGCAATGCGAGTGGGGCCTTAGATTCTGTTGTGCTGATAGTTGAGTGTTTGTGAAAGTGGAAATCAAAATATATTATTTAAGTAATCTGTCACCTTATAATATCTGCAAAAATAGCCATTGTTCAAAGATGAAAACCAATAAAATCATTTACAGCAACACAATGGGAATTACATATCTGTATCTTGTTTAAGATTTAGAACTATTAAGAATTTTATTTCCTATTGTACAGCTTTAAATGGAGATTGAGTTTTAATGTAAAATTTCATTCCATAATTCTTCTACAATATTAGTATATATGCTATGCATTTCATTTTAATAGGTTAGAAATGTATTTTGATTTGTTAGTAATAGAACTGATGAAGAAGGAGCAATGTAAATATTCTGTGCTTTTAGCCTAGTCCTGAAAAACATAGCATGAATACTTATCTCACGCACCAAAAGACTCACATAATCTTGTGCCTTCTGTGAAGGTCTCAGTATTACACATGAGCTGGTGCATTATCTGTTAGCACAATTGTTCTAGTCCAATTGAAGTCGGCAAACAAGGTCTTAAAATAAGTCATGAATAATTCACCCCATCAGTTTCTGTGAGAATGAAATCTGACATATGACTTGATTGAAATGAGACTTATATTAATTGGATTAAGACAACACATTTCCCTTCATGTTTGTTCCCAACATATTTTTTCCATATATGAACACAGCAGAAAAATGTAGTCTAGGTCCATGAGTTTTTTTTTCAGTGCAGGAGCACTGGTAAATGCATGCATGCACACATATGCAACTATCTCTGTCTAAACCAGGCATGGGCGAAATTTGGCCCTCCAGGTGTTTTGGACTTCAACACCCACAATTCTCAACAGCTGGTAAACTGGCTGGGATTTTTGGGAATTGAAGTCCAAAACACCTGGAGGGCCGAAGTTTGCCCACGCTGGTCTAAACCCTCCCTACTATGGGAGTAGAAGTGGAAGAACGCCTTGGCTGCTACTCTTAATATGGCCCTGTCTGCATTTTGTGGTATCTCTTTTTCTAATGGCTCAGCTCATACACTGCCAGAATAAAGGGAAGCAGGATGAGAAGGCAAACCACTACTGAAATATTCACTGGAACTAAGCAACTGTGGGAGGAAGAAGGGATCACTTGTATCCTTGTATCTTCACAGCATAAAAGTTGGATTTTTAGAAATAGATGAGATACCACCACCAATGCTATGTTCTTCAGTCATTCTATTTTCTCCTTCCATGGCAGAGACCATGGAGACAGCGCAGATGAGATTGGCAACTCAGGGATCTTACCCTCTCCACTTCAGGCTAGCTCTGTTCTTTCTGCAATTCTTTGTACAATTCAATTGCTCTCCACCCGACGGGGTAATGCAATGTCATATTTAGGCAGTTTCAAACCTCTGAGTACAGATTGAAGAATGGAGGAAGATTAGCCAGCTTGGTTTGTTTGCCTGAGGCCTTCAGCAGTGGTCTCTCAGAAATAGGATTCATGGCCGGATGAGCCATAGCTCTGATACGGAATGGCAATTATTGTGTTCTTTTATAGCATCATATAAGACAGAGTGAAACACAGATTTCTGAAAAGGGAAAATGTTTTGCTATTCCAGGCACACAACTTTATGTCCTGCTTGAGGCAAAATGGGTACAATGTGTGAAACTAGAATCTAGCAGAGTCCTGTTCACATAACCTTGCTACAGAAGACTTGTGGCAGATGTAGGTGCAGAGTTCTGTCAAGTCAAATAGAAATCACATCTTGGTTAGCTGTGTGACTTGACAGGGCTAAAAATGCTAAAGGCTTCTCCATCACTGGAGCATCAAGTTTGTTTTCATTGTTATTTTTCTAGCTGGAGGTGGAGGGGAGTTGACTTGCTTTCTGTGTTAACTGGTAGATTTCTGTCTGACTTTGAAGCCATTTTGAACAGTAAGGATTTGGGCTTTGTAATTTTATAGGCTTGAAGTTTAAAATTAAATCTGAAAAAAAAATCCTATAGGTGTTGCTGCACCTCCCATTTATCCATAACGCTATTATTCCACAGAAAAAATTCAACCTGAGTTTGCAGAATGTGCCTTGGCTCCAATTCTTGAACCTGAGAAAAGAGCTCAAGGTTTCCCTTACATCTTACAATCTTACACGGTTCTCTTACAATCCAGTCACTGGTGTTTGTAGCATCTTGTAACTCTTCCTACCAGTTCTACTACTTAATACTGTTTCCAACTAAATACTGATATGTTATAGAATGACACAATTTATTTTAGCCTTTTTAAAGTAAGCTATCTGCCCGGTGGCTAAGTGTGTTAAAGCACTGAGCTGCTGAACTTGCAGACCAAAAGGTCCCAGGTTCAAACCCCGGGAGCGGTGGGAGCGGCCGCTGTTAGCCCCAGCTTCTGCCAACCTAGCAGTTCGATAACATGCCAATGTGAGTAGATCAATAGGTACCGCTCCAGCGGGAAGGTAACGGCGCTCCATGCAGTCATGCCAGCCACATGACCTGGACGTGACTACGGAAAACGCCGGCTCTTCAGCTTAGAAATGGAGATGAGCATCAACCCCCAGAGTCAGACATGACTGGACTTAACGTCAGGGGAAAACTTTTACCTTTACCTTATCTGCCCTACTGCTTTCACGATTTGCTCCAATTTTCTGCTTTTTTAAGGATAGTTCTAGTTACTCACCTCCTTTAAACAGTTTTTCTTGTAATTCACCTCAGAAATCCAACAGAATTTGGAAGTAACATATTATAAATATTACCTGCGACATGTAAATAGCCTACAGTAATCCTACTTTTAAAAAATAACCATAGAGCCTTTAGCATCAATACAGATTCTCTACAGATATTGGAATCCTGGAAAAACACAGGGAATTCCTACAGACACTTGGGAGGGGCTTCTCACATGTTAATTTAGACATCTGCATAGAGGTTTTCTATATCCCTTGAAGGAAAATTTGCTGCATCTATGGGCACATCCACACAGCACCTAAAATGCATGAACACCCACACTTTTAAAAAATTCATTTGCGCAAAGAGGAAAACCTTGCTTTGTCTCAAATCAATTTGACACCTGGAAATATGTGGGTCTTTCAGAAGACCCGTGTCTTTCAAGATGTGGGTACTGTGTGGATTGGGCCTGGGGATCGCACTGCATGACTTCCAATCCCAATCCACACAGCCGTCTTGGGATTTTTGGGCTCCTGGAGCTCGAAAAACCTAAGACAGCCCCCACCCCCTCCCAAAACCCCTTAAAATACCTTTAAAAGAAAAAATAACTTATCCGGCTGGCATTTTCTTACTGCCAGCCTTCTCCTGGCTAGGAGAAATGATGTGTCAGGAGAAGGTGGAGTGGGGAAGGAGGAAAATTGCTCCTGGCCATTTGGATTCCCCTCTCCCTCCCAAGGAAGCGCAGATGTAATGCAGGCCCAATCAGGTTTTTAAAACCCGATTGTGCCCAATTAAAGTTCTGTCTGGAACCACCCTTAGAAGGAAAAGCCAACTTTTGAACCATGGAAGATGGACATATAATAAAGTGAGTCGTGCAAACAGGGCAAGATATAGAGAGAGATGGTAACACAAATTAGAGCAATGTGTATGACGCTTAAGCAGAATATCTCTTGGGGCACGAAACCAAGATCTAATTATATTTTAATGTTAATAAATAAATTTAATATTACATTAAAATGCTGGAACTTCTGCTATCTTTTCCTCAGACTAGTCATGAATCTCCTTATGGAAAGGGTGAACTTCTTTTTACAGTGCATCTTTGAATACAACATTGTTAAATATTGCTTCAACTTTACCAAATTAGTCAGCAAGGAACACAGTTTACTTGCAGGAGAGAAGCAGAGTGAATATATGCATTTGAAAACCCATAACAACACTAACTTGGGCCTTGTAGCTTCAGCATTACATTTTCTGGTGAAAACAAAACATTCTCAAAAACTCATTTTCTGAAACGTATTGCTTACTGAGAAAGAGTCCAAGCTTCACTGCCTGTTTCAGCATATATTTTTGTGGGGCATTAAAAGTTTTGGATGTTATTCAGTTGATTTCTTTCTCTTTTTCTGAGCTTGAAGCTGCTCAGGTTTTATATAGTTTGAGACTTCGTAATGAAAATTTCACACATGTCTAGTTCACTTGTGCTGCTTCAGCATCCAATATATCTCTAGAACTCCTTCTTGCACCAAATAATTTTATCTCTATGGCACTGAGATGCTGAGCAGTTCATGAGATACTTACAGGATAAAAATAAAAGTTTTAAAATGAAAAGTCAGAGACGAAATGTGCACAATACAAAGAATCATTGCAAGTCTAAACCATAATTCTTAACACTTTTTGTATCTTTGAATAAAAATTAGTTATGTTTATATATAAAAAGAATTTCCATGGAGAAATCTGAAGCAATGAGCACACCTAAGCCATGAACCTTACTTTTTTATGACCAACCATAATGAGACCAAGCACAAAAAGTTGGGTTTAATAAGGGCCACTTTATTTGACCTATATCCTATTTAAATTAGGGTGAATCTGGAAAGATGCAAGAGGCGGTAGTATCCTGATGGAACTTCATCTGAGGTCAAGTGTCAGTGCTTGCCTACCTCCTCAGCTTTCCCTTCAGCAAAACACCTGAGCCCAAAGGTACTCAACAAACGGCTTATTCTCCAGCCAACCCAGAACACTCTCATCCAAAACTTTACAAGTGAAGACAAACCTAGGTCAGATTCAAGAGTAGATTCTCCCCCACATCACAGTCCCAGAACCTAAAAAGGCCATTTCAGAGCCATACCTTTCATTAAATGAGTGCCAAGGTATACACTGAATTGTTATATTCTCTCCTTGTTTCTTGTTAGTGGCAGCGTATTTATCAACACCACCTTCAGCCTGTCATTTGAGTCCCCCATATATGTTTGTGTCAAAAGATAACGCTTAATGTTTTAGAAGTTTCTATCTGCAGAAACTTACCACCAGCCATAGATTCCATAAATATCTTTCAAATTAAATCTAACATAGTGTGTATATTTTATTATTCTCATAATGACAGTCTCAGTTTCATATTCTTATACACTAATGTGTGAACTTAAAAAAATGTGTTTTCACTTTCTTTTGCATATGATATTTTTTTTAAAAAAATAAATCTTATTTTTATCATAATAGTGAAATGGCATTGCCATTTAGTGTACTTCAGAAGACAAGCCTGTACCATAACACCCATTCTGTAGGCTAAAACTTTAACGGTGGGTTCATCATCATTTAGACTTTAAAACCAACTTTTTATTTTTAGAAGGATATGGCAGTTATTCAAAATATCAGCATAAACCTGGTCTTGGATTTTCTACAAAGCCTTCACTCTATTTTCCTTCATGTTTTCCTGTAGCTAAGTCCCAAAAGAGATTTAGACATCACTGGTCTTTGATTTTCTTTTATATTTGATTTAGGTGTTAGATTAACATAGCACATATGCTGGAGAAGTAGTATATGCTCCCCTACACATTGTCCATTTCTAAGTCAACAAAGATATGCCTTTTTCATTTAAAGGGGAAACTCTCATAACAAAGGTAATTTCAATAGTGGATGTTATTGTGGCCTTTGTTATGCGAAATCATATTTAAGATATTATTTTAAAATCAGAGATGGCTTTGAAATTCTTTTTTTTCTTTGTTCCTTCCTTTGCCTGAAATAATGGGTCATCTGACAGACTGATCTGGAAATATCCCAGCATTGAGGTTTTTATAGAGAGAAATATGATAGTCATGCATCATACTGAAAAAAGTGACAGTGCCAGAGCCTTTCTTTTTCTTTTTTGCTGGTGAGTTGTTCATAGAAGTGCTTGAGTTGTAAATGTGGGAACAGAAGGGCTGTGCTCCTTTACCTTACATGGTTATCCCATAAACTATATTTAGAACATCCAGAAGGCATGATTTTACTGACTTGAGAGACTTTGGGATGGAAGAAAAAGTGGAGAAAGTGCTACCTGCCTCTTTCTTCCTAGGGAAGCTTGGCCATAAAAAGGTCCAGATTCCCAGGAACATTCCAAAACATCTGTCTTGAGTAAAGAAACCTGGAGACAATTTTGGAGTAGCCATGAAGCATTTGGATCAATGCTGCTAAACTTCACAGGAGCAACAGAAGAAAGTTTCAAGGAATAGGTTGTATATGTATGTGTATGTGAATAATGTAATTGTATAGGGACAAGAGGAAGGGAAAAGAAACTGCAAAGGTAGAAGCAGAAATATCCATTGTTGTTTGTTGCAATGTATGTGCAGTTTTTGTCTTCTTATGACAAATCATCATCAACTATCCCTGCAGGAAATGCAAATAGATGAAACTCCAGGAAGAGAAGCTCATGTTCTATCCAGGAAGTTCTTATGTTTGCTGTTGTACTGAAGGGACTCAACAGCTACATGTTGAGTCCCTTCAGTACAATAGAGAACATAAGAACTTCCTGGATAGGACAAAGTGTGAATTGTTCCTACAGAACCAACAGGAAGGAACTGCTAAAGAAAATGAAGAGGTCTATAACCATGAAGCAACACCCTGAAGGTAAATTGCTGTCAGAAGCAGGTCATGCTGAAGAGATTCAGCATCTCCTCAACTAAGCAATTGTTTCCTACATCTTCAAGAAGATAGGAGCTGTGGAAATACTCAAAAAGGAAACCAGCAATAAGGAATAATGCATGCCAAGGAAGAAGAGAAGGTAACAGCTAACCACAACAGGAAGAAAAGAAAAGTACTAATGATTGGAAACTCATTGCTCAGGGATATACATGAACCTGTCTGCCAGCTTGACAAAATGAAATGAGAAGTGATCCTCTTCCCAGAGCATATATCTGGGGATATATAATCATACAGTTGGAAGCGACCAGAAGGGGCATCCAGTCTAACCTTGTTCTGTCAGATGGCTATTCAGGCTGTTTTTTAACCTTCAGAGAAGACTCAACCAACATTACAAGGCAAGGATGTCACTCACAATTTGCCAAAACTTACTGAAAACAGAGCAATAATACTTTTTCCTTATTCATGTACAAATCAATAACATTTCCTAGAATACCATTGAACAGATCACCTCTTACTATAAAAATTTTGAGTAGGAAGCTAAAGATGTTTGAGGCAAAGGTGGTATTCTTCTCAATTCTTCCAGTGAGTGATAGAGCCCTATAGGAAGATACTAAAAGTTAATTGCTTACTATATTAATGGAGAAGATGGGACTAATTTAGCTTCTGGGACTGAAGTCTTCATTTCTTTGGGCCCTTCTACACATGCTGTTAAACCTAGAAGTAACCAGGTTAAAGGGGGGGGAGGGTTGGCTAAACAATGTTTAGCCAAAGTGTGGGAGGAATCAGTTAAGTGGTTAAAAGGATGTTTTAAAAAGGTGCTTATAATCCGATTCCGGCTGGAAAATGTGTAACTTTGCATGACTGTATATCCCTACAATCATGCAAATCACATGCTTTCTTTCCCTCATCCCTGTGTAGATTGCTCCAGTGCACGTGCACTTTTTAAAAGACCCAAACAGCTGATCGGGCTGTCAAATGGACGCATAGGTCAAGGGTAGCACAAATGGAAAGCAAATAGAACTCTGAAACTCTTTTTTTACACTTTATAATCTTAAACAGAGGTTAAATTAAGAATTGGGGGTAGAAAGAGATCCCACAGAAGTCTTTTTTAAAAAATTCCCTCCGTTATGTGCTGGACCTCATATTTGCACATGCGGATCTGCTTCTGTTTATATTAAGATATTTCCATGTGCGTATATATAGTCCAGCGCATAACGGTGTGATTTTTTAAAAAAAACTTCAGCTGGATGTCCCCTGTCCACCTTCCATCTTGATCTGCTTCAAAAGAAAGTCTGACTCTGTAAGAATGTGTACTGACTAAAAGAATATCTTGAGTGGTAAACGTTTTGTCAACTAACGTTGGTACTTCACCCCCCTCCCTAAAATGAACCTAGGCAAATCATTTAATTATTCATGGTTCATACCTCTTGTCAGGATCCTGGCAATTAACTAAAAGAAAGATCTGATAATATAATTCATGAGACAAGAAATTTGACAGATCTACCTTAATTTGTCCAATTTGAAAATCTGTGTAAACCTAATGCTCAGCTTAAAAAAAGCAGGAGTGAGGTACTCGAATGTTGTTTAGCAAGCTCTTGACACCACAATGGATTTGAATTTTATTTGATCCCATCAGCTGGACCTCAAGCATAGCTGTTATCTGTTTATGTATAGAGAGGAGGGGAGGAGAGGGAAGCGAGGGAGGAAGAGAGAGAGAGAGAGAGAGAGAGCGCTGCAGGTTATAACAAAATGTTGTTACCCTGATTTGATATTCTTACAAAAATTACTGGAGGAACACATGATTTGGAGAACTATGGATATGTTGCTTTTATTTTTTACAGGGAAAGCAACAAAAACAGTTTTGTTCCCAATGCAAAATTAGTCTTGTCTCAGTAGGAATGCCCTAGACCTCTCTAGGCTTCAAGAAGCTTTATTGTCAGCAGGCTAGTGATATAAGAATCCCCAGGTCATCACGATAATGCCTTGATGTTATCGAAAAAGTGACTCTCCTCCCAAAAAAATAACTCAATAAGAGTTTCAGAGCCAAAATATGAATTTTGTTATATATATATATATGTTTACATTATATTAAGTTTTGCAATGTCAAAGCACCTTTAGGATGGTCCACAATAGATTTCATTTCCAGTTGGCCAGAAACTACACATGGGATTAGTTAACCTTTTACCAGCATAATCCCCAGGGGAAGTAAAGAGGAAATGTGTGCCACAAACTCAGAAGAAAGAGCCTATCCCAAAATTCCCCCAAAAAAGGAGTTTCACTCCATGCTTCAAAACTATACATCTGTGGTTTCTCTCAAAATATCATTTGAAACATTCACATGGTTATAACCCTTTGGAGACACATTTGTTCTGTATTAAAAATAACTTAGATGTGCTAGAACAGAGAAGTGTATTTGTGCAGATGCAGTCCAGTGCATCTGGGAGGGTTTTACACAAGATAGCCTGCTAGTATGTGTATGCGCCAGAGAGGCTTTGTTGACTTCCCACCTACTGTGAGGTGAGAAAACAATGCCAGCCAGAAAAAAAGCACATTCTGTCAACAGAAACTTCAATCTCTTGAGAGAATCTGGAGATGAGATGCTTCCAGACTCCACCAACATACAGATAAAAACTTTGTTTTTCATTGAACTAATCATATATCTAAAATCTGTATATTTTTCATTGAACTAATCCTATATTTAACAGCCCACTGTATTTTTGTACAAACTGGACTTGGTCAATAATCCTGTCATGAACTATTTTACACATTGATTCAACACACGTTTTCCCTGTGTGGTAGATCTTTCCAAAGACTCCAGCTCCAAGCCCTCCAGCTGTTTTTTTTTTCTGTCACTTCATTCCTTCCTGACATCAGGATTTCCCAGGCAGTGGGAATTAAAGCTGGGCTTATTTTTGACCATTCAGGGGAAGGCACTGGCAATTTGAATAGCTGTCAAAGGGGATAAAATGTCTTGCACTGTAATGCATGGTTATGTCTGATCTTTTATAGAGGAGAGACATCATATCAAACATCCTTTTAGGCCTGAAAGTAATTTATTTTATTTTATTTATTACATGCATTTATACCCCGCCCTTCTCCCCGAGGGGACTCAGAGCGGCTTACATTCTGCCACGAGGGCCAGCAACAAATATACTATAAAACAAAACAATTAAAACATGATAAAAACATGATAAAAACGTGATTAAAAGTATATAAAAATTAAAACGCTGCAAGGCAGCGATATTGCACCATCCTTGGTCATTCACTACTGCTACAATTACAGATTTGCGACCCGATTACATCAGCCAATGAGCTTATTCGCTGAATGCCTGGGCGCAGAGCCAAGTTTTTAGTTTTCTTCTAAATCCCAGGAGGGAAGGGGTTTGCCGGATATCGCTGGGGAGGGAGTTCCACAGCCGGGGAGCCACCACCGAGAAGGCCCTGTCCCTCGTCCCCACCAGCCGCGCCTGCGAGGCAGGTGGGATCGAGAGCAGGGCCTCCCCGGAAGATCTTAAGGTTCTAACGGGTTCATAGGAGGAGATACGTTCGGATAGATAGGCAGGACCAGAACCGTTTAGGGCTTTGTAGGTCAAAACCAGCACTTTGAATTGGGCTCAGTAGCATATCGGCAGCCAGTGGAGCTGGCTTAGCAGGGGGGTTGTACGCTCCCTGTAAGCCGCTCCCGTTATTAACCTGGCTGCCGCCCGCTGCACCAGCTGGAGCTTCCGGGCCGTCTTCAAAGGCAGCCCCACGTAGAGTGCGTTGCAGTAATCCAGCCAGGATGTGACCAGAGCGTGGACCACCGTGGCCAAGTCAGACCTCCCAAGGAACGGGCGCAGCTGGCGCATGAGGCGGAGTTGTGCGAAGGCTCTCCCGGCCACCGCTGAAACCTGAGGCTCCAGGCTCAGCGATGAGTCCAGGATCACCCCCAGTCTGCGAACCTGCGTCTTTAGGGGGAGTGCGACCCCGTCCAACACAGGTTGTAACCCTATTCCCTGTTCGGCCCTTCGACTGACTAGGAGGACCTCCGTCTTGTCTGGATTCAGTTTCAATTTATTGGCCCCCATCCAGTCCGACACAGCGGCCAGACACCGGTTCAGGACCTGGACAGCCTCCTTAGTGACAGGTGGGAAGGAGTGACAGAGCTGGACATCATCTGCGTACAGATGACACCGGACCCTGAAACTCCGGATGATCTCTCCCAGCGGCTTCATGTAGATGTTAAGCGGCTTTATCACAGCCAATTTGAAGCTCGCTGGAACAATGCCGTCCCTAAGGGAGGCATTCACCACCACCTTCACCCACTCGGCCAATCCCCCTCTGGCTTCTCTCACCAGCCAGGATGGGCAGGGGTCTAGGATGCAGGTAGTGGCCCTCGCCTCTCCAAGCACCTTGTCAGCATCCTCGAGCTCAATTAATTGAAATGAATCCATCAAAATAGGACAAGAAGGTGCTCATGTTACATCCCCGGAGACTGCCATTAATATGGCGTCGAAGCCAGAGCGGATCAGAGCGACTTTATCCGCGAAGAACCGAGCAAATGCTTGACAGCGAGCTGCCGAGCTGTCAGGGATCCCATCTTGAGTGGTGGGATTTAACAAACCTCTGACAACTCGAAACAGCTCCGCCGGACGGTTCTTCGCGGACACAATATTAGCTGCAAAGAAAGTGTTCTTTGCAGCATCTATTGCCGCGGCATACGCCTTCAGAAAGAGGTGCAGCCGTGTTCGGTCTGATTCGTTCCACTTCGAGCGCCACACGTGCTCTAGACCCCTCTTCTTTCACTTCATCGCTGCCAACTCCTCAGTGAATCAAGCAGATGGTTGAGCTCCGCTACTCGAGAGGGGGCGTTCTGGAGCGATCGTGTCAATTGCCCTGGTTAACTCCCTATTCCAGAGAGAAACCAAGGCATCGGCAGAATCGCCAGCTGAAGTGGCGGGAAACTCCCCAAGAGCCGTCAGGAATCCATCAGGATCCATAAGCCTCCTGGGGCGGACCATTTTAGTAGGTCCTCCACCCCTGCAGAGGTTGGGGGGGCACAGCCAGTCTAAACCTGAGCAGGTGATGGTCGGTCCTTGGCAAGGGAGCGATGGTCAGCTCCTCCACACCTCCATCATCTTCCCATCCCTGACAGAAAACCAAGTCCAAAGTATGTCCTGCACTGTGTGTGGGGCCAGATACCACTTGGGACAGCCCCATGGCTGCCATGGTGGCCATGAAGTCCTGAGCCGCTCCTGAAATAACCCAGTTTGCAAGTTCTATCTGGCTGGCAAAATAGTGGGGCATGCTAGGTATTGGACTCTTAGCCCGCTTCTTGTGGGAAGCTGAATTTCAGCTTCAATGGCAAGGGCACTCCCTTTCCTTCATAACAAGACCTGCTTACTTAGATAGAATTCTTCACATTCCTGATCAACGAGAATGTCACATTGGATGTGTTGCCATGCAGTGCTCAGAAGTCCTATTCAAAGCAGAAATTGGAAGTACTGCCTGAAAAGAAAACTAGCCACTGTAACTGCAAAGCTTAATTAAAAGATGAAGAAAAATATGTAGAAAGTCCTATAGTTTGAGAAGCAAAAGGAAACCAATGTTACGCAGATTAAGATGAGAATGTAGGAAATAGTTTGAATGAAGGGAAATATAGTTAGAAGTGTTCTGAAGGATATTGTAAGGCAAAAGAACTGAGGAAAATCTGTGAAATCGTTTACATCATGAAACTACAGTGAAACTTTATATTTATATTGTTTGTTGTATTCTTATCCTTTTCTCACCCCAAGTTTTAACTAAGTGTCTCATGCGGCCCGCCCTGTTATATTGTTGTTGTTTTTTTGATTTTGTGTTGCACTGTACATGATTATTTATTGTATTGTTTAATTGTATTATGATATGTTGTTTTTATATTTTGCTATATTGTACTGTTCTGGGGAGATGGTGGCAGGGTATAAATAAAGTTTTATTATTATTATTATTATTATTATTATTATTATTATTATTATTATTAGCTATTTTTTAAATTTATGATGTAAGACCCTTTGAGTCCCATGTTGGGAGAAAGATAGGATAGAAATTAAATATTCCTCTTTCTCCTTCCTTTTTCTTTTTGGTTCCATCACAGTGCTCCCTTACGGTGTCCACATTGCACAACTCCACATCCCAGGATTTTGTAGGATGAAACTAAGGCAGTTAAAGTACTACTAACTACTTATTTATAGTATGATCGCAGTATTATGGTCAAGATCTATAGCCATTTTCATGTTCTTTGGACACTTGCCTCTTTCAGTATATTTTATACTGTTAACCTGGCCCAATATACAGGTCACTTCAAAAGTAATGCATAACATTTTTTTAAATCCGAATTTTATTCTACTTCTTTGCTATTTATACAGTATATCAACACATGCTTTAGGAACAAGGTGTACTTTTCCACATAATCACCATCCCTTTCAACAGCCTTATGCCACTTTGGAACTATGGCCTGTATGCCTATATGGGGAAACTTTGGTTTGGCTCATCCGAGCGACTCTTTAGCAGCTGCCACAATTATCTAATTTTATCTGTTTTAGAGAATCCTGACTATCGGTGGCACCAAACCTGATTCAGTGCTGTCAGACAACCACCTTTACCATTTTTTTGTGTCAGGAGTGACTTTACCATGACCCACCATTTTCTTCACCAGAGTGGCCCATAGGCACAACACTCGTTACTTGGATGTTGGGCAGGATGCTTGGGCAGGATGCCAGAATGATGCAGGAGGTGGGAGAAGAGGGGTGATTCCTCCCACTCCTTTTCTAATCATCTTGTTGCTCTAGCCAGCTTCAGTCCAGGTGACAAGCAACCAGATGATGCATGTCATACCTGCTCGCCACTGTGATGGGGAGAATGGGATAAGATGGCACATGCTATCCTTTGTCTCTGGACTGCCCAAGACCAGGGAACATAAGATGGTCATATCTTGGAACTGGCCCAACCATTTATATGGGTTGTAAGTAATAGTTTGCTCCAGATTCTGGGAGAGAATTTGGAGCAACTCACAACTTTGGTTAACACAATTCAAGGCTGCGTTAAGCAGCTTTGGCTCAAATTAACCCAGATTAGTTACATGTACTGTTTAGTCACCATGGAGCTGGTTCACTAGTCCTTGGTGCTAAGTAATCACTGTAGATGTGCCTTTTGTCATTCTAAGTATTTTAGAACAAGCATGAAGAATTTTTTCATCTTCTGAAGAAGTTGTGCAATACCAGCTGCATGAAACTGTATTATGGGGATTTCACTGGCAATTGGTGCTGATGTTTCTATGATGAAAACCTATTTCTTAGCATTTAGCATACTTTAAAAGTTTTTTAAAAGCCTAATATGGTTGCAGAAGTGTAAAGGCTAGTGTATATGTTACAAAAGGACTAATGGAAGTATTCAATAGTAATACATTTCCTCTTCTCAGCTTTGGAACTAAGTACCATGTTCTCTTTTTCCCCCTTCTTCTTTTTAGCATTTATCCAGTTTATCCAGACAAAAGATGCCAAATGGATTTAAGGTGACTGTAAGTCATTGAATTTCACTGATGTTAATGTCAAGAGTCAGACGCCAATTAGCGAACAAAAATAGAGTTTATTCAGCAGATAAGCCAAAAAGTAATGTTAACACAGAAAAAACCTTGAAACACTTCACTATCAGTGCTTCAAGAGCAGTTCAAACAAAAATATAATTCAGCAACACAAGCAGGTAAAAACAAAGATAAACAAACTTAGTGCAAACTGCACTTTCTAAGTCCAAGCCCTGCCAGCCGGCTCTGTAGTTTTCAAAGGAACAGTTCCCAAAAGAAAACACCAAATTGGTCAGGAAACAAACAAACTAAGAATGCAGTAGACTGCTTCCACAATGTGGATAAAGCCGAAGGCTCCAAAAGGATGGTGAAAAGACGTTGTCCGGGATTCCAAGGTCAGGTCAGGAGATAACAGCGGTGTCCAAAGAGCAAGCCAGGAGTCAAAAGCCGATAGTAGTCATCAATCACAGGGCGAAGGCAGTAGCAAGGTCAAATTCCGATCCAAGGTCTGAAGAGGGTGCAGTCATCCAAAACAGGTCCACGATAAGACACAGCGAGAGCCAAGCTAGGTGATAACAGCAGATTCAAATCATAGTCCAAGTCCAGTCTTCATGGAAACACAGAGATCCCAATGGCGCCTCAGCAACACCTTGCCACACGCAAAGTGCAGTGGCCAAACATTCCCATTTTATTCCCCTTCCTCCTGGGTGACCAAACACTCACACCCAAACACCAGGTGTCCCAAATCTACTCAGAGTCTAAGCTCCACACAGCTAGAGCTCGTGGATCTGGAGTACCTAGCAATTCGTCGGAGTCCTAATCATCCTGCCCACACTTAGCCCCATGAACACTTAAAGAACCATCCTCCCTTCTCCAAGCATCCCAATTGGGATCAGCTCCTGCAGAAACCCCAGGTTCAGAAGTATCCATAGACCCCAAATCCCCAGACATCTCCAGTGGCTGTGCCCATTCAGTGCCCGCTTCCCCAGCCACCACCTGTTCCTCAGCATCCATCTCCCCATCTGAATCTTCCTCAGAAGATCCCCCATATAGCTCTCTAAGTCGCTTCCTGCGCAACTCCTCCAGTGAACCCTCATCACGAGGGTTTTTTCTTCCTCTTCGAATTCCATCCCCATCAACCATAATCCCCGAAGGCGCAGTCACAACAGTTAATAACAGACCCATGTAATGGTTCACTTTCTGATAATAAAAATGAAATCAAGCTGGCAGCTATCAACTCTATTGGCACTTTCACAAGTGAGCCCCCTGCATAAAGAAAAGGTCAAAAATATAGACCATTTCTTGGCTGCAAAATTGGTCCACCCAAACAAATGCAGCTATCAACATTCAAACAGAAGAAATTCTGCTCTTACTCACTTAAGTGTGTCCATTCAACCAGTAGTATGTAAGGAAATGTTTTAAAGAAGACAGAAGATACATATGTCTATCTGAGGTAACAATATCACAATAAATCTGAGATGATATAAAGATAAAAGAATGTTCTGCGCTGAAAGAGATAAGGGGTTCATACAAAGAACAGACTTGCCAATTGCCCTTAGAGCATTTTTGACATTGCTCCACAGAATTGAGGGTCAATAATAAGAGTTTTGAATGGTTTGGTATTTGGAAATTCTATCAAGGTCAGAACAAGATGAAAAGAAGCTGATAAGGGGCAAGGAAAGAAAGGGGAAAGGGCAACAGTCTGAGGGGGAATGGATGAAATGGAAAATGGTCAAATAGTGTTGGCATCTATTTTTACAGCGATAGGAAGTAATATATAACAAAAATTAAGAAAGAAGACTCCACCAACCCTGAAACTAAAAACACCTAGAAACTCCAATTTATCAGCAGGAAAATAGCAAATATCTATAGCAAATATCTATTTCAGATACAACTAATATATTTGACAATGGTACCCAGAAGATACCATTGCAGTCATATATGAAAACTTAAATTGCTGTATCCCAGTGGTTCTTAACCTGGGGTCCCCAGATGATTTTGGCCTTCAGCTCCCAGAAATCCTAACAGCTAGTAAACTGTCTGGGATTTCTGGGAGTTGTAGGCCAAAAACATCTGGTGACCCCAAGTTGAGAACCTCTGCTCTATCCAATTGTACAACCGCCATCTTATTAGATGGATTTCAGCATTCTATTCATTACTCATTTAAGTCCAATTATTTGGAATACTTTGAAATTTGTAGCTATGTAACTGATTTACATGGATGACCAAATGTTGGAAGAAATCTGCTCCGTTTCCTTAGTGTTTACAAGGGAGAAGATGTAGAGCTGATGTTGCATCTTTTCTCTGGTTATTCTGTTCTTGTTGAGTCATTTTCTTACATAGGGAGCACATGGATAGATTTTTTTTTATTTCTTGTCAAAAGCATTGAATAAAATAAGTTTAAGACTCATAAAATAAAGGAATCACAAGCAGCTAAATAGTTTTAGACCAAGAACAGGCAAAAGCAACTGCATTGTCTACAGCTTGAAACGGTTCTTTCTCTGTGCATGATGCAGGGCATTGTGGGCAAGCATACAGATGCAGGGTTGTTTATTCTGCTTCATAGTCACACAAGGTGGAGGATTCTTCTAGGTAATGCCATTTTTCCAGGTTGTCTTTTGATCTGTCAACTCCACTTCTGAGTCTGTTCAGGGACTTCCAAGTTGCCCATTCTTGGTTTGCACCTGGAGGAAGACCCTGGTGGGGAGCCATCCAGTTGGAATTGCCTGATTTTGCTGCCCATAGGGATAATCTTGCTGTTGGCTGGGCAAAAGAAGTGGATGAAAGAAGGTGAGGATGCTTAAAATGTTTTGAAATGCCATAAATGCCATTGGAAGGGAGCTACTGTACATTTTCATCAGCAAAGAATGGACCCTAAAATCTGGTCATGCTGGGAATGGGAACACTTGGGGCACCCAAAAACATTTTAGGGGACCACAGATAGTCTACAGATCTCATTATCCTCATTCTTTAAGATTTACATGACATATAACAATTACTATATATATTCTAAAATTGGAACGATACAGAGAAGATTAGCAAGGCCCCTGTGCAAATTCGTGAAACGTTCCATATTTCTCAGAAGGAAAGTAAAAACCTGGCTCTGGGATCAGACTTTCAAAGAATAGTACAGTGAAATAATATACTTTAAATTTGTGCAATGACTACAGAACAGACTTAGACTAAATGGTTCCGGCCCAGTATCTCCCCCTATGAGCCACTTCAGAGATTGAGATCATCTGGGGAAGCCCTGCTCTCAGTCCCACCTGCTTCGCAAGTGCGACTGGTGGGGACAATAGACAAGGCCTTCTCAGTGGTAGCCCCTCAGCTGTGGAACTCTCTCCCCAGTAACGTTAGATGAGGCCCCTCCCTTCTAGACTTCAGAAGGAAAGTAAAAACTTGGCTCTGGGATCAGGCTTTCGGTGATTAGTACAGTGCAATAATAGACTTCGAATTATGGATAATTGACAATGGAACAGCCTTGGACTATAATTTCGGATGATGTGATTTTCATATTGAATGCAATGTGTTTAAATGTTTAATACATATTAATTTTAAATTTAATTGATTTTAAGTCTCTGTATGTATTTTAAGGCATCTAATGGTTGTCATATGTAAGCTGCCTTGAGTCCCCTTCAGAGTAGAGAAAGGCGGGATAGAAATAAGGTAAATAATAAATAAATAAATAGACTACAATTTCTAGATGGTGTGATTTTAATATTGAATGTAATGTTTTTAAATGTGTAATATGTATAAATTTTAATTCAATTTATATTTAGCTTAATGTTTGTATGTGTTAAAGCCATTGAATAATTGCCATATGTAAGCTGCTTTGAGTCCCTTTCAGGGTAGAGAAAGGTGGATATAAATAGGGTAAATATAAATAAATAAATAAGCCTACTTGCATTTAATGACCTGGACACCAGAACATTTTGAAATTTCAGATGCACTAAAAGTTTGGTCCAGCACTACCTTAAAATGGAAATAAACTGTAGAAAAGAAAACCTATGTTACAAAATGCTATGACATGTAAGATAGGATGTCATTCTGTCATTAGGAATTAGGAGAAAGAAACAGATTTCCACAGTTGAAAACAGAGAAGTTCAAACAAAATTACTAAGGACTCACAATATTGTTAAAAGGCTTTCAACATTTACAATATCCTTTAAATAAATTAACACATTGTCTATCTGTAGAAGGACATTAAAAAGCTAATGATAAAAGTATACAAGTAAATTAGTATACCATATGGAAGCATAGACTTTCACAAATCCAATACATCATCTGGTGCTCATCTCCAAGTACCATAGGGGTTTCCTCCCTTGGGTGAATCAATGGCTAATCTTATTTGAACAAAGAAAATGTTTGTCAGTGAAAGCATTCCTAAAGGATTAAACTACAAATTCTTTCAGTGATTCCATCTGTTCATGTCTATCAAGCCCATCTTCATTTTCACTTCATTTAAATCTGGAAAGTTTAAATGACATTATAGTGATCCAAATAGAAATACAGTATATAAGGTTTTTATTTTGTTTTTTTACTGAAAAATACGTTTTCCATAATCTAGTTTGGGAAAATCAATTTTGAAATACAAAAATAAATAATCTGTTTTGTAACTCTAAAGGCCACAGAAGGGGGGAACTGGTTCCAATGTCATTGTGAGATTTCCCAGAAACTGGAAGATAAACAAAGGAAACCCAAGTGTGAGAAAGAGTGATGTCATAGGCAAGGGGGAAGGATTCTTAAGGAGTCAATGTTAGGTGGGGAGATTGACATTGGATTTGCATGTGTCAAGTTACCTTTCTTGGGAACTCGTTCTCTTCTTAGGTCTGTATCTTGTTTTCCTGTTTAAGTTTCATGCCTTTCTTGTTTCAAGTTTCAAGTCTTTGGGATTATAGTCAAGTTCAAGTATCAAGCCCTTGGATTATGTTCATGTTCCTGCTTTCAAGCTTTTGGATATAATTCTAGTTTAAGCGTAACAATCTTTGGATTACAGTTTCTTGCTTTTGCCTTAAGTGATTTTTGGAATCCCTGTTCAGAGTTGGTCATTGCTTTTTGTTAAGCTTCTGGAAATCTAGTTCATGGATGTATTTTGAAACTGTTTTCATATTAGATGTGCTTTTCTTAATAAACTTACCATTCTTGTCCATCTGTGTGGTGTTTGGGTGAAAAAGGGATCAAGTAGGCTGCTGGGCTACAACAATTTGCTCCATTGTTAATGGCATGGTGGAGTTATATACAGGGTGTTTGAAAAATAACTTCTTTTTCACCATTTAAATTAAATGGAACCAACCCCCAGTAGATACCAAGAGCCCTCTGTATGCTTTAGATTGTTTAATTGTTACTATTTTTCCAGCTGTATGGATTTATGAAGATGTATGAAGCTAAGGAGTAAAAGCTGAAAGTAAAGCTAGGATGAATTGTATATCTTGTACATAATAAAGAAAACTATTGCAAAAATTTTAAGAAATATTCTTAAACCTCTCAACCCCCACTTCTACCCCCAATTTAAACTATGGTTTGAAATAAGTAAGACATGTCTGTTGCTTTTCTTTTTCTGAAAAGCACTTAAGTTAAAGGAAATTCTTGAATTTCACAAGCTGAACAATACTTGTTGAAATGTATAATTTTTTCTATGACAAAATAATAAGAACCTATCAACCTGTAATGATTCTGCTACAGCAAAAGTGCTAATCACAGCACTATTCAAAAAGGGAAAGATCTATATCTTCACAAGAGTGTTTTTAAGCTGGTTGTTAGAACTGAAGGAAACAGCTGGTGTTTAAATCTCCTAACAGCTGTAGTCAAAGGAAGCAAAATTTTAATTGGGTAAAAAACTTTAAGGACCATTCTTAGGGAAATCTAAATTCAACAATAAAATCATTCAAAATTCTCTTCCCAGCAATGTAAAAATCTGCTGTTAAAATATACCATTCTAACTAGTAATATATAACCAACCATATTTACTGTCAGTTTGATATTTTATCTTGAAAGTTTAGGATTGCAACAACACATAAACTTGAATCGATTCCTTAGGTTCCAACTAGAGAAGACACATCAAATCACTGTCATTTACTGATGTGTCATCTCACCATTCGTGAATTGATTTAAGAGTTCTACTCTAGTCAGGACTGAACAACAGGATTCAGGCTACAGTATCATACTTTGGGATATCCACAGGCAGTTTTCAAATAAAATCAGTTTATTTGATTTGGAATGATACTGTATGAAACACTTCCAATGCCAGAAGTATCCATGCTTTTCCTTTTATCCATTTTAAATATTTGAATGAGAGAACTGCTTTCCCCCCAGTAGCCATGGGGAGGTGGAGCTCACCAGTATTAGAAGAAGAGGACACAAAAATTAGGTACACTGTAGTAACTATTACTCCATATGCCTGATTTTTGAGGAGCTCTCATTGTGATGAAGGGAACAAAAAGAGTGAGACGCTTATTATTTGGGTTGATGCTTTGACCAAGAGTCACCTCATTGGGGTATGCTGACACTTGATCAGTCTTCTGTTTTTTTCCTCCAGGTGTTTGGCATTCTTTCCATCCCTACTTCATATCCCACTTAGGAAAGAGAAGAGGTTAAATATTCACCATCCATATTTACTCCTGGTGAGTTTCCTGTGTCCTTCCTGGCTAGTTGTGGCAAGTTCCTAGCTATTTGTGGATGTTATCAGTGGCTGTCTTTTATAGGAGGGTGTGTGTGTGTGTGTGTGTGTGTGTGTGTGTGTGTGTGTGTATATATATATATATATATATATATATATATATATATTACTGTGGGCACAGTGTTTTAGATAGCCTAGACCAGGGGCCCCCAGACTATGGCCCACAGGCCAGATGCGGCCCTCCAAAGCCATTTGCCCAGCCCCACCCAAAACTTTAGACTTAGGGTTGCCCTCAATCTGAAACAACTTGAAGGTACACAACAATAACAATCCTAATTAACTTGATTATCTCATTAGCCATAAGTAGGCCCACACTTCCCATTGAATACTGGCAAAATTGTTTTTCATTTTAAATATTGTATGGTTCTAGCATTTATTTGCACTATATGTAAGATATGTGCAATGTGCATAGGAATTAATTCATATTTTTCTCAAACTGCAGTCTGGGGGACTGTGAACTGTCCTTCTGTTTAAAAAGTTTGAGGACCCTTGGACTAAACAATTTCCATTCAATTTCTTGTTTTCCTATGTCTTGGGAAATATGATAGTGAATGATGTTGGTACAATTCCAAGAACTTCTGAATGAATGTTGATTGTCTGGATTTATATCAGTATGGATTAAGGACTGGCTTGGGGCAGAGGAATTTAATCAGTATGATAGAGAATTTGTCCCTGGAAATACTTAAGGAAACTGCCTTTATAGATGTTTTATGGATCTCTTTCACACCGCTCTCCCAGGAAATTACAAAAAAAGGTAAGAAAACTGAGAATTTTCATAAGAAAACAAAAAGTGAATCAGTCCTCTCAACTCTAAGAAATTAATTTCCAACTAAATTTTTATTATTATAATTCTGAAACTTTGCATGTTTATTTTGTAAGACATATCTCAGTGCTATCTGTCATTTTCACAACAATGGTCCACAAAGAACCTAGGGGAATATGTGCTTTCTTTTTTCATATATGTGTCAAATGAAAAGACTGCTGAGGCACAAAATCCCTTTGCCTGTTTATCTTAAATTTATCAGCCGTAATTCCCTGAGAAGAGGCAACTATCAATGCAAATATCTTACACTGGTGCTCCAAAATAATAAAGATCTTAGTAGCACCATTTCAAAATCCTGCAAAGCACTGGGCCATGACCAAATGAAGCTCTCCAGATGTTGATGAAGGACAATTCATATTGGCCCTGGTGACTGATCATAGCAAAAGAAAGATTGATGGGAGATATTCTTCAGCAACATTAAGGTAGTCACATTTTGCCCATATATGTTTTTAAAGGTGGGTGCACACCTATTCATCTGCAGTCTGACAGAATCCTTATCATATTCCACTAGTTCTGAAAATACTCCAGTATTTTATAATTTTATAATTCTATTTTAAATGTTTATTTTAATTGTGTATTGTTTTAAGGCATTGCATAGTTGCCTATGTGTAAAGCTGCCTTGAGTCCCCTCTGGGGTTGAGAAAGGTGGAATAGAAATGTCGTAAATTAAATAAATAAATACTATGTTTGTGCGATCCACAAAAAAAATGGTTCTAAACTATGTTCAAAAGTAGGGGGTGCTGGCACTTCATTTCTAAAGTCATTTCCAATTTTTGAAGGTAAAATGTTTGAAATTTTACAAAACTTCTGAATCTTCATAAGTCTGAATCTTCATAAACAGCACTGCCGGGAGGGAAACTTTAGGGTGTTCTCCCACCTTCATTTGTTAAGCTATCCTGATCAAATTTGCTACAAAGTGGAACACATCATCCACTGTTAGCTCACAGAATTTCAGAACGTTTGGATGATCCACTATTTTTTAGGAATTTTTTTAAAAAATTATGAATTACATTTTTTTTAATAGAGCCCCCTTCCTGCCCCCAAAAACAAACTGTCTCTCTTTCTCTTACATCCTGGAAAACAACACAGCTTTCTTTCTCCCTTTGCTCTATTTCTCACCTTCTTCCCTTCTCTTCCCATCTTCTTCTTCCTCCTTCCTCCTTAAAAAAAAAAAAAGCAAGCAGCACACACAGGCAGCCAGCAACGAGCCTGGCAGTCAGACACAGTCAGCCAAACTACCCACCACAGTCCCTTTCCTGGCTGCAATGAGCCTTTCCGGCTATGGGGTAGGGTTTAGTATTATGGTGAGCAAATCCCACCCCTCCCTCAAAGGTAAACCCTGATTGGCTGGGAGGCAAGCCCCAGCTAGGCTTTGCCTCCCAGACAACAGCCTTGACTGAGAGTGCACAGTTTGCTGAGTCAGACTTCCAAACGGTTCTGAGCTATTGATGATCAAGAGGGACAAATGGTTCAAAATCGGAAGTGTGCTTCTGATGCACATGCTCACGTCGGAAACCAGCCCAGATCTAAAAATCTTCCGAATGTATTTCCGAGTAACGAGACTTCTGGATACGAAGCCCAAGCCTAATAAATACATTTTAAATGGTCTTCTTGTTGTTATTGTTGTTGTCCTATTAGTTCCTGTTCTTCTTATCTGTCAAGTTATCTATTTATTTACCTATCTATGTATATGATTTAATATGTGCCATTTGGGTACTTCTGATCTAAAAGAAAGGTGACATTTATGAAAAAGAAAAACATACAGTGATACCCCTTCCTGATGAGAATCAAACTGTGTTCTTACTCTAGAACTTAGCTATTTATGCAAACTGCTTTGTATTGCTATAACATTTCAATGAACTGTTGATTAGGAGTATCATCCATCTGTTTGGACTTGCTGTGAGTAATTTTTAGATCTTGGAATATAAACATACTGTATCCAACACTTTAAAACACCTCAGTTAATAGACTGAAATTTTAAAATCTGAAATGAAAGAGCAATTCTTTAAAAATAGTTTGTTAGCCACCTAAGAATAGCGGTTCAAGCAGTACACTGAAACTATGCTGCATTTTTCTTGGAGCAATTTAAAGAACCACATTTTTTTTACTACCTTCAGGGGACAGATTACAACAACATAATGGTACAACAACAACATCAACAACAAATACCTACCATTCTTTACAAATACAATTTAAACACAATTTCTAATGAATAAATAGAAATGGCCCAGAAATAAATGGATAGTACTTGATTCATACTTTTCTAGAAGACACAATCAAACTGAGATGCCAAGGGTGTTTGCATTAAGGAATAGGAGTTTAAAAAATATGGGTGTGATTTGTTAGCTAAAAATAATTTGAAATACAATATTTGGTTAGTAAAAATAAATAAATACAAAATTGTGTCAAACAGCAATCTCTAATGCATTGTTAGAAAAAACATTCCAGCATAAAGCTATGATTATGAATTCTCCTTCTTCTAAAAGAAAATCCCACATAGTGATCTGATGAGATCTAGAATGAAGCATAACACATGTCCTTTGTTTTATGTTTGTTTTATGGAGTCTAATGTGTTATATTTTAACTATGTTGATTGGGCTTGTTCCCATGTAAGCTTCCTTGAGTCCCCTTGGGGAGATAAAGCGGGATACAAAAATAAAGTTACTATTATTATTATTATTATTATTATTATTATTATTATTATTTGTAAGCATTTGTGTTTTTTCAAATACCTACTATTGATCTAGTGTGTGAAAATGCTGTTGATCAGTTCATTGTTTCTATATGAAAATAAATAATGTATTTTGGGTTATATGTGCCAAGCTCCAGAAGATTAAAATGACTGCCTCCTTAGATCTGTTACTTTGATAGGAAATAGCAGATAAAAATGTTAAATGACTGGAGTTATACTTATCCAAGAAACGATGGTGATAGGAAGAATGGTTTTAGAATGAGAATATTTTGACCAGTACCCAATGGAACAAGATCTATTTTTCACGCATTTTCTATAGAACAACTCTTATTAGATTTTGAACTAAATGTAAAGAGTACTGTATATGTTGACATAACTTCATTAAACATAAAATAGTATTTACAGTGGGAATTACCTCTGCAGATTTTCTACGTCAATAAGAATGGTTGTACATTAGGTCAAAGTAGTGATGGAAAGAAAAAATCACATTAACCAAGATTTTAAGTTAATTTATCCAACTCATAGCTTGTAAGACTGCTAATAAATTAAACACATATCTTCCAGTTTTATGCCACTGGGAAAAAACCATGAGCATCAGGTTCCCCCTGCTGTTTTACTTATTTGAATGATAGGCATGTGATTGCACACAAGTAAACATACATTTGAAAAATGCACACAGTCATTGTTGTTGTGTGCAGACATAATCTTTAATCTATGGGGAAAAAAACATAAAATGTATATACTTTAAGAAGAATGCATAAAACAGTAAGTGTTTTTAATTAAAGTGAGTACTCAACTCTACAAGAATAACCCTATGGAAAGAAAAATGTCTTGCAGCATTTGGACAGAACAAGAATACTGATGAGATTCTGAGAGATGCAATGGAAATGAAACTGACAGATTTTCATATCCTTAGGAAAAAGGGTTTGTGGAGGCCTGTTGGTTCATAGCTGCAGTTTCACATATACATAACCAACGGTGATTGTTTGTATGATGTGTAAGCATAAGTCAGCTAATTCTAAGGCTTGGTTGGCATATTAATTCATCTGGAAATCTTGTATATAGAACATTGCTCATTGCATGCTAATATCAGCATTAGTTCAAAGGCCTTTCCCAAGCCAGATATCTTGTGGACTGGACATATTGTGAGTTGAAGTCAAATATATCTGGAGGTTGGGAAGGCTGGTGTAGCATCTTGAGCACTGAACAAGGTGTGTGTTGTGTTTTCAAGCCATCTTCCGTCCTAACTTCCCTGACTCTTTGATCAAAGATAGGATATAAATGTTAAGCATCAGCCAACCAGTCAATAAAACATGCCTTAGGTCTACATGATTGCATCAGCACACACATTTGCATTGCTTAGCAAATATATTGTACCTTCCTAAAGAAACGAGGAACAGATTCAGTATTTCTTCTCATCCAGGTATGACTGAAGCCCCTTCTACACTGCCATATGAAATCCAGATTATTTGCTTTAAACTGGATTATATGACAGTGTAGACTCATATAATCCAGGTCAAAGCAGATAATGTAGGAAGTGATTTGATTTTTTTTAATATATATTTGTCATTTTACATTCAACTGAGAAGTATGGGAGTTGCAGAAGAGCACTATGGTGAGATGGGTCCTTTTAAATGTACCTAGTGATTGATGAAAAGGCTTTTCCATTTCCACCTAAAAGTTTGACATTGATTTCTTTTCCTGGATGCAAATGAAGTATAGCTGAAATGAAAAGAGCTTTGTGTTCCCACTATAACTAGAGTGCATCCTTCCTTCTTTCCCTCCTTCCTTTTGTGCTGTTTACTCATTATATTAGATTCTGCCGAGAGAATTTTAGATGCACATTGATTTAAATGCCTTTCGCAAAGCACTGTCAAGAGAAATAAATACTTTAGGAATGATTGACTTGAGGAAAGGGAGAAAATGAAGCTGATAAGAAAGCAACATAGACATTTATTTTCAGATAAATAGCCTAAATTCTGTGACTAATGCTCCCCGAGGATCTGATGGGATCATAAGATTTAGTAAACTGGAAAGCAGACTGGGCTCTTTCAGCTTTTAGCGCAATGGGGACTCTCAGGTTCTTGAGGGTAATACTGCAAGGAGATATGTAAGGCTTTGTACTTATTCTCCCAGCAGGACATTTAATATGTGTGATACACTAAGTGCTAAAATAAGGACTTCTTCAGGTGCTTATCTAAGAGTTTCTCAAAGTTTTATAGTATTTGGCCGTTTAATAAATAACTGAGAGATATTAGTGGAAGGTGAGGGTGTAAAGGTGAGCCAGATTATTGACAAAATAGAGTGCACCACGATTTAAAAGAAATTTCAATTTTAGTTCATCCTACTGAAAAAACATTTACAAGAGATTTGCCTTTTTATTCAGACAACCTAAAACCTCTCTAAACCCACAGAAAAATAACAACAGAGGAAGAAAAGGATGTCTTTCTGTACAGAGAGATTTTTTGGGCAGTTAATCCACTTCAGGCCTTGTCTAGTCCAATTACCCAAATGGATGAATTTATTTTGTAGATAGATCTACTACCTATCCACAAAACAAATTCATTCCTTTGGACTAATTCCCATTGTACTCTAAGACTGGAAAGATAAAGACCCACCCTTCTAGCATTTAATGGTCAAAAGATCACATTGCTCTAACTACTTGTCAATATGTACTTTATAGATATTAGCTGATATCCTGCTTTAAGAGATATATATCTTACATCTCCATCTCAATACTACATCTTCTGATGTTATGCCCCAGCCCACTTTTTAAGCAGTGTTCACTCCCCCCCCCCCCAACATGGTCAGTTCCATCTTGTCAGAGAGCAGAGGATTAGCAAAGATACATCCAACAATTTTCCAGTAGTTAAGTGTACTGTAAAAAAAAAAAACCATCTACAGGGATCTACAGGGATCATTGGGAGGTCCCTATAGATGACAGCATAGTAGGAAAAGGTAAAGGTTTCCCCTGATGTTAGGTCCAGTTGAGTCTGACTCTGGGGGTTGGTGCTCATCTCCATTTCTAAGCCGAAGAGCCGGCGTTGTCCGTAGACACCTCCAAGGTCATGTGGCCGGCATGACTACATGGAACACCATTACCTTCCTGCTGGAGTGGTATCTATTGATCTACTCACATTTGCATGTTTTCGAACTGCTAGGTTGGCAGAAGCTGGAGCTAACAGCGGGCGCTCACTCTGCTCCCCGGGTTTGAACCTGGGACCTTTCGGTCAGCGCTTTAACACACTGAGCCACCGGAGGCTCCCAGACAGCATAGTAGATGCACAAAAATAACTGCATTTGTCTTTGCTAATCCCTTTTCTATTCAATAAAAAGGAATAATAATGATCTAAGGGTGAGAGTTGGAGGAGTGAGCTGTATTGCTTAAAAGGTGGCTTGGAAGGTGATTTTGTTTCTAGCCTTTGCAATAACTGAGAGAGACGGGGAGAGGGAGAGAGAGAATAAATTATGGCAACATAAGATGGACTCTTTAACAAGATAGTTGACCATAAATTTTGGAACTATGGTTAGCAGACATTAGTATATGTGTGTAGATGCCTTGAAGTTGCCTATTGACTCATTCATTTCATAAGATTTCCTTAGGCAAGGAATAATTACAGGTGGTTTTTCATCTTTTGTCTGAAATATATATACCATACATTACTGTAATGTAGATGCCTAGCCCACATTCATATTCTATATATTCCTCACTTCCTCCATCTCCTTCTCTTTCCTTCCTTTGTAACCATACTTTTGAAAAATCCATTAAAAATCCCACTAAAATGGAAGTCACCAGCTGCCATCACTGCTGGATTAATATCACACTTTTGGTCCATTTACTGTCGAGATGTATGATTGTTTTGATTCCTGGGTAGGATGGTGGCCTATACTGAAGCAACACCGTCTGTTATGGGTAAAGGCTAGAGAAGATATCCTGTTTTCCTGCCTGAATCTATCTTTATTTAGCCTAATCTCCTGGGCCATACATACTAGCAATGGCTGTGGCCAGAGTCCAAAGTAAGCATTATTAATCTCTGCCCTTCCACATAGGGCACAGAATGGCACATGCCTACACCCATCTCACATCAGCAGCACCATCCTCACAGACACACACCATATACACACCAACCAATACCAAGTTTTCTGATTTATCTGGATATTTATATTCTCAGGGATAGAGGCAGGTCTTCTATCACTTAAGTAGATGCCTGCACTCAAGAATAACATGAAAGTCTATTGGAAAAGTATTTCAATATTTGGAGGTCACAACTGAAAAGTTTATGACTCACATGTATCTTAAAGTGATGTTGAAATTTGATAGTGGGGATACATTTCAGAAGTAGTTTGCATTCAGAACTATATGGCCAAATAGACCAGTTCCAAACTGTCTAGGTCTTTGGAGACTGAAAACACCAGACCCAGAAAAAACCCATTGATCATCACCACAAGTTATACAAAACTGGGCTTTCTGGCCCCACCATTATTTGAATAACAGACATTTTGTATTCGTTTTATTCCAATTTTCAAGTGCCCACTGCAAGGTAAGGATTTAATTATTTGCAAATTTCATTCTCAAAGTACTGCATGCACTTGTGTATAAGTCAATCTAATATGTAAATTGAGATGAGGTTATATGAGTTATGATTTTTCTATTATGGATAAGTTGAAGGTCATGGAGGCAGCACCACCTTAGGTGGCGAGCAGTTTCTTGCCACCACTGCTGCCATTTTCCCATTCAGACACTATAAAACACTTCGCACCACTTTACTCAGAGATTGGAATGGTTCTTTTATTGATAAACATTAAGATACAGCTTTAACTCTTATATAAAGAAGAACCATCTTTTTCTGAGTAGAATGGCAAAAGGTGAAATCTTAGGCTGGATCTACACTGCCATATAATCCAAATTATCAAATCAAATAATCCACATTATTTGCTTTGAACTGGAGTATATGAGTCTATTCTGCCATATAATCCAGTTCAAATCAGATAATCTAGATTTTATATGGCAATGTAGAAGGGGCCTGAGTCTACACTGCCATGTAATCCAGTTCAAAGTTTGATTTTATATGGCAGTGTAGAACCTAAACTGACACAAGTCTCTTCTTGAACTAGCTTCATTCCAACCTTCAGATCAGATAACATCCCAGTTCAGCGTACCTCTGTCTTTTTCAGATTAAATTTCAATCATGTCCATAAGGACAATATAGTTTAGAATGCTTCAATATTTGATTTACCAAGTCCTTGTCCAAGACATCTTCCAACGAAAAAAATGGAAATCACTAGAATTTCTTGCAGAAAGTACTGTCTCTTGGATTATTCAGACACACCACAGGGCTGTTATAATGATTAATGAAATAAGAATGTTTAAGCATTTCATAATTATTTATACTATAGAGAAAATTCATTAAAAAATTAAAAAGGTATTTGTGAATTGCTAACCAGGCAAAAGAGTTCGGACACACTGAAAAGTGATACAGAAATTGTTAATAACTGAAGACAGTCATCCCCTAAACCAATCTTTATAATTTGACAAGGAAATAAAAGATACCAATTCAACATGTAGAGGCTTTTACTTAAATGAATCTTTGGCATATTCAGTTGGCCACAATCCAGTCCAATGATTGGTTACTTCCCAAAGCTATAACAAAATAAGTTAACTTAATTTAAAAAATTAAAAGTTCACCACACATATACACCCCTCACTCTTATTGAATTTTTAAAGCTAAAAGAGCATGCAACACTGTTTAGTGATGTCTAGACCACGGAGATCTTGAACACGTTATAATCAATAAGATTTTTAAATGCCCAGGCCATCCTCATCAATTATTTTCAGAACAATTAATGAATCACGGGTGTGGGACAAAGCCAACTTCACATCAGTTTTCCTGATGGAAATTTACGTGTTCAATGAGATAGAAATTCTGTCACATGAACATTTTGGACCCAGAGAAGAAATGCTTGAACCTTAAAAGAAAAGGCCACATTTCAACCCATATGGAGTGTAGTAGAAAATGTCCCCTATAGGAAGAAATAAAAGAATGTGCAACAGATATCCTTTCGAGGCTGGCTTTACATTTGCAACCCTGCAGCTTCTGACTTTCACCTTGCCCCATTTGCCTTCTTAATCCCTCCCTGCATATGTGAGCCTCAGCGTAATCCCTAAATGAACTAGTAGATGTATTCTTCTGTGGGTTCATTGTAATGTGATGAGATTCAATATCAAATATAACAGTACACCGCCAGATACAGTTGTTTAAAAAACAACAACAAGTAGACATGTATTAAGATTCAGACTGGATCTACACTGCCCTATATTATCTACACATTGCCAGTTAATAGAAATTCTGGAAGTAGCTCTGAGTACATGACACAAATACCACTATAATCTGAATGTGGTGCCCCCCTTCTTTCACTGGATCAGATCTTATAAGCACCTAGAACTTTTAGGTCTACAACTATGTCATTTGCCTGAATGTACACAATAAAATGCCATGGGCTTTTAAGGAGCCTTTTTTAAAAATCTAAAATGAAAGTTAGTTTTTTTGTCAATATTCCAAAAATTCATACTACTCCACTTTAACTGGCTTTCAACTTTGAACAGCTAAAAACATGTTTTTTCAAATGTGCATTCAAACAATCAACAACATGTTAGACCCCTCTCATTGACATACTGCTTCCTCGCACTTTATTTTCCCTCCTACCTATCCTAACCCAAATTATCTTAGGATATGCTTTGACACTTGTTCAGGTACTTTATTCACAGTCTTGAAATCATGCATTTTTTGACCTGATTGCCCCTATTTTATCAATTAATGGTGATGTTCATTTTTATTACCGTCCCCATCTGGTCACTACGTTGTTTTTGTATTTTGCGTTTTATTATATCTGAATGTTATGTTGATATAGTTTTTACTTACTTATATTGGTTTTAATTGTCATATTTTTTGTTTGTTTTGGACTTGGTCCCATGTTAGCTGCCCTGAGTCCCTTCGGGGAGATAGAAAAATAAAGTATTATTATTATTAAAGTATTAACAGCTGAAATCCAAAAGTCTCAGTCTCAGGAAGTCAAAAGTCTCAGAGTTTCTATTTCAAAGTATTCATGGAAATATTTTTTATATTTTTGTATGTGTTGATGGAAAAAAGAGACAAAAAGAGTGGATAAGAAAGAAATGCTGTGTCAAACATTTTTTTGTGTGGACAAAGCATTAAATCATGACTGACAAATGGATAACCTTGCTATCATCATTGCTCTAGCCACAGCCCTCTCATTGATTTACTTTATTGCATCTTTATTGATGCATCCATTACAAAATTTCTCAAAAAGAGTGCTCTCTTTCAAAGTACTCACAAATTCAGAGGAAAATATTTGCAGTCTCCAGATAAAAGAGCCAGATCAAAAGTGTGTGTGTGTGTAGAGATAAGGTGTCCTCATCTTTCCTCTTAAGATACTTGTACTTTAGGTAGTTCATTAGGAAAAGCACACTGTGATGATTGCAGAACCTTCGTAGCAGTTGAATTCACTCACAAGGAAATGTTGGACATTTCTTTAATGCTAGGTTACTACTGTACAGCAAAGTTACAAATGAAAAAAAATGTGGGCAACTTCTCAGTTTCAATCCCTCAAACCCCACCTCCTCAGCTCCTGAGATTTCCTCCATCTAGCCTCTAAGTTTTCCCGTCTGAGCTGGTTTGTGTTATCAGTCCTCCTCCTTTAGCTCTGTTTGATTTCTGCCTGTTTCTGTTTCTTAAAATTTACAGGAGCATTACTAGCTTAGCTTTTTGAGAATTCTTTTTCTTTGAGTCCCTTCATCAACATCCAGTCTACTAGGGGTGTGCAATTTTTTTTGTTAGTCGTAGTAAGTTGTATCAAATTTGATAAATTCGTACTTGCAATGTAATATCCAACATGTGGACATGGCCCGAGCCAAAAACTTAAGAATCAAAACTTACAAAATACTTTTTCATTTGAATTTTGTAAATTTTGGAAGCCTCCCAAATTTCCTTCATTTTCAGCACAAAGAAGCAAAGCAAAGCTGAAAAGGCTGCAATTCCTCTTTAAATTAATGGCCTCTCACCATTAGGAGAAGGAAGCAGCAGGGAAAAAGCAGAATTCGTTGGGAAAGAGAAGCACAGAATTTTAAGGAATGTAGTTTGGGAAGGCAAGGAGCCCTATACCAGAGAATTCAAAGGGCTCTGCTCCAAACTACATTATCCAAAATTTTGCTCAGCATCAGAAAGCCCCAATCAGGAAAGGGGAGAGATTTGTTCCTCAGTAGCAGCAGCCAGCCAAAGTTCCAAGAACAAAACAAAAAAAAAACTCTTGAATCTGCAAAGAGTTCTAGTAAGAACTCTGATACTTCTAGTAACTAAATCTCAGTTCTGGGCTGGGAAGAAATCTCTAAATGGAAGTTATATTGATTAATACGGAAGACATTCAATGAGATAGCTGTTGTGGTTATTTAACCATTTTTGTCAAAACTTTAAAAAGTTCCCTAAAATCAGTAGATATATGAATATTTCTGAAAGTAGGAATGAATGCTCTCCTGTTATCTTGTGTCATTGTATTGAAAATTCAAGGGGATAGTGTTGGGTGAGTGGGCTTATTAACAAAAGACCCTCTCCATAAACATATAGCAGAATAACTTATTAACAGCATCATGACCTAGCACCAGTAGCCAAAAGTGATAAAAGAAGAAAAATACAGATACCAATGTTATATCTTCCATAGAGATGTAATTTTATAGCAAAATAATATGGTTGCACCATTTATATATATAAAAAGGTTTCCATAACGCAAATAAAATTCTTTATTCACATAGTAGCCTTCACACTGGTGCTTCTCACATGAAGCTTTACACACCAGGCCTTCTCACACATGAGGCCTTTCTCATACTGAGGCTTCCTCACGCTACGCCTTCTTCATATTGAGGCATTTCGCACCCTCAGGATGACACAAGCTTTGGCCCACTAACTTTAACAGGCTTTGACCTACTCATGTTCCTCAGGATGACATTAGCTTATTTAACCCTTTCAGTGCTTGACTCAGATTTTTGTAATTAAAAATACTTAGTTAATTTTTAATATTTCTGTCAGATAAATCTTGTAGGGTTTTTTTTTTAAAAAAAAAAAATTATTATCACTTTAGACATTCCCCAAAAATCCATGAATGAGTGAAGCATTCTGAAACTTGATGGGCTAACAGTGGTAAATGTGTTCTACCATTGCTGCAAGTTTCCCTTGGCATAAGAAAATGCCAAGGGAAGATTTGAGTTTAGTCTTCCATTCAGTATGAGACAGAAAATAAAAGAGATTCATGATATATGAGACTAGCCATGTATAAATCTTGCCTGATGTATTCATTTGTATCTGTTTATTTTATTGATTCATAACAGAGGATATTCAGGGATTATTATTGATTGAGATTCTTTCCTATCTTATTTGCAGGTGTGCAGAAATAAATTGCTCTTATTGGAGTGGATTCTGGGAATTATATTTGTTCTAAATGGTATGAAAAACATATTACTCAGTGCAATTTATGCATATATATTATTGTAAAATGTGTTATTTTCTATGCTGACAGAAAAAAACCCTTGTTTTATTATTTTATGTGGGATGAGACTTCAATGAAAGATTGATCCCATGGAGACACTGAGTAGTCATCCTTGGATATCAATTAAAGCATATAAAGCTTACAAATCTCTTAGGACTGATACTCACAATTAAAACATGAAGTGGCAGAAGGCTATGCACTATGCCTCTGAAAAGGACATTATTAAACTTGCTAGAAATGTGTGCCAAATGCAGAAGACAACTTTCTGCACAATGCCAATACATGTTACTCATGGACACTGTCATAAAATCATACAAGCTGGAAGACAGCAAAGGAATCAACCAGTCCATTTCCCACCATGCAGGAATACACAATGAGAAGGAAATAAAACTTAAGTAATATAAAATATTTCCTAGTGAAAAGTCTAGCCATTTGGAAATGAAATTTTCCAGGATTCTTCCAGTTAAATACCAAAAAGTATAGTGGCTTAGCAAAAAAAAAAAAAAAAGAGAGAGAGAGAAAAAAGTATTCTTCTAGGATAGAGATAAGATTTATTTAGGGAAATTTCCTAATATTTCCGAAGTTTAAAATGGTAACTGATTTTAGATACTTAGTTGTACTTATAAATAATGGAATATCTCAGGTGTTATGAGTGAGGTTTACGTTTTATCAAGGTGACTATGGTTGGGAACAGATAGAATAGGATCTTACAGTGCTCCTTGATGTGAAGAGTAACAGTGTCCCATCTGTGAAATTTGGCATGTACAATGCCCTCACAATCTAGTTCCATGATGAAATAGTATGGAATTCTTGTGTATGTGTTCATAAGCCAGTCAGACAAAGATATGATGTAACCTAGATTTCCATCCCACTTAGGACCTTATCACATTAACGAATTTTAGTGTCCTGGGATTCTGCTGGAGTTCATCAGACAATGAAGGGCTACTTCCAGTGGGGCTCCATGCTTCCAGCAATGTAGTGAATGGAAAGCAGGCAAGAGGCTTTATGTCCATCCATGTCATCACACAGTTGTTGTTTTTTTTGCCTCTTATCATTCTTATCATATCTTCAACCACAGATCCAGGATCATCAGATGACGCAGGTCATGGCCCCACCCCATCAGTGGGAGAAGTGGTGAGGAAGCATTGAAAGAAGCTTCCTCACCACCACAGTGAGTCTCCTGTCTTTTGGATAGCTCCTGCCTTTTGGCTATGCACATTTTTTATGCTTTCCCTTGTCTGTTGGGAGAAGAGCCAATGTGCCTTGCCCTGTTTCTGCTAGGTTTTACCCTGTCTGATGGGGGAAGCGACAATGTGACAATGTGCCTTGACCCAATTCTGCCACCCTTCCCCCACATGTTAGGGGAAGAAGAGAGGGTGTGAGGCTCACTGAGAGCCTTCATGCAAGCCTTCTGTTTCGCTGGTGATTGCTGGCAAAATGGGACAGAGGGAGGAGGGGCTCATCAGTGTGATGAGGTCCCATATGCAAGTATTGAAAGTTGTTCATGTGCGATCTTGGAGAAAGAGAACATGCTTTTTAAACAATATATTCATACATGGGGAAAATATTTTTTTCTGTAATATTTCCTATGTCTTCTTCACTCTTGTTCTCCACAATTTCCTGTTTCCCTTCCATTTGTGGCACAGTTTCAGTACTTATTATAATTGCAAGATGTTTCTTCTGACAGCTTCTCACTGTTAAGTGCTAGGCATTATGTTGGACTCACTAGCTTCTCAAATAGCAGCTGCATTCTGCCTTTGTCCAGGGAAAAGCAAATTGTCAACTCCCTGTCAAGCTGATGCCACACTGAATTAGATGCTTTGATTCATCAACATTGCCCTAATTATAGGTAAGGTGATACATTAGTGAGGTAAAAATACCAACTATGGTGCAAGGAACATAACCTGTATCTCAGCAATTTTAATATGTACATGCATGTGTTTGTATCAGATCTTGAGAATATATTAAAATGAAATGATTACATATTTCTGGAGGCATCTTAATTACCGCTTAGGAAAATGGGGGACACACCTCTCCAAGTGCTCAGCAAATGGTCTTTATGTTTTTGTTTTGGAAAACGCCCAACACTTTTCAGCCTATGCATACATTTCAATGGTCTATATATATACCTATGCATACATTTCAATGGTGTTTAATGGCTTGTGCAAAAATTTTGGATGTTTTGTAAGTCGTATTAAAATTTGTTAAATCTGTACTTCCAAAGTGATATCTGACACATGGGCATGGGCTATGCCTAAAACTTAAGAATCTAAACTCACCCAATCCTTTTTTGTTTTAATTTTGTAATGCTCAGAAGCTTCCCAAAGTCAGTTTCATATTCATGGCAAGAAGCCATAAATGCTCCATTCCTCTTTAAATCAATGGTCCTTTGTCATTTGAAGAGGAAAAGCAGGGAGAAAGCAGAATTCATTGGGGAAAAAAAGCACAGAACTCTAAGAAATGTAGTTTGGGAAGGCAAGGAGCCCTATGGCAAAGAATGCACGAGGCCCTGCCCTAAACTACATTTCCCAGAATTTTGCTTGCATCAGAAAGCCTGTGATGTCTCATGGGTCTCAGAGTTCTGATCCTAGCGCCATCATGGATAATGATGACAAAAACATGGGTTTTCTGCCGTCTCAGCAAGAGACAGATTTCTTCCAGATGCCTGTTGTTGACGAATCTACCCAGGACTTAATTAGAAGGGACCTTGAATCGGTTTCTCCCAGTGTTTCTCCCCCCTTTTCGAGAAAACATTCCTACGCGGCGAGTCAGGGCCAGAAAGAAATAACAAGGAGAAGTCTCCGATTAGCAGCCAAACAAGACGCTAATTAGCCAAGTTTCTCTTGGGAATTTGCAGGGAGGATTGCAGCTGCAGGAAGATGTGTTTCGCTTCTCTTTCCCTTGGGAAAGGAAGCTTTGGACACCTGCTTTGCAGGAAGATTGAAGCTCTTAAAAGTTACCCACACAGGGAAATCCATGCGGAGTCAAGTGATCAACTTCAGGAGTAACTTCGGCTCCTTTTCTAGTGTAGACTGCGTTAAGTCTACAACCCCAGTTTCCTTGCCTTCGCCGTGCCTCGCTTTGCCTTGCCAAGTTTTCAAGAACTATCTCGTCTTGTTTCCAGCCTTGGATTTTTGTCTCAAGTATCTAGTCTTGTCTCCAGTTCTTGCCTTGGACTTATTTTGAACCTCAGAAAACATTGTTGGACGTTTCCCCACTCTATGGCTTGAAAGTAGAGTGTGTTTCGGTTATGGGATTACAACTTTGAACTCTAATATAATATAATGGACAAAATATTTCTGGACTATATTTGACCTTCTTTGGAAGGTCTATTCCTGGACTACATTTTCTACTTGTTTTTATTCTTCTATAATATTTCCTTAATAAAGATATTAGATTATATTTGGCCTCTGTGTCTGGTTCTTAGTGCTCCGCTGCCTGGGCGTGACAAAGCCCCAATCAGGATAAAGAAGAGATTTATCCCCCCATAGCAGCAGCCAGCCAGAATTCCAATGAATAGTTGAATCTGCAAAAAAAGAGAACTGACTGATACTTCTAGTAGTAGTAATAATAATAATAATAATAATAATAATAATAATAATAATAATAATAATAATAATAATAAATTTTATTCCTTGAAATCAGTGCTAGGCTGGGAAGAAATTGCTATATGGAGCCCTTGGGGATCCCTTCCAATTCAATAGGGGAAACACATTAGTTAGTTTAGAGGTTGGGTGGCCATCTGTCAGGAAAACTTTGATGGTGCCCTTCTGCCCGGAAGAAGGGAGTTGGGCTAGATGGCCCTCCTCCAACTCTAGGATTCTATGAAAATGTAGAATTGATTAATATTGGTTTCTATTTGTTAATATGAGAAACATTCAATGAGATAGCTGTTGTGGCTTTTTAAAAAAGGTTTTGTCAAAACTTTTAAAAAAATCCTTAAAATTGGTAGATATATGAATATTTCTGAAAGTTGAGGGGAATGATTTCCTGTTATCTGGTGTCATTATATAGAAAATTTAAGGAGATAGCTCTTGTAGTTTGTTTTAAAAAAAAGCACCATCATTTATAAAAAAATTTGAAAATTCCCCAAAAATCTGTGGATAAGTGAAACATTCCAAAACCTGATGGGCTAACAGTGGTACACGTGTTCTACCATAGCAAGTTTCACCCCAATATCTGTAAAAACTAGGGAGAAAGGAACCCCTGAATTTTCCCCAATTATAGTAATTATATGCAGTTGTTATAACAAAAAAGTAATGAAATTTTCATCAACTATACTTTAGAAAGACTTTAGAAATGAAATGCCAATGCCCTCTAATTTTGTAATGACATTTGAAACATTTTTTATGGATCACACATGCCTATATACCTTTCAGTCTATGCTACATTTCAATGAGTGACATATAAATAAATAGAAATGGAAATGTAAAACTGAAAATCAAAAGGACCACACATACTAATATAAACATACTTATTATTCACATAAAAATCATAGTTTATTTTTCTATTACTTAAAACTTATACATTCCAATGTAAAATCTAATAACAGACATTTCTACAGGTGAAAATCACATTCCATTTACTGGAGTGAAAAGAAACTAGAGAACGAGAATGTGTGTGATGATGTGTGTGAAACTTCTCCAGGTGGACTGGCTCATATGGGACCATCTTTCCAGAAACAATTAAGAGTGCATTCCACTGGGAAATTCTCTTGCTCAAACCTGATTGCACAATTCCTATTTATTTCAGTGTGCCTTCTGCAGGTAAAGTCCCAGTAGATAGCTTTGCTAATGCAATGGCAGTAGAACAAAATATTTGGCGGATAAATTAGGTCTTGAGTTTACAAAGAGGGAAGAATTGTTCCCAAGGAGTGCAGCATAGAAAATAAGAGTCTGCATATACTAGAAAACTGGCAGCCGCTGGGCCAATCAATAGGAGGCAGGACAAGTTTGTATCATGTGTTACCTTGTTGTTGTTGTTTATTAATATCTTTCTTTTTCTCTCCACATCTTCTTTAATTTAAAATACCTTCTTTAACTTAAAATTTAATTGCTAACCATAACAAGAGATCCACTCAGTTGACGGGAACTTCTAATGTAAATAGTATACTAATGCAAATGTAATTATTTGTTGAGTCTACACCAGCTGAGACAAATAACTGGACCATTGTTGTTTCTTTATTCCTGGAAAGTTGTATTTTCTGAGATTGAGTGTTACTTTTTGCTTTTTAAAATCCTTATATTCACAAATGGGTAGATGGGTAGGCTGGTTGAAATTTTACCGGACTACTAATTTATGTAAATGTATTTTCAAGGATTGAATCGATTCTGTTTTCTTAAAGTATTCTTCTCTTTTATCTAAATCCAAATGTCAAGGTTTATAGTTGATGGGATGATTTTCATGTGAGAGCCTTATGAATGAAACTAAAGGCATTGGTGTTTGGCATCTTGTTTATGAATTACAATCATGTAAAATGGATTTAAGCAATCACAATTTGCTTTATCAGTTGCTGCGAAAGCCAAGATTCTCTTCTGACTACATAAGGACTGAATTCTCCCCCAAAATCTGTCTTGTAAGCAATGCAACACCCCAACACAGCCATTTCCATGTTGTCAGAGAATGGTGGGCCAGACAACAGCTATTGTTCCATAGCTGGATGTGTTGTATCCCTGGAGGTTTCTACAGATGCCTGTTGCAGCACATCAAGCTACAGTAAGATACCTAAATATGTCCTTGATCCCCCCCCCCCACACACACACACACAATCTAACAACAAAAGAGAAATCTCTCTAACAACTGAGAAATGAGGAGGTAGTGCTCACAAGATGAATTTTGGAGGCTAGCATTTGGAGACACATGATCCATCTCCCAGTGCAGGACCTTGGCCAGAAACAATTTCTTGGCTTTTGTACCAATATGCTCACCTAAGGCTTCTCTTGGCAAGACTCTCCAGAGAGGTCACAAAAAGGTGCAGAATGATGAATGAATTATGCAATGCCAGGAAAAACCACTTGCAGATTTTGCAATTCTCATTGTATTGTTTGATACATTCAAATGAGTTCAGTGGAATATGTCCCTTCTATGAACTTCTTTGCAGTCATTTATTGTAAGACTTTGGCTAATAGCCTAAATCCAGCTGGTGGTCCCAACTGAGATGGAAGCAATGGGATCTGCATTTGTGTTGACTTATCAGTCAGCAGTTATTTCAAAGGAATTGTTTAGAGTCTGGATTGGGATCAGACCCTAAAGGTTCTAACATGTCAAAATAGAACCTTTGGGGGCCTTCAAGGACAGATTTGTAGGGTCCATGAGAGCATAGCGGAGGACAGATAGCACCCTCTTGATGCTGCTGATGTAGCTGCTTCCATCAGTAGAAGGACAACTATGGGTCAATGTTTTATGCATCTCTCCTGCTCTATCTGTACATGTGTGACTTAATTATTTTGAATATTTTGCAGTATATGAGCTCTTTTATATCAAACTCTCAAAGAATCTGGAAACAATTTAAATTTCTATAACAATGAAAGCAGAATAAACATTGATTTGTTTATGAATCATTTATACCCCATCCTTAACCACAAAATTTCAGGAAATCAGTTTTAAAAATCTAGATATTTAAACCATAAAGGAGAGAGAGAAAGTGGAGGAGGGTGTGAGGGAGAGGGATTATAGAGACATTTAACAGCCTTTTCTATAACAAGGTGGACCTTAGAAATGCTGTCACAAAAAAATCCTCTCCAAGCCACCACACACTGGTTTATATAAACAGAAGATACAATTGCATTTCATGCACAAAAATAGGTATTAAAAAGAACTCCCAGATATATTGTATAGCCTCTTGAACCACCATCTTATCCATTAGATACTTTAGCTGATGGCTATTGGGTGGACTGGTTTTTTTTTTCTTTGAAAAACTCATATGGGAGGAAATGACTTCAAATACATCTCTAAAACATAACTCTCCTTCCATTATTGTCATACTGGAAACATATCTAAAAGCAGGATTATGTGACATACTGAAAGACTGCTGAATTCACCTATTTGAAGTAAAGCATATTTAAAGCCAGTCATTTCTATATGGATTTTTTTTATTTAGATGCAGTTATTCTGTGGTTCTCCTGATATTATTGACTGCAGGCTACATTATTTATACCCAGTATAGATTTGTTTTTGCCTATAACAGTCTTAAATACATAATTCCCATCTAGGGATAAAGAGAAAATTTTCTGATTTTCCTCTTCTCAACCTAAGAGTAAAGAAATTAAGAACAGGTGGAAACACCCCATAAGGAGAATGGGTAACAGTGGTGAGATTATTCACACTTCAGAATTTGTGTTAGAAAATTTGTCTTTCTTAAAAATTTATTTTTCCTGTTATAAGATGTTACCGTTGTGCAACAAAACAGGTTTTTTTGGTGGTGAGAGAGGGTTTACCCAAAAACACATTTTATATATTTTTGAAAACAAATAGAAGTACAGTAGAGTCTTGCTTATCCAAGGTTCTGTATTATCCAACACAGTTTGCCTTTTAGTAGTCAATGTTTTTGTAGTCAATTTTACAATAAATTGCAAAATTTTGGTGCTAAATTCATAAATACAGTAATTGTTACATAACGTTATTGTGTACTGAACTGTTTTTTCTATCCATTTATTGTAAAGCATGATGTTTTGGTGCTTAATTTGTAAAATCATAACATAATTTGATGTTTAATAGGCTTTTCCTTAATTCCTCCTTATCATCCAACATTTTTGCTTATCCAATGTTCTGCTGGCCTGTTTATGTTGGATAAGTGAGACTCTACTGTACTACTAATAAGCTGCAGAAATCCTTTTATGCTAATACAATGTGTAGAAAACTGTTGAAGTTATCTTTCCAGACAGGAACAAAATAAGCAACAAAGTGCATTCGAATTTATCTTTTTATACATTTTAATAACATGCTGTTTTACAGATGCAGAGAGGATTGTTCTAGTGCTGTATCAAGTTTACCAGCCATTGAAACTTGCATTACCCAGGGAAATTCATTTATGAAATTCACATCACCTTGATTGCTGGCACTTTCAGGTAGAAGATACATAGGGAAATAGCCTTCAGATTGTTTTCAGAAAGTACTTATGTGATAATAATGGATTTCTTAGTGCTAATTTAGTACTGGCCACCAATCATTAGATTTCCAACTGATTTATAATTAAATTAAATAACAAAAAGTCTTTTTTGTCCCCCTGCTCAGATTTGTGCATTATGTCTCAAACACTATTGTGACACATTATTGGTAATAGAGGGTATTAAGTATTGCAGTTACAGATTCATATCTAAGAGTTATGGCTCACTAAATTATCTGTATCCACTAATCCTGTGTAGTCACAGCTCACCCTAACTATTGCAGTCCAGCTGCCTACTTGATCCCTTTATCACCCAAACATCACACAGTTGAACAAGAATAATATGTTTATTAAGAAAAGAGTATCTAATATAAAAACAGTTTCAGAATATATCCATGAGCTAGATTTCCAGGAGTTTAACAAAAAACAAGGATCAACTCTGAATACAAATCCTAAAATCACTTAAGGCAAAAGAAAAGAAACTGTAATCCAGGGGTTGTTGCACTTAAACTAGAATTATATCCAAAAGCTTGAAAGCATGAACTTGACTATAATTGCAAAGGCTTGAAACTTGAAATAAGATTTATAATCCAAACAGGAGACATGGAACTTAAACAGGAAAATTCTAACTTGGTGCTCTCAAGACAGGCAACTTGAAACATCAAAATCCAACGTTGATCTTTGCACCAAACATTGACTCTAATTCCTTTTAAATCTCCCCTTTTGCCTATGACCTCACTCTTTCTCACACCTGTGTTCCCTTTGTTTATCTTTAAGTCTCTGGATTTTCAGACACTGAATTTGTCTCTGTTTCACACTATCCCAACAGATCTGTAAATGCTGGGTTATCTTCTCCACATTCCTTTCAGAGTCAATCCCTGGCCGATTCTCATGAGAATCATTGCCTGTTTCCCTGACAACAGATCATTGCCTGTTTCCCTGACAACAGATCTACCCAAAACATTCCCATCATCTCGAAAAACACTTTCACTTTCCTCCACAGAAACACCAGGCTCAACTGGAAAATCCTCATCCTCATTCTCAGAGGCTTCACAGGCCTTGTCACGACCCAGGCTGCAGAGCATCAATAACCATACACAGAGGCCAGAATCTATCTAATATCTTTATTAAGGAAATATATAAAGTCAATAAAAATAAATGTAGAATATAGTTCAGAAGAAGACCTTTCAGGAAAGGTCAATTATAGTCCAGGGAAACAATGTCCAATATGAAATATTAAGGTCCAAAGTTGTAATCCAGTAACCGAAACACTCACTTTGCCAAGCAAAGTGAGGGGAGATGACAAGGTCCTTTAGTTCATGAAACTTAAACAAGGCTAGGAAATAAACTTGATTCTTGGAACACTAGGCTTAATTCAAGGCAACAAGAAACGAGGAGCAAGAACAGGATCCGTGGTAAATTCGTGGCGAGGTCCGGAAGGCAAGGCTAGGTCCGTGAAGCAAGACAAGGTCCTGGGAAGCAAGGCAAGGCTGGAAACGGGAGTGCGGGAGTAGCGTAGTCCACACACAACCTACTCCCGAAGCTGACGAATTGACTCCGCAAGATTCCTACGTGGGCAAAACACCTAAGTAGGGTCTCGTTTTCCCGCCAAAGAACAATTCTCTGGGGAACCAGAACCGAAAGCCATTCTCTGTGTCCAGATGCATGACTCCCTAAAGTTTCCCATGGGAAGCAGGCTTAATCAGCTGAATGCCTGGCGGCAATCCTAGCGCTCCTGCGAGACGCCTCCTGAGCGCCTTTCTGTTGTTTATAATAATCACGGCGAGAAAATGGGGGAGATTTTGGCTCAAGGCTTGTTTGGCAGACTTCTGGAAGACAAATCTCCTGCAGGTGCAAGGGCTCCAGTTCTGCCTGAGAAAGCTCCAATTCTGGCTGAAACGGTGGGAAACCTAAGTTTTCCTCTTCATCTGTCACAACAGTGTTAGGAGCGGGACTACATGGCCCATGAGTCATCACACTATCCCCCTCCTCAAGGCCCCTCTCCAAAATGGGCTCTCTTCCCGAGGTGCGGGGCCGCGGCTTGGCGGGGTAGGCCTGATGAAAGCGGCGGGCTAAATCGGGGGCATGGACTGTGGAAGCGTCTTCCCAAGAGCGTTCTTCGGGGCCAAAACCTACCCAGTCAATGAGATACTGAAGGCGGCAGCGATGAAAGCGAGAATCCAAAATGTCCTGGACCTCGAATTCCTCCTCCCCATCCACCAAAACAGGAGTGGGGGCCGGCCGGTCTGCATCAGGGCGCACACCATCCGCCGGAAGGAGCAGGGAGCGATGAAACACTGGATGAATGCGCATAGAGCGTGGAAGTTGGAGTTTGAAAGTCACGGGGTTAAGTTGCGCCACCACTGGATAGGGACCAATGAAACGGGCATCTAGCTTCCGGCAGGGACGGTGGGAGGGCAAGAAGCGAGTGGACAGAAGAACACGATCTCCTACCTTGATTTCGGGGCCCGGCTGGCGATGTTTGTCAGCGTGGCGTTTATAGTCCTCCTTGGCTTGATCTAGTTGCTGGAGCAAAAGTTGTTGCACCGCTGTGAGTTCTTGCAGCCAGTCCTCTGCTGCGGGAACTTCTGAGGTTTCAATGACAGAAGGAAAGAAACGTGGATGGAAGCCGTAGTTTGCAAAGAACGGGTTTTTTTTAGTTGAAGCCTGGACACCATTGTTGTAGGCAAACTCCGACAGCGGCAACAGGGAAGCCCAATTGTCCTGCTGATAGTTTACATAACAGCGAAGGTATTGTTCCAAAGTGGCATTGGTGCGCTCAGTTTGCCCATCCATTTGGGGATGGTGAGCCGAAGATAAACGAGAGTCTATGCCCAATAGTTTTTGTAGTGCTTTCCAGAAACGAGAGGTGAATTGAGACCCACGGTCTGTGACCAAACTCTTGGGCAAACCATGTAATCTGAAAACATGCTGAAGGAATAAATCTGCAGTCTCTTTGGCCGTGGGGAGGCCATCGCAGGGAATGAAATGGGCTAACTTGGTAAAAAGGTCCACCACCACTAGGATCGTGGTGAATCCAAGGGAAGGTGGTAGGTCAGTGATAAAATCCGCAGAAATTATTTCCCATGGACGGGATGGGGTAGGAAGGGGATACAGCAGCCCTGAGGGCTTTTCTCTTCTTGTCTTGGAGCGCTGGCATACCGGGCAGGTATTGACATATTTTTCCACATCCTTGCGGATCTTGGGCCACCAGAAATCTCTTAGGATCAAATGCATGGTTTTAAATAGTCCAAAATGCCCTGCTGGCTTGCAGTCATGACACAGATGAAGTGCCTTTTCCCTGCCCGGTCCTGGAGGGATGTAGACGTGATTTCTATAGCAGAGTAACCCATCCTTAAGCGAGAAAGGAAAATGTAGCCCTTGGCGAAGTTGATCTTGAGCCCAGGCATCCGCCTGTTGACTGGCCCTGATTTCCTGAGCACAAAGGGGCCCTGGAGTAGAGGAAGTAGATTCAATTGGTGTGGAATTGGTGTTTCCCACTGTGAGCGTGGCAAAGTTCTCGGGCTGTAGCAATTAGGATTCAAAGGTCTCTCTGCGCCCTGCAGCATATTCTGGTTTCCGTGATAGAGCATCTGCTTGCTTGGTCTGAGCTGGGGTTACATAATGGATCTGGAAGTCAAAACGCTCAAAGAATAAAGCCCAGCGTTGTTGCCTCTGATTTAACTTGCGGGCAGTTCTTAGATGCTCTAGATTCTGATGATCAGTATGGACCTCAATGGGAAATTTGGCCCCTTCTAACCAATGTCTCCAAGTTTCAAAGGCTGCCTTTATGGCCAAAAGTTCTTTTTCCCAAATAGTGTAATTTCTCTCTGGGGCTGTTAGTTGACGGGAGTAAAAAGCACAAGGGTGAAGATGATCTCCCACTGGTTGCAAGGGTACAGCCCCAATTGCCACATCGGAGGCGTCAGCCTGCACAACAAAAGGGGTTTTAGGATCTGGGTGCTGAAGGATTGGCTGGGACGTGAATAATTTCTTTAGTTGCTGGAACCCTTTCTCTGCTTGTTCCGTCCAGCGGAAAGGCTGTTTCCCACGGATGCAGCTGGTGATTGGATCAGACCAGCGGGCAAAGTCTGGAATGAACTTGCGGTAATAGTTCGCGAACCCCAAGAAACACTGCACCTCCTTCTTGTTTGTTGGCGCCCGCCATTCCAATATTGCTGAAACCTTTGCCGGGTCCATGGAGAGCCCTAGTGGCGAGACACGGTATCCCAGAAAATCTACCTCTTGTAGATCAAAGGCGCATTTTTCCAGCTTGGCATAAAGTCCATGATCCCGCAAACGTTGTAACACCATTCTGACGTGGTTCTCATGCTCTGTTTGTGATCTAGAAAACACCAAAAAATCGTCCAAGTAGATGATCAAGAACCGATCTAGATAATCCTGAAAGATATCATTGGCAAAATGCTGGAACGTTGCGGGAGCTCCACATAAACCGTAATTCATGACCAGGGACTCGAATAATCCGAATTTAGTCTGGAAGGCGGTCTTCCACTCGTCCCCCTCCCTGATGCGAACTAGATTATAAGCCCCTCGAAGATCCAGCTTGGTGTAAACCTTGGCCCCTCGAAGCCGGTCTAATAGGTCCGAGATCAAAGGCAGGGGATAGCGGTTCCGCTTAGTGATATTGTTCAATGCCCTATAGTCCACCACCAAGCGTAGGTCCCCTGACTTCTTTTTCACAAACATCACTGGGGAAGCGGCTGGGGATTGAGAGGGTCTGATGAACCCCTTGCGGAGGTTTGACTCTATGAACTCCCTGAGAGCTTCTTGCTCTGGTTCAGTCAAGGAGTAGAGGTGTCCTCGCGGGATCGGGGCCCCCTCCACCAAGTCAATGGCACAGTCATAAGGCCTATGCGGGGGTAGTCTCTCGGCTTCTTTTTCATTGAAAACATCCCAAAAGTCTGAGTATTTCTTGGGTAAGGTGATGATGGATTCAGCGTCTGTGGCGTGACAGACCTTGGCTACAAGACAATGGTTTTGGCAATATTTAGAAGCAAACTGCAGTTCTCTGTTGGTCCAAGAGATGCTAGGGTTGTGGAGTGTCAGCCATGGGATTCCCAAAATCACAGGGAAGTGAGGAACCTCGGTAACAAAGAAGGAAATCTCTTCCATGTGTTCCCTTATCCACATTCTGGTGGGTTCAGACCATTGGCTTACTGGACCTGTCTTGAGGGGACGGCCATCTATCGCTTGCACCACCCGGGCGTTCTTGAAATCGTGGTATTGTAATCCCAGAGAGTCGGCATACTCTCTATCAATGAAATTGTTTGTTGCTCCTGAGTCTATCATGGCATGGATCATGACGGGTCCTTTTTTTGCTGACCACAAGGTGACCACTAGGAGAAATAGGACCCCGGTTGGCGGCTCTTGAGTGGGGTTTTTGACCGGGTTGGCGAGCCTCTCTACGCCCGGTCGCTGGCTTCCCCCGCCGGCTTTGCGCCAGCCGCCTCGGACGTCTCCACGGAGGACGCCGCCGCCAGGCGAGCGGCGGGCTTTCCTTTGGCTGGACACTCTCTGGCAAAGTGGCCCCCGTTTCCGCAGTACCAACAGAGGTTTAAACGTTGGCGGCGGGCCTTCTCGGCAACATCTAATCTGGGAAGCACATTGCCCAACTGCATCGGCACCTCCTCGCTTCCTCTGGGGTATGGGGCTGGTGGCGGGGGTCTCCACATTGGACGCGGCTGGATGCTGGCGGGAGCGGGAGGTTTTGCTCCAGCTCTTCCACTCTGGCCTCGGATCCACTGTTTTCTGTTGGCAAGCATGACTTCAGCTCGTAAACATTGATCAATGAGTCCTTCAAGAGAGTTTGGAGGGTCCACCTTGGAGATTTCCTCCAACATCTCGATGTTGAGACCCTCCCGAAACTGTCCTCTGAGGGCTATGTCATTCCAGCCGGTGTTTTGGGCCAGCACTCGGAACTCGGCTATGTACTGGGACAAGGGTCTGTCCCCTTGGGAAAGGCGCCGGAGTTTGTGGCCGGCCGCCTCTAAATTGTCCTCGATTCCCCAAGTCGCCTTAAGGTGGTCCAAGAAGTTTTGCGCGGAACTTAGGTGTGGGGAGGCTTGATCGAACAGTGCCGTCGCCCAGTTGGCCGCTGGCCCGTCTAGGAGACTGTAAATCCATGCCACCTTGATGTCTTCTTGGGGAAACTCGGCATTACGGGCCTCTAGGTACGCCTGGCATTGGCGACGGAAAACATGAACCTTGGAAGCTTCTCCAGAAAACTTGGTTGGCAACGCCAGGGCAGGGAGACGGGTTCCGCGTTCCTTCAAGCCCCGTATTTCTCCCTCCTGTGTATGGAGCATATCACGGATTCTGTCCACTTCATCCTTGGAGATGGTGTAGCTTAGCGGTTGGGCACCCGGCCCGGCCTAGGTTAATTGGTGCTTAGGGTGGCGGAGTCAAACTGTCACGACCCAGGCTGCAGAGCACCAATAACCATACACAGAGGCCAGAATCTATCTAATATCTTTATTAAGGAAATATATAAAGTCAATAAAAATAAATGTAGAATATAGTTCAGAAGAAGACCTTTCAGGAAAGGTCAATTATAGTCCAGGGAAACAATGTCCAATATGAAATATTAAGGTCCAAAGTTGTAATCCAGTAACCGAAACACTCACTTTGCCAAGCAAAGTGAGGGGAGATGACAAGGTCCTTTAGTTCATGAAACTTAAGCAAGGCTAGGAAATAAACTTGATTCTTGGAACACTAGGCTTAATTCAAGGCAACAAGAAACGAGGAGCAAGAACAGGATCCGTGGTAAATTCGTGGCGAGGTCCGGAAGGCAAGGCTAGGTCCGTGAAGCAAGACAAGGTCCTGGGAAGCAAGGCAAGGCTGGAAACGGGAGCGCGGGAGTAGCGTAGTCCACACACAACCTACTCCCGAAGCTGACGAATTGACTCCGCAAGATTCCTACGTGGGCAAAACACCTAAGTAGGGTCTCGTTTTCCTGCCAAAGAACAATTCTCTGGGGAACCAGAACCGAAAGCCATTCTCTGTGTCCAGATGCATGACTCCCTAAAGTTTCCCATGGGAAGCAGGCTTAATCAGCTGAATGCCTGGCGGCAATCCTAGCGCTCCTGCGAGACGCCTCCTGAGCGCCTTTCTGTTGTTTATAATAATCACGGCGAGAAAATGGGGGAGATTTTGGCTCAAGGCTTGTTTGGCAGACTTCTGGAAGACAAATCTCCTGCAGGTGCAAGGGCTCCAGTTCTGCCTGAGAAAGCTCCAATTCTGGCTGAAACGGTGGGAAACCTAAGTTTTCCTCTTCATCTGTCACAACAGTGTTAGGAGCGGGACTACATGGCCCATGAGTCATCACAGGCCTCAACAGCCAGCAGCCAACTGAATTTCTCTTAAGAGTGACTTAGGAGTGACAGTGGAATTTTGGTACCCACTACATCTTGTTCAAAGACTACCCATGGATACCAAAATCTGTCTGAATATATACAATGGTGTAGTAAATTTGTATCTCTTATATAAAATGATAGAATCGAAGTTAAAATTCAGAAATTTAGGGGTTTGTTTTGAGGTAATATTGTCAAACTATATTGGTTGAATCCATGGATACAAGGGGCCAACTGTACTTAGTTATGTGGATGGAAAGTTTCTAGTGAAAGTCCTTTTGAAGAACATGCCATTGTTTGACTATGTAGATTAGAGATACAAAGAATGTTTGAACAGTCAAAGGAGGGGAGGAGTGGCTTCCCAAGTTTTGGGATACTCCAAAGAGGAAAATCCTTCTCCAGTTGCCTATTTGGCCCCCATTACCCAAGTCTTCAAATACAGTCAGTTTCCATATACACTGCCATATGATCCAATTTCTGATCCCAGATTATCTGCTTTCAACTGGATTATATGGCAGTGTACACATATAATCCAGTTAAAAGCAGATATGGCAGGGTAGATCCAGCCTCAGACTACCTTTTGATTCTCCAGCTAGAGCCACAGCAAGATATTGGAGAGGGGAAGACAAGAGCATCTGAGGATTATGCTGGCTATGTTCTGATAGTCAGTACATAATGCTTATGTCATCCTCTTCTAAGACTTCCAAACATCTCACAACCTCTCAGGAGATCTCAGGGAATGCCTTCATCAACGTGCACTGGCTATGGCAACATAGCTGGTGAATTTCCTCACCTGCCCTCTTTCCATTAGATGACCAAGGCCCCTTCCACACTGCCCCTATATCCCAGGATCTATTTATCTTAGATTATCTGGCAGCGTAGACTCATATAATCCAGTTTAAAGCAGATAATCTGGGGTCAGATCCTAGGATATAGGGCAGTGTAGAAGTGGCCTGAGTTGGGGGGATCAGGAAAAAGGTGAATAATGAGAAACAATTCTCCCACATTAAGGGATAAATGATTCTTCATTCTCCCACATGAGAACAAATAATTTCAATAAGGGCATCCTTACATTCTGGATCATTAGGTTTTGCAATAAGTTATATTCACCACAAGTCAACACTGGATTCATTCCTTTCATTTGTATGTTTTAAAAACAGAAATATTCCTCAGATACCTCATTCATGTTCAAAATGCCAAAAAAAGGGATGTGGAAAGCTCTTGGGTAAACTATTTCCCAGTTATTCTAGAATCTAAAATGCCTTAGTCCATTCTAGCATGGACATTACAGGAATGTGAGGTGAGATCCGGTTCATATATATCTAAGCAGTATTCACAGATAGAAAGAAATCAAAGGACAACATCAAGCTCCCCTAGAAACTTTTCAAGTGCTTTAAGGACATCTGCTTTCAGTAAGAATGAAAAGAGACATAAACACATTTAAGCTTTCAGGCTTCAGAGTAGCTGTTTCCACAAACACTGCCCCTGGGGGAGATTCCTTCACCCAAATGTAATCCACCATCTGTGCTATGGGAAGTGTATGACTACTTTGTGTAACCTGTAGAGATTTATAGAAAACAGCCAATGCCTGAGTATCTAGTTTAGCAGTAACTATTCAGATTTCATTTCCTATGCTGCTTGTTGATTTTAAATGTTTACAGAAGCCAGAATGGATTCTAGTTTTTAATAAATAATCATTTCCATTGTATGCATAATTTAGCATCTGCTTTATTTTTCAAGGCAGTAAACATATTGTTCAATGCTTTGAAGTACACATCAAGAAAGTCATTTCAAGTCAATGAGAAACCGTTTCTATTTTATATCAATTATATCAAAAAGAAATATCATCATATTTTCTTAGCATGGTTCTATACATCCAGCTCATTAGACACATTACTCAGAGATAACATTTATGAATAGTTAATAGACTATAATCAAGCTATATTAAGTATGTTTTTCTTGTTTGCAAAGGCAATACAGATGTTGCAACAGAAAATACCTTTTATTTTACTTTTCATTCAAACTGACCCTCAGAACACCCACTTTGAAATCAATCATGTCTGAATTTCAGAAAAATACATTCATAATGACATTCCTAAAATTGCATGCTAAGGCATACATCTAATTACTACTCCCAGCTGAAATAATTCCATTGAATTAGCTGCTGAATGGTAGACTAAAGTAAATCCTACTAATTTAATGGGTTGACTTTGATTAGGATTTTGATTGGCATTCTCCAAGTTTTCTTCTACCTCACTGGTACTGAAAGATTACTCCAAAATTGTCTTTGTAGATATATGGTTAAAGGTAAGAAATGCAGCACAACACTTTCCTAGGCTTTTAGCATTCCCATTGGAAAGTAATTCAACAAACAAAAGGAAATTATGTTCAGGCCTAGCCATGAGGAGTTATTTTGCATTACACAATTATAGTACAGTAGAGTCTCACTTATCCAACATAAATGGGGCAGCAGAACATTGAATAAGTGAAAATGTTGGACAATAAGGAGGGATTAAGAAAAAGCCTATTTGTAATGAAGTATGGGACTTATTTAATGTAGTCTGTGTCCTGGTAAGTAACAGAGAATCTGTGATTGTATATCACAGGGTGACTGCGGTTTAAAAGTAGCAGAGGAAGAAATTCTAACTACTTTAAGTAAAAGAAGTGACACTTTAGGGAGTTTGACTCACCTCATTCTAGTATTGTAACTGTTAATAAAGGTGCCTCTAAGTGAGAAACAACATTGTAACCATTAAGCTCTGTGCCTGAATAAACTTGTTATTGTTCCTCCAACAGCTAAGCTTCTGTCGCATATATTATAAACCAAGTTGCGTTACCATCTAAAGTGAATAAGAAGAAGAAAGAAAAAATAATAATTAAAAGGTCTCCTCTCTGAGTCTTTGGTGGTTGCATCTTCGCACTATTAAACATCAAATTAAGATTATGATTTTACAAATTATGCACCAAAGCATCATGTTTTACAACAAATAGACAGAAAAAGCAGTTCAATACACAATAATGTTATGTAGTAATTATTGTATTTACTCATTTAGCACCAAAACTTTGTAATGTATTGAAAAATTGACTACAAAAACATTGACTACTAAAAGGCAAACTGCGTTGGATAATACAGAATGTTGGATAAGTGAAGGTTGGATAAGCGAGACTCTACTGTATATCCTTCCACATTGCACAGATGAAAATCAGGATACAGGCAGCTAAACAGCTTCAGAGTGTGATCAAGATGGCAAAAAATATTAAGGAGGAAGGCTTCTGGACTCTCTTTTTATGTCCTTGGCACTAGGCTCCCAATGGTAATTTTGGGGTTCCAGTAAAACAAGAAAACAAGTGAAATTCAGAAGCCCGTTCACTTCTGTTTTGGAGTAGTGCGATTTGGGACATTATCACATGAGACAGGCAAATCAGCATTACAAAGATAACAGTCACATGATGCCGTGTACATCCTGCTACTAGTTTGCCTCTTCTCCATGATTCATAACCCCCAATCTTATGTTACCAACTTAGTGGGATGGGTCCTTTCTGTTTCTGTGTCAGCATGCCAGCAGTAATGTGACACCAGGGGGTAGAATTCTTCCCCTTCCACTCTCCTCCTTGTTATTCTCAAGCTGGAATCAAAATACTGGAATTGTGTGATTATGTGAAGGAGGTAGAGGAGAAACAACCACAGTAGTACATGAAGGTGAGATTACAATGGTGTACAGTAGTATACTCATTGGAGCATGAAATGGTGAATTAATGAAACTGAGTTACTGAAGAATGGTGCAGTTTTGAAGTTGTGCTAATGATCCTGTGGAGAGCGGCAGCTTGGTGTGATAAAGTCCTGAATAAAAAATTAACCCACTTCTGTTATGAAACGAGGAATGAAATTGAATTCTCCAATATCTCCCTATCTTTCTATTATCTCCTGAGCTGAGCAGCTAACGCAAATTGAACACAGGCACATTTTAAACATCTCATTTATAGGTGAGATTTGTCATCAATGCTGTACTCCTGTATCCACATTACCAGACTTCAAGTGGATACATGAAACCATAGATAATAAATAATTGTATTGAAATGAAGGATTTCCAGCCCAAGAATATTTGAAAGAGTACCCCTGATAACTGTTTTCCATGAGTGTTTGGATTATACAGTTGCCTATTGTATTTTCACCTTGCTGTCATCTATTGTTGGGCACCTTCAAATCACTTTAGACCAAAGGTGGACCTATAACAGAGAATGTGACTTTTCCAAAGTCACCTCATGGGTTTCCTTAGCATAACAATTATTAAAACTCTAGCTTTCAGATTTATAGTCCAGTGATTAAAGCACTACACCACACTAGCATTTCCATTTACTAGAAACCTGTCACAGAACTATAAACTGTTACTTTTTGGACTATATTTTTAGAGGAGGGTTGTTGATGCATGTCCAAAAATTCTTTTTAAAAGATTATCTACTGTATCTTTTCACACTTCGCAATAGTTCTCCAGATTGTACTGAGCTAGCATATCCTCCTGAAGATTTAGGATAGATTTCATTCATTGTGATTTTTAACTCCAGATAGATTTTTTTTTGCGCTGGGTGATAATGAACCATCTGAGTATGATGTGAATCCCTTCCTGCCATGAGCACTGTATACTAGCTAGCTGCATGTGTCTACTCCTGGAGATGCATAGACATGTTCATCACATACTGTTTCACATTATATGTGAATGCATGTGTGTAAATAAGTAAATATATAAAAAGAGGTTTAATAGTTTTTGCTTGTGTTTAATAGTCTCTTTCTAGATGAAGAACTTACTTGTTTGAAGTGATTTTATGGATCATTTATTTCTAGACTTGATTGAGAATGTTTGCGCAACCTGTAACATTGTCATTAGACTTATTTTAAATAGATGTTCTTATATTCCTGTTTGGTCATTTTGGATTTCTGGTTATTTGCACCAACAACCTATAACGCAGTGAAAGGACATTGCTCTTTGTCATTTATTATTGTACCTCACTCTAATGGTGGAAATGTATTGTGGAAACAGACAAGTGCTCTTCCTGTACAAATTCCAAAGCCTCTCAGACATAGTTTTGGTACACTTCTTGTTCCTTTACTACAAACTTTCTGATTCCATTTGCAGTCATTAGCACTTTCTCTCAAGGGTCCATTACATGGTCCCTAATCACTGAAGCAATGCAATTTCTTTACACCCTGCTACACCTCACAAAGCAAGGGGCAGCTATTTATGCCAGCTGTTCACCTCCCAGGGCTAAAGATCCAGTTTCACTGAAGTCATTGACTCCATTAAGCCCATATAGTTCTGTGCTGTTTTTCCCTAAGTTTTTTTTCTTCCTCATCCTGCCAACATCACAAGAAGAAGCTGGCAGATGGCTGATGTTCAATTTTACTTTGGGCATTCAAAAGAGAAATACATTCTGCCATCATGACAAAATTAATAGATCAAATTGAGTTTGATGATACCAATATATTAAAGTGATCTGAATAATACTATGCTATATTGGGCTATATTTGTTGTAGAGAAGGAGAAGGAAGAGTTGGGCAAGTAAATGTGTTTAGGTGAGGAGGGCAAAGAAGTAATGCTTGGGAGATGTACTGCCTCTTCCTCCAATTCTTCCATGTGTCCATTCTCCTACAGATCCATTCTGCTCTCATTCTTATCTTTAATAGATCAATTCTTCTATAGGTCCTTATGAGAAGAATATTTCTGTCCTAATATATAAATAGTTTTAGATTAAATGGAACCAAAAACTCAGAATAATTCACTGTCAGCTGTACTGTTGGAGAGGCAACTAGTGCTGGGGCAGAGGAAGTGAAAGAAAGAGGTTGGAGAGATACAACTCTTATCATGTGGCCTGCCACTAACTAATTTACGATCCCTGTGTGCAGTTGGAGATGCTGTCTATCCACAATATTGAAATATGATTTTGTGCCTAAGATAGGCTGCATATGAAATGGAAAGAGAATTCCCTCTATCCTTTTACTCAAACAGCAAATAGTCTTGGGTTAGGTCATAATAAGAAACTGTCATTTATATGTATTGCTTCCTGAGGCTTTACTAGGGAGCATAGACTCATGATCCAAGATCTTGCATTGCTAGATACAACTATGACACAGAATTATTTTGTTTAAGTCATATCTAATGGTGACAATCACCTTCTGCCCAAAGCCCCCTACCTTTTTAGCTTTGCAGTACTCAAACCAAGTGTACTGAGCCATCACTGATTATGGCATTGGAAAATAATATCTACAATGCTTTTCCAATTTTTGGATGTGTTGAGAACAGGCAGCTGGAAAAAGACCCCTGTTTCAATGTACCCCTGAGGGTACTGCAAACATCATTACCCAGTGCTCTGATCTATGGCCCCTTATGAACTCTTTGGTTGCGACACAGCCCCGCTGACAAAACATGACTAACAAATAGAATTCAATTCCTAATTTTTTGGGGAATCTCCACTATGCTGAAAATGTCTTCTTTCTATTCATTTAATGAGAACTTAGATTTTTTGTAAATCATTATTATTTTCTCTAAAACTAAGAATGGTTGATTAATTAATCACCTGTCACTTCATTTATTATATTCTGAATTTTGTTAAAGCTTGAAGTTTTGTTTTTACAAAACATTTTAAAATTGCATAGGAGAATCAGAGAAAGAAGTTTCATATTTATTGATTAAATGAGCTAAATGCTGCATTTTCAAACATATATAATTAAGGGCAGGGAAAATGCCTGTATAGTTGCATTCTTAGCAAGTTCAAGGATGAAACCTTTCTGATAATTTAGTCTGGCATAATTTAATTAATGTTTCTGACATGGTCCTTATGATACAACCATAAGACTTAGCATTTAGCTCAGAAATGGTTATAATAAAACATGACCTTCATTCCCAATGCTCATTTTCGAAAAAATTTGATGGATCTTTTATTAATTAATGTGAATTATGATTTTTTTTTAAAAAAACCTTTATGTGTTGCTTTCACATATGATTCTTGATGAAAATGTTTTTCTGAACTATGGAACCTTTTTATGAAATAAAAATTCAGGAAAGAAATATTGTGATGATTACATAAACTTATTAGCAATTAAATTCATTCACAAGGAAATCTTGGAAATTTCTTAATGCTAGGTTACTAATATACAGCATATATATGAAGAAAACATGGGCAGCGTCTCAAAACCACAAAAAATTCACCTCTCAACTCTTGAAAGTTCCTCCATTCAGGCACCAGGTCTTCCAGTCGGAACCACTTTATGTTATCTAGCACTTTCCCTTGCAGGACTCCAGATGTTTTCATTTTTGACCTTGACTGTGAACTCATGGCATGGGTGTGTTCTGGTGTCTTGAACACCCGAGATACCAGACCATGACAAAGATGTCTAACGTAAACACAGTCTACATTGCAATACAATGCAGTTTCAAACTGCATTATATGGTCAGTGTAGGCTCATATAATGCATTGAATGTCATTATATGAGTCTACACTGATCATATAATGCAATTTCAAACTGTGAAACATGGCAATGTAGGTGGAATCCTAGTGTTATATATGCAATCTGACCCCCTATACATGGATTTGATATCCACAGTTTTTAAACTTCCCCCCACCCGCGCAGCTGGGGGAGGGAAGTGGATTTGCCCCCTCCCAATGAAGGAGAGACTTCTGGAAGGGGGCGGGGCTTCTAGGAAGCTGCCTGCCTCTTGGTTCACTCACTTTTGGAGCTTCGACGTGAGAGGATCCAAAAGTGGGAGCTCTGGTTCTCTGGTGTGGAGGCCTGGGAGATAGGCGTCGAGGGAGAATTCTGTCGCATCTGTTTGTATTGCAGCATTGAGGTCTGTATGGGAATATGGAGAGGCTGAGGCAAAGGAGCCTGGGCTCACCCGGGCTGCCTTCGGGCTTCTCCCTCGACGAAAGCAGATTTTGTTAAGTTTAAAGTTGCCTTCTTCCCCCTTTTGCCTGAGGGTTTTGGAGCGGTGGTGGGTGCGTGCGGGGTCCGCGCGCCTCTGCTCCGCTCCTCCCTTGCTTCATTCAGGTGGCCTTGCAGCCCCCTTTTGCGGTGGGGAAAAGTAGCTAGCTTTGGCCTGGTTGGGGGAAAAGGCATGATAGTGTGATTTGCATGCTTTTTGAAGTGGATTTATTTTCTTTATAGTGTAATAGTAGCTTTGATTAGTGGTATTGAGCCTGTATGTATTTAGCTGGGTTATGGTTCATTTTTACATTGGACGGGACGCGTTTTTTAAGGTCGTTATTTAAGGGCTAACACTTGGGAGTGGTGTTGCTAGGCAGATTTGGGAGCGATGTGGGGTGCGATTTTGGTCTGTTGCTGGGCAGATTTGTAAGACAGTTAAGTTTGGCGGGCTTTTTGAATTTTGCGCTCTTTTTTCTGTCAGTTTTGCTGCGTTTTTTTTTTCTGGGGCGGCCATATTGGACGCCATTTTGCTTAAGGGCAAGTCGGCCATTTTACTTCAGGGCATTTGCAAATTAAATGGGTATGGCGGCCATTTTTATTGAGGGAATGAGGTAATAGATGGTTGGGCGGCCATGTTAGTTGTGGGAATGTCAATAGGCTTAGAGGTGGCCATTTTGGTCCGTCGGCCATCTTTGTTGAGGGCATGGTGGCCAAATGGTCAAATGGTTTTGGCAGCCATCTTTATTAAGGGAATTATGTCAGGAATGAACGGGCGGCCATCTTAGTAGTTGGCATGGTAAATAGGCTTGAAGGCGGCCATTTTTAGTATGGCAGCCATCTTTGTTAAGGGAACGGCGGCCATTTTAGGGAACGTCATGGCAGCCATTTTGTGGAAGTTTTTAATGGGTTTTAATTTGGGCATGCTCACATCGTGTTTGCTTGATGACCATAACAATTGATGGTAATGATTGATTAGTGTTAAATAGCCGAATGCATTAGTGGATAATGGATTATGTGGCTCAGGTATACATTCATTGATAGCATATACAGCTAGATTAATTAATATGCAATTAAGGCGGTCTGATTGATTGATATATGGGCATTTAATTTAAAATATTTATATAGTTTTCATGGGGTAATTTATAATGTTATTTGAGATAATAAATTGTTGAATTGGTGTTTCATAAATTTTGTAGTATTAAGTTAATGAATTGATTATTATATCATCATGTATTTATATATATATATATATATATATATATATATATATATATATGTATGTGCATATTGGTTTATGCTATTATATATTTGAAATCAAATGGATGCTTGGTTGGTTACCTGACTCAGGATGTTTTTGGGCACCTCCGGTTCTTTGGCTTAGAAATGGTGTGGAGTTTGGCTCATCCTAATCTCCTGCCACCCCCCCCCCCCCCCTATTTTCGGAAATATTTTCTTCCTCAATATTGATGCATTCGCTGGTCTTACTGGTTGTCTTATTTTACAGTATGCCACCGAAGAAGAACATCGGGGGGGGGGTCAAAGGGCAAGGGTCCTGTGAAGAAAGTTCCTGCAAAACGCCCTCCTTCCCCAAGTGCTCCGGCAGTTGAGGAAGAAGACTCAGCCCAATTGTTGAAAGCGCTGGTCGCTCGCATCGAGTCGCTGGAAAGAGAGAAAGCAGCGGCTGCTGCTTCGGGAGCACAGATTGGTGGGAGCAGTAACACTGTGCTAATAACGTCCGTATTTTCCTGTATTTCTGCCTTAGAAGGGGAGAAGCGAGCCCTGGTGCCTGTCAATGATGAGAGCCTGGTTGCATCAATGCCGGTGGCCACAGGAGCTGTTCCACCTTCTTCAGAGGCAGCTGTTGAGTCAGGAAGCGCTGCGACTATTTTAGGTAAAGGGGACGCACACACTTTCCCCTGGGGAGCTGCGGATTCTCAAGATCTGATCGCAACCCAAGCTCCTGATGAGCCTTTTCCGTCAACAAGTGGCACCCAATTAGCTATCGTGGCTCCGGTGGTTGTAGCACCAAGTTTGGTTGTATCCTCTTTGGATGCAACAGCTATTATTGAGAACTCATTGTGTTTCTGGGGTACGGCTGATTGGCCTTTGCCTGCCCCAGATAGCCTTAGTGCTACAGCTTTAGGCTCCCATTTGGCCCAAAAGACAATTGATAAAATTTTAAAAAATGAATATATTGATATTTTTACCCTGTATTTCAGGGAACTTGATAAAAAAAGAAAAAGATAATTTAGATGATGAGAGAAAAGAAATTATGAAAAAACGCAAAATGGACCAGAATTGGGGCAACTGGTTCTCTTGTTTTTTAATCTACGGGGGGTTCTAGTGAAGGCTTACCCTTCCAGAGCCCATTCACTGTTTCAGTACATGAACATTATTAATTCGGCCTATGTGAATTTTATAGGGAGCGCTTGGCTCTTGTATGACAAGCGCTTTAGACTTCGTGCGGCTCACTCTCCAACTTTGCGTTGGGATCTGGTTGATTATCAACTTTGGTTGGAAGTTTCAACTCCGGCACGTCCTATTATGGGCGAGAAGGCTGACAGTGGGCACACGATTCAAAATTACAGAGCTGGGCATTTCTTTCACCAGCCTCAATATTCACAGCATCAGAAACCTCAACAACGCTTGCTGTGCTGGGAATATTCTTCTCAGGGAGTGTGCTCTCGGAAGGGATGCAAATTACAGCAAGTTTGTGCCATTGGCTCTGGGGAGCATTCTGCCAAAATTGCAGTAAAGGAAAACCTGGCAAGGGTGGGGGAAAGGGTAACCACGATCCAAAGAGGGGTTTCGGCTCAGGTGGGTTTTCCAAAGGGGCCCAGCCCAATTAATCTAGTTCAGTTGGACTTGTGGTTATCTCGTTATCGCACAGCTAGTTATCTGCGCACTGGGTTTTTTGAGGGTTTTTAGGATTCCTCCAATGGGACATAGAGCCCCTTTCCGAGCACCGAACCTGAAGTCTATTATTGGTATGGAGGACATTGTCCTGGAAAAAATCAATAAAGAAGTCACCGAGGGTAGGGTTCTTGGCCCATTTACTTCACCCCCTACTTCAAGGTTAAGGGTTTCACCTCTGGGGATTGTTCCAAAGAAGGCACCTGGGGAGTTTCGACTCATTCACCATCTTTCCTATCCCCGGGGAAGGTCAGTGAATGACGCAATCCCTGAAGATTTTTTGTATGGTCCATTATACTTCTTTTGATTTGACAGTTAAGAAGGTCATGGCGAGGGGGCCTGCAGCCGAGTTAGCAAAGTGTGACATCAAGTCTACTTTCCAACTTCTCCCTGTGCACCCGATGGACTTTGAACTGTTGGGTTTTCAGTTCAAAGGGTTGTACTATATGGATAGTAGGCTAGAGCAAATTTTTCGTTATTTCGTTAAATTCGTTAAAAATTCGTTTTGTAAGCAATTTTGAATTAATATTGAACCATCTGCTCACTGCCCTTACAAATATTACGAATTTGAATAATAAAAGTACCTTTTTTCGTTTGTTTCTGATGTCTTCGGGTGAAGCTGTAGCCCCTCTGAGAGGAGAAGCCATGTTGGCATGCCTCTCAGCCAATCAGAGCGGAAGAGGGAGGGAGGGAGAGGCATGGACATCGATCTGCTAGCATTTTAAAAAAAATGTTGCTTCAAAAATCCCCAAAAATCAGTGGATGGGTCAAACATTATGAAACTTGATAGGCAAAGAGTACTTAATTTTTGCTTCCATTCTGGCAAATTTCATCATAATAGCTTTCATAATGCAGGAGAACGAAGCCTCTGAATATTGACCATTAATGAAGCAATTCGCCATAACGAGAGAAAAAACTCCATTTCCCAGAAGCCTTAGCAAGCCAATCAAAGTGGAAGGAAGAAGGACAGGGAGGCGTGGCTATCGATCTGCTAACATTTTTTAAAAAATGTTGCTTCAGAAATCCCCAAAAATCAGTGGATGGGTCAAACATTATGAAACTTGATAGGCAAAGAGTACTTAATTTTTGCTTCCATTCTGGCAAATTTCATCATAATAGCTTTCATAATGCAGGAGAACGAAGCCTCTGAATATTGACCATTAATGAAGCAATTCGCCATAACGAGAGAAAAAACTCCATTTCCCAGAAGCCTTAGCAAGCCAATCAAAGTGGAAGGAAGAAGGACAGGGAGGCGTGGCTATCGATCTGCTAGCATTTTAAAAAAATGTTGCTTCAGAAATCCCCAAAAATCAGTGGATGGGTCAAACATTATGAAACTTGATAGGCTAAGAGTACTTAATTTTTGCTTCCATTCTGGCAAATTTCATCATAATAGCTTTCAAAATGCAGGAGAAGGAAGCCTCTGAATATTGACCATTTATAAAAGCATTGGGCTGAAGCAAACGTTTCTCCAATAGTACTATGCCCACTTGCAAACTACAATTCCCAGGTGTTCCAGGCCCTCTCTCCTCTTAACATTCCCCACCCCCTTTTGTCCTCACTTAGAACCATAGCGTCATTGAACAGTAGAGTTGGAAGAGACCTCGTGGGCCATCCAGCCCAACCGCTTCTGCCAGGCAGGAAGACACCATCCAATCCCTCCCAACAGATGGCCATCCAGCCTCTGCTTAAAAGCCTCCAAAGAAGAAACCTCCACCACAGCCCGGGGAGAGAGTTCCACAGCTGAACAGCTCACAGTGAGGAAGTTCTTCCTAATGTTCAGGTGAAATCTCCTTTCCTGTAGTTTAAAGCCATTGTTCAGTGTCCTAGTCTGCAGGGCAGCAGAAAACAAGCTTGCTCTCTCCTCTCTATGACTTCCCCTCACATATTATACATCATGTCTCCTCTCAGCCTTCTTTTCTGCAGGCTAAACATGCCCAGTTCTTCAAGCCACTCCTCATAGGGCTTGTTCTCCAGACCCTAGATCATTTTAGTTGCCCTCCTCTGACCATCTTGACCAAACTTTCATACAGTATGTGAATTCTTGGAAGGTATGAGAAGTTTAGAGAGAAGGAGGAAGAAAGAGGTTTGAATTTTGGACTCCAATTGTGGCATGATTCCCCACTCTGCCACCCACTTGGGCAAGTCACACACTCTCAGCCCAGAAAAGCCAATGGAACAGGAAATAGCACTTTCAAACCAGGAACTAATTTCCTTATTCAGAGGCTGATGGCCATCTGTCAGGAAGGATTTGATGGTGTACTATGATTTCTGTTCCTGGGTGATAAATGTCATTTCCTAATTGGTTCTGTCATAGAAACATGGCAAAATCTATGACACTGCCTGAACTTCGTGCAAGCGACATGGATGGAACATATTATGGTTTGGTCCACCAATTTAACAAAGTTTCAGCCACAAAAACAAAGTTTCTGAAGTAGAACAATGACTTTCACAGTAAAGACAACCCAATGAAACAGGAAATAAGACTTTCAAACCAGGAACAGATTTCTGCAATTATTAAAAAATGGTTTATTATAAAAGCTATGAAAATTCGCCAAAAATCAGAGGATAAGGGAAACGTTCCAAATTTTGGTGAGCTATCAGTGTTAAATGTGTTCTACCACTGTACCAAGTTTGAAGAAGATCACTCAAAAAATGAGGGCGGGAGAGTCCTGTAAAATCTCCCCTCGTGCTGTTTTTTTTGGCCACTGCGCATGCGCGTCCGCCATTAACGAATTAATTTAGAAAATAACGAATTTTCGTTAATTTCGAATTTTTTGGGGGGCAAAATTCGGAAATGACATCAGAAACGAAATGCTGGCGCCCCCTACTTTTGAAACGAGTTTAGAATCAATTTTTTCATGGATCGCTCAAGCCTAATGGATAGGGCTCTTCCCATGGGCTGTTCAGTTTCTTGTGCTGCTTTTGAATCTTTTAGCACCTTTTTGGAATGGGCCCTTAAATCAAAATCAGGTTTATCGGGGGTTGTGCATTAATTGGATTTTTTATTTTTGGGGAAGTCAGGATCTGGAGAATGCGAATTTCTTTTGCATTCTTTTCAGGAATTGGCTGATCAGTTAGGGGTTCCCTTAGCTCCTGAAAAAACAGAGGGCCGGTTACTAAATTGACCTTTTTGGGGATCGAGCTTGATACAGTTCAGCAAGCTTCTAGACTACCCAGGGAGAAGGTAGTAAATTTAATAGACAGGATTCAAGCATTCGTTACCCATAACAAGGCCACATTACGTGAGTTCCAGGAAATTATTGGGCATTTAAATTTTGCATACAGAGTAATAGCTCCTGGGCATGCCTTTTTGCGCAGACTCTGCGATGCTATTTCTAGAGTTAGACTTCCGCATTATCATGTGCGGATTACTTGCGGGATTAAGGCTGATTTGGACATATGGTTACAATTTTTAAGTCAATTCAATGGAATTTCGTTTTGGAGGCAGGACTTTTTGTTGAAAGACGCCCTTCAGATAGCGTCTGATGCTTCTGGAGCCATCGGCTTTGGTGTATTTTTTAATGGGCATTGGTGTGCTGAGCTTTGGCCCAGGGAGTGGCACACCAGGGGTATAACATCTGATTTAACATTTTTGGAGTTTTTTCCAATTTTAGTAGCTGTCACGCTGTGGGCAGATCAAATGACAAATTCCACCGTCCATTTTTGGTGCGATAACCAGGCCACGGTGCAGGTTATCAATTCGTTAACATCCAAGTCAGTCAGACTGATGGAGGCTCTGAGAATTTTTACACTCCACTGTCTAAAGTACAATATATTGTTTAGAGTTTTTCATATTGCAGGGACAGATAATTCTCTCGCTGATGCTCTGTCCTGTATGCAGATGGATCGCTTCAGGCAGCTGGCCCCCAGCGCAGATTTGCACCCCCAGAGCATGCCGGTCCATCTTTGGAAAATTGGGAACAGTTCATAGTCAGGGGCATGAGGTTAGCCCTGGCTGCGAATTCCAGAGAAGTTGACCCCCAAATTCTTTACAGGTTTTTAAAACAAATTTGGCTGCAGATTGGGGAATCCCAATTCAAATATTTGTTGGTACAGGTGGCAGTTTTCACAACCCCTTTTTTAGAGCCCTTCGGGTTAATGACTTATTAGCAGCTTTGAAGGAGGATTAATTTCGTGAAGCATCTTAATTTTAGAGCCATTGCTTAGCTGATAATAGGACAATTTTGGCCTTGGCGTTCAAGGGGTAAGAATTTTGGGGATTACGATCCAGAAATTTTGTACGTATTTCTTTAGAAGCGGAGCCATTTACACCCTGTTGCAATGAATTTTTCAGTGGGTAAAGTTAAGCCTTGAGGAAATAGAAGGCTGGAGCCTATCAGGCATACCTAAGTTATGTGCTATGTTAGTTACACTGATTTGTCTTTGCAGAACCTGTTCTGTTGGCAAATAGACGTCGCGTGCTGATTCGTGGGCACAGCTACGTACACTGAGCTGAGCGACAGGGGCACAGGGGTTCCTACGGCTAACTTCGCAGCCTTGCTTCCATGGCATTCGTGGAGAGGAGGGGAAGAAGAGGCCTTTTTGTGCTGTTAATGATTTGGGTCTGCCAATGGACAGGGGCCTGTTTTATGCAAGTTTATGAATGGCATGCACAAGGTGAAGGAGTGCGCTCCCTCAAACACGCTTGTCATAGCCCTATTTGTACAGGTTCGATTGGCATGCACAAGGTAAAGGAGTGTGTTCCCTCTAGCAAGCATGTCATGACAATGTTTGTACAATTTTTGAATGACATACACAAGCTTTGAGAGGTTTGGCCTCAAACTGGCTTAGCAGGGTCAGCAATCATTCCCAGGTCACGCTGGCCACATGTCGATGGCAAAAGTTGGACAAAGCAAGAAAGCCTGTCAATCAGGCCCTTCGAAAAGTTTTGGAAAATGGCATGGGTTACTATATCCCTCATGACACCATTAGATTCAATTATTCGTCGATGTATCGGACTAATGGGATCCATCTGTCCGAACTGGGCAACCAAATTTTCTTAGAGGATCTGCAGAAAGGAATTAGGGAAATTCTTGCGAATTTGGTGGGGGTCAGGAGCTAAATAGACATTTGCTCCTGAACTGTGGTGGAATGCTTAGGGGAATCTCTTATTTTGGTGTGCACCACAAGGCACCTCTGTTTTGGTGTTGGCCAGAGGCGTGAATCCTCGCTTAGGGTTTGTACAGTCCCGGCGAGGGTGAACGATTATGGCCTTGGAATGGGAGACTTTGACCTCATTTGTTTCGGAGGCAAAACTCTCCAAAACATTCCCCTTTAGGTCATCCAGGTTTAGATAGACTGGTGACCTGGTGTTTCGCCCTAAATTCAGTCTTAATGGATGGTCGGGTATGACCACTGATATTGGCTTATGCCTTACCAAATTCTTAGTTGGCTAAGGATTTTTGGCCCTAGTTCCAAATTAAAGTTAAATAGGTAACTATCAATAAAGTTGCCCAGTTTTAAACCCAAGTTTACTTGTCTTGTCTCGTTATTTCGGAGGGTTGGGGGGCAAATTCACACACACTGCAAAAATATACATCCCAGAGAAGTGTTTTTTGGTCTCTCTAGGTCCTCCAGTCAGATTCTATTATAGTTTACCACCCCCAAGTACAAGTACAAACAAAATATATGGCTTGGCATTATCCACAGTTTCAGGTATCCATGGGGCCATGGAACATATCACTAGTGGATAAAGGGGCCATACTGCATATTTGAAAGACTCCCTCCTTTCATATGATCTTTGCAGGAATTTAGCATAATTGATGCACTCACATTTGCATGTTTTCGAACTTCTGGGTTGGCAGAAGCTGGGGCTAACAGTGGGGGCTCTCTCCGCTCCCCCAATTCAAACCTGTGGCCTTTTGGTCCAGAAGTTCAGCAGCTCAGCGCTTTAACACGCTGCACCATCAGGGGATATTATTTTCCTAAAGGTTGTGAATATACAATATTTCTGATTGGTTTTTTTTGTTTGTTGGAGGCAAGTATGAATGCTGCAATTAGGAAAAATGATTAGGATGTAATGGCCTTGCAGCTTTAAAGCCTGGCTGTTTCCTCCCTGAGTGAATTTTTTGTTGGGAGGTGTTAGCCGGCCCTGATTGTTTCCTGTCTGGAATTCCCTTGTTTTCAGAGTGGTGTTGTTTGCGATATTTTATGTGCTTCTACTGTCTGTGGCCCTGAGAAAACAGAGGATTTTCCAGACTTTGATGATGGGAATACTTTGTTGGGAGGTGTTAGCTGGCCCTGATTGTTTCCTGTCTGGAATTCCCTTGTTTTCAGAGTGGTGTTGTTTGCGATATTTTATGTGCTTCTACTGTCTGTGGCCCTGAGAAAACAGGATTTGCCAGACTTTGATGATGGGAATACTTTGTTGGGAGGTGTTAGCTGGCCCCGATTGTTTCCTGTGTAGAATTCCCCTGTTTATTTACTGTCCTGGTTTTAGAGATTATATTGTTCTGCATTATTCTATCCCAGTGGGTGTTGGGTAAGTGGGTGTTGGGTAAGTGAGACTCTACTGTAAGGAAGGAAGGAAAACACTTTTTCTCTCCTTATCTCTAAGCTTCTGAGAAAGGTGAGTTTGGCTTTGTTTTACATTCTGCCTCCTAATTTCAAGATGGCACAATCTGGAAAAACCTTCATCTCCCACATTCTCCTCTGAAGGCGTCTCTGGCCTATGCTTGTGGGAACTGATATCACTTTCTTCTATTGCTTGGGAATGGCCAGGAGATTCTGAAACATCGCCCTCCAGGCCCCTGCTATCTTCAAAAGGCTCATCAGAAATTATAGGTTGCAACCCATCATCTCCTTTCTCATCCTCTAAGCAGTCAGAAAGCTCATCTGATGCTTGCCAGGCTACAATATACACAGTGTAGAGCATTCTTAGTAGCAAAACTAAATTTGTGCAACTCTCTTTCCAGAGATATCATACTGGTTCAATCTCTGCTTAGCTTCTGGTTTTGTATAGCCACCAGTCTTTTGTTTTTAACTGTGTATGTTTTCGCCCTGGTGGCTAAATGTGTTAAAACAGTAAGCTGCTGAACTTGCAGACCAAAAGGTCCCAGGTTCAAACCCCAGGAGTGGGGTGAGTGGCCGCTGTTAGCTCCAGCTTCTGCCAACCTAGCAGTTCGAAAACATGCCAATGTGAGTAGATCAATAGGTACTGCTCCAGTGGGAAGGTAACGGCGCTCCATGCAGTCATGCCGGCTACTTGACCTTGGAGGTGTCTACGGACAATGCCGGCTCTTCGGCTTTGAAATGGAGATGAGTACCAACCCCCAGAGTCAGACATGACTGGACTTAACGTCAGGGGAAACCTTTACCTTTACCTATGTCTTTTAAAGATTGGCCTAATGTTGTTTTGATCTGGCTCCCCTCCTCATGGCACAGTTGTAACATTATTATTCTATTTTAACTGTCTTAGCCTCATTCTGTTGAATCATGGGATTTGTGGTTTGGTGAGGGGCACTGGACTTCTTTGACTGAGGATATGAGATACCCCTCCCTTACACATTCAACTCTGGATTTCATGCCGAGACCACTTTGACAGGTGCAGCTCAGGATTTCATGGTTGCCATGATGACCATGGGGCTGACTCAAGTTATATCTGGGCCCACACATCAGGCGGGACACACGCTGGACCTCGTCTTCATTGTGGACGGTGGGACAGTCAGAGTGGAAGAGCAAAATATTCTTCCATTGTCATGGTCTGACCATCATCTGATCTGTTTGAGTTTCGCCGTGTCTTCTAACCTCCGCAGGGGTGGTGGACCCATTAAGATGGTCCGCCCCAGGAGGCTGATGGATCCGGATGGACTCCTGAGGTCTCTTGGGGATCTTCCTGTTCTGGAGACTGGCGATCCTGTTGATGTCCTGGCTGATCGGTATAACAGCCAGTTGGCTAGGGCACTTGACACGATCGCTCCCGAACGTCCTCTTTCGCTGTGTAGAGTCATGTCGACTCCTTGGTTCACTGAGGAGCTGGCCGTGATGAAGCGTGCGAGGAGGGGACTAGAGTGCATCTGGAGGAAATCTCGGGATGTGTCTGACCAAGCACGGGCTAAAGCCGCTATTAAGGCTTACTCCGTGGCTCTGCGAGCAGCCAGGAAAGCTTTCACGACTGCCCACATAGCGTCTGCGGCCAAGAGGCCATCGGAGTTGTTCCGAGTTGTTGGGGAGCTCCTGCGGCCTCCTGAGACCCAGGGGCTTCCTGATGACTTGGCAACTAGGTGCAGCGATTTTGCGCACCACTTTGCAGGCAAAGTTGCTCAGATACGCCATGAGTTGGACTCCAGCTTAATTGTAGTTCCAGCGGAGGTAACCGAGGCACCTGTCTGTCCAATTTTGTGGGATTCTTTCCGGCGTGTTCTTCCGGATGACGTGGAGGGGATTCTTGGGTCTGTGAGGGCGACCACTTGTGCTCTGGATCCTTGTCCCTCTTGGCTGGTTAAGCAGGCCAAAGAGGGGTTGTTGGATTGGTTTGTGGCTATAATAAATGCCTCCCTGGGTCAGGGGTCATTTCCATCTTGTTTTAAGCAAGCGGTGGTAAAACCGTTACTAAAAAAGACCTCGCTAGACCCATCTGTATGTAACAACTACAGACCAATTTCCAACCTCCCGTTTTTGGGCAAGGTTCTGGAGCGGGTGGTGGCCACGCAGCTCCAGGAGTTCCTCGATGACACTGATTTTCTGGACCGCTCGCAGTCTGGCTTTAGGCCTGGGCACAGCACTGAGACGGCTTTGGTCGCCTTGGTGGATGACCTCCGCAGGGAACTGGACAGGGGGAGTGTGACCCTGCTGGTTCTCCTGGACATCTCTGCGGCTTTCGATACCAACGACCATGGTATCCTTCTGGGGAGGCTCTCCGGGATGGGACTCGGTGGCACTGTTTTGCAGTGGCTCCAGTCCTTCCTGGAGGGCCGTTCCCAGATGGTGAAGCTGGGGGACACCTGCTCGGACCCCTGGCCTTTGACCTGTGGGGTCCCGCAAGGGTCTATTTTATCCCCCATGCTTTTTAACATCTACATGAAACCGCTGGGAGAGGTCATCCGGAGTTTTGGAGGGTGTTGCCATCTCTACGCAGATGACACACAAATCCACTACTCGTTCCCACCTGACTCCAAGGAAGCCCCTCGGGTGCTGAACCAGTGCCTGGCCGCTGTGGCGGACTGGATGAGGAGAAACAAGCTGAGGATCAATCCTGACAAGACAGAGGCCCTCCTGGTCAGTCGCTCGTCGGATCGGGGTATTGGGTGGCAACCTGTGCTGGACAGGGTTGCACTCCCCCTGAAATCACAGGTCCGCAGTTTGGGGGTCCTCCTGGATTCAGCGCTGACACTTGAAGCGCAGGTGTCGGCGGTGGCCGGGAGGGCTTTTGCACAACTCAAACTTGTGCGCCAACTGCGACCATACCTCGTGAAGTCTGACTTGACCACGGTGGTGCATGCCTTAGTTACCTCTAGACTGGACTACTGTAATGCGCTCTACGTGGGGCTTCCCTTGAAGACGGCCCGGAATTACAGCTGGTCCAACGTTCGGCCGCCAGACTAATAACGGGGGCGAGTTACAGGGAGAGATCTACTCCCCTGTTTAAGGAGCTCCACTGGCTGCCGTTCAACTTCCGGTCCCAATTCAAGGTGCAGACCATCATTTATAAAGCCCTAAACGGTTTGGGACCCGCCTACCTTCGTGACCGTATCTCCTACCATAAACCTGCCCGACCTCTCCGATCATCAGGGGAGGCCCTCCTGTCGCCACTACCTATATCTCAGGCTCGCCTTGTAGGAACAAGGGAGAGGGCCTTTTCTGCGGTGGCCCCTCGCTTGTGGAACTCGCTGCCCATTGAAATCAGGCAAGCCCCCACCCTTTTAGCCTTCAGGAAAGATTTAAAAACATGGCTCTTCCGGTGTGCTTTCGGAGAGTAAATGTTCTATGCTACTCCCCCCCGATATTTACCCTCTAGACTGGTTCACTATCTGATGTCCCGTCCCTCGAGGTTTTATTCTGATCCCTTTCTCACCCAGAGTTTTAATTTTTAATCTAGTTTTTAAATGTAGTATTCATGCGGCCCGCTCGTGTTATATTGCTGTTTTGATCTCATGTTGTACTGTTTATTTTATGTAATGTATTATTTAATTGTATTATGTTATGGTTTATTGTATTGTCTTGGGCATGGCCCCATGTAAGCCGCCCCGAGTCCCCATTGGGGAGATGGTGGCGGGGTATAAATAAAGTTTTATTATTATTATTATTATGTATTTAAAGATGGAGAACGCTGGTACTGTCACCTTCATTTCCACTTACTTTTGAATTTCAAAACACTCAAATTCTGGATATGAAGAAATTTGCAGGTCTTAGCAGATTCTTCAAAAACAAATGAATATGGAACACTCTTCCACATATATCACTCTTCCACATATACCACTCTTCCACATATGCCACTCAAATGTAGGTGGGATACCTATTCCTACATGGGCAGTAACTTGTTCTATCCACCTATCATATAGATTTTAAGGTTAGGAGCCTATTAGGGAAATGTGGTTTAGCACTAATGTGATTCACTATATAGGAGTTCAAACTAGATTTTTGATTTCTATGCATTTAAACAATTCATAGAAAAACGTGTAAGTTTCAGTTTTCCTTAGAACTAGCTTTTAAAATCTAATGTTCTTTCTTTCCCTGATTTCATCATTTTTTTCACATTTTGTTAAGACTTTGTGAAAAGTGGACTAAAATGAAATATATGCATTTCTAGCTGTATAAGCGGAGCTTTTTATCTCTGGTGCTCTATGTGTGTTATCCTCTAATAATCACTGTAATCTCTATATGAGAAGTCATATGAGGGTGCCTGCCATAGATGTGGGTGAAACATCAGGAAAGAATACTTCTGGAACATGGCCATACAGCCTGGAAAACACACAATCCCATTGTTGTGCCATGCTATATTATCTGAAATAATAATCTATTAAATTAGAAGCGGTTTTAATCAGTAATGTATTTTTGACTTAATATTTCCATTATAGCATTCATGAATGTTTGTTATACAATTTTCACCACTAGCCAAAATACAATATTTCTGAATTTTCCAAAATTTCCCACATTTGGGACTTTTTAATGAACATGTCAATAAAATTTATTTTGTGAAAAAAACCTGTTTTGCACAGAATTACTATTTTCTGTGCAAACCCCCTTTAAAAACCAAAATATAATACCTTTTTTGGCAAAAGTTATCCTAAATAGTAGGTACCATGTTTCTACGTGTTGTCTCAGTTCTTCAGAACACTGTTTCTTGCATCTCTATATTATATCTGTTTCTTCTTCTTCTTTTTTTTTAAAGATTGAGTTTGAGATAACTATAAACTAATTCAGTTTCTCCTACTTTTGATAAATAGAACCAGCTCCAAGTAATCAGATATAGGACAGGGGCCCATTCAGCCTACATACTAATAACACTATTTATCTAATTTAAATATAATGATTCTTCTCAGTGAGATGCTAGAAGTAATGCTTATATGTAGTTTTTTTGGTTCTGAGTAATTTTGATCTCAGCCATAATTAGTCAAACATTTCCTAAAGGGTCAGCTTAACTATAATTGATTCAAGGACACTTCATCTAATTCATGGGTGGAAATAGAATCATAGAGTTAGATGGGGCCTTATCAGCCATCAGGCATGAGTCATCTAAAGGATCCTCCAGCCTTTTTTTGAAGACATTCTGAATTGCTGAATTCTTCTCACTGTTAAGGAATCCCTTCTAATGTTAAATCGAAATCTACTGTCCTGTTACTTCAAGCCATTAGATCTCAGGTAGCAGAAATGTGTTACCATCTACATATAGTTATATTGCAAATACCAGCATAACCAATAGTGAGTAATGTCTCAGAGTTGTAATATAACACGATTTGGAGGGGTGCAAGGTGCAAACCTATTTCAGCTTATGCCCAGAAATTGGGAAACCAATTGTAAACTGTCAATCATTTTTTTTGTTTTGCAATTTCTTTTATTAGAACTATACTTTAACTTCAGATTCATCCTAGATAGATGTTACCCTTTGTGGCCCATATGATTGTAATAAGAAACTTTGCTTTAAACTGCATGATGTCTTCCAGCCATGAACTTGATTAGGATGTACTTCAATTAAGATAAATGAGGGTTGCTGAATCATCACTTTCACATGTTGAGATCTGCATTTTTGAAACACTGCTAGAAGTAATGAACATTTTCAATTTTCTTAGAGAAAGCACAAATTAAACTGGTGCAGCATTGCCTTTCCACTCAGGCTGATAGTATATGCACCTATTTATAGCAACAAGACTGGGATTTCATTATATAGAATTCTGTTGGTGCACTAGACTGGTGTTCTTAGAAATGAAAATAGAAAAAAATGTAGGTGCAGCATTCATAAAGAAAGAAAGGTATTAGAGAAATGGAATGCTCAGACCCAGAAAGTTTTAGAAAATGTGATAGCATTATATACCAAGAACATTTTGAGCAGTATTTGCTAATCTGGTTCTTACATTGCCTCCAAAGTAGTATAGATGGAGACTGGATAGCAGAGATCAGAGTCATAGCCATGAAGTGCTTGATCCTTCCTTTTGTGCTGCAGTGAATATTCTCTAAGGCTTTTAAAAAAAGTTATTGCAAAGCAGGCAGTGTGAATTATACACAGGAAAATTCACAGGATGCACAAGCATCCTATCCATCATTGGTCATACAGCAATGAGCTCATACAATGAGTAAAGAACTATTAAGCTGTCATTTTTATTTTAAGACATAATGAAGTAAGGTAAATCAAACTCGGATTTTCTAAAAGAGGTGGGTTGACTTCAGTCTTGTGTGGTCTACTTTAAAAGGGGGAGAAAAGAAGCAATTCTGATCAACTAAATTGTCTGAAAGCATTGCTGACCTCTGCTAACAAATGTACCCCTTGACTTAGAACACTGAAATGATGCTTTCCTTTCTCAGATGACTTGAATGAGGAGTAGGAAACATTTGGACCTTCAAATGTTTTGGCTACAAATTTATAGCCAACATGGTTAGGGTAAGGGATTGTGACAACAGGGATTCCAACTTATGTGACCCTGTCATAGAGTTTTCTTTGATAGATTTGTTTAGAGAGGGTTTGGCATTACTTTCATTTGAAACTGAGAGAATGAGGGTTTCTTTGATTAAGTGGGGACTCAGATGCCAGTCTCCCAGAGTTCTAGTCCAACATTCGAACCACTACCATTCTGGCTCTACTAGTGACAGGGAAGTGAAAATATTTCCAGAATAATTTATTATTGATAATAATAATACTCTAAATAAGTCACTAAACTTAATCTTCATATTGGCTTGAAATTATGTGTTTTTACCTTAAACTGCACTCATAAAAATAAACAAAAATCTATCTTATTTTTGTATATTTTGTTAGAATTATATGATACAGAATAAACATATACTAAAGAAAGCATTCTACATACCATGTAAAATGAAAAAAGGAAAGAATTAGAAGGAAAAAAAATAGAAAAAAGAAAAAGGTGGAGAAAAAAAGTCTACTTGACTTCCAATCTTTTCTATACTGCTATAACTAAATCCTAATTAATCCCCCCTGTATTTTAAAAGTAACCTAAGATTCATATCTTTATATAATCTCTCAATTCATTAGTACACATATAAAATACAACTTTCCATATTAAGTAGTTATTCTATGTAAAGTTAATAAAAGTTTAGCCCCTATATCTATCCATTAATAATAATGATAAAAACTTCACACAGAAACAATCTTCCATTCTACCAAATTCTTATAATCCAGAAATGTTGAGCATTACAATTTACACTTTAAGACAGCTATTATATATTATTAGGGTGCCACTGGATTTAAATCTTTTCTATGACTAAAATAAATTAGCCACCTTATACAATTCCAATTTTTCCCACAATGTAACCGCAACATGAAAAATTATACACTTTGTCAAATAAAAAAAATCTGCTTTTAACTCAAACAATATAGTAATGACCACTCTCAGAAGTCAAAAGAAAAAAAGAGACCAATCCTACATCAAAACAAATCCTTTACATCAGTTTTCATCTAAATTATCTTAATCCAAACATGTATTTTCCCCCAACGATTGGCAAAATATGCATTAAGGTAAGCATTTTACATTTAACTGCTGTCAAGTTAACTTCTACTTATAGCAACCCCATGAATGAGAGGTGGCCAGGAAGGCCTTTGCAGAACTATAACTTGTACGTCAACCGTGACAGTTCCTTGAGAAGCCATATCTGACTATGGTGGTACACACCTTAGTTACACCCTGTCTGGATTACTGTAAGAGCTGTAGCCAGGTTGCTAACTGGGTCTAGCAACAGGGAGCAGACAACCCCCCTCTTCCAGCATCACTACTGTCTGCCAGTCTGTTTTCGGGTACAGGAAATAGTGCTAGTTATGACCTTTAAAGCCGGTTCAGATCTAGGCTATTTGACTGACTGCATCACCTTGTACAAACCTGCCCAGGCCTTGGGATCTTCAGGAGAGGCCCTTCTCTCTGTCCCACCTCCATTGCAAGCTTGGTTAGTGGGAACAAGAGAATGGGCCTTCTTTCTCAGAGGCTGCCCCACAATTCTGAAGCCCCCTGCCCAGAGAAGACAGAATGTCCCCCTCTCTGATGTCCTTCCTGCGGCAGGCTAAAACTTTTATTCAGGCAGACTTTTAAAGAAGGTGGTTTTAAATATCAAGTCAGGGGGTACTGTGATTTTTAACTCTGAATATGTTTTAATGGATTTAACTGTGAATTTTTAATACTGTTTATATTTCATTTTGTTTTAATGATTGCATATTTGTATATTTTTTATTGCATGCTAATGCTTTTATGTTAAGCTGCTTTGAGTCTTCTTTGGGAAAGATAAAGTGGGGTATTATTATTATTAAGAGGAAGACCACATTTCAGATGGATAGGCTCAACCAAGGAAGTCACGACTCTGAGTCTTTAAGACCTGAGCAGACCTGTTGCTGATAGGATGACTTGGAGGCCTATTATTATTATTATTATTATTATTATTATTATTATTATTATTATTATTATTATTAGCCTCCAAGTCATCCTATCAGAAACAGTCCTGCTCAGGTCTTGCAGACTCAGAGTTGTGACTTCTTTGGTTGAACCTATCCATCAGAAATGTGGTCTTCCTCTTTTCTTACTGCCTTCTACTTTACCAAGCATTATAGTCTTTTCTAGTTAGTCATGTCTTCTGTGCTCAAACTTTGATTTAAGTGTATCTTATCTTCCTATTTAATTAGCCCATAAATGATAATGAGTCATACTCCAATACAGCCAGCATGGTATAGTGGTTTGACCATTGGAATTTGACTCTGGAGACTGGGGTTTGATGTTCTGCTTGGCCACAGAAGCCTACTGGTCCCCCAGAGTCCTAGCCCAGCACTCAAAACATTAAACACGACTTGCTCTACTGAGAGCCATTAATTAGAGCTTCTCTCAATTTTTCTAAATTTGCAATGTTAAAGTCACTTGGACATATATATATATATATATATCCATTTGGAAAGATGTGAATTTTAGCTTCATCTTTTTTTTTAATGCACAGTGGGAATCTTTGTCTTTACAGATGATATAAGATTGAATTGTCTGGCTCCTTCAGATGCCAAACGCTGTACATTTATATTCCCAGCTCATTACCAAGCTCCTGCTCAGCCACATCTTCACTGTACATGACAGATTTATTTGATGGCTTCAATAATGCAAGATAGAAGGCGACTGACATATGTGGATGGTTCACTATTGCTTTTCACTGAAGCAATTGACTACAATCAGTTCCAGACAGCATCAGTACCCATCACTTTACAGCTCCACCACAGGACCATAACCTTGTTGAAAACACTGAAAAGAGGAGAGGCAGTAATAAGGAATGAGGCTTATATAAATAGGTTTCTTTACACAATTACAAACTCATTTAAGACCAGAATAGCTTTGTTCTGACATTTTAAAACAGGCAGGGGATTGTAAAGAATCTTCATATCCAGAAAAGGTGGATGTATATCAAGGGTTAAAGCACTGAGTAGAGAATACACCTTACCCTTGTCCTGAATACCAGAGTTCTCCAAATTAGGCTATAATCCTTTTATCAGGAGGAGGACAAAATATGCAGCTACACTTTCAGTTGCCTAAAACAATGCCTTTTTAATAGAGAAGAGCTTCAGTAAAAATAAGAACTCATTCAATTTTGCAGCAAAGAAAAATATTCTATTGGAACAAGAATGCAAAAAGGAGGGGAAATCTCTGTAAATAAATGAAACATGTTGGAGCCAGAGTGTATGTTCTGCAAGGAAGGACTCTTTGTCTTGGTGGAAAAGACTCAGATCGATCAGCAGCTTTACATTTCAGAAGGCAAATAATGGTATCTTGTAGTTTTCAGCCTACCACAGGATGACACGAGCATTATGCATCTAGCTATAGGGACATAACATCATTTCTCATCTGCCCCTCAATCTACCCCATTCAAATGGCTGTGTCGAGGGGCAGGCAGGAAAAGACTGGTGGATATCAAATCAGACAAGAGGGGGACTATGGCAAAGTTTTGTTTGGATGGAATGTTAATTAGTGCTTTCCAATGCAAGACAGCAACAAAATGCTTAGAGTACTAGCACCCACTTTTGAAATACTGTGCATAGTTCTGATATACCATGTTAGACGATGAAGAAAAATGATCAAGAGGTTATTTTTCTATGAGGCAGGGCTTTGGGATGCACACCTCCACCCATCTGTTCATCTCAACCACCATACAACTATAGAATCAATAGCAATTTGGTAGGTCAATGTTTTTATATGTTCCATAGACTCAGCACAGCCTAAAACTTGGATCTAGGCCTAAAAAGACAAACATGGGGGCACATGGAGTCCTTAATAAAACTGGTTGTTGAAGGGAATAAACAGTTGCTTTCATATCCATCTTCTCAATTTTGTGAAAAAGTGATGTGAGGAATTGGCAGTATATTTTTTTTTTGTCCAGTGCTCTATGAACCAGGAACATATTTCTGTCCGTTGGCTACAATTGTTGTTTTGTCTCTGTTGGGACTGCCACTGATGGATCATGGATTGGCACAGGTAAATGGACCACCAATGTGAGTAGCACTGCCTTATCTGACTATCTTTTGTTAGAAAAGGAAAAGTTGGGTATTGAGTATTAATCTATTCTAAATCCATTATTCTACCAAGTCTTCAGATTTTCTATTTTTAAAAAAACGCTTCTTTAAAAAAAGGAATTACAGAAGCAGAACTTACATGCTGTCTTTCTTTTCTTCTAACAACCAAGATGCATAGTTTCATGGGAAATGGCAATTTTCTCACCTACAAGATTTATGGGTAGAATGTTTTGCAATGTATGGGATCCCAACCCTCCCCATTTGTCTCAACAGGTTCTCCACGAAAGTGTTCTTCATTTTCAAAATCATAGATGTATGGCAATAAGTATCAGAATGAGAGGAAATTTGGCAGTCAAATGCTTATTTTCCTAGAATATATTCATTCCAGTTTTTGCAGGGAACTTTCTATGGTTACAGTATAGTGGCTTTTGATATTTGTCCAAGATACAATAAAAATTTCAATATACTCCGAAAGACTAAAACCTAGGGACAAGTTGAAGGAATTTTGAGACTCAGTTAAACCAAGTACATGAATAAGGGTGATGTCAGTGAGCCTTGGGCTCAGTTGATCAGATAGCTGCTCCCAAAGTAGTTAATGCAGGCTGTACTTGTAATTCATTGGATGGCTTCCAAGCAAGATACATAAAGCCAGATGTCAGACTCAAGCAGAATTTGTAAACATAGAATGAA